>NW_028091156.1:13503452-14103452 GCF_014824575.4 Sturnira hondurensis
ACTTAAATAAAAATCAGGTCCTCTGTTGTACCAGACACCTTTGCAGTCCCATGTGACAAGGTTACCTCACCGGGCAGCCGAGATCTAGGAGACTTCGCTCACCCCAGAAAGTTCTGTTGGCTGGTGCTGCCTCCTGGAGCAAGGGGTCAGTTGCTTTCTAGGGGAGGACACTGAGTCACCATGGACCAGGGCTCAGACTCCAGGCTCAGTGTTCCAATCAGGCTATCACGTGAAGTCCCCAGCAGACAAAGGTTCAGGCTGCACATTATTGCAGCAAGACGACTGTCGTGAACCTCGAGTTCGCCTTGGTCTTGGAGGAGAAAGTCCTCCGACCCCTGCGATGACTGCATGGTTTCCCTGAAAGCTGATGGAGCACGGAAGCTTTCACTTTGTTTTTAATCCATCTCTTCCCTTTGTATCCAAGAGTAAGAGAGTCACAGAGCAAAGGTCGGAGGGCTCTGTGACGGGGCCTGGACAGAAGCTTGTTGAGGGTCTGAGCCCCGGGCTTCGATCTGCACTTACTGTCTCCCAGCAGCTGGCTTGACCAGTCTGCCAGGCCCTACTGTCCTGTTTGTCACGTCTGCCCTGTGCTGACACTTCATCCTCCCAGCCGCCCAACAGCCCCACTCCCTTCCCCAGTGGGTGCACACACACCGCCAGGGAACAGCCCCCACGAGGGGCGCACCCCTGCCTCGTGGCTCCCCCACCCCTTACGCTGAGCCCTGGATTTGTTGGCAGGTCCCTCTAGAGTGGGGCATCTGGGCCTTCCGCCAAGATGGAGGCCTAGGTGGAAACACTGTGCCTTCTCCCACAACCAAGTTTGAATACAACAAAGGTTTGGAGAACAAAGACACAGCCAAAGAACAGAAAATTGAATTATACAGAAGTCCAACAACAACTAACCGTTCAACCGGGACGGTAAGAGGGGCGGTGCCAGCAGTGGAGCAGGGTCGGGGCAGGAAAGATCCCCCAACCTAGGCACACAAGTGGCCAAGACCCATTCGGGGTGTGGGGCAGACTGACCGCGGTCGCACATTTGCACACAGTGAGACGGACCACGCAGGCCCCAGGGGGCGAACCCAGTGGTGGAGGGCTGACGGCGGTGGCACGCTCACGTGCAGTGGGACTAAATGCGCGGGCCCCGGTGACAGTGGCAGCTGCACCACCTGTGGCATCGGCGGCAGACGGACCCCATAGCTCCTCTTTGACCCCGCCCCCACATACAGCGTCACAACCCAGCGACTGAGTTGCCCTGCTCTGGTGAACACCTAGGGCTCCGATCCTGCTATGTAACAGGCACGAACAGCCCAAAAGATGGAGCAAGAAGAACTCAAAGTCCCAGAGCCAATAACTCTAAGCAACCAAGAGATTGCCAGCCTCTCAGATGCACAGTTCAAAACACTGGTCATCAGGATGCTCACAGAACTGGTTGATTATAGTCATAAATTAGAGGAACATATGAAGGCTAAACTAATTGAAATGAAGGGAGATGTCCAGGAAACCAATAGCGATGGAAAGGAAACTGGGACTCAAATCAATGGAATGGACCAGAAGGAAGAACGAAACATCCGACCAGAAAGGAATGAAGAAATGAGAATTCAAAAAAATGAGGAGAGGCTTAGGAACCTCCAGGACATCTTAAACATTCCAACATCCAGATTATAGGGGTACCAGAAGGGGGAAAGAAACAGCCACAAGTGGAAAACTTATTTGAACAAATAATAAAGGAGAGCTTCCCCAGTCTGGCAAAGGAAATAGACTTCCAGGAAATCCAGGAAGCCCAGAAAGTGCCAAAGAAGTTGGACCCAACAAGGAACACACCCAGGCACATCATAATTAAATTAGCCAAGATTAAAATGAAGAAAAAAATCCTAGAAGCAGCAAGAGATAAGGGGACAATCACCCACAAAGGAGTTCCCATCAGACTGTCAGCTGATTTCTCAAAAGAGACCTTCCAGGCAAGAAGGGGCTGGAAAGAAGTATTCCAAGTCACGAAATCCAAAGACCTAGAGCCAAGATTGCATTATGCAGCAAAACTTTCATTTAGAATGGAGTACAGATAAAGTTCTTCTCAGATAAGGTCAAGTTCAGGGAGTTCATCACCACCAAGGCCTTATTATATGAAATGCTAAAGGGACTTATCTAAGAAAAAGAAGATGAAAAATATGAACAGTGAAAGGACAGCAAACTCACAATTATTAACAACCACGCCTAAAACAAAAGCAAACTAAGAGGACAGCTAGATCAGGAGTGGAACCATAGAAATGAAGATCACATGGAGGGTTAGCAACAGGGGAGTGGGAGGAGGAGAAGGGGGGAGAAGGTACAGAAAATAGCATAGACAGTAGGTAGAAAATAGATAGGGGGAGGGCAAGAATAGTAGGGGAAATATAGAATCCAAAGAACTTGAGACACGTGGTTATAAACTAAGCGGGGGAGAATGGTGGGGGGAGGGAGTGTGCGGGTGGAGGGGAATGAAGGGGGGGAATAGAACAACTGTAATGGTATAATCAATAAAATATATTTTTAAAAAATTTAAAAAAATAAAGCGGGGTGTCAGGTGTCAGGCGAGTGAGTCTGGGCTCCCCAGCCCTCCCTGCCCAGCCTTCCCTGCGGTTGTCGCTGGCTGTCAGGATCTCAGGTGAAAGGTGGCCGGAAGTTGTCCAAATACTGGAGTAGCCAGAACAAGCGCCTCGGGCCAGCTGATGGGCACAGGAGGGGCAAAGAGGTGACACCTCCCTGCTCTCACGGGCTCCGTCTCCTAACATAGGAGACGGCAGCACATGCGGGCAGCCGCAGCTCAGGGAGACAGGGCTGCGCGTACTAATTCTCCATCATTTCTCCACACAGCAGCTATCTCATGAGTCCCTCCGGTGTGCCCAGCGCTCTGCCAGAGCCTGGGGCTTGCATGTGCAGTGAGGCCAGATTGCTTCTTTAAAGAGCTCGCATGAAGAGGGAGTTACCCCCCGGTGCTGTGGCCAGGGCAAGTACGGGGGCTCAGATGTGCACCAGACACCGTGGTGGCTGGAAGGGGGATCCGTGTCCTGCAGGTGGTCGAAGCAGAATCTGTGCTCCTGACTAGGGAGTCCTGCTTCTCAAGCACGCTCCCCAGGGACATGCTCAGGACCGCAAACTTGGGTCCACCCAAAGCTGTGAGGCTGTCCCCTAGGCAGCAGCATTCAGGAAGAGTCATGCTAGCCTGTATCCCAGCCCTGCTGAGAAAGGCTGGCTGGGCCAGCCATTTGAGCCTCCATCGTAATACAGCTGACCATGGGCGTGGGGGCGGGGCTGGATGACAGGGGAGTCCTCTGCGGTGGGGGAAAATGGACGGGGACCTAAAACCCTCCATTAGCTGACTGAATTCCAACCATATCCCTGACGTTTAAATCCCTCTTAACAACTTAAAAACAGACCCAGGGTTTTGATTTGGGGAGAAAACCCAACCAAACCCATAATTGCCCCGTGGAGGTGGTGAGCTGGTTGAGAAACTCAGACCGAGCTCTCGTTAACATGTGAGGTTCACAAGCACTTTTCAGCTGTGCACTCGGCTGGTCGGTTTTCCTTGTTAACGCTGAACCAGTTCTTAGCAGGTGCCAGCCACTGCTAAGCGCTTCCCTACCACAACCCACTCTAAAAGGCCCGTTTTACCATAGCGCTTTTCATGTGAAATAATTTAGTTTTTAAAACTGAGAAACTGAGGCTCAGAGAGTGATAACCCTTACTTGCTGCCTGTCTCACAGGGGTGTCGGGGGACATACAGAAAGCCATGGTGGCACTGCCTCAGCGGTGTCCACAAATGAAGCTCTTAGGTCCTCAGGTGGCCTTGCAGGCGTGACGTCCCTGAGCAGAGCAGGCTGCCGGGACCAGGGGCCCGTCCCAGTTCGCTGTCAGGGCAGGTGCCTGGGGAGCCACCAGAGGAAGGGGCAGCTCAGGGCTCTGGATCCAAGGAAGGAGGACACAGGTTGGGGTTGCCAACCAAGGCCAGGCCAGGCAGGACCTTGCCCTGCCCCCCACCCCCCACCCCCACTGGGTGATCGGTGCCCCAGTCACCTGGCAGAGGCCTCTCCCTCCCACAGCCCTTCACAGCCGGTGAAAGGAGGCCCTGACCTCACCTCGAAAGCAGGGGAGCCCACAGGGCGGCTGGTCTAAAACAGAGAATGCAGGTCACTTCTCTTTGTCCTGCTCCTCCTCGAGTCACCAGTAGTTCCACGGGGCAAGTCAAAATTACACCTGATGAGAAGAGGGCTACCTTCTCCAACGCTGCCTGAGTGAAAGCTCTCCGTGACTTCCACAGGGAAAGGGTCAGGAGAAACAGCAAGACCCCCCACCTCACACTTTAAAGTTGAGGAAACGAATGCCCCAAAGTCTGAGAACCTCGCCTGAAACAGCCTCCTCAGGGGCTGCACCCACCCCCCAACTTTCTATTCCTTCATTCCCCCAGCTCCCCAGGCCCCAACCCCACTCACTACACGCAGACCCCCACCCCCGACACCCCACTGCCCAGCTCCCCACCACCCAGCCCCCTGAGCACCCAGCCCTCCCACTCCACCAGGCCACACCAGAGAGCCAGAGGGAAATGCCATGGGCGACAACGAACACACATCCACGTTGTGAAATATTTCCCGATGAGTCGTCTCTGCCCTGGGGTCTCCAGCGTGACCGGAATGCCTGCTGTAGGCTGAGGGGAGCTCTGGTTCACTGGCTCCCTAGGACCTTACTCCCTCCTCTGTTGCTCACCCACCCGGCCTCAGGTGACTCGTGGAGACTGAGGCTTTGGGAGTTCTCCCTCTGACAGCTTCCTGCAGCCACGGGAGCCACCATTCAGCACTGGTGTCCTTTAGGGGAAAAGAAAGGGGACCCGGCTTTGTTGTAGGAGCCACCTTCTCCTCTGGTTCATGCATACCATCTCCAGTCCAAACTGCCTGGGGTCAAGTATCTCCCCAAGAAAAAGAAGAAAAAAGCGGAGAAGAAGAACAGGGGGCAACCAGGAGAAGCAGAGCAGGGCAACACCTCCTCCCCTCCCCCACGAAACCCGTGAAAACATCTGGAAACCCCTGCTCCCTGCAAAACACTCTAGGTGTTTATATTCACCCAGGGCTAGAGTCATGACAGATTATTTTGCCTGCAGGGTCTCAACAACAGTTTGTAGGTGGTCTTCTAAAGGAAAGCAAATATTTAAGGCTTCTTTCTTCCCTCTCCCTGACTGTTTATGCGGGGAGAGAGGTACCAGTTGCTCCTGATAAGAACAGGGAACAGTCAGAGGTCCGGAGCATGCGCACAGCTCTGACCCGCTGGCTGGGGTGTGCTGGATTCACTGCAGCCCCCACCCACACCCCAGGGGCCGGGTCAGCAGGGAAAACATTCCCAAGAGTGTTGAAGTCTGAGCATTTGAGGGAAAACAGCTCTAAAATTATGTATGCTCCAGACATCTTCATGAGCTCCCGCTTAGCACATGAGAATTTAACAGATGGCTCAATACACGTTTCCACGTCTAAGGCTGTGTATATGATTACACGAACGTGGTTTTGGGTATTTATATTCTATGCACCTTGGAAAAGAAGAGCTGACCAGGATCTGGTCCGTGTTCTCAGTTTGCACACATGGCCATCCCCAAAAGCAGTATCTGGACAGCGCTGATGGGGAGTTCCCTGTTTCTGTATGAAGTACAGACCCTCCCGGAGAGACTGTGACCCAGGGAAAACAGTGTCACCTGCATGGTGATCGCAGCCTGCTCTCCAAACAGTACACCATGCGATATTCACTGTGGTGAAGGCTCAGCATTCTGCCTGAGGTCACTCGGTTGTAAGAGCAGAAGTGAATGAGTGACCACTGGGTCACACGCATGGGTCTGGCTCTCCAGCCAGGCACTCCAGTCTGCAGGCACAGGACTGGGGGTGGGGGCCTAGGCCAGATATCTGGTGGCAGGACCTTTCTGGGAGGGCTGGTGGGGACGTCTGTGGTGTGGATAAGGGTGGGCAGGGGAGGTCGAGGAGCAATCAAGGGATACCAGAGAGACACCACACCAGAAGCTGTGGTGACGCATGGGGGTCACCTCCAGGCTGAGCCCCCAGGGCGGAGGCTCAGGTCTGCCCAATTGCATGATTTCTGCAGGCAGACCAAAGCGAAGCTGCTTGGTTTGTGATTGGGGCTGGACGGGGCACCATGCCAGCGAGGACACACCACAGGGCATCAGGGCCCCAACATCTTCTTGACTCACATGACCTTCAGAGAAGCTTTCATTGCCCCAGTTCTGCTGCTGAGGGGACACGGGGTCATGTCTGAGGCCACACAGTTGGCAAGTCCGAGTCAGATTCCTCTGAAGCCTGGGTCCCACCCATTCCGCAGGCACTTGGGGAAAGGGCATGAAGGTGGAAGGGACTTTTTGGGTGGGAGACAGAAGGACGAAGCCTGAAGGTCTCTGAGGTTGAAGTGCAGACACAGGGAAGTAATTCTAAAACTATCAAACATTGTGATAATGCACTCCCATAAGAAACACAAAGGAGAAAGGATTGGGTTCTCAGTGGTGTCTCCTCAGTTTCCTTCAATGATCCTCAGTCCCCTCATCTGTAAAATGGGTTAAGGACCAAACCTGTTTTATGGTAATAGAGACAAAAATCAGGTAATATAGCTTAAAGTATTCTGTAAACTTCCAACTGTTAAAAAGATATCATTTTGAGCCCTGGCTGGCATAGCTCAGTGGATTGAGTGTGGGCCTGCGAACCAGAGGATCGCGGTTCGATTCCCAGTCAGGGCACATGCCTGGGTTGCAGGCGGGTTCCTTGCAGGCTAACTACCAGCAAGGGATGCACAAAAGGCAACCATACATTGATGTTTCTCTCCCTCTCTCCTTCCCCTCTAAAGATAAATAAATAAAATCTTTAAAAAATAAAAAACAAATAAAAATTTTAAAAAAGATATTTTGAAATTTTTTAATGCTTATAATTTAACTTCATATATTTCATATAATGTTCAATGTTTCCTGCTTTAAAGGAGGCTTATACACACTAGGATGGTTGCTGTCAAACAACAAGAACAAAAAATAAAATTAAACTGCCCCCCCCCCATAAAAAATAAGCAATGACAAGTGTCAGGAGGAAGTGCAGAAATCAGAACCCTGGCGTTTTGCTGATGGAAATGGAAAACGGTGAGGCCGCTGTGGAAAACAGTGTGGCAGTTCCTCAGAAAATCCCCTGCAATCCAGCAATTCCACCTCTGGGTGTCTACCCAGGAATCAGAAGCAGGGTCTGGAGACATTTGTTCGCCACGTTGACAGCAACACTATTCACAGAGGGAACCCAGACACGTGGTGCAGTGTGGATGAACTCTGAGGACACGATGCTCAGTGATATAAGTCAGCAGCTTCCTCCCACCTTCCTGGAATCTTCCTAACGTTCCCTCCTTAATTCCAAATGTTGCAAACTGTCATTTCTTGGAAGCGTGTCTCTCCGTCTGTTGAGATCCCAGCGTACCCTCTGTTTGACTCAAATAAACTCTTCCAAAAAAATTCTCTACAGGTTTGGACGGTTCTTACATCCATAATGAAAGACACTGAAGTTTTGCCAGCCCCAGTGGTTTTTGAGAGCTTGATTTTAAGCGGGTTATGAAGAAATGCAAGACTCAGAAAGGATTTGTTATTGCCCTGTTTTTTGCCTAAAGAGATTCAGAGAGAAAAACCAGCTTCAGGAAGGAATCTTAGCAGAATGACCTCAGCACACTCGCTTTAGCACACGTGGGCCAGACAGGAACAAAAGTAGCAAAGCCTGTCTCTTCCCCCTTGTCCCATTGCTTCTTGGTTGTGTGGCAGGAATTTTTTTCAACCAGGTGTTCTGCTCTTTCTTGGCTACCTGTGAACTACTTACGTTCCTGTCTAAATACCTGCTCTCTGCCCTCCTTAGTTCCAGAATGGCATATAAGCTGCAACGGCCCCAATGCCTCTTGGGGGGGGGGGTCTCATTATGAAATCCCCAATGCACATCTGTATGATAAACTTCGGACGTTTTTCTCCCGTTCATCTCGTGCTCAGCCCAGCTAGAAGAACTTAAAGGTAGGAGAAAAGATGTGTTTGTGTGCCTCCACCATGAGTTATGTCGGGTTGTTCTCAGCCATGGGTTCTCTAGCTGTACCTGTGCAACTGTGAAACTTACCCGTGTGCCTGAAACTCACCTGCCTGCCCCTGGTTTAAATCCCAGACTAGTGCAGCCAAGTAATTCTAGGCTCTAAATGACCCCCCCCCCTTTTTTTCTAGGCAGGTTATTTTTGGAAACACGTTACTTGAGAGAAGTAACAGTAAGAACTTATATTCCCAAGAGCAGGACTCTGAGGACTCACCTGAGTTTTGCCAAGAAGCAGGGACAGTGTGACCAGCCATGTGACCAGGGAAATTTGGGCTGGAGGGCCGTAGAGACCATGGAGGACATCAGCGGAGCACACACAAAGCATTTCCAGCATGGGTGTGTGACTGGGATGAGGCTGGCGGAAATGGCCAGGGATGACCGTACAGATAAAAAATCAAGTCAAGAGGAACAAAAGCAAGAAGCAAAGTTTGTGGGGCAGTTTGGGCCCCAATTCTGTGGGGACAACGAGTGGTCCAGATTGGAGCACTGGAGTAGAGGATGGGGTCTGGGTCATTTCCTCGAAAGAGATTATTCTGTCCAAGGTTCCACCTGCTTTTATTTCTTTAAAAGCTCAGAAGGGGCTTCACTAGTGGGGTTCTGTGCTGTATTTCGGGTGGTGTTCTGAGATGCATGGCCCTCCTAGGGCTTCTGTGAGCTACTCATGAACTTGTGATAAATGTCTGCAACAAAGAAACCAGACTGCTCCTGGCCAATGAGCTGCCTACTGAGATTACCAATACCAAGTGGATTCTAAAGCGTGAGATGCACCCAGATGTGTCTTTCATGGAGAGTTGGAACACACCTCCCTCTCTCTCCATGCCTTGATTCCCCCCCTCACTGCCCTGAAAGGGGAACCTACCCTTGTTTTGAAGAGTTCCACCTAATTCCTGGAACTGGAAGTTGCTGAGGAAGTTTCACAACGAGTAGTGAAGAACTCATCATTGTGTGATTTGTAATCTCACCCTCTCCTCCTAACTGTTTTGAGTCCTACCCGACCTTGTGTTAACCTGGGTGTGTCTAATGTAGGTCACTCTGCCGCCCAGACTCCCCATTCATGTGCAAATGATGGGTGTGAGAAATCAAAGACATCTGAGTCTGGAAGAATAAGTTAAAAGACAATGGAGAAAGAAACTCACACTCTCATCACTACGACCCCAGGGCGTCCCATTGGGGACCCCTCCATATCACGCCATATGCCATCTCTACCCAGTCTTTGCAGCCTTAACTCCAAATTGTAATAAGAAAATCAGCAGCTCAGCTCATTTTAAGAAGTCTGTGGTTTCTCTGGTTCTGTTCAAAGCTAATGAGTGTTTTCCTTTTGGTCTTGTTTAGACAATTGTGTAAATGGATCTGTCAGTCAGCTGGTACAGAACATACAGCTCCCTTTACTCTGGGTGAAGATGAGATTGTAAGAATGATAATGATGATTGATGGCGACGGAGCCGCCTCGGCTTGGCTGCTCCCGCCAACGGTTGCTAGGGATCGTGCGGGGGACACGGGCCTTTTCCTTAACGAAGGAGGAGCTGGGCACTGCAAGGTACAAAGCAAACAAACTCTGAGTTCTTCGGGAGTTCTACTCCCTGGCTGGTATGGCTCAGGCCGGCCTGCCAGTGGAAAGTTTGCTGGTTCGATTCCCAGTCAGGACACATGCCTGGATTGCAGGCTAGGTCCCCAGTTGGGGGCGCACGAGAGGCAACTGATCACGTATCTCTTGAACACCGATGCTTCTCTCCCTTTCTTTCTCTCTTCCCCCACCCCAAAAGTAAATAAATAAAATCTTTAAAAAAAAAAAAGAGTTCTGCTTGATCTCAGAATGCCCCTAGGAAAACCTGGAATTGGTGAGTCCCACGACTTTCCACGGGGGCTGCTGAGCAGGATCCGAGCCTGGTGAGACAGAGAACCAGACAGCGGGTGTGGTTTCCGTGCCCAGGAGTCCTGAGCTGCATGTCATCCTAAACCATAGCTTTCCTCTGTTGTAAGGCATTACTTCCTTATCCTGTCCATTCATGGTAGTTGCAAAAATCAAAGAAAAACATGCTGTAGGAATACTAAGTGACAATGAGAATGTTAAGTATTTTAAACTTTTTCTAGGGGTGTGGTTGAATTTTTTTCTTATCAAAAGCTGAAACTAAGAGGCAGTGCATGACTCAGGGTGGTCGGGGTGGCTGGGCAGAAGGAGACCCCTTTCTCTCTCCTTTCTCTGTAAGAGAGCATTTCCAGGGCCATGACATTGACTTTGATGGCTAGTTGTCTTCTCCTTGCACTTGCCCTGACTGCTATGTCCTTGGACTTTTTTCTCCCTTCAGCAAGCTTTTGTAGTCTGCAACTCCCTCAGGTCTTGGCCCACACTGCCCTGTCCTGTATTTCCCATGTGTTCTCTCTTCTCTCCAATGAAATTATAAGCCTCACGAAGGACAGGGTGTCTTCTTAGTGTCTGCACACTGTCCTCAGAAATTGCTGCTGCTGGAGACCAGGCTCTGAGTGTCAGCAGAGGGACCCTTAGAAATCTTGACTGAGGGTTTCCCAGTGGAAGAAAATCTGAGAGTGTGTGGCATGGGACAATGTCACTGAGCTCCTTCTCAGGGCCGGAGGGGGCTGGGGGACTTTATTATCAAACCGTGTTGCTTAGCATCTGTCTCAGTGGTTGGGAATGAGCTGGGATAAAAGAACACGCACATACATTTTCTAGGACAGGGCTTCTCAAACTCTGACGTGCATCGTCACCTGGGGGCTTACTGTGTGTGTGGACTGTTCATCCGGGGCTTCCATCTGATTGCAAGAGTGAAATGTGCCACTAATAGAATGTCACAATTGGGCATCCTTCTTGGCCAGTCTCAGACGTGGGGAGGCCAGGGGAGGCTTCCCTGCATGGTGTGGGCAAGACATGGGCGTGAAAGAGTAAGAACACGCATTCCGGGCAGGCCACTTGCTCTACGGGAAAGAAGCACTGGTGACGCTGAGAGGAGAATGCGATTCTCCACCCGTATTTACCCATGAAATGAAGTTACTCCTCCCTTGAGGCAGCATGAGACGCACAGGGGCCAAGTCAGGTCGGAGCAGTTACAGCTGGTGCAGCCCCAGACACAAGAGGAGGATGGAAGCGCCTCCTCCCGCAGGTCCCCTGGGCTTTTCTTTGTCTCTTGACCTACTGAGCTTATTCTCAGAAGAAAGGAGCCTAGAGAGGCGGTCTTATGCCCATCTTGACGAGACTTCTTGGGAGTTTCTTAAGGCCAGAGGAGGCAGGCCACACCTCCTAAGTCACCCCCCAGCGGCTTGGGCAGGGAAAAGCTCGGGTGCAGGTCAGAGGGCAGGCTGTTTCTCAGCTCCCCGGTGTTTAGTACTGCGTGAGTGTGCTGGAGCTGGGCGGCTTGCACCACAGAAACGGATTTCCCTACCCTTCCAGAGGCTTCAGGATGAAGGTGTTGGCAGGGTTGGTTTCCTCCGAGGACTAACGCCTTGGAGTGTTGATGGCCATCTCCTCCCTGTGTCCTTACACGGTCGTCCCTTTGTGTTTGTCTGTGCCCTAATTTCCCCTTCTTATAAGGACACCAGTCAGGTCGGATTAGGGCCCATTTTCAGGGCCTCATTTTACCTTAGTTGCCTCTTTAAACACCCTGTCTCCAAACACAGTCAAGTTCTCAAGTACTGGGTTTGGGCAGGACACCAATCAACCCCTAACAGTACTTCTCTAGGTCTGTTCCCATCTGCAAAATGGTTGTCACTCAGTGCCAACTCCGTCATGGGACATTATCCATCAAGATACCTGGCCCTGCCCTAGAGTCCCTGCTGGGTAGGTAGATGGGGGCAGTTACCCACTTTGTCTCTGCAGGTCTGGCCCTGTGGGCAGAACATTCTGGGTTTTCGTCTGGAATTCCTATTGAGTGTAGCCACAACTCCAGGAGGTGAGTCTGAGCTTCCCCCACCCAAAGGAAACTCAGAGAGATTGTATTTGCTTGTCTGGGGTTAAGAGTTTTTATTTTAGTGCCCACCCCCCACACTCCTGTCCCCAGTGCATCCCAGCAACCTTCTCAATCTGTTCCATGGGAAAAAGAACCCTTTGAGACTGAGGCTGGGCTCTGCCCCCACCCCGGTGAGCCCTTATCTCTAAAGTTGAAGGGATTGCAAAATTGAGGGAAGGCAGTGCAGCAGTTACAAGGGACGTGACTGAGAACCCAGCTGGTCCACCTTATCTGTCGGACCCTCTGAGTGCAGTCTCCAAAGGAGAGAAATAAATGAGTCTTCTGAACCTGATTTTGATACGGACTCTTCACTGTGGATTGTAGAATATCATCCACACTTACTTAATTGATCTCAGTTTCGGAAAAATTTGTGAAGATGGAGGGTACAGTCTACCTCTTTTAGCAAAAAGGTACCACTGGATGTCCTCCAGGTCTTTATTTTAGACCCTGAATAAAATGTTTGAATAAGGATAGCCAATAAATAACATCATTTGCTCATTTATGTATGTAATATTTTATAGAACTACTCGATGCAGGAGATGAAACTAGTTCTGTGAGTGATAAAAAGCTGAATAAGAATTTCTGCTTCCCAAAAGGCTAAAACTGATGAGGCGGAAGGACCACGCAATTACTGTTGGCATTAGACCTTATAAATAAACTTCAGAGGAAGGCGTTTACGGGCTGGTACGTGGGGGAAATGGAGATGGGGGTGGGAAGGCAGGTGGGATTTCAGCGGCCGGGGTGGTGTCCCAGCAAGGCTGTGAGCAGAGGCTGGGAAAGCTGCAGTCGGGTGGTGAGGTCTGTTCCCATCTGCAAAATGGTTGTCACTCAGTGACAAGCAGAGCGCAGGGGACACTAGTTGCTGAGCTTAGAGATGCGGGTTGGGACCCAGTTCTGAGCCCATCAGGCTGAAAAGTTGGGACTTTGCAGTGTAGGCAGGAACTGCTGAAATACAGTCAACACAGGAATTGTCCAGTCAGCACTTCCGTTTTAGGAGTGGTAATTAATATGACAACAATCTACAAGAAGAATACCGGTGGGTCAATGCTAAGGGGTCGGGGGGTGGGGGGGGGCTATCTACCACCGTATTTGAGAAAGGTGGAGTGAGGGCATGAACTAGGGACTAACTGAAAGAACACAGAATCAAGGTCGGAATAAAAACCTTTTCTGCAAAAAGAACCTTTCATTATTAGAAAAGTCTGGCCCGTAAACCAGCTCCCTTCAAGCTCTTTCCTTTTCAACCCCTTCTGCCAAAACCTGGAGGGCCAGGCGTTGGGGCTGGTGGTTCCCAATATGGAAGAAGCCAGACCTTTGAGCAACTGTGTGTAGCAGAGCCGTCCCTGATATCCAACCACGTTTACTTTTCATATGAGCTAGTGTGTGTGTGTGTGTGTGTGTGTGTGTGTGCACGTTTTAAGTAGTAAGTTTTTCCACTTATAAAATAAAAATATGATAAAGTGCTATATTTTCACCACCCAGATATCACACTTTTAATAAATTAAGCACATTCTGCTGGCGCTTTCTCTCTGCGTTAATGTATGTGCAAGCACGCACGCAGACACACTTGAAGATGCAGAGAACATCCTAATGGTTGCCAGATGGGAGGGGGTTGGGGGCTCGGTGAAAGAAGGGAAGGGATTAAGAAGTACAAATTGGTAGTTACAGAATAGTCATGGGGATGTAAAGTACAGTATAGGAATGTGGTCAAGAATGTTGTAGTAACTATGCGTGGTGCCAGGTGGGCCCTGGACCTATCAGAGGGATCATGTATATTAGATAGTTATATCATAGTGTATGTCCCCTGTAACTGAGAGATAAGAAAATTCAGGAAAGAATACCAAGAGAATGATATGAAGAACTTACACCAATAAATTTAACCACTTAAACAAAATAAACAAATTCTTAGAAAGATGGCATAGTACCAAAGCTATGAAAAGAAAAAATAGGACTTCCGGCCAAGATGGAGGCATAGGTAGACACAACTGTGCCTCTTCCCACAACCGAAAGGACAACAACAATTTAAAAACAAAATACAACCAGAACTGATGGAAAATCGAACTGTATGGAAGTCCGCCAACCAAGGAGTTAAAGAAGACACATTCATCCAGACCAGTAGGAAGGGCAGGGAAGGGCAGAGGAGGGCAGCTGGGTGGAGAGGACTCATGGCAAGGTGGTGGCTGGTGGGCCCAGGGAGGCAGTGGATTGTGGAGCAGGGGGGCAAGGCTGCAGCTGGGGGGCAAGGCAGGAGCAGGCAGACCGGGTGGTCCCACATTCACATGCAGATAAATCAGGAGAAACAATAGTGGTGTGGGAACTCCCAGCCTCATGGGAGATTTCACTGGAGAGAACCACAGGGTCCTAGAACATACACAAACCCACCCATATGGGAATCGGCACCAGAAGGGCCCAATTTGCTTGCAGGAAGTAGGGAAAGTGACTGAAATCCGGCAGAGAGTGGAGCAAGCCCAACTGTTCCTTCTCAGACCCCTTCCCCACATACAGAGTCACAACCCACCCACACAGGTTGCCCCGCCCTGGTGAGCACCTAAGGCTCCATCCCTCACTACGTAACAGGTGCAACAAGATAAAAAAAAATGGCCCAAACAAAAGAGCAGGTCAAAGCTCCAGAAAAAACACAACTAAGTGACAAAGAGGAAGCCAACCCATCAGATGCACAGTTCAAAGCACTGGTGATCAGGATGCTCACAGAACTGGTTGATTTTGGCCACAAATTAGATGAAAAAATGAAGACTAAGTGAAATAAAGGAAAATGTACAGGGAATCAATAGTGATAGGAAGGAAACTGGGACTCAAATCAATGGAGTGGACCAGAAGGAAGAAAGAAACATCCAACCAGAAAAGAATGAAGAAATGAGAATTCAAAAAAATGAGGAGAGACTTAGGAACCTCCAGGACATCTTTAAACATTCCAACATCCGAATTATATGGATACCGGAAGGAGAAGAGAAAGAGCAACAAATTGAAAACTTATTTGAACAAATAATAAAGGAGAACTTCCCCAATCTGGCAAAGAAAATAGACCTCCAGGAAGCTCAGTGAGTCCCAAAGAAGTTGGACCCGAGGAGGAGCACACCAAGGCACATCATAATTACATTAGTCAAGATTAAAATGAAGGAGAGAATCCTAGAAGCAGCAAGAGATAAGGGGACAGTCACCTACAAAAGACTGTCGGCAGACTGTCGGCACATTTTTCAAAAGAGACCTTACAGGCAAGAAGGGGCTGGAAAGAAGTATTCCAAGTCATGAAATCCAAAGACCTACAATCAAGATTGCTCTAGCCAGCAAAGCTTTCATTTAGAATGGAAGGGCAGATAAAATGCTTCTCAGATAAGGTCAAATTCAAGGAGTTCATCATCACCAAACCCTTATTATATGAAATGTTAAAGGGACTTATCTAAGAAAAAGAAGATAAAAAATATGAACAGTGAAAGGACAGCAAACTCACAATTATTAACAACCACACCTAAAACAAAAACAAAAACAAACTAAGCAAACAACTAGAACAGGGACAGAACCACAGAAATGGAGATCCCATGGAGGGTTATCAGCAGGGGAGTGGAAGGGGGAGAGAGGGGGGAAAAGGTACAGAAAATAAGTACTATAGATTGTAGGTAGAAAATAGACAGGGGGAGGGTAAGAATAGTATAGGAAAAGTAGAAGCTAAAGAACTTAGAAGTATGACACATGGACATAAAGTGGGGGAATGTGGGTGGGAGGGGCTGTGCATGTTACAGGGGAGTGAAGGGGGAAATGGGACAATTGTAATAGCATAATCAATAAAATATATTAAAAAAGAAAAATGGAAATACTTAATATACCTCTATCTTGTAAAGGAATTGAATTTAGAATTAATCCTTCCCAGAAAAAAAAAACTTTAGACCCAGAAGACTTCCAAGCTGAATTGTATTAGACATTTAATGAAGAAGTAATACCAAGCCTACACAAATTCTTTCTAAAAACGAAGGAGGAAGGAGCATTGCTAATGCAGCATCATCCTGATACTGAAACTGGACAAAGACGTGAAAAAAAATCTTCACCAACATATTAGCAACGCATTGTGTGAAAGACTGTGCATTTAACTCAATAGATTCAGAAACAGCCCCTGAAGACCTTTCTGGGATTAACAAGCCCCTCCTTTCTGTCTGGTTTGGGTTTGAATCTGTTCTGGCCTAGGTGAACTCAGTTCATGGCACCCTTGGGGTTCTCAGCCTTGTTCATGGAGTTCTTTCCACATTTTCTGTGATTGCTGCTCAGTAACAAATGGGTGGACTCTTTCTCTGTGGCTCCCTCCTGTCCTTGTCCCTTGCCCCCACAACTTAGAGCCGGTCTAACCTCTTTATATTCTGATCTCTTTTTAAAAAAATATATTTTATTGATTATGCCATTACAGTTGTCCCATTTCCCCCTTCACTCCCCTTCCACTTTGCACACCCCTCCCCCACCATTTCCCCCATTTCGTTTATGTCCATGTGTCACAAGTTCTTTAGCTTCCGTATTTCCCATAGTATTCCTGCCCTTCCCCCTGTCTATTTTCTACCTATCATTTATGCTACTTATTCTCTGTACCTTCTCCCCCCTTCTCCTCTTCCCACTCCCCTGTTACTAACCCTTCATGTGATCTCCATTTCTATGTTTCCGCTCTCAATCTAGCTGTCCTCTTAGTTTGCTTTTGTTTTAGGTGTGGCTGTTAATAACTGTGAGTTTGCTGTCCTTTCACTGTTCATATTTTTCATCTTCTTTTTCTTATGTAAGTCCCTTTAACATTTCATATAATAAGGCCTTGGTGGTGATGAACTCCTTGAACTTGACCTTATCTGAGAAGCACTTTATCTGCCCTTCCATTCTAAATGAAAGCTTTGCTGGCTAGAGCAATCTTGGCTGTAGGTCTTTGGATTTCATGACTTGGAATACTTCTTTCCAGCCCCTTCTTGCCTGTAAGGTCTCTTTCTGATCTCTTGAGGTCTCATCTCTCCTTGGATCCTTTCCATCAGCTGCGGGCAGGAAGCACTTTCAGACAGAAAGCTGGGGAGCCCATTAGCCTCCCCTCCACCAGAGACCCACAGTCTTCCTCCTGCCGGCAGGCCCAGGTCTGAAGACAGCTGTTTCAGATTCCTGTTTGTTTACTCTGACACTGTCAGAAGTGAGATGATTGGCCAGAGGCAGGAGGCGGAGTCACAATGACAACGAATGAGAACTTGGTAACTGGTCCCTTCGGGATGCAAAAGGAATACAATACAGGGTGGGGCAAAAATAGGCTTCCAGTTGTGAGCCCCGTAAGCGAGCACTTCATTCTTGTATTATTATTTATTCATTATTGTATTATTTTCCAAATGAACAACTGTAAACCGACTTTTGCTCCACACTGCACTTCTTCAGAGTAAAGGAGATTTTTCAAAGTACCAAGCTCTTGAGTTGGGAAGAGAAATGCTGGGCAGTGACTAGGGGATGTATAAAAAATGTTCAAAGGGGAAAAGACACAGACTCCCGACTTGGGAGGGATATTCAGCCCATGGAGGCGCACTGGGAGGCCCCTGGCTGTGAGCAAGAAGGCTCTGGAGTGGATGGAATCACCCAGGAGACAAAAGAGGGGAAAAGGAAAAGAGGGCCAAGGACCTGGTGAAGAACTTCCGTTGCCTTGAGGGTAAGAGAAAAGACGGCAGGGGAGAGAACTG
This sequence comes from Sturnira hondurensis, assembly GCF_014824575.4. Classification (NCBI taxonomy): domain Eukaryota; kingdom Metazoa; phylum Chordata; class Mammalia; order Chiroptera; family Phyllostomidae; genus Sturnira; species Sturnira hondurensis. The sequence goes on from NW_028091156.1 coordinate 13,521,219, forward strand.
AGTGGGACGTGAAGGAGCTTTCGAGGAGTGAGCATTAGAAATTGCATCTGGCACGGGTGGTGAACACACAATACGATACACAGACAATGTCTTTAGAATTGCACACCTGAAACCTATATACAATTTTATTAATCAATGTCACCCCAATAAATTCAATTAAAAACCACATCTGACAATGAAAAGTTCATCTACAACTGCTCCAAGGTTTCCAGTAAATGGTGGGGCGTGACCTTGACATTGAGGAGTTCGTGGGGAGTGGGTGCGAGGAAGCAGAGGCTGGGAAAAGAGCAGGTGAAAGGAAGGGGGGACCTCGTCACCGCTGGAGGGCGGTGAGCAGGTGTCCGTCCTGTCCCCGGGGGAGCCCCAAGCCCGCTGAACCGACTGGGAGTCATCTTCCCTGAAGTTCTGCTGTAACTATAACTTTCTGGGCGTGGGGGTATTTGGACAATAGAAATCCCTTCTCCTTCTCTTCAGGAGCGTGTTCATTCACCGCCTGCCTTCTTCCAGAAGGGGTCCCAGTTGGCCCGGTGTCCAGTCTGTCACGGAACAGCCTAGACTTCGCCTCCCCGCCGCGTCTGCGTCTTGGGCCGTGGAGGATGGTTTCCAGAGTTGATGCAGGCAAGGAAGGAAGCAAGGGGGACTGTCACGGGACCGCTCAGACACTGTCCTTCCCTCCTCGGGGAGGCAGAATCGCAGCAGATGCGATCCTTTTGGGCTCAGCTGCTGCCGCAGATCGCCTGCTAGCCGGCTCAGCCCCGGGTGCAGCCTTAGGTCCCTCCCAAGCCTCACACGTGCTGGCTCACGCTGCGTCGTGGCCGCCTGCACACCAGCCCCGGGGGAGGGTCCCCCACACGCTGAGGGACCCCATGCCCCAGGTGTGTCTCATGATGCCTCTTCCTTTTCATTTAAAAAGTCATTTAGTTACTTTTATGCAGTTGGTTTAAACAAAAACAATTCACCCGTTGCTCCTGCCCCACCTCACCCCGCTCCTCTGGCAAACCACCAATCTATGGAGACCAGCACTGTGTCTGGCGACCTTGTTGTCCCTGTTAACCTTGACTGTTAACGACCACAGACCCTTTGCAGTGGATACAAGGGTGTTTGAAGAGCATGTGGTGCCCACTCAGCAGCACTCAGGCCTCCTGAACGAGCTTTTTTCCCAGGGAACTTCCAAACTTTCAGACACAAAGCCACCTTCCTTCACAAGTCTGCTGAGGTAACTTTGGTTTCACTTTTAAAATGCCTTCTCGGGGCCTCAAGTTTCCTCGTTATCAAAATTGGAGGTAGCAAATAAACACTGAGGTCTAGGATGCTGTATCAATCAGCCTGGGAACCATCACCAAAGACCACAGCCTGGATGGCTTAACCAACGGAAATCTGCTTTCTCGCAGTTCCAGAGGCTGGAAGTCCAAGGTCAAGGTCCAGCATGGTGGGTTCCTGGGGAGGGTGCTTTTCTGGCTTGTAGGAGACCACCTTTTCCCTGTGTTTCCACGTGACAGAGAACACCCACCGGCATTTCTTCCTCTTCTCTTAAGGGTATCGGCCCTATTGGATCAGGGCCCTACCCTGATGACCTCATTTAACCTTTGTCACCTCCTCAGATGCCTTATCTCCAAATACAGTCACATTGGGGGGTTATAGCTTTAGGACATGAATTTTAGGGGGGCACAAGCATTTAGTCCATACAGATGCTATTATTTCCACGTTGTTCAAGGAAAAACAGTTAAGTAGTATTTCTATCCTTCCAACAGGGTGGGGCAGGCAGGGAGGGGGATTGTGGGAAATTCCCTCAGTGGGTAATTGAGGTAGGCACGGTGGCAGGCCATTCAACACAACACAAAGATAGGAACATCATTTTACTGATATCTCTACCAATTCTGAAGTGTCTGTGTTGGGGAGGAATGACGTGAGGGGACAAGGGTCCCTGATCTAAAGCCTGGGTTGCCAGTCTCTGGGACAGGAGGGGTCTGGGACTCCCTGAAGGTGGGTGGAAAACACATGTTGAGGCACAAGCACTTTTTTTTCCCCTGGGAGACAATCCAGAGTTGTAATCACTCCTGGGGCTCCAGACCGAAATGTGAGGAAGAGTTAAGACTACCACAAACATGAGTGCGCTCTGCCCAGTGAGACTGTTATACATGCTTACGGATGTTTTTTCTGGTTCATAACGTAGTCAGTGCATGTGTGGAAATGGAAAACGTGATGTGATCGAAGGCTAGATGGAGAAGCAGAATACGCAGTTGAGTCTCCACTGCACAGAAACAGATTTTCCTCTGAGTGTAGACTCTGGCCTCGTGGCCAAGGGTGCTGCGCCAGTGCAGAAAACAGACCCAAATCCCTCCCCTCGAGGAGACTGCTGTCTGGCAGGCGTAAAACAGAAAAGGCAACTGGAGAGGGTGTGAGATGGCGTAAGTGCTAGCGAGAAAAATAAGAGGAGGTGGGATGAGGCCTGGAGGTGCTGGTGGGGTGTCAGGAAGGCCTCCCTGCAGGGAGCCTGCAGGGGAGGGCGGGAGCTTGCAAATACCTGGGGAGGGCTGGCCAAGCAGAGGAAGGAGGGAGGGGCAAGTGCAAAGGCCCTGAGGCCAGAGTTTGTGGAAGTGCTTCTGGGGGCCACTGAGCTACAGCAAGTCCAGCTTGCAAAGATGAAGCAGTAGCTTCTGGACGCTCACCTTTGGGGTCTGATGAAGGGTGGGGAGGAGGCACACCCCCACGGGCTCTGGGACTAAACTGGCTGAAGGTAGGCTTGCCACCTGTCCCCACAGGGTCACCCACTCTGGTATTCTCCAGCCACCTGAACAACCCATGATCCAGAACTTGGGCTAATTCAGGGTGAAAAGAAAAGAAAGATGCGCTCCCTGTGGAAGATTTAGAAAACACACAAGAGGGAAAACGAGCACCGTGGATCTTAAATGCACAGGCCAACTCTCCTCGGCTTCAGCCCTTGGGGCAAGTGGAAGAATCATTATGCAGGGCTGTTGGCAGGGAGCCCGAGGAGCCCAGTTTATTTCTGCTTCCAAAACAGCTGCCTCACGCAGCTCTCTGCGACCTCCTGAGCTATTGTTAATGCAAACAGACGCCTGATTTAAAAGCCATTCTGCAGCCATTGCTCCTTGGTGTCCCCTCCTCAAGGACACTCCTGGGCTGGGAGCGCAGTGGGTGTGGCAGACTCAGCTCCACAAAGACAGAGGCCTCTCTGGGCTCTGCGGGCTCTGTCTGCTCGCACCCCACTAGTGTGCTGNAGTGGAAGAATCATTATGCAGGGCTGTTGGCAGGGAGCCCGAGGAGCCCAGTTTATTTCTGCTTCCAAAACAGCTGCCTCACGCAGCTCTCTGCGACCTCCTGAGCTATTGTTAATGCAAACAGACGCCTGATTTAAAAGCCATTCTGCAGCCATTGCTCCTTGGTGTCCCCTCCTCAAGGACACTCCTGGGCTGGCAGCGCAGTGGGTGTGGCAGACTCAGCTCCACAAAGACAGAGGCCTCTCTGGGCTCTGCGGGCTCTGTCTGCTCGCGCCCCACTTGTGTGCTGAGGACCCAGACCCTGTCGGGTGGTGGGGATTGGCCTCCTTCTAGCAGCCAGGCTGTTTTCACCTGGGGGTGGGGGGGGTGACAGTGCTATCTAACATCACAGCCACAGGGGAGAGCACTGACCAGGCTCCTGAAATGATAAAGGATCCCTTTCTTGACGAGAAACCAGTGAGCACAAAAGGGTCATGACTATAAATGACAATTCCAGCCAACATCTAGCCAAGCTATAAAAATCGTACATGGGGCTAACAGTGTGCAGAGAAAAAGCACATTCTGGCAATCCAGAATGAGGGCTGTTTTGGCCTGGGAGACTCTTGTTGTGATTGAAATAGGAGTTTATTTCTTTGCCTCCCTAACATAACTGTGTTCTAACTTTAAGGAGGCTCAGGCGTCCAGGGGATACATACCAGTTATTGAAATAGTGTTGTATTATTAAGGTTGCTACAAGCAAATGTGAAGACTTCGTGCATAACACAGTCTGCCCCATCCTCTACCTCCGGGGGGCGGGGGGGGCGGGCAGGAAAAACCCCAAACAGTTTGTATTGGGAATTTCTCCTCTCAGGACACAAGGAAGTTGGGTTTTCTTGTTTGTTTTTTGCAAATTCTGGATTTGGACTTGGGAAAGAATGATGGGACTGTGCCCGAAGCCTGGGTCACCAGCTCTGCTTGACATGTGGCCTTGTCTCCAAGTGGCCACACGGAACAAGCAGCAAAAATCAGCCAAAAACGAAACAGTCGAGAGATGTTTTCTTAGTCATTCCGTGTGTTTGTCCTGCCTGCTGGCTCCAAGTGTTTGCTACTCATGGTCTATAGCATTTACACAGCATCTTAGATTCCCAACAGGCCTGTGTGAGGTGTTGAGAGCTCTGAGCCTGAGCTCTGAGCCTTTCCACTGCCATGGCCTATGAGGCATGGATGAAAGATGGGTCGGGCCAGGCAACCATGGAAGCTGATCTTCAGGTTAGTTCTGCACATTAGAAGGGCTTGGTCCATCCCAGGCCCCTGCAAGTGGCAAGAGCAAAGGCCTTATTATGGTTATAATGTCAGCTCTAGAACCTTCCCTTGGTTCATAGCGTCACACCACACTTGAGATTTACACTAGGCTTTATATTTAATGTAGCTTTCCAGAGAAACACGAAAATCTGCATGGGCAAGCAAATATTCCTGTTTGCATCTCGTCTTTCTTGCCCCATTATCTCAGGCAGTACAACGCTCTCAAGGATGTGTGAGTGCGGCTCAGCATCAGTTTCTCCTGGATGGGCCCCTCCCTTGCATTCTGATCAAGTGACCAGTCCTCTGGTACATTGGGACCAGCAGAGGCGTGGGTGGTTCTCTCACCCACCCGCGGGGGCTGGGAGTTAAGCTGGTGCTAGAAACCCTCCTGACCCCTTTGGGCAGCCAAACTCAGGGCCTGAGTCGCCACATGTCATGGTCCCGGGTTCAGAAAAGATATTCTTAAAGAGCAGGAACCTAGGAGTGTGGCAGTATCATTTGGCACGGTTGGAGACTATTGCCATTTAAGGTGACCTCTTCCCCACAGCCTGGCTCTTCCAGCTTGCCAAGAGTCTTCAATCTCTCGATTTCCTCCATCTAGGCAAATAAGGGGCTTCCAAATGAAGCCTAAACTGGGCTCCCAACATATTAGCACACAAGCACACGCAACACGCCACTCACAGGTGCACACACCTGCAGGCGGATTAGCCGGAGTTGGTGGGAGGGTACTGGCAGAGAAAGACTGGGAGACCAGTACCTCTGGCTGAGAGCTCACATGTGCCCAGGGCCTGGTTAGAGTCGTGGAAAGAGGAGCTACAGGCGGTGTGAAGTGGATTGTTTTCAGGAAGGTCTTGCAAGACTCTAGTGTCGGCCACCTTGATTCAGGGCTCAGATGAGAACATGTGACAGAGTTGGCAAAGGGGGCGTTCTCCTCACTTTTGCCTGGGACACAGCCTCCCCTGGGGCTGAGAGACTAGAAGGAGATGTTGTGTCTTTCGGTGCGCTGGAGGTCCTTCAGCTTTGGGAACACTCAGAGGGGGCCCTAGGAGGACACTAACGGGGGAGAAAGGGCTGCAGCATCCCTGTGTGGTCCCTGATGACTCTGGCAGCTGATGAGTGGAGGATGCTATGGGGGTGGGGGGGGCAGAGGAAAAAGTTTTGAGGTATGAGATGGTGCCTGATGGTGAGCATGTGTGTGAATGCTCAGGCTCCCTGAAGGACTGGTACCATGACGTCTACANTTGCAAGACTCTAGTGTCGGCCACCTTGATTCAGGGCTCAGATGAGAACATGTGACAGAGTTGGCAAAGGGGGCGTTCTCCTCACTTTTGCCTGGGACACAGCCTCCCCTGGGGCTGAGAGACTAGAAGGAGATGTTGTGTCTTTCGGTGCGCTGGAGGTCCTTCAGCTTTGGGAACACTCAGAGGGGGCCCTAGGAGGACACTAACAGGGGAGAAAGGGCTGCAGCATCCCTGTGTGGTCCCTGATGACTCTGGCAGCTGATGAGCGGAGGATGCTATGGGGGGGGGGGGCAGAGGAAAAAGTTTTGAGGTATGAGATGGTGCCTGATGGTGAGCATGTGTATGAATGCTCAGGCTCCCTGAAGGACTGGTGCCATGACGTCTACACATTATCTGTCTGTCTGTCTGCCTGTCCATCCATCCATTCATCTCTCTGTTATCTATCTACGTATCTAGCCAGCCATCAATCATCTGTCGATCTATCTACCTATTCATCCAGCCAGCCATCTATTCATCATCTATCCATCCAATCATCCTCCCAGCCACGCATTTATCTACCATCCATTTATCTGTCATTTATCTATCATCTATCTATCTACCTACTTAGCTTTCATCTTTATCTCTCATATCAAATATATCCATATCTACCATATCTGCCCATCATCTGTCTATTTATCACCTATCTTCGATCTTGGTCAGGGAAGATCAGCTGAGGATCTTGCTGGTAAGCATGTGGAAGTTAGAAGTAGCATTCTAGGGATGCGAGAGTGTCCTCTCTCGTTGGTGAAGAATTTGGCAACCCTTTTGCAACGTGGCAAATAGGCCTAAGCCGGACTGGCTCCGTGGAGGAAGCCTTACAGGTGACTCTCAACCCCAGAGAGGCTGGTAGAACAGCAAGCAAGGAAGGGTTGTTTACAGAAAACAGAATGCACTGCACCCTGGGTGATATTGGCGGGAAGCTAGCAGCAGCAAATGGCAAGGCGCCCACAGCTGGGCTTTTCCCAGCCTCTTCTTTCACATGTCACAGGAGACTACTTGCTAGAAGGCAGCCTCCGCTGGCACTGCTCCACTGTTTGCACTCGGTCATTTATCCCCGATTCCCTCGGGCCAGCCAGACGGCTCTGCTGGCGGCGGCCATTTTGTCATGCTGTCTCCTCTGGACCCGTGCCATGGGCTCTACCCTGGTGTGTCTTTCCTGCTGGATGAAAGGAAAAGAGAGTCGTATGCAGGCAAAATATGTGTGCTTTTCACAGGGGCAGCCACAAAGCTGCAGAAAGTGAATGCGTTCAGCTAAAACAAGACCCAACCCAAACACGGAACCGACAGAAGCCTAGGAAATGTTGGAGGCAGAAAAGAGGACGAAGCAGACTCCAAACTAATGGCCATAGGGTGGGAGATCACCTCCCATGGTGGTCCTTTGGGGTCTCCAAGGACTAAGTCTTCCCTACCCTTTCACCAATGGTGATGATGGACAGCATGGGCCCATAAACGTGTGTCTATGCACTGAGTCTTGTCTTCAGTACTAAGGCATTAATGAAGCTTCACAAGGGGTAGGTATGAGCTTGGGGCAGGAGGTGCTGTTGAGAAAATGGAGAGGGAGCATCGCCCACAGAGAGCAAGAGATGAGTCTTGGGCAGTGGCAGCAGCAGGGAGCCCAGATGGCAAGGAGCCACACCAAGAAAAGCAAGAGGAGGTGTGGGAGAGAGCGAGGGAGGAGAGGAAGGGCTTGGTTTCTTCCACACAGCAGGACACAGCTCCTGCTCAGAGTGCCCGAGGCTCAGCCCAGGTCCTGAGGAGCCATGGCGGTGAGAATGGGGAGGTGGGAACATAAAGCCACAAAGTCCCCAAACCCCACAGTCTGGCTTCAAACAGCTCTCCATCTACCATATTTTATCCCCTTTGAGATTCATGCTCTTTTCACATTTTAACATCCTGAAATGGGGCTGTGTGTTATGACCGATGGTGTATCACAATCACTGTCTGTCTAGGTGTGACCAGGACAAGTATTCCTGGTGACAGGATAGGACCACTGAAGATCTTTGATGCTCCAGGCAACGAGCAAGGCAACTTGGGGAAGGAATAGGAGTCTCAGACGTCATCTAAAACCTTTGCATGGAACTGAACTTCAGTGAAAAGCCTTTTATGGATTGATCATTTCTGGTAAGGTCATGAAAGCACCAGAAGAAGAAAAAAGGGGGCGGGTCTTAAGGGCTTGGAAGAAGATACTGGAAACACTTTATAAGAAGTGCTGCATCAGGAGCTTGGGAAAAACACAGTCCAGGACTGAGTTATGATGACCTATGAGAATCAGATTCTGACTGCAGAGAAGTTTTAGGAACATTTTTAACCAGATTATTTCCATCAGAGTTTCCTTTTAATGGCTACACAAAATGGGATATGCCAGTATAGATTTTTTAAACAATATGAGTCTAAAAGAGTGCTTTCAGGAAGAACGAATTTAAAATTCTAAGAAGGGAAAGGAAGGCCACAGTTTGGTTGGTGATATTTTGTCTTTCTTTGTGTTCAAAATAATGACGCCTCTTAAGGGATCTTGGGTGTTATGAAATCGAGTCATTCTCTCTTTAATCGTGTTAATCTGCTATTGAATCCACCAAAGGAATTTTAAGTTTTAGGCATTGTATTTTTATTTCTAGAAATTCTATTTGGCTCTTTTTCAAATATACTGGGTCAGCTTTTATAGATTACTGTTGCCTGCAGATATTTTCAAGTCAGTTTTACTTCTTTATACACAGGGAGCATCATTGTTTAATAATCTTGGTCTGGTAACTCCAACATCTAAATGCTAAAAAGGCATATTTGTGCTGTTTGTTGTTTTACTTTTTTTTTCTTATGGTGCCTTCCTTCCCCTGTGTGCCTGGTTATTTCTGACTGTGTGCTGCTCATTTTTCCTATAAAAGTGTTTATGGGCCAATGTGGAGGAAACATTTACGCAAAAAGGATTTGTGGTTGACTCTCCCAGGCACCTCCCAGGCATTACTAGCCTGGAACCTCATTAAAATAAACTCGTGTCTTGAGGTTTCCTGTACCACCCAGGCAGCATGAGGTTACGATGCATTTCTTGGTGAGAGTCAGCTTGCCATCGAACTTCTGAAGGGCAGTTCACTGTTTTCCTTTTCCTTTTCTTTTTCCCTATGTTCTGCTTAGCACCAAGGCAATGTTACCTGCAGTTTCTGAGAGATGGAAAGTGGGGGTGGTTTTCTTTCTGGTTCACCTTTACCCCAAAGCTGTAGATCTCTGAAGTCCCAGTTTATATGGAGAAAGTGGTCTACTAGCCTGCCCGCCTGGGTCAGTTCTGGGCCTTCACTTCTGGCTTCTCATTCTTCAAAGCTTCCAAATCTGCAGCCCCAGCATACCTGCCTTGGCAAAGAACCAAGGGCCAGAGTGGCCTCAGTACTCCTGTTCAGGCTCTGAGTTCCCTTTCACCGGAGGCTTTGGTCTGCTGGGTCTTTCCTATTTTGTCAGTTATTCCATGTTAATAAGGGGATGTTCTGAATATTAAAATGTGGATTGTTTGGGGGAGGAAGGTCTGTTCCAAAACCTTGGCTGAACTTTCCATAAGGAGAAACCTCTATATTATTATTATTGATTTTCTATGTTGTATTACCTCATCCATAGGTATTGTGGCTGCCTGATGATGGAGTGAGAATTAAAGACAGAGAGGCCAGGTTGCTACAGAGAAAAAGGGGGTGCAACAGCAAGCCCCCTTTGGGGGTCACAGAGTAGATATCACAAAAGGGACTGACCCAATAAACCCAGGCCTATACGTCCCTGTAAAGACGGTTTTCCTGCTGTCATTAGGGGGAAAGAGGCCTGGGTGTTCTCCCTGACCCATGACTTTGACCTCCTGGTACTTGGCATCAATAACCTCCATATGGTGCCCAGGCAAATAAGTTGTACTATTTCTTTGCTCTTTCACAGCAGGTTCCCTTGACCAGATTGCAAGTTTGGGAGGGTGGGGCTATGTCTTCTCTCTCCCTCTCTGTCTTTCTGGTTTTGGTATTTCCTTCATAGTCAGAAAGGGTGCTATATCCTTAGCACTGCTGGACAAAAACGTATCGAAAAACAAGTTGGTTTGGTTGATTTTCAGTTTTTATTTGAAGCTGAATGTAGATATGCCCTGTGATCCAATAATCTTTTTCCTAGGACTATCCCTCCAAAATGCTTAGTTATGTTCCAAAAGACATGGATAAGAATGTTTGTACTAAGACTTGAAATGATTCACATTGCCATCAACAGTAGAATGGAAAAGTAAAGCACATTATGTTCATCCACGGAATACTATACACACACAAAAAAGGGCTAAGCTACTGTAATATGCAAAACAGAGGAATCTCACAAACACGGTATGAGCACAATACACTAGAAATAGGAATGTCTACATAACATAGCTTCATTTGGATAAAATTCAAGAAAAAGTAAAACTACTCTGAGGTATTAGAAGTTAGGGTCATGGATACCTTGGGCTGGGTGGTGAGGGGGCAAGAAATGAGTGGGAGAGGGCCAGGGGAGGACTCCAGTTTCTCTTTCTTGGTTACTTTTCTGTGTACTATTCTGGTTTCTCTGCTATGCTGACTTTGTGAATGTTTATTAGACTGTATATTTATGATCTGTGTACTTTATGTATCTTATGTTTGAACCAAAAATGTCAAAGTTATAACACAAAGTTAAATGCTATTTTTTTCCTAAGAAAAACTATGTTCAATTTTTGTTTTTGCCTTTTAAATGTATTTTTTAGATTTTATTTATTTATTTTTAGAGAGGGGGAAGGGAGGGAGAAAGAGTGGAAGAGAAATACTAATGTGTGGTTACTTCTTGCACACCCCCTACTGGGGGCCTGGCCCACAACCCAGGCATGTGCCCTGACTGGGAATCCTTTGGTTCACGGGCCCACACTCAATCCACTGAGCCACCCCAGCCAGGGCTGCTCAGTCTGGGGATTTAAAGAAGTGCAAAATCCTCCTCCAAATGGCTGTTGGGCTCTGTGGGAGTTCACTTTGGGGAAGCACCACGCCAACTCTAAAAATCAGCACCAGGGCTTCACATCACCGGGCAACTCAGAGCGATTCCAGAGAATTGTGCAAGAGAAACACATCAATGTGCAAACCCACCGAGGACCCCCTCATTATTTCACTTTCCCCAAGTGAACCTGGCCATGTTTTATTCATTGAAAATATAGATTTTTATTGTTTGCCCTTCCTTCTCTGTGCGGGCACTGATTATGGTGATCTGTCGCCAAAATCCAGCCTCCATCCCTTGGGGGGAGGGCTTAGTCTCCCTCCCCCCGTCCCAGCCTGCCTCTGCCAGCTGCTCTTCCCAGTCCGCTGAAGAGCCCAAGCGCTGGGCGACAACCAGCAGAGCCAGGGGAAGGGGCTTTTGTCTCCCTTTGTTCAGAGGCGCGGGTCTGGGTAGAAGGACGGTGTTAAAGGGGAGGACAGGACATTAGAAATGCGCGTGGATGATCCACTGGTTTGCTGCTCAGAACCCAATTTCTCTGTAAATAGAATGATTTGATTCACCCTCACGTCTCTGAGAATTGCCAGCAGCGCACCTGTGGCCTTGCCACACCAAGGGGGCTGCTTTTCCAGGCCGAGGAGGCGAAGTCGACTAGAATTCGGGCGACTGCAGGAAAATTAAGCAACATTTAAAAATGCAACCACAGATTCTCATCTCAGGGGAGACAATCATCTCAGTCAGGTTGGTGCTGTGTTTTCATTTTTGCTCAGACAGCCTGTTTTCAACATCATTCTGTAAAGAGTGGGAAAGATTTGGAAAGGGGACTGGGGGTATTGAGGGCGGGTGGCTGGTCAGTGGTAAATGGAACCATTGACTTAATGGCAAATGTCCTCCCCTTTATCAGATGGAAAAAAAACTTTCAAAACCCTTGGGAAAAAAGGTGACTCAGGCTCCTGGCTTTTCCAGCTCAGCCCTGACTCACAGACAGGGCACATCCAGATTGTGAAGGGCTTAAAGCATATAAAACTCAAGGGAACCCTCCTTTAATAAATAAATAAATAAATAAATTATGATTACAAAACAGCTAGGTCCCTTTCCAGGGCCTTGAAGAGTGTGAGGCAGGTTGAAGACTTAGCTTCGTTGGTTTCATAGTATTGCACTCCCAGAACTCCCAGAACACTTACATCATCGGTGGAGAAAATCCTACGCTGCGTCGTATTACAAAGAGCTGTGTATAAAGTAAACGGATCACCTAGGATGAATCTGAAGGCAGAACGCGCGGTGCAGTGTAAGAGGTGGTCATACACAGATGAGGGCAGAGTAAGTACCCTCACCAACTAACAATTATTTCTTCATTCCGCCATGTCCGAAACAGTATAACCCAAGGATATGGCAAGGAAAAAAGAAAAAGCTCTTAGTGAAATGGAAGCCTCAAACCCCAGTTATTTGACTGCATCAAACCCCGGGGCTGAGTGCTGTCTGAGGTGTGCAGTTCATTTGGAGGCTCAGGAAGAGACCCCTTAACCTTCCGTGTGTCGATGTAACTTCTAATCATCCAGAATGCCACCTGGTTCCTGGTGCCCACAGGTGAGCCTTCTGGGATACTCCAGTCTCCCTCACTGCCACTGTCGACTAACGTCCTAGTCCTGAAGCTCCTCTCAGCTGTGCCCCCGCCCCTTTCTCAATCCGTGCACATCCTGGGCCCAACCCTTCCCACACCTTACCCTGCTCCTTTAAAAAACACCCCAGCGAACTCCGGTCTCCATCATGCCCCACCTTCCACGTCGCTGCGGGTGGCAGAAGTGAGGGGAGGGATTCCTGGGTTGGTTTCGATGTAAACTTCAAAGACTTGAAGTCATTTAAAAGTATTGATCCTGCTACTAACCCTGTTTGGGTTTTAATTTTTTGGTTATCAAAAGAAAAGAGTAACATTGTTTTTGCTGGCATATATTAAGGGCTAGGGGAATAAAATTTTCTGCCATTTTTATTTGAAGGGGAATGAGGCTAGTGGGATATATCTCATTTAAAAGTGTCAGAGAAGTGACCCAAATGTCCATTGATGAATAAATGGATAGACAAAATGGGTTTCATCTATGCAATGGAATATTATTCGGGGTTATGAGACAGGAAAGTCTGACGCATGCTACAACATGAATGAACCCTGAGGGCATTATGCTAAGTGAGCCAGTCACAAAAGGACAGGTACGGGATGGTTCCACTCAAATGAGGTACCGAGAAGAGTCCAACTCATAGAGACAGAAGGTAGAGGGTGGTGGCCAGGGGCTGGGAGGGGAGAACACGGGGAGTTGGTGTTTAATGGGGACAGAGTTTCAGTTTTGCAAGATGAACGCATTCTGGAAATGGATGGTGGTGACGGCTGTACAATAATGTAAATGCCACTGAGCTGTACAGCTTAAAATGGTTTAAAAAAAATACCACAATTGTAAAAATTGCAAGAGGGTTTTGTAGCTACGGTTCCAACTGCCTCCTTGCCGAGGGAGGCTTTTCAAAAACAATTCCTTGCAGGCTCAGACCTTTCCAAAGAAAACATCCTCAAACGTGGAACATTTCAGACACGCACTTCTCCGGTTTGGGGGACATCAAACTGTGGTTAACCTTGTTTAAACTGCAGAAAGAGTCAAAAGACTTCCTCTTTCAAGTGATCAAGAAGAGGAAACAGGCCCCCCGAATCTGGTTCAGCCTCAGAGGCACCCACAGGGTCGCAACAGGGCGGCTCCCTTTCTGCAGGAGTAAATCCATGAGGGCGGGGGGGGGGGGGGGGGGGGGGNATGAGGGGGGGGGCGGGGGGGGAGGCTGCAGACTGCGGGAACGCAGCTGTGTGCTCCGCCGTTTGAAAGGCCCGTGGCTAATGGTGGCAGAATGACGGCCACGTCCTTCTCCCCAAGCCCAGCCATAAATCCGGGTCAGGGTTAATTGCACCCTGCCCCTCCAGCTCCCCCAGGGAGCTTGTTGGTAACAGACATAACACAACACAAGGCATTTTTGCAACACCCACCTATCTGGCTCTTTCCTGGTCACTTTGCACACCCCCGCGCCTGACCCACACAGAGACTGGGCAGCCCGAGACCCGAAAGAGTGAGAATCCAAGACCTTGAGTGGCTCAGAAACTGGCTGCTCTCTGCTTGTGCTTCTCCCAGGCTTCGGGGACATCTGCTCTGTGAGCATCAGCTCTTCCCAGTGGATCACCTGCTGGAACTGGGTGCGGGGTTCTATAATGTGCTGAGTTCTGATTTCCGTTTAAAATGATATGAGGATAAGAGACCGTTATGAAAACCATTACCCATACGTATTCATGACACATAAACCCATTTATATGCATTTCTACCTATAAAATAAGACATGACACATAATACATACTTTATTATGGAAGTAAGAATAGCCTTGTAAATAATGTAAAAACACTTCCTGGTCCAGGTCAAGGTTGACTTTTGGGTTGTTTGGGGGTTCTTCTCTATCTTTAACAAAGTTTTTTTGCTTTTGTTTGTTTTACAAGTTTGCTTACTCCAAAGGCTGCCGGTAAAATAAATAAAACCTTTGCTGTTTTCCCAGCATGGAATGATGATATGCACAGAATTATATTCAGACCTGGAGTCATTAGATCTCTCTTGGCTCATTTCTTTTTTTTTAAGCAAATTTTTAAAGATTTTATTTATCTTTAGAGGAGAAGGGAAGGAGAGAAGGAGAGAAATATCAATGTATGGTTGCCTCTCATATATCCCCCTACTGGGAACTGGCCTGCAACCCAGGCATGTGCCCTGACTGGGAATCGAACCACGATCGTGTGGTTTGCAGGCCCGTGCTCCATCCACTGAGCTACACCAGCCAGGGCTCTTGGCTCATTTCATACTGTGCCTTGTTCCGTGTGCAGTCACACCTCGACACTCGTCAGCCTCAAAACTCGTCCAACCCCGTACTCGTCACATTTGATGAGACCTTTTAGCACCCAGCGCTTGCTTGGAACTTGTCACCCATGCTAGAACTTCTATGAGTTATGACGCCACCCCACAAGAGACAATGCTCCGTCGGTCTCGGCACTCGGCACATGTTCTGGGACAAACTAACAAGTACCGAGTATTCTATGTGACTCAGGGGCTGGCCAAACAGCTTCTTTTGCTAATCTGGTTCTGTTTTTTCTCCTACCCCGACCCCCAGCCCATCGCAGCCCACGTTTGATCACTTCGCCATCGGAGAACAGAAGAGTGGGAGGCAGGGCTCACTAGGGTTTGACAAATAAGTATTGGAATGTCGGTAGGTGAGCCTTAGCATTTTGGGAGGCCACACTACTTTCCCCCTCCCTCCTCATTACGGTAAGTAGTCAAAGCTGGCTCATCTCTCTAAGAAAATGACAGCTAACATTTACTGATCGTTTATTAGGAGCCAGTTCCAGGCAGGGATTTAAGTGCTGTATGGATAGTAACTCATTTAATTCTCACAACCTCCCCCACAATGTACACATACACATTGTCAGCATCACCCCCACTTTACAGGTGGGAAAATGGGCACAGAGTAGTTAAGTGTCTCTTTCTTTACAACCCTGTACTGTGCCCCCAAAACACACACACATACACACCACTGATAGCCATCGCTTTCTCCGTCTTCATGCACGGGCCCTGCACACAGCATTTGGGGACTCGGGTATTCAGGACACTGGGGAAGGCCCTGGGGACGTGGAGCAATGGAATCAGGATGGTCTGGAAGCCCTCATGGATTAGCAACGAGACGGGGACCCATGCACAATGACAGCTGAGATAATAGACCAAGAGGGCCTAGAAGCATCAGCAAGTTCTTATGGGGCCGTAGGGGAGGCAGAGAAGGTGTTTGCACACAGAAGGTGAGATCTTAGCTGGGTGTTAAAATGAAATAGAAATTAAACCGTCCAGAGGGGCCAAGTCAGTAAAGACCTAAAAGGGGGCATTGCTGGCAGAGAACGAGGCATGTGCCATGGTCGGGAAGCCTGAAGGGACACACGTTTTCACCCAGGCCCCCACTTTAACCACAGCAACGGTTGCTTACACAGTGATACCACAGAGAAGGCAGAGGAGGGATTATGGGTCATTCTCTCCAAATGCAATGTCCTCCCAGCCACCCTTGGATGGAGAAGCCTCCAGCGGTGGGCTAGGAATCCAAGAATGACAAGGAATGACATGATGTCCAGTGCCTCACAGAAAACATACCGGGACAGAGCAGAGCCATGCTGAGCTGAGCAACCAAAACCAGACCGAGTTATGCAGGTGTTCCTTTCAAGCAGAAGAAACGGTCCAGGGTAGAACTTGGCACAGTAAAGAAAGCGGGTATCGGGGAAGACATTGAAATTGTGGAGAGCAATAACAGAAAGGACCTTACAGCACAGACGGGTGAGGGAATGCAGTGTGGGCAGAGAAGAAAGTGACAATTTAAGAGAGTTTGATGGCCACATTCAGGGCAGGGGTATGAGACGAGGAAGGCGACTGATAGCAAGAGGGCCAGGCACGGCACTGACAGGGCCACGGAGACCAGGGGACCAAGAGCCCTGACCTTGACCCAGGATCTAGAACAGGGACAGCAATGTGAAGTGAGCACACACAGGGACCAGGGCACCGGGGGCGTGTCTGCCCACTCTCCCGGGTGTGCCCCAGATGACTGTGCTGTAGATGCAGGCGTGGTTCCCTGCAATGGCCCGGCTCCAGGCCAGAACTCCCACCCAGGCAGGGGTGTGTGCGCTGGACCCCTTTTCAACCTCACTCTTCACCTTCAATGACTCGGCACCTCTCTTCACAGGAATGTACTTCAACTGTATCTAGCCACAGATGTTTCCGATGAATTCACTCCAATTCTTACATTCCCATTCACTTGTTTGTTTAATCGTTACACTTACTGAAATATGTATTAACCAGAGAACAGAATGCATTGAGGTTTGCTCACCGTGGGGGACCGTTGATAATGGGATGACATCCATCAGGGCCCATCTGGCCACCAACTGGGAGGGGCTGGGTTGAGCAGGGAGAG
The DNA here is from genome assembly GCF_014824575.4 of Sturnira hondurensis. Lineage (NCBI taxonomy): Eukaryota > Metazoa > Chordata > Mammalia > Chiroptera > Phyllostomidae > Sturnira > Sturnira hondurensis. Next base: position 13,537,960 of record NW_028091156.1, read on the forward strand.
AGGAGACGGAGGCTCATTTTCTCTGGAGCGGACAAGGGCCTCTGTCTGCTATCTTTTCAGCCACGCGGTGGGAAAGGCGATGCTTGCAGTGTGCCTGCCCAGACTCTTCGGCGAACCCACGGGCGAGCGTTGTCCTTCACAGCCTCCCACTAGTGTGGATTGGGCTATGCAACGTTGCAACTGTGGGAAGTGCTGGCTGCAGTTTTGAAGGTGGGTTGTCAACTCTGCCTGCAAAGTGAGACCAAAAAAGAGAGAGCTCTGCCATCCGACTCCACTATTTATTTAGCAAATAAGCCGGGAGACACAATGCTGGGATTCACGGAGCTCCTCTGCCCTGTGGGGAAAGGACAGGACGGGGGGCCGGGAAGGAGTGTCCTCAGGGAAGATATCCCAGACATGACCCACAGCAGGGCTGTCCCATTAGGGTACACTGCAAAGCCATCAGTGACATTCTGCCTCACACTGTCGTGCCTATTGGACCCCCGTGACTTGCTCATTCTTTCAGAAAGGTGTGAAATGGTGTAGCTGAGGGAGGCGGTGACCCTGTCCAGATAGACCCGTCATTCCAGAGTCTTGGGGACGCCCGAGAAGTGTGGAGGCACTGTACCTCTGGATGAGGTCGGGGCACACGGGGACTGGTTAGCACCTCTCTAAGCGCCACTGTGAAACTGAGACAGATTTCAGGATGCATGAAAACCCACGTGGGGGTAATTTCTCTCTTTCATGCCAGCAACAATGCCAACAGAGAACCCCGTCTTGGTTTTGCTGGGCTTCCCCACCGCAGGATTTCGGGGCGCTAAGGAGAAAGGAAAGGGAAGGAAGAAGCACGCTAAATGCAAATGTTCAGATGCAAAGGCTGGCTGACAGGATTTTCAGTAAAGTTTTGGTCAGTTCATATTTTGTCTCAGGAGCTTCATCAAAGAACCTCCCTCTCACTAGTAAGCATGTCTTATTTTCTCTCTTCTGATGCTTCGATTTCTTGGGGCCCTGTTGAGCCTGGAGGGACTGAGCTTCCTAAGGTTAGCCAGTTCCTGGAGACGCAACTCACCTGAGAGCGCACCTTTCATAGGCAAACCAGCCCCACCCCCTCATCAGGCTCTCACAATCATGGAGGGCCACTGTCCCCCCACCCTGACCACCCAGGGCCAGGGACCAGACAACCAGGGACCCTGAAATTATTCCCACTGACAGATCCTGAGCCTGCTGGCCCTGCTTCACCTGTTCCTTCCTGTAAAAACCACCGCAAAGCCTTGTGCCCCCATTGCCCTCTCACCCCGACTGCCTCCTGATGGACCCTGGGACTTCCCCGTGTGGCCCCTCCCCCCAGGGCATGGGGCACCTCATCCTCTTGGAAACTGAGTAACAAACTCTCTGTTCGGTGGTGGCATCTCCTGATCTGCTGGCCTCGCCATACCTGAACAGTAATCAAACCTACATCTCAGCACGCTCCCTCCCCCTGCTGCTGACCCAGGGAGGGTCCCCAGTGACTGAGACCCAGCACCCCTCCTGGGCTGAGCCCGGGTGCCCTGCTCCCTGCGCCCATCCCTCGCCCAGTCTCTTCATCCATGTGTTTGCCCATGGACCATTGGAAATAATAATTTCCTCCACATCCCCAGAGAAAACCAGATGAAAAACTAAGAGAAATACTGCCTTCGTTCATCCTGTTCCGCGGCTATGAAGGAGATGGCTTTCACGGGGGTCGCGTCAGACTCCAGGAGCAGCCAGGCGGGTCGGCCTCCTTTCAAAGCCCTTGGAACCCGGTGGACCAGAGAGGGCGGGGCAGAGAGCTGGAACTGGGCGGCAAGTCCCCTGGGAAACCTCTCTGTCTTGTAACCCAGTTGGTGCTCAGATGGCTGATTGTGGCTACTCCTCTGCCAGGCCACAGGTTCAGATGAAGAATGTGACTGCACCCTGGCCGGGTGGCTCAGGTGGTCAGAGCAGTGTCCTATACATCAAAAGGTTAGGGGTTCGATTCCCAGTCAGAGCACATTTAATGTTCCTCTCTCACATCAACTTCTCTCTCTCTCTCTCTCTCTCTCTCTGCCTCTCACCTTTCCTCGATCTCTAAAATCAATAAACACATCCTTCGGAGAGGACTTTTTTTGAAAAATGAAGAATGTGATTGTAATAACAAATCTCTCCTGATTATTTTGTTTAAATCTCTGTGACTTTTCTTGTGTTCTCACATCTGTCTTGAAATCTTGCTCTTTGCATCAGAACCACCCCTCGAAGACGGGATCCATGCCTCTCCAAGGGGTGGGGAAGGTGAAGCAGGTGGTGAAGAATAAACGAGAACACCAAGGACGCTGCAGAAGTTTTTAGATGGGAGCAGCCGGTCACATTGCCAGGAGACCAGCGACTGGACACGCGTCATCTGGCTGGCCACTCCACGTGACACCTTGCTAAAGGGCCTCAAGCTTCCACCTCAGGGGGGGGAGGGAGGCTGAGGGACTCCTGAAGCCACGGATTATCTGGTCCTGGGAGGTGGACAGAGTCTTCCCTCGGTGTCTATAGCGTAGTTAGGGCAATGGAAACTTCTCCATTCTCATCTCTCTGGGGGAATGAAGGGGTTGTCAGCAAGGAGCAGCCCTGGGGCAGACGAGAAGAGGCATTTGCCGTATCTCTTCGTTTGAGGCTGATTCATGAAATTGCTAGTGAATCCACCCCCTGCAGAAATCCATCAGCTGTGGAACTTCCCGCAGAGCCCCCCCACACACAGGCTTCACTGAACCCCGCTGTTTGGCCAGGGCCAGCTGTTTTCCCTTCTCCCATAGGACTAACTTCCATGCGGTGAGGTGTTACCATGCACGACCGGGTTTTCGGTCACCACTGTCCCACCACTTGCTGTGTGGCCTGATTTCTCCCGAGGTTTGTTTCAATTGGATGAAGTTGGTTTGTCTCAATGGCAAATTCAAACCACGTGCAAAAGACAGAACTTGTGAATTTGGGGTGAGGACTGGGTTCAGGAAGAGACCATCTGTAACGTTTCCTTCGTACCACTCGGTGTCAGTGAGAACGAGCGTCTGTTCTTCCCAGTAAGCACAGAATGGCTGCTGGGTGTAGACACTGAGGAAGCCCACAGAGTGTCATCAGGGTGAAGGACAAGGTGGTGACTTAAAACACGGTGGGCTCTGAGGTGGCATTTCTCTTCTGAGAAGTCATGGTAATGAACTGTCAGTTCTCTGTCTCACCCACTCGCTCCTTCCTGGGTCCTGCAGTCGCGCGCACTGAGGGGCACGCAGAGTGCCCGCTGCATCGCACAGATGGACGGCACGGGCGATCCGAAGGACTCTCAGACCCATTGCCTGCTCCCCAGTGCATTTTATCTTGTTTGGGAGAGAACACACAGATACTCTGGATAGAGAGTTTGCTGTCACTTAAGTGGTAGAAGCTGTAGATCAGAGAATAATGAACCACAGGAGGAAAGCTGGGACGCTCCCTTCAGCTTCATCTGCCTGAAGCTGAGCTGAGACCGAGCCCCCACACGCACTCCTCTCTCTCCCACATTCTGGAAACGACACCCCAGCCTGACATCTGGGGCCCTTCTTGGTATCGTTTTCCACCCCGCTCTGTACCTAAGCCACTGCCGCTTCCTATTTGTCCGGTTCATTTACATCAAAGGCATCTCGTCCATCTCCCGCCCCCCATTGGGGCCAACCTCTGCTTTCGCCCCCCTTGCTGCAGTCGCCAGCTAAGGTCTCCGGCTTCCAGTCTCTTCCTCTCCAGCAGTGAGCAGGGTCTGTAACTCCCAGCACAGTCCAGAAGGCCTGGTGTGGTCTCACCCCTGCTTCTCTTTCCAGCTGCTTCTGAACTGACCACGCTGCAACCACCCAGGTTTCTGTCATTTCCTCCACATGCCAAGGTCCCCCTGCCTTGGGTCTTTGCACCTCTCTTCCCCTCATCCCTGTGTCCTTCCCTGGCTGGCTCTTCCTCATCCTGCAACTGACAGGTCAAATGTCACTTGCTCAAAAAAGTATTCCCTCTTCTTATCCCCCAGTTTAAATCTGGTTCTCTTGTACTAATCTTCTTCCCCACCCTGTGTTAAGGTCATTGAAGGCACTGTACAATTTGCACATTTTGTAATTGGATGATTATTTCTTTAGTAGCACCCTACCACCCTAGGCTGTAAGCACAGAGTGAAACCACAGATCACTACTTCTCAGTGCTCTCAGCAGTGTGTGTGCGAGAAGATTCAGGTGAGACGGGAAAGAGGGTGGTTTTCCCACCCTTCAGGTAATAGCTTGTGAGCAGGGAAATAGCATGGCAGAAAAGTATCATAAGGAGACAAGCCCTGACCAGTGTGGCTCAGTGGGCTGGGCATCATTCAGCAAACTGAAAGGTTGCCGGCTCTCTCCTGGTTGGGGCATATGCCTGGGTTTCGGGTTTCACCCCCAGTCGGGGTGTGTACCAGAAGCAACCAATTGCTTGTTTCTCTCTCACATCAATGTTTCTCTCCCTCTCTCCATAAATAAATAAACAAGCAAAGTTTGTAAAAAGAGAGACTAAGGGAGCTGTGTGGACCCAACAGAGGGTAGGCTTGGGCCAATTAGAAACCGACAGGAGTTTTGGCAAGTGGTGAAGAAGACCTGGGCCTGGGTAACAGGGGTGTCCGAGAAAGGGCGGGTTCCGCACGTGCTGAGTGGAGATGACAGTGAGCGACTGGAGGGGAAATGGCAGGCAGACAGAGAAGTAGGAAGGTAGGGGCTCAGAGGGGGCGAAAGAAAAGCACGAGATTTACAGGATTCTAAAAAATCAGCCTAAGGGTAACCTTTCTCACGAGTTTATAAACTCTCTCACTATCCTTTGCAATTTCCCCATTACTTTGGGTGTTTTAAGAAGAGTTCACTCGTAACTCACGGAATGGTGGAGACGCCGGGGGAAAGTACGTGGCGGAGAGAAAGACCCGAGGCTGACTCAGTGGGCACGGGAGGCAGCTCGCCGAGATCTCGGGTGGATCTGGGCCCTCTGCGGGGCTCCTCCCCCTCACAGGTGACTCCTACTTCGCCCTGGTTAGCGTGTGTTGAGAACTTCTGCAGCTCCCAGCGTCCCCTGCTCTGGGAAGCCTTTCTGACCCCTTCAGGCAGGAGGATGGCTCTTCCCGAGTTAGGGCCCAGCAGAAGTGCCCCCAGGGAAGCATCCCCCCTTATCCGCTGCAGGGGCCCCTTGTCCAGCAGGTACATCCGGGGGCTGCGCCTACTGTCTATATTTATTCGCTGAAGGTCTTAGTGGACATGGTTCTCATTCTCAGCCCTGCATTCACCTGTCAAGGCTGGGCACTCTGTTTACTCATTCATTCAACAAACACACTGAGCCTCTCCTATGTGCCAGGCACTATTCTAAGGCGGAAGAAAACAACTGTACACAAAATAGGCCAAGTGTCTGCCCTCACACAGCCTGTGCTTTCCCAGCAAGGGGCAGACAATGAGCGCATTTCATGACACACCACCTATCAGGCCCGGAGGGACAATGCAACCCCACCAATAAGAGGGGTGAAGCGGTGACCTGCCTGCTGTGCCACCATGAAGGGGCATTTAGTAGCAAAGGGAGGGTTATATTTTAATCACAGGAACAAGTCTCCAAGGTAACATACAACCAAAACATCAGTCTTTTCCTGCAGAAAGTTAGGAGAATCTAGAAAACCCCTCACCCTGGCCCAGTGAGGAGAAAACAGGTGTCCCCAGACAGCTGACCCTCCTTGACCTTCGCTGACCAGAAGAGCCAGGGTATCAAGGAGGTGGCTAATGAAGCCTCTGCCTTAAAGACTGAGATAACTGTCACGTGGTTCTGATCCAGCACGTGATTTGCCTGACGGGTTAGTCAGAGGGGGAGTGGAAACAAAAAAAGGCCTGAGACGAGAGGAAGGAAATGAAGAAGACCCGGACAGCCCAGGGCAGGAAGATTTCCTTCAGCCCACGAGTAATACGTCTCTGCGCTATTTGCAGCTCTTGCGTGCATAATTTATACCCACAATAATAATGGAATAAATGGTGCATATTTCATTTCACAGCGTGGTTCAACTCTCCTTCATAAGCCTTCCCCGTTTGTATATTATACTCAATTGAATACAAAACACCTATCACACAAAGAGCTTGGATCTGGGGTATATCACGAACTCAAAACTCAATTACAGAAAGACAAATGATCAGCCCTGGCTGGTGTGGCTCAGTGGACTGAGGGCTGGCCTGCAAACCAAAAAGACAAATGATCCAATTTTTAAAAATGGGAAAAAGATTTAAACACATTTTACCAAAGAAAATACACAGATGGCAAAATCAGCACAGGAAAAAAATGCCCAACCTCCTGAGTCATTAGGGAAAAGCAAATCAAAGCCACAATGAGAAATCACTGTGCACCTACTAGAGCGACTGTCATTTCGAAAATGAGCCACACTAAGGGTTGGCAAGGATGTGGAGAAACTGGAACTCTCTGGCACGGCTGGTGGAAATATAAAATGGCACAACTACTCAGAAACTAGCCTGAGAGCTTACTGACAGGTAACTCTATACCCGCTATTTGCTCCAGCTATTCCACTGAGTGTTTACGCAAGAGAGGAAGAGGCATCTATCCACCTGAAGACTTGAACGTGAATATCCATAGCAGGCTTATTGTACTAACCCCAAACAGGGAACAACAGAAGTTGTTTAACAGATGAATGGATAAGCAAATTAAGGTATTTCCACACAGTGGAATGTTACGTAGATATCAAAGGCATAAGCTAGTTATATACGCAAAAGTATGGGTGAATTTGAAAGTAACTGTGCTAAGTGAAAGAAGACAGACTAAAACAGTACCTATTACATGATTTTATTTCTGTAAAATTCTTAAAAATGCAAACTAATGTATAGTGACAACAGACCAGTGATTGATGGCCTGGAATGGAGTCAGAGGGTGAGGGGCAGGGAGTGGGATTACAAAGGGTTCAAGGACACTTAGGGCTGATGGGTGTGTTCATGGTCTTGATTTTATGGTGAGAGTTTCCCATGTGCACACAAAGTCAAAATTCCTCAATTGTGCATTTAAATATGTACAATTATTTTGTTATTTTCTTAATTGCACATCAATAAAGCTGTTTCTTTTTTAAATCATGCATAACACCTGCAGATTGGGGAATAGTACTTGGGTGGAATGAAGCAGGCGGTATTTGTCCTTAAAGCTTCAACAGCGCAGAACAAGCGGGTGGCCCAGTTACATGAATCACGTCTGGGCAGGCCCATTTCTTTCAGGTGCCCATAACATGCTCCCTAGCACCCCCAAGTGCTCGGGCATTTTAACACTCCCATCCACCCTCCCACACTTGACTTTCCATGTACGATGCAGCTTTGATGCCCCTGTCTGTCCCCTGACGGAGCAGGGCTTCGGTCATGGACACCCGGCCTTTATGAATGTGTGTTCTGTGTGTTCAGTTCTCTCACCAGGAAGACTTCCAGGCGAGACACTGGTTCATAAACAGGGAGAAGTATGGATCCGGGCAGAAATGTATAGAATAAAAAGCAGTAGGCTCCAGCCCCTATAGGACACTCCCTGTTCCCTGTTCCCTGTAGAGAGAACCTGTAGAGAGACCTGTAGAGAGAACAGATGCCCAAGATTTTTGCGCTGAAGTGGGTTTCTTCATGAACAGATATGGACAAGAGAGAGTGAGCTAATGGAGGAGGGTGGGCTGGCTCGGTCCCCCAGCCCCTCTGGTTACTGCCACACGAGTGCCTGTAGCATGCTACTCTCTCTAACCTCCGTTCCTCCATCTGTCCCACGGGCACGCCATCTCCTAGGGTTGTCGTCAGGATCCAAGGAAAAATGACTTACCAAACTTTCCTTTGAAAATATTTTAATCCTTCCTACAACTCAGATATTTCCTAGTTTGACTTGAGAAAACTGTATTGGTTTCCTAGATCAGGCTGCTGGAGATCAGGGGCTGACCTGGGGCTCAGTCCTTCCTGTAGATCAGGAAACCGTCGTGCGGTGTCCTCTGAGCCTCTCTCCTCGGCTTGTCCATGGTCGTCTTCTCCCTGTGTCCTCACACGCTCTTCCCTGTGTTCTTGTCTGTGTCCTAATGTCCTCTTCTTATAAGGACACCAGTCACATTGGGAAGGGCCCACCCCAGTGCCTTCATTCTCATTTAATTAGCTCTTTCAAGGCCCTGTCTCCAAACATAGTCACATTTAGAGGTACTGGGGGTTAGGGCTTCAACATTTGGATTTCAGAGGGACACAATTCAGCCCTGAGAGGGCGACAGGAGGAAGTGATGGGCATCTGATTACAGTTTTCTCTCAAGCCACCCATCATACTGGACAACGGTCAGGATAAAGCACAGCGGTGGCATTTGTGTCAAATGCCGAAGATTGAGGATGAAGCCCAGGATGGCCAGGCCTTGGAACCACAAGGGCCTGCACGCAGCCGTGGTCAAAGGCAAACACATCCCAACCCTGTGTGTCATAGGCCAATTCTTTCGTCGGTTTCTGTGTCTCGTCTCTACCTCTCCCCACGTGCAGCTGCCGAGTCTCATTGTGTCCGTGTGTCCGATCAGGAGGTTGCCGGGCAGAGCGAAAGGAAGGCGAGGGGCAGCAAGCCCCTCGGAGGAGCGGCAGCCATCTGTGACCCTGGAGGCCGCGCCACTCCCCAAGGCTTCCCTGAGGCAGCGTCCCAGCAGATGACGTGACCCCCAGGGATCACACCCCAGCTCACACACGGGGACCACTCAGTGCTGTGTGACTCAGCCCGAGTCACACACTCAGTATCATGAGAGGCCGCAGGCAACGAAGGGGAAAGGGCAGCAGACGAGACACAGGCGGACAAAAGCTCCCCCAAGGGCGGCTTCGCCGCTGAGCCCGGGGAGCCTGCCGACTTGATCCAGCCCGGTGACACCTCCCTCCGTGTTTCATGGGGCTCACGGCACCAAGTGAAAAGTGAATCGAGATGAGCCAGGGTGGGCTGGGCTCCTGGTCTGCCTTCCGAAAGCAGGGCCAGGCTAGTGACTTCGTACATCAGGGAGGGGTCCCAAAGTCCGTAACAGGGGGGCAGGGTGGAGCCCAGAGGAAGGGCTGTGGCCCCAGCCCACCCGGATCCCACCAAGCCTCAGTGCCCCTCCTGCCTTGCTACAGACAGGGCGTGTCCACGGCTGAGTAGAGCGAGCCGGCCACTGGCTGAGTCCCCTCGGCGACTCAGACTCAGGCTCTGAGACTCCACCTCACACTGGACTTTTTCTGACTCCGAAGAGGAAGGGCGCCAGGCTTCCGTGTCACCCCGCCCCACTGCCCTGCCTCCAGCAGGCCTGCCCTGTTTACACGGGAGACCCCTGCTTCCTTCCTCTCACACAAAATGCACGACTTGGCCTTCCGGCAGAGTTCCTTGGGGACTATTATTTCCAGAGGTGGAGGGACTGATCCCAACTCCATTTGCTTGGGTTTGAGACTGTGTTCAGAGAATGATAATGATAAATTATCTTCCTAACTGGTTTGGGTAATGTTCACACCTGTCTGGGTGATGCTCACACCTGTCTGGGTAATGTTCACACATGTGTGGGTAATGTTCACACCTGTCTGGGTAATGTTCACACTTGTCTGAGTCTGGGTTATGTTCACATGTGTCTGAGTGATGTCACACGTGTCTGAGTATGTCCACACATGTCAGGGTAGTGCTCACACGTATCTGGGTTATGTTTACATGTGTCTGGGTGATGCTCACATGTGTTTGGTACGCACTGATCCCTTACTCACCAGTAGGGATCAGGGCATAGAAACTGTATGGATAAGGGCACAGAAAATTTCAACTAATACACAAACGCTTAGTTAGAACGAATGACTTAAAGTCTTGGGTATTAATTATTGAGTGCTTTATGTTTGTCCCTAAGTGTTTCCAGTATGTTGTTTTATTCATTCTCCCAGTGACCCTGGGGCAATAAGTACCCTCCTTATGTTTATCCTCCAAAAAGAGGAAGTCACAGCTGTCTGAAGGTAGGTCATTTTCTTGTCAGTGCCTGAGCCACAGTGCTAGGCCCGAGCAGAAAGATCTTTCTAGAGCCTCCTGGAACAGGTAACTGGTTTCTTATTTTGAAAGACAAGTTTCCATCTAGAAAACCTCATTTCCTTATCCTTTTGGGGTCAGAGAGTCAGGGGACTGTCTCTGTGGGTGACCGAGAGATGGCTCTGGGCACACTTGCAGGGTGCCTTGTGGCCCTGGTTGAGATGGACTTCCTCCCTGCTTTCTTCCTCCATCTTCCTCTGCACACAGCACTTAGCTCTCCCTGAAGGTGCTAGCAAGATGCTGAAACATGATCCAAAGACCCAAAAGAAGTACGGATGGAAGAGCAAAGGTGGACCCTGGGGACCATCTCATCAAGTTGCAATGTAAGCAACTTGGAGAATGAGGATCACTTTGCCAAACGGGCTAGAAAAATTAGGAGCTGTGGGAGCAGAGAAGGGTGTCCTGAAGCTTTATGTGCCTGGCAGGAAGGCAGTTGGGCGTTTGGGTAATTAACGAGATCCTGCGACATCCCATCCAAACAGCTGGGACGCAACCCCGAGGGCACTGGCCCCGTCCACGGCTGGTTCCCCAGCTGGTTCCACGTACAGGCAGGGTTTAGAAGCAGAACTAAAGGCTCCTCAGTGCAGAACCACTTTCACAGGAAGCAACTGCTTATGTAACTGGATCCGGAGGCCTGAGTTCATTGTCTGAGAGGAGGAGTTCGCCCGTGTGGGCGGTCCTTCCCCGAAGTACACAACCCTGGCTGCGTTCGTGGGCAGGACCTCTTCTCCTACCCAATTCCTAAGATTTTGGCCTTTATCGATGCCCTGGCCAGGTAGCTCAGATGGTTAGATGGTTAGATGGGTGTCCTGATATACCAAGTTTGTGGGTTTGGTCCCCAGTCAGGGCACATAAAAGAAGCAACCAATGAATGCATAAATTAGTGGAACAACAAATCAATACCTCTGTCTCTCCTCAAATTAATAAATAAAAAGATTTTGGAATACAGTGCAAATTTGTGCATTGAAAATTCCAGGCTCGGACCTACATTTGCAGTTTTTTTGGAGGACAGGCCAGGCTGAGCCGAGATAAGGCCCCGTGCTTTCCCAGCTGCAGTTCCCAAAGCTCAGCTTTCTTCGTGAGAAAGAGAGCTGACACCAGGACAATGGGGAGGCAGACCACGTGCTGCCTCTCACTTCATGGAGCCCAGCGACAGCCCCCCACGGGGACCCTGCCACCGCTGCCTCCAGGATACGCCATCATTTGCAATGTTGGATTAATAAGTAACAGTGAGGGGGCACTTACCATGTTAATGGGGCATGAATTATTGGTGAAGCTCTGAGGGGTTTTGGAGAAAACAACCTCAAAGCACTCAAAGCTGGAGTGGAAATCACCTCCAAAATCACCGTGCTCACAGTGACGATGACCTAAGTAGAAAAGGACAACTGCATTAGTAAGGCTCGCGTCCCACCCTTAGCGCCACCAGGTAAGCAAGGACTCGGGGGCGGAGGCTGGCGTACCTCAGCTCCTCTCCGACGTCTGCTCTGGTCCCCGCGCACGTGCGGGTCTCACCGTAAAACGGACTGGAAGTGTTTTCTAAGAACAACCACCCCCCCACCCCCCACCCCGCCCCGGGCAGGCCAGTGAGCATTCACAGAGAACGTTTTGAACCTTGCTCTCGCGTTTTGATTTTTTTAAAGTGTAATTCTACTGCGTGGGCTCCATTAGAGGCGATAGCGATCACCCCTGTATGTTAGCAAGTGGTTCCCCTTCCTCCAAACACTTAAGACGGACCATCCTGCGAAGTTCGGCCTCTTCCCTTTAGCTCAACAGGAAGAAGCTTCTTAAATGCAGTGGGTGTTGTGGGTTGTGGAAAGGTTAGGCCAGAGAAAACGTATTTCTATGTTTATTTGCTTATTGGTTAAGCTGCAGTGAAATGCAAAGTAGTTTTTCAGGCAAACAGCCAGTCTTTGTGAACATCTGTGGTCAGCTCTGGGGTGGAGGGTGGAAGTGGGGGGCATATGAAGGATAAGCCTAGTCCTTGCCCTCTAGGATCTTAACACGTAGTTGGAGAGATAAGACACACACGTGAGACACTGAAAAAATAGACACAAAATGAAATTCAAGTTGTGAGTAGTGTGATACAGACACAGCCTGTTGTAACTAACAGTCACACTCCTGACCTGTCAAGAGTTACCATCTCAAGCTTGAGGGGGACGCCCCCAGGCTGTGGTTGTGTTCCCGGGATGCGGGAGAGCTGGCTGATCAGAAAGCAGAGCACCTGGGCAGGGCAGGGGGGCAGGAGCACCCGGAGGAAGAAGACGCTGATGAAGCCTGAAGCTCTGTTCCCTTAGCTCCTTGTCTCAGCAGCCTGCTTTGGCTCCGATTCCCATCAGCTTAGGCAGCAAACACGTGCCTGCACCTCCTGCGTGAAGAGGAGGATCCTCCTCGGCCGCCTGGGTGGCGGGAGTCGAGACATCACTACACTCCGGGATGGGACGCCGCGGGTTTGAAAGCTGCTGTCTGGGACCTGACAGAAACCGCATCTCTGGTCCCTTATCCATGACTTCAGCTGCTGATCTGAATGAAACAGGAGGCCGAAGACCCCAGCAGTACCACAGCCCTGCCCAGAATGTCTTCTCACGCTCACTAAAAGGAATCCGTGCCCCAGGCTGCAAGAAGGACCGAGGCCAAGGCCGGGGCCAGGAAGTGGTTCTCTGAATCATCATCAATTATGAAAAGCCCCACACAGCTATGTTTCCTGGAAACCATCGGGAGATAGATACACGAGCAGGCAGCGAGGAAGTCTGCCCCAGAGCCCGGCTCCCTCCGGCCGGCAGAGGAGTTTCTTTGACTAAAGGAGACTCCCTTTGCTTCCTCCCTCCTCCGTCCACCTAGACCTGCCGCCATGCTCTTCTGTGTACACAGTGAAGTCTGGTGCACGCTGGCTCTTGGAATCCACGTGCTACTTAAGCTCAAGGAGCACAAATGGATACGAATCCCTCCCTAAACCTGTTATTTTCATACCTATGAATTTGCTTCCATTTTTTCTTCTCAGAATTTTCACTTTAGTATCCACCGGCTCCCATCGAGGATGCTATAAGTGGGCATGGCTGGGAGATAGAAAAGAGGTTAAAAAGAAGGCAAGGGTGAGAAAAACATTTCTATAGTGACATTTAGGGACAAGGATTAGAAACCAAAGATAGTAGGTTCACCTCTGAACTGCCCCTCGGCCTCTGACAGGAGGGAGCAGACTCGACAGGTCTTGGGGATAAAGATGTCACAGAGGAAGCTCAAGCTGGACACCCCTGTGCACCAGGATGGACCCTGAGAAGGAGCCTTCCCTCCGGTCAGCAAGCTGGGTAAGGTCAAGTTTGTCAGACCGTGTGGCATAATCCACTCTCGGCACCATGTGAGTCCAAAGGAGTCTGGGGTTAACAACTTGAAACTAAAAATGGCAGCACTTTGAATAGGAGACAGAACTGTAAAAATAAGGAGGGAGGGAAGGAAGGAAGGGAGGGAGGGAGGGAGGGAGAAAGGAAGGAAGGAAGGGAGGAAGGAAGGAGCTTTCAATCTTCCAATGATCTAGAATAAGGCAAAATTATTATACAAATATGTTGAAGTGAAAGGAAAAGCCTAAACATTTATAGCAGGTAAAACATAATACGTGGGGGGAAAAGATAATGGAAACTAATTATAAAACAAGTATTTCTTACAATAATTTCAAGTATAGAAAACATTATTGATAACCTCTTTATTTCCTGTTATATGTGTGTGTTAATTTTAATAAATATTAAAATGGAAAACATTCGCTCTCTGCTTCAGGTTCTGACCTCCCTGTCCCCAGCCCCTCGAAGGTGGGGGACGCTGAGAAGAATGAGCTGAAAAAGACCTGGCCTCTGTCCCCGCAGAGCCACCGGGCAGTGGGAAAAGAGGGGCCAGCTGTGGAATGAGGACCAAGGGCTGTGTTCAAGGAACATAGAGACCGACACAGCTTCTTCTTAAGCTGCTGTGTTTTCGTGAAGCTTTCCTCCAATCTTCCACCCTCAGTTGTGCGGGCTGCATACGGACAGTGCGGAGTTTTATGTTCTGTGCATGGGAGGGGTTTTGTCGTGTTACTTTGAAAATATGGAGCTTCCCCAGAAGACGTCAGCAGGAGCCTGCGCCCTCTCACCAGATGGGGACATCCTTGAATTTCATGGCATGCCACCCACCATCTTCGTCCATGGGCCCCAGGCAGCTAGTCCAGTAGGGCCTGAGACTGATGGGGAGATCCGTGACATTAGGGGGGTAACCTCAAAGCATGACCAGATAGCCATCTCCTCACAGCAAGAGGTGAGGCACGCAGTCTCAGCAATAAAATTAGTGTGCAGTAAGCCCCAGCAATTCATCAGAAGTTTCCACAAGCGCTTTTATCTCTTTAATTCCCGGGGGGCGGGGGTTGCCAGTTATGCGGGCTGGAGATAGGGCGGGACAGAGTTGGAACAATGACCCCTGCTCCTGGCTTTGAGGGCCATGTTCTCCCTGTGAGATCATGGTTCTTCAAAGCCCTGGAAGGCCACAGACAGATTCTCAGGGAGCCTGTTTTAAAATGTACCCAGGATTTGTTTTACTGTGCAACTTCTGGGCTTTTCAGTGGAAGACATTGTTGTGCCTTATCCCTAATGGTGCCCCATCTCCTTTGCTTACAGAACCACAGCTCTGTCCAGGTCTCCCCCTTTGGGAAGGTGACCTTGTCCAAGGCTGAGGGCAAATTCTAAACCCCAGTCTATAAACGAGCCATAGCAATCCATCTCCCTTGCTGATTGTTTTAGGATGACCAAGTTCTGGCCAAGGAGATGTGAGAGAAAGTTTGCTCAGGGGCTCCTGGGAAAGATTTTTATACAACTAAAAAGTGCCCTTCTGGACATTGTGGTTTCTGATGAGATGCCTGGAACTATGCAGCCATATTATCACCATGAGGGTCATTGTCCTGGAGACAAAGCCGACCTGCAGAAGAGAGCAGAGCAGAAAAAGGAAGGACCCTGCCCCCCAAAGATATTACTGATTTACCAGATAAGCCAAACTTAGAGCTGCCCCTCTGAGACATCTTGTTACGTGAGATCCTACATCTCTAACTGATGAAGACATTCGAGTCGAAGCTTTCTGTTTCTTGCAGCCAAAAGCATCCTAATTAGGATTTTAAAATTTTATTTGAAATGCATGCAATTATATAATACATATACACATTAATTTAGTCACTAAATGTTTATGGCACTGTGTTAATTTCAAATTTGTTATTGCTCTAATAGCTCACCATCTTCTTTGGGAGATAAGCAGATGCAACATAAAGACTGACCCGAGTAAGTATCAAAGGAAATTCACAGACAGTGAGGGGTCCAGAGGGAGGAATGAGATACGCGGGGCTGGAGGTCACACCCAGGCTGGACCCTGGAGGCACACAGGACGGGAGTAAGAGGGCAGGGAGGACTCCCCCTCCTCCCTCCAGTGCCATTTCCTCCTGAGGGAACACACAGTGCGCCTCTGTCCGGGACTGAGCCGAGGCCTCTCGGAGCGTGACAGAAGGCAGATCTTCTCTCCAGGCAAAGATCCGTTTGGAAAGTCTCACCCTCCTGCATTCCTTCAAGTACAAACCGTTTTTCAAAACACGCTAGCACATTTGTTACAAACTGTTTTCACCCTTTGGAGCTTGCTATCTCACCTAAAAGGAATGTGAGTTTGTGCAGTTCAGAGGTTTCGGAGGTGGGGGGAGGAGGGCGTGAGCCGAACTCTGCAAGATAGAGAAATCTGCCCAGGGCGCTTGGAAAGGTCTTCTGGTTCGAACTCTGGGGTGGGGTGCTTCAGGTTCTACCAGGTAGCACCCAACGCAAAAGAAAAAGAAAAAAAGACAACGAAACCCAAAGGAGCACCTTTCTGAAATATTCGCCCAGCCCGTGTGGGCCTGGCAGAGGGGCTGCTGAGAAAGGAGAGGACGTGTCCCTTAGTCCAGAGTGGCCAAGTGCCCCCCTCCCTCGTTACACACCAAGGGAGAGCTTGGAACAGCCGCATCCCATTATCTGCAAACTCAGCTGTTGCGTGTAAGTAAACAAATATTTCCGGGAAGGGCGCTCCTGGTCCCTAAGGAGAGGCAGTGGGCCTCTGACAAAAAGCACAGGTGAGGGGCAACCGCCAGCCTGGGTCTGTGCCAGGACCTGAGGGGTCGCTGAGCCTCCCGTTGAACATGAAAAGGGGAACAGCAACGTTCTGCACGTGTAGTCGCTAGAGCAGTAAGTCAGTTTCTGCAGGCTCTGGTGGCGATGGGGTGGCGCGGAGACGTCGGAAGGTGCCCTACTGGCCTTGACCCTACCTTCCCCGAGGGACTCAGATTGGGACACTTCATTGTATTTTTTAAATGAGATCCTGCACAAACTCATTGTGTTCTCTGTGTGTGTGGTGGGGAGGGACGGTTATGAAAAGCATGGCTTTGCTAAATGTGAATGTTAGAACAGACCAGGCAGAAGGTCCTGAAGATATAAAAGACCCCCCTTTTTTTCTGGGGGGTTCCTCCCCACCTACTGAGTTCATTTTGCCCGCCACCTGAGGAAAGACGTCCCTTAATGCCAGAGATAGGGGAAAAGGAAAGGAATTCACTATTTATTTGAAATAATACAAACTGAAGTTCTCCACGAACACACACAGTCCTCCCGAGACACTCCACGTGGCGAAAGGCAGCACTTCCAAAGGCTCGTGGTCCTCTCACCCAAGAGGTCCCAACCAAGACACCAAAGCCGTGTCATCCTAAACAGACCCGTGGTCCCCAAAAGAGAGACGCCCAATGGCTGCCGCGCCTCCATTTAAACCCCAGCACCAATCTGCCTCTGCAGCCCCATCTCCGGCTCCTCCCATAATTGGCCACAGCTGCCAGCACTCCGGGTGGGTGGGGCCCTGTGGTGTGGAGTCAACTGTCTCCAAGCTCTTCTGGACCCCGTTACAAATCCCTGTTTGGGGCCCCCTCTTGGCTGCACCCTGTTACGTGAACATTGAAAATACATCACAAATGTATTTGGTTACACGTACACACGTATACTTCTTGAAGTTCACCTCTTCCTTTTTTAAAACTTTGGTTGACATAAAGCAGGTCCACTCCAAAACTGCACGAGCCATAAGTGTACGTGGCCCCGAGCATTTCACACAGAGGCCCCGCCCAGGTGTTCCGCCCAGAACAGAACACAGAGAAGCGTGAGAAGCTTGTCCCCGACAGCCTCGTCCCCACCTCACCCCCAGGGTAGGGCTACTCCCTTCCAACAGTGACCACTGTCCACTGTCACTGTCCTCCCCTCTAATATCCTGGGTTACTTTTGCCTGTTTGAACCTTTACATAAGTAAAATCCTACAGATTTTATTCTGTAAATGGTTCTGTTCCTGGCCTCTTGTGCTCCACATTACGTTTACGTTATTGCGCACAGCATATGTTCATTGTTTGCAGGAATCTATTGGATGGATATAGCACAATTCATTTGTCGGTTCTGTTGAGGAACATTTGGGCTCTTTCTGGTTTTCACTATTGCAACGGGTGCCAACGGCAACATCTGTGGGGGAGGCACACCCAGCAGAATTGCTGGGCCATGGGACGAATGGAGCCGTTCAGTGCCCGACAAACAGTTCGCCAGGTGGGTCACCCCACTCACACTCCTGCCAGCCAAAGGTGAGTGTTACTGTTACCTCACAGCTCACCAGTGTCGGGCATTGTCAGTCTTTCTCAGTATTTCGCTAACTGTTCTCTCCGTTGTGAGGGGCCATCTCATTACAGCTTTCATTTGTATTTCCCGCCTGGTGAATACGGTTTAGGACCTTTCCGTGGGTTTATTGGGGGTTTGGATAATCTCCTTTGCAAGGTGCTTATTCAGGTGGTTGGCCAGCTTCTGGGGGAGGGGGGGGGCTCGTTCTTTTCATTTCGATCAGAAGGGCTCCTCCACCGACGCTTCGTATAAGCTTTCTTCTCACATGTTGCGGAGGCCTCCATTCTTTTAAAGGGGTATTTTGATGAACAGAAGTCAAGCATGATTAAAAGAGTCCGATACTACAGTTCAGTTTTTATATCTTCTCTGAGAAGTGCCTCTTGTGTTCTCCTCTGCCTCGGAGTCATGGAGACATTCTCTGATGGTACGTTCTAGAAGCCTTCTTGTTTTCCTTTTCGCAATCTGATCTACAGTCAGGGGGTTGCTCCCCATTGTCGGAATGCCTCCAAGCCTTGCCCCTCTGCCCCCCAGCCTGGAACACTCTTCCTTCTCCTCATGGTCCCCTCAGCACTGCTCTTTCTTGATGACTATTTCACGTTCCTTCCCCCTGAAGTTGTCTTGACGTGCACACATTATGACACTCTCCTTCCCAGGCGGATCTGGTATCTGGCGTGCCTTCTTCCTGCCTTTCAAGTGGTAAAACAGCGGCTGTGTGTTATTCTCAGACGTATCTGTGTGTCGACTTCCCCTGCGCACCCCAACCCCTTCAACCAACCGGATGGCCCCTGCTGAGGTCAGTCCTCCAGCCCTTTGTGGGTTTGGTGGCCACAGACGCTCCGCAGAGGGAGGTGCTCCGGAGCGATTGGTGACTCTGGTGGCCGTTAGCGCTGTTCACCAGGCATGTCTGGCTCCGGCTGCTCAAGCACAGGGGGCTGCACCCCCCACCCTTTCTCAGGTGAAGTGGGACCATGGAACCGGTTTGGCCTGTGAAATGTGGGTGGAAGGGCTGCGTGTTTCTCCAAGGGAGAAGGTTTAAAAGCCAGCACACAGATTGCCTCCTTCTCTGTTTCTGCAGAACAGAAGCCCCGCCAATCCACCTTGGTCATATAAAATGAATGAAAAACAGACTTGTGTTCTTAGAAGCTACCGTGAGCTTGACCTTGACTGTACCCACACATGGTCTCGACTCCGCAGAACGATGTCCTGATGTCAGGGTGGAGATGGTAACGTGAAGAACAGTGAGTGGAAACGTGGATCTCACTTCCTGTCACGTCTCTCTGAAGCGTCACAAAAATCTGCTAAAATACGGATGGCGACAATGGCCACAGCAAGCTTCATCCAACGGGCCCGGGGAACCAGCAACTGAAAATCGCAGAGCCGTTTTCCCTCCGGACCACTCTGTAAGACAGTGCTCTTGCAAGCTGCCTTTGAGAACCTGCTCCCATTCCCGGGGCCTTCCTCGTCGACCTGAATCTGCCCAACAATGGGACCAGGTGGGCGCCCTTGGGCCTCATTCTACGGTTAGGAGACCAAAGCTGCGAGAGGCCAGGTGACTTCATGGAGCCCCGTAGCTGGTCGTCTGTGGTGAGGCTAGGTCTCTGACAGTGGCACGTCACCTCTGCAGCCGATTTATCGTCCTCGTTATCACCCCTCCACCCTTTTTAATCCCTGTATGTGAGCAGGAATAAAAGCACTAGCAGAGAGCATGCCTGTATTTTAAGTATCTGTTATAAAATCATAGCAGATGAACACATAAAAATAAACTCTTAAAAGGAGCATAATTCGCTGCTGATGGTGTTGTCCGTGTACTCAATTACTCTCATTTCCATTTGTTTTGTTCTTGGTACCTCTTAGCAGACAAGTGGTAGGAGGCGTTGAAGTTCCAAGAACACTTTATGAGAGAAATTTGAAAATTGAGAATGTTCTCTCTTAATTTAATTTTTGTTTCATTGGGAAAACATTTCTCTATTGTTTTATTCTATTCCAGGGTGCCCTGGGTTGAGGTCAGAGGGCCTCAGGAGGGTCCTGTAAGAAGGACTGGGTGGTACCCCTACCACTCTGCCCACCATCTGACCTTGTCCCCTCCCCTCCAACTCCAGGGCAGGACAATTCTGTCAGTGGGTGCAAGCTGGCCCTTATTTTCCTGAAGAGCGTTCACGTGGGTGGGCAGCTCGACTCGACCTTTTTTGTGATGATAAACTTTGGCCATCTACTAACTGTGTTTGTAGATGGCCTCATTTCACAAATACTGTAAGAGTCAGAGAATTTCTGAACTTCTGGCTCACGGGAAGAATCTATGGCTTGGCTCCCAGCCTTGACCTTCACTCTCAGAATAAACTCGTTTTCTGCACCTACCCATTCTGACACACTCTCATGGCAGCCTTCCCATCAGGTCTTACAGACAGCCCATCAGTATGACATCTTGGATGCGGGCTCCGCATTCGGGCAGACCGGTCCTTGGACATGTTATACGGGCTGAGACTCTATAATCTTTCATTGTGAGTGGGTGGTAATAACCACATAGTGTTGTTTTGAATATTGAGTGAAATAATACTTGGCACGTAAAAACTACTCAGTGAAAGTTAGCTACACTTTTAACATTGGAAGCTCTATCCGAAACTATGGAATGATAAGTTTAAATTATTTTTGAACTTTATTTATTGTAGAGAGAGACATCCGTTTGTTGTTCCACTTCTTTGTGCATTCATTGGCTGGCTCCCGTATGTACCCTTGTTCCAGAACAGACCCGGGTGAGGCCAGGGGACGTTGAACGACACATCATTACAGAAGGGGCCACCCTTGTGCTCGAGGGTCCCCCACCCCGTACGAGGTTACTCTTGCCCACCGCCAGGGAAAGACGTCTCTCAGTGCTAGAAAAGGGACAGGATTATTTATTTAAAGAGTCATACAAACTTAATAACAACCTAATGTCTTCATTGAGATCCCGAAGTCCTTTAGAATACCCTCAAACGCACAGTCTTTCCTTCCCCCTCTGCCCAGTCCTGGGTGCCGTATCTCAGAAAAAGAAATAGAAGTCGGTGGTTTTCCTCTGCTGAAGTCTCGTGGTCCCAAACACGGGTCCTGTTTGGGACCTCACATGGACACACACCCGCATGGACACACGGACAGGCCATAGCTTGTGGGGATTCCTCCGTGTGAGCTGGCATCCAGCCCCGGCCACCATGAGGACAACTGCGCCACCCAGGCTTGGGCTCCGAACTGCAAAAAGCCTCCAGTTTGGGCTGGGTCCTGGCTACCACACCAAGGGCAATAACAGCAAATGTGACCAAATGTCATTAGAAGAATATGATGAAGAAGGTTAAACCCAGGGTGGGGGTCCTTCAACATTGAAACTTGAAGTGGCTTCCTTGAGACCCTCAGAGGGCCAGCTAGTATCTCTGGTTCTACTAATGTAATGAATAATTTATCTTGTAAAATGTAATGAATAATTACTAAAAAGTGTCATCAGCAATGCTGTAGAGATAGTAGAGGAAACAGGTGCAGAGGAGATTTACTCATTAGGTGGTGAAATGGACCACACCTTCTTGACCTGGGATGTGCCTGTGTGGTCGCCTGTGACAGGTGTGTTCCATGGCACGTGACCTGGGTGGTCGATGGTTGGCCTCCCAGGGGCCCTTCTCTGCCCACTTAGGACCGCCTCTCCTCAGGTTTTCCTCCATTTCTTTCTGCCTGGGAGCTTCATTCCCAGCCGGCTTCTCTCTAAATGTCCCAGGGCATGACCTTGAATTCGTGTCGCTCTGTCTTTAGACACAGCCCTCTGGGGCATTCGATCAACACCCCGGTCCACTCTGTACGGAACTAAATCTACACATTCAGAACTCACTTTTTTTTTAAGATTTTATTTATTTATTTATCTTTAGAGGGGAAGGGAAGGAAAGAAGGAGAGAAATATAAATGTATGGTTGCTTCTTGTGAATCCCCTGCTGGGAACTGGCCTGCAACCCAGGCATGTGCCCTGACTGGGAATCGAACCTCGATCATGTGGTTCACAGGCCCGCGCTCAATCCACTGAGCTACACCAGCCAGGGCAGAACTCACTAACTCCTACCGAGCCAATACTCAGCTCTGATTCTTCATGTATTCCTGGGCCTGTGTTCCCAGACCCCAGACTTGAGTGTGACCCAAAGCCTTCATCCTCTCCTCTCCCTCTGACCTCTCCGAGTGAGTGCAGCCCTCAGTCCAGCCTGGGGTTGGCCTGGGACCTGTGCGGACACTACCACGGGGCTCCAAGCTGAAGGACCCTTTCNAGGCACAGAAAATAGCATAGATGGTAGGTAGAAAATAGATAGGGGGGAGGGCGAGAATAGTGGGAGAAATATAGAATCCAAAGAACTTGAGACACGTGGTTATAAACTAAGGGGGGGAGAATGATGGGGGAGGGAGGGTGTGGGTGGAGGGGATTGAAGGGGGGGAATAGAAAAATAAAAAATAAAAATAAAAAAATAAAAAATAAATAAAGTTCCTGGGGATTTCAACACTGGAGTTGTTCCGGGGAACCTCGTGCCCAGGACAGCGAGAGCAGGGAGGTTGAGGGAGGCTATTCACAGGGTGTCGGGGGTGACAGGCTGGTCAGATCTGAGAAGGGGAGTGCCCACCCTGGGGAGGCATTGACCTTTGGGTCCCGCACACTCCCTCTGCTCCTGTGACAGACACTCTGCCCTTCAGAGCCTCAGTGTCCTCACCCGTACAATGGGAAGGCCTCGTGTTTTACTGTTAGAATTAACTGAGATCATGCAAGACCCCCCAGAAGTGTGAGTCCCTCTTCCTTTTGAAGGAGGAAGGAGGCCATACAAACCCCAACTTCCCTGGACAGCTGATACATGACTACCACTGAACAGAAAGAATCTGAATGAAGGCCAGAGACGGGAGGGAAAGGGCCTGGTGGAGGATGCAAGGTGTCCATGAGCAGACATTTCAGAAGACATGGAACTTAAAGTCCAGGACTCTTTTACCTAATGAAATAGACTTGGGCACCTTGCCTTGGTCCATGGTTAGTTTTCCCGATTTCCTCTTCTCCCTTGGGCCTCGTCTCTCCTCCCTCCTTCCCCCTCCTTTTTGCTTCCAGTAACGTCTGAGAGGTACAGAAGCTTCGACAAGGGGCTGAGCCACCATCCTCAGAGACTCTGCTTTCCTGAAAGCCCGGGGACCACCAGTGCTTCGAAAGCAAGTCCTCAGTTTCTGCAGCCACCAAGAGTGTCCAGGTTGTGAGGTCACCACCTGACCTCCCTGTTTTTACTTCCTTCCTGAGGAAGGAAGCTGTCATGAGGTCACTGCTGGTGGCCAGAAATAGACTATGTTCCGGCTGGTGCTCACCATTGCCTGCAAGCCGTTATCCTTCTAGGACAAGTCTGCACCAGGGATCGGAGGGGACACCTGTCTCCCTGTCTCCCTGCCTCCTGCCTCGCACCCCCTTTTCCAGCTGCCTCCTTTCTCTTCCCTTTGTCTGCTTCATGCACAGCACGCCCCGAACCTGCACCATTCCCCGTACAATCTGCATTATGGATGGGTCGGTTCTGCCTCTGGTTTAATTCGTTCTGGCCACTACCAACCACATCAGGAAAGAACAATGTATTATCTTCCTGACTGTCTGCTGGGCATTCAGTAATTGTTTGCATAAATGAATGAATATGTATTTGTCTCATGAGATGGAGTAAATCATTCCTTCATTCACTTCTCATTCATCCCTTCCCATTCATTCACTGCCCGCCCTGTGCTTTGCCCTGCTCCCGGTTTTATGCAGAGATGACTTGGGGTCTGCAATGTGGAGATGCACGTGGGGTCTGCAGTGTGGAGTCTGGAGGTGAGACTTTAGCCTGGAAGACAGCAGCCTCAGAAATGTCTCATCGGGAGGTGTGTTTCAGCTGCTCGGGCTGAAAGGACACACTTCTGGCAGGCGGCTGTTCTTTGCCGCTCTCGGGCCCTGAGAGTCTTCCTCGGGATTCCGACCAGGAGGCTGAGCAGGACTGGACCCGGCTCCGCCAGAGCAGCTGGACTCTCTTCTTGTGAGGCAGTGCGAGGCTTTGCAGAGTGTGCTCCTGACACATCCCTGGCTCTGGTCTGTGTCTCATGTCCTCTGCTCTCTCCCAGCGGGCAAGGTCTGCATCCCTGCAGTGTGTCTGGGAGCTGATCATTGCTAGTAACTGTGTCCTAAGGCCACTGGCCAGACCAGCAGCTGTTTCTACTGTGTCACCATCCCAGGGCCTAAGCTTTATGAATACAGCATCAATTGTATGTACTGAGACCCTAGTTAATTATCTTCTCTAAACAACTATGTGATTGCTGGCACCATCCTCCCAAAGTCTGGTCCTATGAGCGCCTCCACCACCCCCTCAGGCCTTCCAGGGACATGCCTGCTAGCAAGGGTGAAGGTGGCAGACCTGCAGGTGGCCTGAGAACCTGGATTTGGGATTCTGGCCCAGTTCCTGACAGTGATCTGCGTGCCCCCAGCGGAGTCATCACTCCCCTAGGTCTCAGGACCCCATCCCATCTCTGTGACTGTCCTACCCAACTAGCCGAGTAGGCGGACCCACACAGGGAAGAATCTGAAGCCCACTCCTGAGTCTCACGGTTAATTCCCCCGTGAAGCCTGACACCAAGAGACTACCTGCTCTGGGCCCACGGCTGCGACACCTGCCGCCAAGATCGGGTGCTCAGCCCCCTGAATTCCCTGCCACTAGAAAACCCACCCACGAGCTTTCCATCTAAATCTGGCTTTGGGGGCGGTTTCTATCCTTTTCTGCCAGGCTGCAGCCTCCCTATGTATAATTAGGCCCAATTCTCTTTAGGAGGCTAATGGCAGGCTCTGTCCCTCACGGCTTACAATCACTTCATTGCAATGGTCAAGGTCTAGACCACATTTCTGGTCTGCAGGGACCAGAGGTGGCACGCGTGGGTGAGGGGAGGAGTATTGGGACCTCCTCCCTGGCTTCTCCTGCCAGTTACCTCACCTCCAGCGCCCCCTTCGCATCTGTTCTCTTCCCGGCCCTCAACTCAAAGCACGCTGTCGTAGAAGGGTTTGGAAAGCTCCCCCATTCTTGGTGATAAATGATAAGACTTTCTAACTCCTTTTTAAATTGTTTTATTTATTTATTTGAGAGAGAGAGGAAAGGAGAATGGTAGATTTTGTTGCTTCACTTATTTATGCATTCATGAACTGGTTCTTATTTATTTATTTTTTCCTTTGCTTCATTTTGAAATCCTCACCTGAGGACATGCTTAGAGGGGGAAATAGGGGAAGGAAGGGAGAGAAACATCGATGTGAGAGAGAAACATCAATCGGTCGCCCCTTTCACGTGGCCCAATGGGCCAGGCACCGAATCTGCCACCCAAGCCCATGCCCTGACTGGGAATCGAACCCTCAACCTTTTGCTTTACAGGATGACACCCAAACAACTGAGCCACACCAGTCAGGGTAATTGGTGGCTTCTTGTACGTGTCCTGACCAGGAATCAATCGGGTTGACTCTCTGACCCACTGAGCTATCCAGCTAGGGCCCACAAAGGTTTTTTTTTAAAGGGTCAGGACATTAGTGTAAAAGAAAGTATTTCTGATTATGGAATTTCTGGCCTCAGATCAGACTGAGTATGTGGGGGCTCGGGGTGCTGAGAGGGCAGGGTAGGTAGAGGTGGGAGTTGGAGGCAGGATGTTTTCGTCAACTCTGGAAACTGAAATGTTCTAATTTTTCAATGCTATCGTACACTTTCTACACCAGGCATGGTGTAAGCACGGGGAGTTTGGAAATGAAAGCCAGAATCCCTAGCCTCAGCACGCTCCCAATTAATCAGACCACTTGGAACATGTAGCTTTTCCTTTGTTTTTAATGTACAGCTTAATACGCTTTACTTCAGGAGAGAAATTTATTCTGCTTTCTAGAATAAACAGACCACTTAGAAGTTTTGCGTTCTAAGGATACTCATCCATTCAATTAACAATAGTTTATTATCTGCCAACTGAATGCCAAGCTGCTCTAGACTGGACACAGCTTATATGCGAAGTGTAGGACAGGAAAACAGATACAGCCACCACTCCTGCCCTCAGGGAAGCAAGAGAAAGGTCGATGGTCCCGAGGAGAGCCCACTGGCCAGCCCTGCTCTCTGCTTCCTGTGACCAGCCGTTTGTGCTCCCCAAGCCTCTTTCCTCTCTTTCTCAACAGCTGTCAAGTTGCTGTGCATTCTGCTCCTCTCTTGAGAGAGAAAAACTTTGAGAGGAGCCCTGGGGAAAGTGGTCCTGGCTGGAGGGAGGCCAGTGTCTTCCAGGGTGTGTGGCCTCGGTCACTTTGCTCTGCGTGAGTTTGCTGACACAGCCTGTGAGGAGGGAGTCTGTCCCAGGGCCTAATCTCAGGCCAAATGTTTGGCACCGACTCAGTTCCCAAAGGCACCCAGAGAGAAAACTGTGTGACAAATGGGACCCATCAAACTGGAAGTGTTTTCTTCGGAGGAAAGCCTGTGGAGTCTTTCAGGAAGGGGGCAGAGCACTGTGCTGTGAGACCTCTGGTTCTCACCCAGCACCTCCTGGGATGCAGCTGCTGGCAGAGCTCCCAGAGTTGTGAGCTAGACACCTGTAGGTAGTGGTCACCTTCCCTAGTCGCTGCTCTGAAACACCAGCTTGCAGGATCTCCACGGTCTCCCAGCAAAGTATCAGCCTTCAGACACTGGCAAAAGAAGGGAAGTGGAGCTCAGGTGTGTCTGCCACTGATGACGACACAGTGCCCCTCCTCCCCTGTGCAGGAGGGGAGCACAGAGATGCTAATGCTGCGCAGAGGCAGCAACACCACGAATCCAACCGAAGGGCGAAGGGCGCAGTGGGGCCAGGCTGCAGCTCTGCAAAAGCCCAGGGGGTGGGGCAGGGCTCTTGCCCCAACCCTGGTGCGGGCAGTGAGAGTGTGCACCCCCGAAGGGCGGGGGCGGGGCTTTGGGGAGGGAGGGTCAGGGACTGGAACCAGGTTGTCGGGACCAAGCTAGTTGAGACGAATAGGCAACCACTCTGCCTGTCCATCAGTTTAACCCCTTTGTTGATATATCTGGTTGGCCAAAAGGTTCATTTGTTTTTTTCCACGTGATGGCTCCAGTAGCGCTTAGTTGCCTTTAACTTGATTTGAAATTATTTTGTTAGACTGTATTGTGACAGCTGTCATATCAGCATGCATTTTTTAAAATAACTTATCAAAATTGGTGAATTCTTCTGTAGTCATTTTAATAGTGAAGATGGAAGAAAATACGCGACATTTTTGGCATATTACACTTTACTATTTCAAGAAAGCTAAAAACACAAGTGAAATGCAAGATAATATTTGTGCAGTATATGGAGAAGGTGCTGTGACTGACAGAACATGTCAAAGGTGGTTTGCGAAGTTTTGTGCCAGTTTCTCACTGGATGGTGGTCCATGGTCAGGTGGACGGGTTGAAGCCAATAGCGGTCCAACCAAGACATGAATTGAGAACAATCAACATGATACCATGTGGGAGATAGCTGACATACTCAAAATATTTAAATTGATAAAGTTATTGATAAAAATTTTATATGTGCCTTTGTTTTATGGAGTTTCTGGCCAGCCCAATATTAACTCATCTATTAATTTGATGAGCATTAATTGGGACCAGACACTTTCTGGGCACTGAAGGAAACAAAATGGGCAAGAAAATGCCAGCTTTCTAGCTTAGGGATTTCGAACTTTGTTTAATCCTAATTCACAATAACATGTAAAAACCCCATTTTATTCTGATTCAGTACACACAGACACACAGTTTCTACAAATAGGCCAATCGTCACTGTGGCTGATGCATCCTGATACGTTCCGTTCTGTTCCTCTTCCTTTGTTTTCTCTTCCTCTTTGACACTGACCACAGCTCACTACCTGGATTTTATGACCGGCTAATGGGCCACGAGGCGAAGTTGGAAGGACACTGGAGCCCCCAGTTTGGTCAGGGCGGCGGGAACCAAGTGAAGCAACATCGCAATTTCAAATTCGACAGTGGAGGTCCGCCCCACCACCACCACCACCGAGCTGGGCGCTGGGGCGGGGCCTGGAGGAGGAGGCACCCAGGTCGGGAGCAGCAGGTGGCCGAGGAGATGGGGCTGAGTCCGAGAGCAAGTGTGAGGCCCCTGGGCGGAGATGCCACATCAGGAGGACGTCTGCACGCCGAGGGGAAGACGTGGTTGAAGGGTGCGTGTGGGTCTTCACTACTGAATTCATGGAATATCTCACACGTCCTTGTTTGTTATCTGGGCTGTGTTTGGATAGAGCAAACTATTCCCACAAGTATCATTGTATTATTTTAATGTATATCACATGATATCATGATAATATATGCTGCATACTGAGCTTTACTGTACTATAGAGTATGACTCCCAAGGTGCGGTACAGTGAGCGTTGTATCCTACACTGTGTGCTGTATGGTGAGCACACGGAACATCGACCACTATACCCGCTCAGGTGCAATCACCTGATGGTAGGCATACGACATTGATTTTATTATTGCAACTGTTGTTAATAAAGAAGAAGGACCAGCACCCAAGCCATCCTGCCTGCCAGGCAATCTGAGTAAACCCAGAAATGGTGAGTGGGGCCTGGGTGAGACCCTCTTTCCTTCCCAGGTCCCATCCCCCTGGGCTCAGGTGGGATCAGGCAGGATCCGAGTGTGCTGTGCTGCACCATCCTTCCTTCCCTGAGACAGAGGGGTCTGCTTGCCCAGCAGAGGGGTCTCCTTGCCCTTACCAACAGTGGGCAAGGCCAGGAGGCAGGAAGTCCCCTCCTGGGCTGGAGCAAGTTCACCTTTCCTCTGGGGGCCACTGGAAACAGAGCAAAGTCCAAACAGGGTGCAGTGGGCACCAGGACTTAGTTGTGCAACTTCACACTCAGGCATGTGGGGGCCCAGCCACTCCCCTCCTCAGGTTCCCTACCTCATGGCTCCTCTTCCCACCCCACCCCTGCCATCTCTCCCTCCTCTACCCACCCCAACCCACTACCCCTCTCCCGACTCACATGCCTGTTCCTAGATTAAAACGGAGTACAAGACCTCTGTTAGCAACTGGATATTGAGCTACTTTAGGGAAAGGCAGTGATTTCTTCATCTTTCTTTATTCAGACTTGTGCCCCCAGAAAATGATGGCTCTTCACACATGCTTCTCTTAATTGCTACGTTGTTAAGATAATAACTCTGCCCAAGGCCCACTGGTGTTTGGTAGTAATGGGTACAAGGCAAAACCAACAACAAACAGCACAAACACGTCTATTCCAGGCAAGAGAAAGGTACCAGGTGGGCAGAAAGGCAGAGGCTCGACGTGGCCAGGAAGGTGCTGTATGAAGGCTTGTGCTGCAGCCGGAGAGGTGTGAGCGGCTCCTGTGGGTGTCCCGGGCTAGTGAATCCACCTGGAGACACCCCACTGGTCACCTGCCTTCTGTCATCGAGGCCACTTGGAGCACCGGCAAGGTTTAGTCCCTTCCTTCCAAACTCACAAAGCTGTGTTTGTTTTATTCCCCAACGTGGCATCTCTTTTCTCCCTTTCTCACTTGACTAGAAAAGAAATGACGACCTGTGCTGAGATGGGCATAGAGTACTGAAGAAGTCAGCGTGTGAGTCAGGGTTTTAAATTTCACTGGAGAAGAAAGAGTACCAACAGCGATCGGTGAGAACTGTCCCCTGCTTGGCTGTCACAGAATCTCCTCAAAGCAGCTCTGTCATGCAGACATTATTATTCCCGTGTGACAGGTGTGCAGGTGCCAGCTCAGGGTCGCTACCCTCTCAGGCTGCCAAACGTCCACACCTGCAATCAAGGGCGGGCGGCACCCTGTGTGCCTAGAAACACGCACTCGGTGACGTTTATTCTAGATCTAGAATGTACGTTAAGGTTAACGTATGCAAAAGTTATTAAAACACCCAAACACTGCTGGTGCTGTAAAAATAATAAGTATGATGCAATGCATTTTCAGTCCAAGTCAAAACCACTTTTTTCCCTCTTCTGCTCTTTTGCATTTTCTGCTGTGGCCAGGGTTCTGACGTGAGTGGGTCCGCCCCACACACAAGGCAGCGACGGGGCTGCAGCAGCTCCAGGGATGGACTCACAGCGAAGGAGGTGTCAGGGGAGGGAGCAGAGGGCTGCCCCCCACACCGCAGGTCCCGAGGATGAGCAACCCCAGCCTCTGTAACGGCTCACTGGCCTCAGGGATCTGGAAGCAACAAGCCTTGGGGGCAGAAGCCTTGGGGGCCCCAGAAGCTCAAGGTGCAGAGAGGCTGGGCTGCTGCCACTGGTTTGAAGGGAACCAGGTTCCTGTGGGAGGGACAGGGTCCTGGCACCCAGTGAAGGCAGGGAGCCGAGCAACCATGGAGAGGAGGAGGAGGAGGAAGTGCGGCCTTGCATCCTGCCAGGGGAGGAGAGGGGCTTCCGAGCAGGAGCCTGGAGGAGCAAAGCAAACGGAGTCTCAGGTTCAAATGCATCCTCTCTGGGGAGCTCCGCACTCCGTTTATAGTGCACCAATGTTTATTCGGCATTGTTGACCTAAAAATAAAAGGCCATTCAAAGTGAGAAGCAATAGCATTTACGAGTATTTGAGATCAATGAGAGCAGCCCTTTGGGAAGCAGATTCAGGCAGAAGCCCAAGCACTGTTTCCATTAGGAGACACAGACAATGGGTGTTTATGACAAAGGGAAGGGGAGCAATTACATCCGCAGAAGGAACCCTTGAAGGAGACAGAAAAATGATGAATGGGGCCTGTTTCTTCTGAAAGTGCCTTGACAGACCCTCAGGGCAGGAAGCCCTATGTCACTGTGCCCACCAGCCCCTGCAGCTCAGAGGAAGGAATAGGACGGAATACAGTGGGTTCAGAACCTGGAGTCCATCCAGGCTGACAATCAAAATGCCCTCCCTGGCTAAGCTTGGCTGTGAGCCTCAGGCCAACAGAGTTGAGTCTTTACCTGGTATGGGTAGCAACCTGGGAACCAGGCTTCTGGAGAAAATGCTAAAGAGGGACCGGCTTAATTTGGACACGGCGTCTTCGTGGGTGGCCACGCTGATCGCTCCTACCAGAAACTTAATGAGTATAGCATCGTAATCAGTCAGGGTCCACATGTCTGCGGCCGATATGCTCGCCTGTTGTCCTTTAATTAAGCTGTAGAGATGAGACCCCCAGGAGCTCCCTCAGAGCAGCCGCCCGATGTGCTCCTTTGCCCTGAGCCTTAGCCCAGAGCCTTCGCCCAGAAAGAACCTTTCTTCCCCAGGAAGTGATCTTAATGTGCATCCACCACCCGTGGCTGAGACAGAGAAGGCTCTGCCCATGTGACTCTCGGAGAACAGCTGGTCTTGAGTCAAATGCCATTTCCTAGAGGAGAGCGCAGAAGACGGCAATGTGAGAGCACTTCACATGGCAATGGCCACTTTCCAGAAACACCCACCTCCCCCCACATATAAACACCAGAACCTGGGCTGGAACACGCCTGTGCACACACACACATAGCTCCTGGAGGCCCACGTGACACTTTCTCACACTGGACGAACCCTGGGCTGCATCCGGTCTCCCTGGGTGAATTCCGCCAGCCTAGACCTGGGATCGTTTGGTCTGGTGCAGAGCTGCGCTCGGCGGCTGTGGCCTTCAGGTTACTCGGGGAGAGCGTGAAGAGGCTAACTCAGAGTGGGCGTGAGATCGGGGGCACATTAAACGTACTGGACCAGGCTGTCTGTTTTGCAACAATGCTGTTAGCTACCAATTCCAAGTACAGGAACACTTAGTTTCATGTCCTGCATGATACTTGCTTAGAAACGTTTCAGAAACACAAGTTCAGTTACTTTCATGTGAATGGAACAAAATGGCAATCTCTTACTTAAAAAATGTGCCTGCCAGACTTGCCTAATGCAGACCGCCACTCCTGCCCTGGCTTGTCACGGCCGGTGGGAGTTAACTGTCCCCGCTCCAGGTTGCTGCCGACCTGGCTCAAGCTGTGAGTGCAGTAGGGGGCAGCTTCCAGCTGGCCCGGCGTGGCTAGGAGCTTCAGGAGACAGGACACACCTCTGTCACCCGGCTGAGAAGGAGGTGGCTGTGGGCTTCCTGCATGGGGAGCAGCT
Source organism: Sturnira hondurensis (assembly GCF_014824575.4). Lineage (NCBI taxonomy): Eukaryota > Metazoa > Chordata > Mammalia > Chiroptera > Phyllostomidae > Sturnira > Sturnira hondurensis. The sequence continues at coordinate 13,569,712 of NW_028091156.1, forward strand.
CAGGACAGACTTGACCTCTGCGGCCACGCCTGACCCCATTGAAAAACGGGACATCAGCTGAGACGTCCTTACGTAATCGGGACACAAACAATTATACAATATGGACTCACTTAAAGGCCCCAAATGTGCCAGGCCCTGTAATAATGCAAAGATAAATCTAGACTGGCCAATAGTAGACAGACAGATGGACATGGCAGCCTCAGAGGCCTCAGAATTGGTTGCAGGCAGCTGCCCTGCACGGTGGAGGGAGCAGAGAGCCCAGGGAGCTTCCTGTCCAGGCCAGGAGTCAGTAAACTTCCTGGAGAGAGGCCAGCCGTGGTCCGAGAGGCCAGCAGTGATCCGAGAGGCCATGCAGGCCACACAGTCTGCCGTGCAGGCCACTCTGGCTCCGTAGTGCAGGGCCATCTGGAGGATGGGTGGCCATGGGCCAGAGAGACTTTATGTAGAAAACCAGGTGCTGGGCTGTGGTCTACTGCCCCCCAAGCTGGGCGGTGGTGGATCATTTGTATGTGGTCACCTCTATTTTGGGGACATTTTCAATGTAACTTGTTATTACCAGCTGCCTCTCTCTCTCTCTATTTTTCCTATGGCATAAATCTACTGAAATGATATTTCTAAATCATAATTATGTTTTTGCTTTCTTGAGAAATTTTGAGAAGCGTATGAGAGACACAGCCCTCAGGAGCATCCCTCAGCTGAGATGGAATGGCAAGGAAGAGCATGAGGTGATGAGGGCGGAAAGCTCGTGTGCCTCCTGGATAAGCTAAGATACCTGTCAGCATCCAAGGTGTTGAGTAAGCAGCTCAGGTGAGCAGCTGCCGTGAGGATTTTTCACCCATCTGGACCAGACCCCCTCAGTGTGCCAGGCCCAGGTCGGCCACATCTACACGTGTCACCTGTAGTGACAAAGGCCTGCCCTTCCTCCTCCCGTCTGGGTGCCTGGGCCCAGGCCACCTGCTGGCCTGCGATGCTCAGGCCGGGAACACCACACATGCAGCCTTTCTGGCCTCCAGCCTGGCCGACTCTTTATCCCCGAATAAAGAAGAGAGGGGGAGATTCACGGCCCCCCATCAGGCCACTGGGGCCCTGCATAGCCCCAGCAGGTTCAGCCATCTCTTTGGGAAGTTGCCATGGATACTCTTCTAGGCAGTCTTACACCCCATTTGCAAAGTAAGCGAAGTCTTTAGTGCTCTCTGTCTTCTGTGAGTGTGTATGTTTTTAATCAACTCACTGCCATTGCAAAAGCACCCAATTAGAGTTGTAAAATGTGGACTGGCCTCTGTGTGAACAGTCCTGGCTGCTCACAGGACGTCCTCGGAGAGCAGTCTCAGGAGCCTTTTGATGTCAGCACTGGGCTGGGGGCGGGGCAGAAGCACGGGGAGGGGGCTGGCTGGTGTCCTTTGCACATCACCCTCCCCCTGAGGGCCCAAGCACCCCACAAACAGGAGGCAGAGGTGGTAGTGGCTCCAGGGGCCTCGCTGACCTGGGGCCTCATGTAATGCGAGCAAGCCTTGTTGGAGATGGGCCAGGGCTTCCTGTATTTCAGCCTGCAGGCGCGCAGGAAGTCGGAGCTGGTGTGCCTGTCCATCACTACTTCCTTGCGGGCGACCTTGGCCTCTTTCCACATTTGGCTCCGACACTGCGTTTTATGGGCCACATGGCAGGAAGTCCACAATCGGTGTGCTGCCAGAAACCAGCGAAGAGTCGTTTTTCCAGAGGCGTGGCCTGGACAGGGCTGCCCAGAGGTTGGGGACGGGCGGCCTTTGCGGCACCATGGCCACGAGGACATTGTATGTCATAAATTCTCAGAACACCGGACCTGCAAAAGATTATACAAGTCGTGGTCCATTTAACAGTGAAGAAGACCCAAAAAAGGGAGGCAACGTTCCCAGAATAGGGGCAAAGGCAGGAGGAGAAGCCGTTTCCTGATTCCGAAGTCCCTGCTTGGGGGCACGGAGGCGCTGCTTCTCTGGGGTGAGGGAATACAGAGCCCTGGGAAAGGCTACCCGAGAGACGCTTATAAGAGACGGCATGAACCCATTTTATCCCTTTCCCTTCTCCTATTTCATTCCAAGGGCAACTTCCTGGAGCAACGTTTATAAAACCGTGTTGATGGGTTTATAGTATATGAAGTTTTAAGTCCTGTGGCAACAAGAGACAGTAAAGGAGAGGAGAGGGGTGGATCAAAGTTTATGTGTAGGGAGGAAAGTAAGTTAGGGTCCATCCAAATTAGATTGTACTAAACTAAGCTGACGATTGTAAGCCCCGGAACACCACTAAGAAAGTAACTCAAAAACCTATACTTAAAGAATATACATGGGCCCTGGCTGGTGTAGCTCAGTGGATTGAGCGTGGGCCTGCAAACCAAAGGATCTCGGTTCGATTCCCAGTCAGGGCACATGCCTGGGTTGCAGGCTAGTTCCCAGCAGGGGACAAAAGAGAGGCAACCATACATTGATATTTCTCTCCCTCTCTCCTTCCCTTACCCTCTAAAGGTAAATAAATAAAATCTTTTAAAAAATCTATTCCTTTAAAAATATATACATGGGAATTAAAATAATATCTAAAAACATCACTTAACACATCAAAGAAAATTAATGGTGGAATAATAGAGGAGCAAGTACATGAAATACAAAATATAAATAACATGTAAGCCTTGCCTTATCAGTTACAAACTGTAAATGAAATTTTTTAAAAATTTCAATCAAAGGTTGAACCCTGGCTCACTTGGCTGGAGTGTTATCTCATACACCAAAAGGGTGTATGAGATACATCGAGGGTTCAACCCCCAGTCAGAGTGCATACAGGAGGCAATGAATTGATGTTTCTCTCACTTCAGTGTTTCTCTCTCTGCCTTCTCTCTCTAAAATCAATAAATATATCCTCAAGTGAGGATTAAAAAATAGAGAAAAATAAGAATGAGATTGACAGAATGGGTTAAAAATGATGCAACTCTGCTTTCTTCAAGACACACACTTTAGGTTAAAAGACAACTAGATGGATGGACCAGACCCTCTGTGCAGACAGTAATCAGAAGAGAGCTCGGGTGGTTATACTAACTGTAGATAAAACAGACATCGAGATAAAAATCACTACTAGAGACAAAAAAGAATATCTTATCCCGAGAAAAGAGCCCACTCGTCAGAAACATAATGATTATTTATATAACCTGTATCTGTACCTAATAACAGAGCCCCAAAATACATGAGTCAAAAACTGGCAGTATTGAGGAAAGATACAGCAATTAAAAAAGAATAATTGGAGACTTTGATATCCCGCTTTTAATAATAGAATAACTAGGGAGAAGATCTACCAAAAAATAAAAGGCTAGAACAATAGTATAAACTAACTAGATCCAACAGGCATCTATAGAACACTTCACCTAACAATAGCAGAGTACAAATATTCTCAATTACATGTGGAACAGATTGTATGCTAGGCCATAAAACAAGCCTCAATAAGTTAAAAAGAATTGAACTTTTATAAAGTATTGTCTCCAGCCCTGACTAGTGTGGCTCAGTGGAGTGAGCACCAGCCTGCGAACCAAAGGGTCGCTGGTTCGATCCCCAGTCAGGGCACATGCCTGGGTTGTGGGCCAGGTCCCCAGTAGGGGGCGCATGAGAGGCAACCACACACTGATGTTTCTCCCCCTCTTTCTCCCTCCCTTCCCCTCTCTTTCTAAACTCAATAAAAATTAAAAATAGAGAAGAATTAACAACAATCCTTCACAAACTTCCACAAATAGGACAGGAGGGAATACATCCCAACTCATTCTACAAGGTCAGGATTATCTTAATACCCAAACCAGACAAATATATGACAAGAAAACAACCGTTTTTATTCCTCATGAATGTAGACACGACAATCCTCAACAAACTACTAGCAAACTAAACTCAGCAGCATATATGAAGGACTTGGCCAGAGAATGCGAGGCAGATTTAACATCTGAAAGTAAATCAGTGTAACACATAAAACTAATAGAATGAACAACAAAAAAACCTTGATCTGTAATCACCTCAATAGATGTAGAAAAGTATTTGACAGAAATCCAGCATCTCTTCATCGTAATAATGTGGATGAAACTTGAAAACACTCCTCTAAGTGGAAGAGACCACAGATCACAACAAATCCCATCATTTCCACTGACGTGAAAGTCCAGAATAGGCAAATCTAGACAGACGGAAGCAGATTACCAGTTACCTACAGCTGACGTTGGGGTTACAGAGAGGAAAGAAATGCTGGTGAGTATGGGGTGTCTTTTGGGGAATGATAAAATGCTCTGAACTTAGATGGTGCTGACATTTGTCCCACTTTTGGGACTATACCAGCAACCACTGAATTGTACCTTTTAAATGGGTAGGTTTTATGGTATATGAATTATACCTCAATAAATGTTATTGCTTTTTAAAAACCAATTGGAAGAGTTCAAAGGCATCCAGATTTTTCTTCTGCTACAAGCACACACGCCCTATATCCTCCTGCGGAAGAAGAAGCCCTATTCGTCCTCTGGTCACACACTCTGAAGTCACACCATGCCTCCTACCAGGGACTGGAATAGACCGTGGACTGGGCATCCGTCATGAGAACCAGCAGACAAAATCACACTTTTCCCCTGGTTCTTACACCGGTTCTTTCCTTATTTCTTTCCTAGCAGTCTAGAGACTCCTCTTTTTATTTTTGCCTCAAGCACATAATAAATCCATTAATTCTCACTAAGTGTTTCCAAGTAGAAGTCCTGCTGGGCTTGCTTTAACAAAAAGAGTTGATTCATTTATAATTAGCAGCATTGGTTAGAAATAGGTGCTTTTCTTGCCCCCTTTGAAACCTGACTAAAATGAACCTCCAGGAAAACATCTATATTAACACCCCTCTGAGTTCTAGTCATTTCTGTATTCTTCATCCTAGCAATGTTCCTATGCAAATCTCACTCAGTATTAATTTATGTTCACTGGCAGGATGGAAATCACTCTCACACGCACACACCAATCACAACAAACCGTTACAGGATCCTAGCCAGTGGACTGCAGTTGTGGTTTTCCCTTCGTTATAATACAGCAAAATTTTCATGCTCCAGATTGTTTGCTATAATATATTTGTTTTGCATACTTATTAACTGGAAAGAAAAAAATCCAACATATTGCCACAGATCTTACTTCTTAATCTCACTACACATGATCGTCCACTAGCTCACAGCCCAGAAGGGGTTCTACGACATGGCTGTAACGTTTCTGATGCTCGTCCTATTGAAAGGCAGGGGGACTCTGGTCCCCTCTCTGGTGTGGATGGACTCGCGATGCTTCGCCTAGTCACCTATAGTGGAAGTGAGGCTGAAGGACTTCCGAGGCCAGGTCCTGAACGGCCAGGTGGGTTCCATCTTGTTCTCTGGGACCCACGTTCCTGAAGCTCTAAGTTGCCTCTAAGAAGAATGACTTCCTTTTGGCTGCCGTGCTGTGAAGACCCCAGCCCACAGGGAGAAATGACATGGGAATGCTCCAATCAGTAAGCCTGGCTCAGCCCTGAGTCAACCCAGAGCAAGCACCAGGCCTGTGGGCTCCTCTAAGGATTCCGGCCCCTGGCCCAGACAAGATGCGTCAGGGACAAGCCAGCTCTGCTCTGGCCAGGCCAGCTCCCTAAACCACAGAATTCTTGAAGATAATTAAAACAGTTATTGTCCTAGGCTATTGAGTTTAAGGGCAATTTGTTACGTAGCAAGAGGTAATAGAAGGCTCTTTGCAAGGGGTCTTCCCGAGAAGACCATTAGTCAGAACGTTACTCAGAAGATGCTTCCAACACAGCTAACAGGTTAGAGACTATCTTTGTGACCTGTTTACCTCTTCAGAGGTTTCTGATGGTTGTTTCAGTTGATTGGTCTATTTAGATTTCCCGGTTCTTTGTGATTCAGTGCAGGAAGGTTATACATAATATTTCTAGGAATGCATCCATTTCTTCCCAATTATAGAACTTGGTGGCATGTGGTCTTCCGTAGTAATCTTGTGCAATCCTTGGTCTCTCTGTCTTGAGGCCCATTTAAAGAAACGACCTTTGTTCATGGAATTCAGGCCCATTTGCCCCAAGGAAAGATTCTGGGTTCTTCCCAAAGCTTTTGTAAGTGGTCATGACTCTTAATCTGCTATGTAGTGTGAAGTGAGTTACGGAAGTCTGTCCAGTTTTCCTAGCTGGGTTTTAAGTGCCCGTGAGCGGAGGAATATCTTCGGTTTCCGCTGCTCCTGCTCCGTAACCGTCTGGGGGCAGCTAAAGCAGAACTCGGCATCCCATGAGGCTTGCTGAGGGCCATCTGAGTGACCATCCTTCTTCGGGAGCCTTTCAGAGCAACTGGCCCTAGGACTGGGGTGGTTGGTTACCCGGTTTGGTTTCCATGCCCACTGCTTTTCATTTGACAGAGTGGTGTGGCCTCTGACGGCGCCGACGCCCATCAGCCCCCGAGTGAAAGCGGACTTCTCCCGCTTAACACTGCTGTGACCTCGTCAGGCACCAGCTTCTCCGAGCCTTGCGTCCTCATCCAAGAAACGGGCATGAAAATTCATGCCACAGTTGTTCTGAAGTTCAAATGATATCATATAGGAAACAAATTAAAATCACTATGCAAGCACAAGTAGAGCATTATTATTTTCTGTGGCACGCATTTGCATAAATTATGTTTCATTTAGGCCTCCGTGAAATGGGAAGAATAACAGTGATTAACTCTTGCCAGAATGACTGCAATATGCTCCTAACAGGGTTTCCTATGACTGCGCTCTTGAAAAACCATTCTTCACACAGAAGCTGGGTAATCTGTTTAATATGTAAATTGGGCCATGCCCCAATCCTATTCAAAATTCTCCAGTGGCTTCATGTTGCTCTTAAAATCTAAACTCCAGGTCAGAGTTTACCAGACGCTATGCCAGCTGCTCCCTGCTCCCTGGCACTGACCTTGGCTCCTTGCCCTCCGCCCCAGCTTCCCTGTGCTCTTCTAACCACGTGGCCATCTCTCGGTTCCTTGAGCTCACCAAGATCTTCCCAGTCCCAGGACATTTGCACTTGCTATTCTCTCCCATGGTGCATGGCCCAGTTTGCATGTCAGCCCCTTAGACTGACAGCTCTTCCTAAAGTAGTCCTCAACTCATTCACGTGATCTTTTGCAATGCATTCACAGCCCTCAGCACCATCTGAAATAACATCTGAAATGTCATCTGAAATGACACTGTCTAATGTTCACTTACTGACTTGTTCGCTATCTGCCTTCCACCACTAAAACGTGACGGCCTTGGGAGCCAGGGCCCTGATTGTGTGTTGTCAAGCAGAGTGCCTGGCACACAGTAGGCACTTTATAAATAGCTGTTGATGAATGAATGAACGAATGAATGGATGAATGAGTGAATGAATGAATGAATGAGTGAATGAACAATGGAGAAGTTCAGAGCCCCTTCTACCCACCCCAGCATGGTTCAGAGAGTTCCCATCTGCTCAGGCTCCGTGGAGAAAAGCCCTGAGGGAGAAGGAGCGATGGCGATGACTACAAGATACAATGATTTGAACCAGATGTGAGGGCAGAGCGCCTGTGAGCCATCCCCATGCTCCGTGGCAGGACCGCTCTCATTGGCTGAGATTACCCTTATCAGCAAGCACAACATCAAGAGCCTTCTCGGGTCCTTGGCTGCAATGGCTAATTTTCCAAGATCTTATGAGTGAACGTGAAGCTGACTTCACATTCTGGCCTCTGCTCAAGACCACAACTCCCAGCTCTTTTTCCCAGCGCAGTGACACTCCTCAGAGCAATTCTTCCCATGATTCTCCTGTGGCACTTCTGCCATGAGAACGGGGCTCTTCTCCTCGGATAGGGCTTCGATAAAACAAGTAGAAAATAGGTCATGAAGTAAAGTCGATGGGCGCGGGGGACGTGGGAGACTCATTTGCTGTCTCCTGCTCTTCTCACACCCACACGGAACTCCTTACTTAGCTAGCATAGAAAGCTAAGCGGCTGTAACAAAGGTGCCCTGAAACCCACCTCCCAAAGTGTGGGTAACGCTGCTTCAGATTGTTACCCAGGGACACAGTCCCCTTTTATGAGATCCTCCAGGGGTGTCCTCGATTCCATGAAGCAGGATGGGAGGGGGTGGGGGCATACGCGCATTCTTTTAAGGACACAACTCCAGAGTTGCCCTGTATTACCTTGGCATAAAGTACATCTTCGCTAGGCTCACATCCCTTCTTCTCGAACGCAGACCTCACTGCGAGGAAGGCTGAGAAATCTAATCTCTCTATGGGCAGCTCTGAGCCCTGCTAATGCTCAGGAGACTCTGTTATCAAGAGAAAGAGGGGAATGCCTATTGAAGCTCGATTTATAGCCCCTCTCACCCTTTCGGACAGTAGCTGACCAGCACAGCAACTCCAAACTTTGAAGTCCTGGGAGCAGTCCTCAAGCAGACGAAGGAGACTTTCATAATGGACTCAAGAAAGCCAAGGAAGAGACAGGGCGGCTTTTAGAAAACTCAAAGCTTTCTTGGTGAAATTTCTCAAAAGTACATACTTCTTGGCTGTGGCTGGTGTGACTCAGTGGTTGAAACATCATCCTGTAGACCGTAAAGGTCACGGGTTCGATTCCTGGTCAGGGCATATTTCCAGGTTGTGGGTCTAATCCCCAGTCGGGGCACATACGAAAAAGGCAACCAAGTCGATGCTTGTCTGTCTGTCTCTCTCCCTTCTCTCTCTAAAAGCAAAGAAAAAAATGTCCTCAGGTGAGGATAAAAAAATTGCATACTACATTTAGATATCTATTTTTCCCTGTTATGAACATTTTATTTCTCACTACAATCCAATACACTCACAGGATCACAACTTTCTAAAAACCTATCCTTTTTGGATTGAGCTCTTACATTTGGGGATTTAGACCAGAGGCATTTTTTTTTTAAGGCAGAATCGTTGGACAAGCTCCACTTGGCAGTTTCTAGAGCAAAGAAATAAAATCTCTTGTGTAACATATTTTGGGGTTTCTTTCATGTATGGTTGACTCAGGAGTCACTGTGCTGTTCTGAATGTTTGGGGCACAGGATGGGCAGGAGAGTTTGTGGTTTATGTTATGTAAACCATCCCTTTTAAGAATTCCCGAGCATAAGCCTCACGCTCCTGAAAAACAACTGGGCAGCATTTCAAACAGTACGTCTTACTCTTCCGTGTAACATATGGGAGAGAGACATGAAATGCCAAATATAGCTGCATGACACACCAAGTTCAATGCCGCTGCCAGCCCGCGGACTGGTGTGGGAACAGCAGTCTGCTTGTGCTTGGGGTTTGTCTTGTCCTTTTGGGGCCTTGGTTTCTGAGTCTGTGCAGGAGATGAGTAATAGCTAGTTGGCTTCTCACCACAAGCCACTTTGGTGACCTGGCTTTTCTCCTTTGCAGTCTTGCAGAACTTACACTACCCCCAAAGTTGTCTGATTTTGTACTGTTGTCTGTACTTTGGGGGACCCCAAGAGTTCTGTGACGGTACCTTGGTTCCCTCTGGTTGGTTGGGGGAGGGAGGGAGCCCAGCCTCACCTGAAACAGCTCGGCTTGTATCTTTAAGATCATTTCCAATTCTGAAATGATGAGGGTCACAAGGGCCAGGGGAGTGACCCTAGGAGCTGATGCTTGCAAAGTGCTCAGAGTGTAGCAAGAAGGGAACAAAGTATGGAGCAGGGGCATGGCTGACGGGTAGACAGGGAAGGGAACACCCTGCCAGGAGCTGGTGAAGAGCAAACCACACTGGGTGGCCCTGTGGGCTTAGTGGGGAAGACACAGACCTCAAGTGAGAAGGCAGACGTAAGGAGCCCAGCTGGTCTTCTGTTATGCCTTTGAAAACAAGAAGGGAACATAAGGAAGGTTACATGGAGGTTGGGAGAAAGCAAAGCGGGGATTGGATAACAGGATCGTTAACAAGGTTGCGGGCGGTTATGGCTTACTTCAAAGTGTGTTAACCTAGATGGACAGAAACAATAGACAGGGCTTGCTCGAGTCAGAGAAAAACCTTTCACTAAAAAGTGACATGCCTGGGGCGTGACTACTCACCATGACCTGCCCAGGGAGGAATTTATTGTCAGATCACCCCATGAGGTCACTTTTTTCATCCACTCTTCTCCCTCTTGGTTGTAAATCAATCCAAACACGCCCTGATGAGCAACCTTTTGGCTGGGTGAACCTCCAGAATCTTCATTTCTTTCTCTGCAAAATTTAGGTCTGGAGGTGGAGGCAGGGGGGCCAGACAAAGTCTGTAACACGTTATGACTATTTCTAAAATCCCCCAAGCCAAGCAACTGTTGATCACTCGGCACCAGTCATTTGGTGGCAAAATCAGACCTGAACAAACATGATGCCGTATGTGTTTTTTATACATTGCTCCCAGGGCAAATACATATCTATACCGTGCTATTGATCTCTAGGGTAGGGTTCTGATGTGTGACTTCTGGGGGACACAGTCACCGTGTAGGGGATTTCATCTAGGCCATTTCAGCAGCCAGTGCCCTTTTCCTGGCTATATGTTGAGATCTGTGACTTTCTACATTCTACATATAAAAATACACCTGGATGGCGGCACAGGCTGAATCACAACAGGGACGGGTGTGTCTGCGTTGCTTCCCCGCCTCTCCTCAGCGTACCTGTGTAGTTCCCCTGCAGGCAAAGCCTTCGGAAGTCTGGAGTATCTCCTCAGAAGCACATCCACTGATTCTGCCAAACTACAGCCAGGCCCCCTGCAAGGCCAGTGTGATGCTGGAGGCCAATAATCAGACACCCACATGGGGCTCCCCTTTGTCCACCATGCCTGGGTCCGGGGAGGGAGAGAGAAAAGGAGGAGATGACAGTCCCTGGTGCCCGGAGCCTGTTGGAGGCCACTTACTCTGTCCTGCAACTTCAATGAAGGCACAGCTGGGAAGGGGACAACCAAATGGAACACGGTGTCACTCTGGGAACAGACCATCCATCTCTGTTTATTGTCCCGTGCTTTGCAATGGGGCCATCCTGGGGGCTCCCCTCCGTGGGTTTCTGTAATAAATATCTAAGACAGGCCGTGGAGTCTTTCAGTCAACAAATATTCATTGACCGCCTGTGGCCCCAGGGCCCCTTGGGACGCCCAGGTTGGGGACGCCCTCCAGGGCTTTCCCCCTCCAACAAGACACCACCACTCAACGCCACATCAGATGGCGGCTCTTTTCTTGGGCCTTCCTAGCAGCGCTGTAGCTGCGCCCGGGGCAGAAACCATGTTAGTGGACCTTTTCTCACGTATCTTGGAGTCTGGCACAGACCCTGGTGCACCAGAAATGAGTCCACGCTTGTCAGCTGACGGATGCTCTCTCGCCCACCAGCCCTCACAGCCTACGAGTCAGCAGATTGGCCAGCGATACCCCCTCCCCCGGCTTGTTAGCACCATGCTGGGGGCCTGTGGCCAGAGCTTCCGGGGAAATCTCAGGCATCAGCACAAGGAATATTTTTTTGCACCAGGGTTTTGCAGGCCCTAAGACAATGTCATATAAACATGCAGAGAAAACTCTGGTGCTATCATACAAGCATGTTTTTATTTTTTTTTTTCCCAAAAAGCGAGGACTGGTCTACCCGGAGGTTAACTGTGCATGCTCAGGGTGGCTGGGACCCATAGGACTAGGGCAGCCTTCACTTTCGCCTCTGCTTATTCAGGAGACAGATCACCATGGCTTCTTGTTCCACAAGTGAGGCACTTTCAAGACAAAAGAACGTACCCTGTGACTAGACAGCCGGATGCCCTTGCTGGTGTGTGTTCTCGCTCAGCCACCCTGAGAAAGCCCAGGGTCGAGTCCCCTGGCGCGGGTTGGAGCAGAGATCCTGACACTCACGACGCGGAGGGGGCAGGCAGCGGGCCCGCGGGACAGGTTCAGGAGGCCCTTTGCCACGCCTGCATTCCTGCGTGATCCAGCTACTTCTGTCCAGCAAATCTGTGTGAGCAAGATCTTAAAACCCAAAAGCAGATGTCGGTGTGTTTTCAAGTTCCGTCTGTTTTGGCTTCATGCAGCCCCTTTAGACCTTCTGACGGTTGGCCATTGTCCCATCACTTTGGTCCCCGAGAGCACACTGGCTCTTCCCCGGCTTCGCGTGAGCAGGACAGCCGCACAAACACAGGTGGCGAGTGNAGGCAGCGGGCCCGCGGGACAGGTTCAGGAGGCCCTTTGCCACGCCTGCATTCCTGCGTGATCCAGCTACTTCTGTCCAGCAAATCTGTGTGAGCAAGATCTTAAAACCCAAAAGCAGATGTCGGTGTGTTTTCAAGTTCCGTCTGTTTTGGCTTCATGCAGCCCCTTTAGACCTTCTGACGGTTGGCCGTTGTCCCATCGCTTTGGTCCCCGCGAGCACACTGGCTCTTCCCCGGCGTCGCGTGAGCAGGAGGGCCGCACAAACACAGGTGGCGAGTGGGGTCTGGCCTGCAGCTGGCCGACCTCTGACGTCAGCTCTCCAGAGGAACGGTTGAACGTTTTTGTTCCAAAGTGGAATCACTAACCAAAATAAGCTCTAAATGATTGTTTCAACGCATTCGCTAGTAAATACGCAATCTGAAGGAAATCAAAGAACATTTTTCCAGTTCTTCGCAAAAGTGTTTTCTTGGAAACATTTTGAATGTTAAACAATGTAGCCTTAAAACAAAATCTTAGCTTCCTCAACAATCCATCTCTGCAAAATAAATAGGTAGGCAAAGTTTTAAGACAGTCAAATATATTTAATTTTACAGATTGAGTTCGAACTTCTTTTTTTTTTCATTGCCAATCACTTTCCTGCAGTTCTCATTGTAATGATTTTAACCCTCATGGCCTGAATTGGATTTGTTCTGTTCATTAAAAATATCAGCAAAACATGGAGACTGGAGCAACCATTTTATACCAGGCAGTACTTCTTGGTTTTCTACATCAGTGAAATACATATATTATATATGTTATATAACATACATTGTACATAATAAATGTGTATATACTATGTTGTGATTACATATGTAATACATGTATTGTATCGTAGATATATAATGTGTTGCATTCTATATTGTGCATATGCTACATATGATATGTATCCCATTATACCCACATGTCAACTACGTATATAATAGACATGTATTATATATTTGATTCCTCTATCACTTTCACACCACAAGCACTTTAAGAATTCTCTATGAAACCCTAATCAAGTGAATATCCTTCAGCTAGAAAACTGGGCTACACAACTGGGCTCAACTTCCTTCTCGCCTTGTGACCTTTGAGATGTCAATCATTTCTGAATAGGTCATTCAGGGCGGCCTCCTCATCTCCAGCCTTCACTGCAGGCCTCCCCTCGTCTGGTGTCCTGTCCCCCTCACCAATCAGAGAGCTCAGGGGGGCGAAGGCTTTAAGAGAAACTTGCACAGCTGTGGTGGGCGAGAGGGCACTCACACTACTGAAGTAGAGACCGGGAAACCGTAGATACTCTAGTAGGTGCTCACTTCTTCTGTTTTTTAGAGATGGGGAAGGGAGGAGAGAGAGCAGGAGAGAGAAACATCAGTGTGTGGTTGCCTCTTACGCACCCCTTATTGGAGACCTGGCCCGCAACCCAGGCATGTGCCCTGACTGGGAGTCGAACCAGCAACCCTATGGTTCGAAGGCCAGCACTCAACCCACTGAGCTACACCAGCCAGGGCTGGACACCTTATTTCCTTAAGGTCATTTTGGCATCTCTACTCCTCATTCCCCCTACCTCTACCCACCAAAATTCACCTTCCCACATTTAATCTTATGTGAAAAATACAAAGTTTTAAGACTTCTAAAACTGTTGTCCTCTAAGCCTAAAGGGGAAACTCACTTGAGAGCGACTGTTAGGGTTTTCTCAGTTGCTCTGAATTGCGTGCCTTGCTTGGTAACTTTAGAAAACCCGAGAGAGAAAGCAAAGCTCCAGCCCCACTTTCCGATGATGTCAGGCCGTGTCCCTCGTGCAACGACTGCCTGCGTGAGCCAGCCGCCTTGTTTGTGCGATAACCCGGCGAACGAACACAAAAAAGCTTTCGGGCAGGCCCTGGAAGAGCCCGGGAAAGTGCGGGGTGCCTTGTTCCCATCGGCGTGGCCCGAACTTTCACACAACCGGCACGCCCTGCGTTGTGGGAGACTGAAGGGCATTCACAGACCTGACCCACTTCCAGCGGCCAGTCTGCGGGGGTGTAAGAGAATACTGTGTCAGAGACTGAAAACCCTGTTTCTGCCTGCACGGAGGCCAGGTTTGTCCTGGCTGTTCTCAGCGGTGGCTACAGATACCTGTGAGAATTCTGTGGGCATCTAAGGACAAAGCCAGGATCCTGGGAGTGGATGCGTGGGGTGTTAGTCTGGGCTGCTTGCTGATCGAGACAAAGGCCCAGCCATTGATACGAAAGGATTCTGTTTTAGTTTATCATATTGAACGAACACATTCTACATTCCAGGGATTGTTCTAAGCACTGATACTGCGCCATTGAATCCTCACAGCAGCCCAGTCAGGTGTGACCCCTGTCACCCTCATTTGACACAGAAGAAAATTGAGGCCAAAGACATAAAAAAACTTGCCCAAGTCACTGACTAGGGAGTTAGCCCAGGCAGCTCGGTGCCACAGTGCACACTGTACCCGAGGGGGCTTCCCGGTGGGCACCCCTCCTGCCCCCGTGCCTCTGAGGAGTGCCGAGATGACCTCAGTGCCAGTTCTGCCCCTGAAGGGGAAGGCTGGGAAACTAGCCAGGCTCCCTGGGTCTACCCTCACAGGGACACAAGAAAATTCTCTTTACTTTTGCCTCTTCCTGGTTTTACACATCAGGTAGAAGATGACCCAGAAAGAGCACCCATTTTATTTATTTGTTTGTTTATTTAATTAATCCCCACCTGAGGACACGCTTATTGATTTTAGAGAGACGGGAAGGGAGGGGAAGAAACATCAGTATATCTCTCCCTGGCTGGTGGGGCTCAGCAGACTGAGCACCAGCCTGCAAACTGAAAGGTCGCTTGTTTGATTCCCAGTCGGGGCACCGGCCTGGGTTGCCGGACAGGTCCCCAGTAGGGGGCGCGCGAGAGGCAACCAATCCATGTATCCCTCACACATTTATGCTTCTCCCCCTCTCTTTCTCCTTCCCTTCCCCTCTCCCTAAAAGTAAATAAGTAAAATCTAAAAAAAAATTTCATATCTCCTTCTCTGGCCCATTGGGCCATCCCATAAATTCCGCCAGCAGAAATAAAGTGTTGAAGTCAGTATTTCCCAAGCTGGGGGGTGAAGAACACCAATTTCATGGTGTGTTAAAAGGGACTAAGAAATAAAAGGGTCTCAGCGGAGAGCTCTTGGCAAACAAGGTGAATTCTCTGAAGTTCTGGATCATTCCTATGATTTCTATACTGTAAATGTATATTTTATATGTATGCAGACATTAATACTAATATTGGGCAAGGGTTTCAGCTTTATGAAAATTATTTCATATTTTATTTATTATTTATAACTTGATTTTCTATGAAAAATTATGCATTGTAATTTATCCTTGTTAACGCACTTAGCTGGAGTTCCTTTAACCCCACGTAGGTCGTTTACAATTTTCCAAAGCGTTCATTGCTATGGTGGATACTGACACTGCAGGGCAGAGAGCAATGGTCTCTTTAATTTATGTTTTTCCCAACTTGCTTTCTTGGAAAGGAATTTGCAATACGCTGGGTGCTTTTCCAAGAACTGCACATATATTGTCTCACTGAATTTTACAGCCGCTCCCCCAAGCGGGTATCACTGTCTTCCTTTATAACGTTGTTGAGGATGGAGGACCGGATTACAGAAGAAACTTGTGTGTGTGTGCGTGTGTGTGTGGTGTGTGTGTGTGTGTGTGTGTTAAGCAATAGGGACTATTTTTGAGCAAGAGGAACATCTGGAGTTCCAGAAATCTTACCCAAGAGCTGGAGACTGGGAGCAGGAGAAAGAGGGGTTCTCCCTCCTCTGTGCCTGGTGCTGGAGCCCACGTTCTGCCCTCTACGCCTCACAAGGGCCTGCTCGTTCCGCCCCGCAAACCCCTGCCTAGAAATATCAGCAGCCATCTCAGTCATCACAGCCATGGGAAGCAGCTTTCAGGAAAAGCGGAAGTCCACAGAGACCCCCTGCACTTCTCTGGTAATGACATGATACGACTCGCCGCGTGTTTTACAGACAGCATCTCATTTAGGCCTCACCCATACAGAAAGAAAACTTTGCCATTGGTGCTATTTTCCCCCACTTCACAGATGAGAAACATGAGTGAGTTGTGACAGGGCTCCAGCCAACAAGCCAGGATGCCACCCTGGGCCTAAGTGGGACAGTCGGAATCCACAACCCTTGTCTGGAGCTGTCCCCAGCCTGCTGGCTGAATGGTGAGAAGCGGTCCTCCCCTAACTTCACCACTGGGGTCTTACCCCTTCCCTGCCCCTCAGTCTGGGGAAGTCTGAGGGCCTGCAGGGTAGCTCCAGGGGTTAGGGCCAGAGGCAGCAAGAGGAGCCGACGAGCAGGGCCCACCCTGTCCTTTGCAGCCAGCCCACGCTGCCTCTCCCAGAGTGGACCCCTGTGCCTGACTCAGACATGCAGTGCCCTCTGCACCTGCTGGCGCTTCCCGTGTCCTTAGCCTGGTGGCAGCACTTTGCCGAGGCTCTTGGTCAATATCCACTCTTGAGCCTGTTTCACAAAAAGCTGGCCTGACCAGCCAGGTAACCCCGAGTCACACCCTGAAACCAGACCGGCTTGCAGACGCAGGCAGTTCGGAGCCAGGCAGGTCCAGGGTCCGTCTCCTTCCCATGACCCGTGGCCTCTCTCATGCATTTCACACCGTTTTTTCTTGGGTTACTGCACCAGTACCCAATTATTTTTCCAGATTCCTTTGGAAGATGGTTGTGAACATTGCTATGGCTAGTTCTAAAAATTCAGGAATCGTATATAAATACAGATGCTCAGTTTGTGGAACTGCTTTCCCTAGGTCACCATTGTTCCAGCGATGCCTGTCCATTACTGCCTTCTTTGCCCCCAGTGTACCAGCTCTTCCTCCCTCCAACCAGTCCTCAGTGAGCCCTGGCTGCTTCAGCTCAGCTGCTCCATCCCCAAAAAACTCCTGGTTGGTCCAGGGGCAGTGTCAGCTCCATCTGGTCAACTCCATCCAAAGTGAAAGTTCTCCACCCTCTTCTTCGGTCACCCATCAGAAATGGAGTACGGAGAGGTCTGTCCTTGTTTTTTTGTGTTTTAACTTCTTATCATAAAAACATGTAAAAATTTACAATGTTCAATAACCCAATATACCCATTGCTTGGCTTGAAAATTATATACCAGCTACAGCACATCAGTTTGAACCCACATCCATGTTAATTTTTTACCCTCACCCGAGGACATTTTTTTCATTGCTTTTTTAGAGGGAGAGGAAGGGAGACATAAAGGGAGAAAGAGAAATACCCATGGAAGAAAGAAGCATCCATTGGTTGACTCCAGTATGCGCCAGGACCAGGGATTGAACCTGCAACCTAGGTGTGTGCCTTGACCAGGGATCAAACCCTCAACCTTTCAGTTATAAGGAGGATGCTACTACAACTGAGCCACACTGGCCAGGGCTGAATGCACCTCATTTTGAAGCAAATACCAGATGGTCATGTGTACAAACAAGTCCCTGTATTAACAATGGCCGGGAAAAGTCCAGCCATTATTAATATAATGAGAACAGTTTGCTACGACATCAGTAACCTGACAGCCAAAGAGAGTGGACTGGAATAGGCATTCGTGAACAATGATGACTTCACTGTACTAGTCAGTGGGGGCAGTAAACCCCACTGAGTGAGCTTGTGTCCTGGGTGGCCATTGTATTGAAAATGAGGGAGCAGAGCAATAAATCTGCGTCGAATTTTGCATTACGCTTGACCATTCCTCCATGGAAACTATTCAGATGACTCAGAAGGCTTTGGGGGATGATGTAATGAGTGCACTGCAAATACAGCTGTGGCACAAATGCTTCAGAGATGGTCGAGAATCTGTTCAAAGTGATGTACATTCTAAGAGGCCTACAATATGCTGAACACCTGCGATCGTTGACCATGTATGGGCTGCAGTCAACATCCATGCCCCAGGTGACTCAGTGCCCCCAACAGTCCATATTTGGGGCTCTGCCTTTTCTGGCTTTTCCCCAAACTAAAATCACCTTTGAAAAGGAAGACATTTCAGACTGTCGATGAGATTCAGGAAAATACGGCGGGGCAGCTGATGGCAATTGGAGAACAGCGTGAAGTCCCAAGGTGCCTACTCTGAGGGGGACTGAGGGTCATTGTCCTATGTACAAGGTTTCTTGTATCTTGTATCTTCCTCAATAAATGTCTCTATTTTTCATAGTATGTGGCTGGACATTTTCTGGACAGACTGCACATATATGATAAAGACTATATCCTCATAATAACATTAGCATCACATCTGTAAAAAATTAATGTAAATCCTTGATCTCATCACATACCCAGTGTTTGCACTTCTCCCAGTGTCTTACTGTGTTTTACGTACTTCGTTTGTTTGCCTTGGGAGTGAAAAAGGAAAGATCCGTTCGCTGAGATTGGTCGATACATCACTGAGGTCTTTCTAACCTGTACACCCCTCCCTCCTGTTTGCTTTGACTCTCTTTGCACGTTGCTCTTGCAGAAGGAATCGGGTCATTTGTTCTGCACCGTGACCCCTGGTCTGGATTTGCTGGCGATCCTCATGGTGTCATTTAACACATTGCTCTGACCCTTGGACTTTTAAAATTGGTAAATAGATCCAAGAGTACCTGGGTCACATTTGCGGTTGTTTTCCTTCTGTGGGTGTGCATTTGCCTCGGTACGAACCTTGACTCCTGAGACCCCGGAATGGAAAATAATCCTAATAACAGTGGACTCCAACCAGGGGCGAAGCACTGGGTGGGGAATTTTGCCTCCAGCTTTCTAAAGGGAAAGTTCCAGGGAGGGCAAAGGAGTCGGAGGGGCAGTGAAAGATTTAAATTCCATGTGTTTCTGATTCTGGGCCCTGTGACAATCCCAATATTTGAGTCAGGGTGGGGTTGATCGTATAACATATTTTAGCTTAAGGAACAGAACTGTTTAGGGCCAAAAAGCATTTGGGTATCAACCAGCCAGCTTCTTCCATATGACTCCCTGGAGAAGCAAGAAATACACACCGATTTGATTTATTTGAGGCCTAATGTCACGTGTCATTGTGATATTTGCGGAAGCTGCCATCAGAAATTGTCATCCCCGTGTGGCTGTAAACATGCAGTCAGTCGTTAGGGGGACACAGGCTTTCACATCAGAGGGTTATGGGTTCCAATCCAGTTTCTGCCATATTCTGAGTAACTCCCCATAAAACCCTGATGTCCTTATTTAAAAAAAAAAATGAGGCTCTTAGTATATACCTTCTGGGTCATTGTGACTATTAGAGAAAATGAATATACAAGGCCCCGGTGCAGGGCACCAGGTAAACTTTCAGGAAGTGCAACTGTCTTACCTCCCTCCACCAGGCCAGTGGGTCCTGACAGAGTCACGTTCTTCTGGGAACACAGCAACGTGGATGTCCACCAGGGATCTTACTAAAAGCCTTGGAACCATCTAGACACACTGAGCGGCAAATGAAATCTGTGGCTTGGAGAGGAGAATTGTCAAGCGACTTCAAAGGACTATAATTTCATTAATTCAAAATTCTGTTGGACTGGGAGAGAGTGGGATCCTGGGAGAGACGCCAGATGTCAAGGACAGGCCTGGTCAGTGGAGGAACGTTTTTTTTGTAGCCAACGGCCTCCCCAGGCTCCCCAAACAAAGCTTGTGTTGTAGCTGCCGCCCGGCCCCCATGCCAGGAGGGGGGCCTGGAGTCAGCCTGGGGCTGGTGCGCTGGGAGGGGGCAGAGGCGGGGCCACGGGGGAAGCTTGGAGCGCCTGGAACCCGGACTTGATCCGTTTGTCCCGATGAAATCTTCCCTTCTGATATAATTCGCTCAAGCAGAACAAAAGGGAAATGTAGGGCGTCTTTGCCAAAGCAACCAGAGAAAGAAAAGTTAATCATTATTTTCTGCCCAGCTCCCCAGGCCAGAGATACCAGTGATGGGAACAAGAGCACATGCCATCGCCCCTTTCCTTGCAGACAAGCAGCCCTGAGACTCTGGGGGTCCCCGCGGGTGCAGGGGTGCAACCAGAGCCCACAACTGCGCTGCTCTCTGCACATCAGAGAGACGCCTCATCTTACTGTGACTCACCAGCTTATCCAAACAGCAGCAGTGCCTACAAAGCCGCTCTGTGGGGGAAGGAAGCGCTGGGGTCACAGAAGTCATCACAAACACGGTGAGCTGGTCCAGGGAGAGGCCAGGGCTCTCAGGGGAGGGCGGCTGCGGGGTGGTGCCAGGGTGAGGTCAGCTATCCACGCAAGAGGTGCTTGTGGCGGCAACGCAGCCCTGGCCCCCCAGTAAAAAACTTAACTCCACGTCTGCAGTCCACACTTTCAAACTCGTGCACTGTGGCTGATGCCTGGACTCTCCGGAGACTTGCAGTGGCACGGCAGGAATCACAGAATGGGGGCAGGCATGGACCAGAGGGGAGGGTTTCCTGCAGCCTTCGGCAAAATTTCGGGCTGTCTTAAGTCCGTTTCCCACTGTCCACTCTGTAGAGCATCCTGGTGAACGTGGCTGTCTGTCCGCCACAGCCTCCCTCACAGGGAGACAGCCAGGTAGCCCGAGGGCCTTCAGCAAAGGAGGGAGCTGACAACCTTGGAGCATTAAGACAGCGCAGGTACAGATAGGCAGTAACCCTGGGCCACAATGACACGGAGCACAGGTCCTCCTGGAGGGTGAGGACAACAAAGAATTCCCAGTGTCTCTTTCTCCAAAGGTCAGAGTGTGCACACTGGGCCCACAACTGCCATCATGGCCTGGTGACACCAGGGACCGTCAGGTGCAGGGACCGTCAGGTGCAGGGCAGTCGCTGGGATGTGAGCCTGAGGTGTGGTGGGACCTGGTGAGTGGGCCACAGCTCCGGGTAAACATCAGTCAGAGCATGGAGGTGACACCTCAGTCCTTAAAGAAACAGCAGATTCACATGACGCTCCCCTGGTCCCCAGCCCTGTGGACTCCTTTAGATGAACATGGTGAGAGGCATATGCAGAAGTTTAAAAACCCCAAAATGTACAAATAAAGCAACCAAGCAAGTGACATTCCCACAAGAGACAGCATCCTTGGAATAGACCTATTAGCCTTTTGATTCACCTGTTAGGTCAGTTTGGGCCCATTAACGACCCAAATGGACGAGGCCTGTTGCCATCGTATCTCCAGGACCTGGTCCCTGCAGACTCAGGACGTGATTGGGGACCGTGGGCCCTGGGGAACCAGAACGCACTCCCCTGGCTCCGCTCTCTGCCTGTCCCCAGGCGAGTTACCCAACCTTGTCGGGCTCCGTTTCCTCCCCTGTAAAGTGAAGACAGGACCAGTCCCTACCTCACCGTGAGAACGGAATAGCTGGGCTGGGGCTCCGGCTTCTGCTGGGGCAGGTTGGCCTGGATCTCAGAGCTCCCGGAGCAGGCCCTGCCCTGCCTGGGTGCAGGGTGGGCCCCCTTCAAATGCTGCCCGCTCGCTCCTGTCCGTGACCACCTCCCCAGTTCCTGGTCCTCAGGGAGGAGAATGCTGTCTGTGTGGTTCTCCCCATCTGCTCCTGACTCTAGACCAAACAACCCTCTAGGCAGCTCTGATGACGCCCCCTCCCCCGGAGCAGTGCCCTGAAGGTCCCCAGGACAGGACGCCAAGGTCCTCTGACTCCTCCCGCTGCCCCTCCACGCTCTGGCCCTCCCTAGCCCGGCCCTCACTGTGCCGGCCCCCACCATCCTGCACTCTCCCCTTTTTTAGACACGTGTGGGCTGCAAGTGCCTCTCATCCTCTTTTTACTTCCAGGTTAACTCCTGCCGCTCTGAGAAGCTAGCAAGAGCTGTGGACGCCGGAAGGGGCAGCTCGATGCTCCTGGTGTTCCCGCTGGGAAACCCCGTGTTCACGCGCCTCTCACGGCACCTGGTAACCAGGCCATGCAAAGGTTACGCTTCCTTGGGTTTTCCCTCCTTGATGCCCTGCGTGAGAAAGGCCAAGAAAGGTCCCAGGACAGGGGCCCTGGAGCTAAGAGCTACGGCCAGCGTCTACATGTGCATGATAAACACAGGGCTGGCCAAAGAGGGACACTGCGGGGTCGAGGAACACCCACTTCAGACTTGCTCCATCCTGCTGGGACACGCTAAGGCACTCCAAGAAGAAACCCTGAGACCGTGCGGCCACACCGAAGGGAAGCACAGAGAACAAACCAAACCCTGGCCCGTTAGCTCCGTTCGTTGGAGCACCTTCCCGATTCACTAAGCTTGTGGGTTCGATCCCTGGTCAGGGCACATGCAGGAATCAACCAATGAACGCATGAATAGGTGGAACAACAAACCCGTGTTTTACTCTCCATCTCTCTGGACAATCAAGGGATAAACATTGGAAAAAAACGAAAACGAACCGAGTTCCACACGCAGACTGCTCACCGCTCCTCTGGCCCCCACTCCCCGTGGCTTCTCCCCTGGGGCTCGGAGGCAAAACTAGCGTTGCGCTTTTTCTTTCTGTGAATAATTTCCTGCCATTGTGAGTAATGATGGGCAAATAATTTCTCCAGAATCGCTGTTTCTTTGTTGTTTCCTGAGCCCAGAGCAGCAGAGAGAGTCACCAGGGTGTTCCCCCTCCCCTCCATCTGCACATAATGGGGTTTTCCTTCTCCGCAAGGAAGATGATCTTTACAATGTCTCCTTTGATGTGAGTATGTGAGCCCAAAGTAAATGACCCTTCACCTGGGCCAGCCTCTGAGGGAGAGGTTATGACCGGCTGAAACGGCCATTAGCTCGTTAGCCTGTTAGGAACTTGTTTATTTGTACAGAAACAGGCAGGTCTGCTCAGTCTCCACCCAGCTCGGAGAAGCTTGTGCCTGCTTTTATTTTCAAACTTCAAAGCCCCTTTGGGAGATAAAGTTCTATTTCCCCCCTGAGATCGGGAGGGTTCTCTGCAGGGGTGTGAAGGCATCACTAGGCTCAGACAATCCCTGGTAACCTGAGCAAGGCTGGAGCCCGCCAGGACGCCCCTGAACCACCCCATGGATGGCCAAGGCTTTGTTGTCAGGAGAAGAAGCTTCCTCCCCACATGGGGCTTGGTTCAGCCAGGACTTCGTGCATTGTTCCCTTTTTTTCCTCCAAATGCCCCCCCACCTTCTGATCTGCTTTGACTTTAATGGGCATGATATGTAAAGGGAACCCAAAGGAAAAGGAAACCAGTGGCAAAAGTCATTTTAGAAATAGCATAAACAGGGTGATTTGAATCCCAAATGCACTGTATTTGACTAATAGGCTCTTTGAGCAATGGCAAGTGAACAAGATGGCTTCTTGAAAAATTCAACAGAAAGGGGTCACCTGCCGAGCCCGTCTGGGCTGAGAGAAAGCTGCCCGCGGGGGAGCAGGGGTGGGGGCGTCTACTCCAGTGTGCTCTGAGATGTCCTGTCCCCTAGCCCCCCATCCCTCAGGGATATGGGGTGCGACAGAGACGCTCGCTCACTCAGGACGTAGCCAAGTGCTCACTCGAGCAGTCCACGGTGCTCACGCGTGGGTTAGACACTCAACACACTGCTCCACCCACCCCCACCTCCCCACAATCCACCCTGACTCCCATCCCCCACCTCCCACCGCCTTTTCTATCACACAGCCTGTAATTCCACTTGCTTCCCACGTCCTCTGTTCTGCCCCCCACCCCAGAACCCTGTCCTGGCCCTCCTGTGGGGGTCTGCCTGGCTGGGGGCTACTCCACTCTCTGTAAATTCTCATGTCTCCTGGTTGGGAGGCACCCAGGACTCTAACTCTAGCAGCATCAGACCTATCCGAGAGCAGCGTTCACACGCCTCAGCTCAGACCCACAGCGCCAGGCACACACACACAGAGACGCACGTATGCGCACAAGCACACACAACAAAACACAGCTTCACGAAGCGATACTTCCTTTTACCACCTGCAATGCTTCTGCTACATTTCTGTTCTGTTCTCTCCACCCGCCTCATGTCTAAAACATACTGGTTTAAATCCACTAAAGTGATTTCCCAATCCCCTAATGGTTTACAGTCAACCGTTTGAAAAACCTCGGCTGAAACTCCAATGAAAGGGCATCAGAGGCGTCTTAGCCGGGTGTTCCCACAGACCCTTCCCCTGCCCTTTGCCCCCCACCCCCACCCCGTCCCACCTGCCACTTGCGATTCAATAACAGTTTAACAAACTAACTCAATTAGGGGTGAGCTGCCGGCAGCCTGAGCAGATTAAGGGAAAACAAAGGAAGCTTTGGGGTTTATCTTCAGCTTTCGTGTTTCCAGCAGCTCCGCTCTGTTTCCAGGATTAGTCCTGGGCATCAGAGAGAGGGAGGGAGGGAGGGAAACAGGGGGAGGGGGGAGGAGAGGGAGAAGGGAAGGAAGGAAAGAAGGAAGGGGAGAGGAAGCCCCACCCCCACCACGTTTCCTCACCTGATGAGGAAACCAGAGCCTGGACTGGTCAGCCCCACCTTGCCCAGCTCCCCCGTCCGGAGGTGGCCGTGGCTTTCCTGCAGAACTGTGACAACTGCTTTCCTTCTTCCCTGCTCTCTCTCCTCCTCTGTCTGACTCTCTGTCCCTCAACAGAGAGTGGTGGGGCTCTCCCCAGAGAGCAGAGGGCTCAGGGGACAGACAGGTCCCCACTCTCTTAGAGCTGTCCTGGCATGAGGGTCCCCACAGGAGTCACAAGGCGGCTCGATGGAGGAGGAAGGCGGTCTGGGTGCTCTCCGGACTTATGGTCAGAGCTGACAGCCCCCAGCACTACCTTGACCCATGCGCTCCCTGTGACGTGCCTGTGACTTTTGTGGGCACCCACGGGGTTCCCTTCATTGTGACATTTTGAGGGCACAGTCCCAGGGTGGACATCCTTAGGGAGATGTCAGTGCTGTAAGATGTCAGGGTACCCATGGACTCTGCTCCCCAAGCCCTTCCAATGCCGCAACCTGCTCCTCTGACCCTCGGCTCAGGTCCTCCAGCTGTGGGTGAGACAGGCTGACACCCCTACTTTGCCTAACAGCGCCAGGCACACAATGGCCCTCAGTAAACTGAATGGTCATTGCCAAATCTGCTGAGATGGTTCTCTTCAAAAATCTGATTATTTTTTTTTCCCAATTGATTTTAAAGAGGAAGGGGAAGAGAGAGAGAGAAACATCAATTTGTTCCACTTAGTTATGCACTATTTGGTTGATTCTTGTATGTCCCCTGACTGGGGATTGAACCTGTAACCTTGGCATATGGGGACAATGCTCTAACCAACCGACCTACCCAGCCAGGGCAAAAATCTGCTTCTTTCCAGACCAGCACCGTCCACCAGAAATTTCACGTGAGCCACACATGCCATCAGACATTGTCTAGGAGTCACAGTAAAGTGAAAAGAAACCAGCAAGTTAATTTTACGAATATGTTTTACTCTACCCAATATGTCAAAAACGTTATCATTTCAGCATATAACCAAGCATAACAACTATTAATAAGATTTTTACATTTTTCTGTACTGAATCTTTGAAATCCAGTGTGTGTTTTGCACGGCAGCGTATCTCAGTTTGGCATTGCCACATTTAAAGTGCTCATCAGCCACATAGGGCTTGTGGCTGCTGCCATGGGCTCCCGGGCTTCGGGGTGACCGAGGCAGAGGGTGGGCTTGGCTCAGAAGGTAGGTGGCGAACGGAGCCATCCTGTCACAAGTCACAAAGAGGCTGCTTCCCAGAGCTGGAGCCCTGCAGCCCCCTCCCCACCATCCTCACATGCCTTCTCCACTCTCACTGTCCCTTAGGAGGGGTGTGGGGCAGAGGAGGGGTTGAAAGGCATAGGGTGAGGACTTAGCGATTCGGGCACAGCTGTCCCAGACCATCTGGCTGCCCCTGCAGAGGAGTCCGTGCTGACCCCACGCCCAGCCTAACCCTGTTTCCTGCGGATGCAGCCGGGAAGCACGCCCCATCACACGCACGACTCCGCTGGCCGCGTTTGGCTCGAGATGAGTGACAGCTGAATTCAATTACTGCATCCAAGATCTGCAGCCCTCAGTCGATTTCGGCTGTCTTTTCTGGGACAGTGGAGAGACACACAGATTGACTACTCAATGTGAGCTCATTTTATTAGAAGTAATCAACCATATGGCCCTTTGCAACAAATCAACATGCCCTTGTTGCAATCGGTGTCGTTCAGCGGACTTGGCCCGAAAGCTGGGCCCTGGTGCCGTTCTCCCTCAGAACTCATCTCACCCCTGGGAGTCGGCTTCTACGCAGGATGATGTGGAGCGGAGCCAAGCGCTGCGGGCTTGTCGTGTGCTAGGCGGCAACACCTCCGTTCCAGGACGTCAGAGCGGAAATCCTGTTAGCTGTCTCCTAATCGTAAGGTCTTTAACCGTCCCCTGTAAATACAGAACTTTCTTTCCAGGGCAAGCTCATGGAGACCCTGATAAGACCCAGATTCTTCTGCAGGCCTGGGAAGAGGGCCCAGGGCTCTCCCTCCTTTCTTCCTCTCAGTGTGGCCAGGGCTTGCTTGAAAACCAGGGACTCCGGGCCAGCCGCTCCATGCACCCATCTGAAAAGCAAGGCCCAGCACAGCTCTGGGTGACGTGGTCCCACGTGCCCTGACAGGGGTCAGGACCCGCCTCAGATCACCAGACCTCTATTGTAGTGCCATGTGCTTCCAAGAAGCTCTGCCAAAGATTTTTTTGCAAACAGACGAGTGATATTTGACTTAGAAACAAGTTATTGAGAGGATGGGTAAGATTTTTTGAGAGCCATGTGGGAGACCTCTTCCAATGAGTTTCATATCCATTTTCTTCAATCCTCTTAACAATCCAAGAATTTGGCTATTGTCTTCAATTTATAGGAGAGAGGACTAGGGCTCAGCTTTGCAGCCTGTGCTAAGCCAGGTAGCCAGTCGGTGATCAAGGTTGAGTCTGAACTTGGCCTGACCCAAACCCATGCCTTAACAGTCCCCACACTGCCTCCCACATACCCCAGGGCTCTAGATGTACATCAGGCAAATGGAACACACAGCACATTTCTCCCAGAAAAGGGAGGCACCATTACTGGTAGTTAGGTTCCATCCACACCAGCCCACAAAATCCAAAATGCAGTCAAAATGGTGTTATAGCCCCAGCCCTAACATGGTCACTCCTGTTGCCCTCAGCACCTGGGAGCTGCTCAAAGCCCTGACCAAGGGCTCCCCAGTTTTCCCTGAGCCTTGAGCCCCGCCAAAGCTGAAGGTTGTGGAGCCCGGCTGAGAACATTGGGCTGGGGTGGAGATTGGACCCCTGTTGCTGAGAGGTTGAGAATGGTTTTCATTCAAAAAGGCAAGGAGGGGCCTTGTAGGGTGTGGGGACTCCTTAGTAACCTCACAGGAGGGTTCTGAGTAGGTGTGCGCATGTCAATGAAGACTCTGCGTGGGACGGAAGACAGAGTCCAATGAACAGCTCAGTCAAGCGTGTGGGTTGGGAACGCCCTTTGTCTGTGTGACTGTTCCGGCGGGAACGTAAAATGGCCTGTTCAGTGAGCCAGCCCCTGCCTGCAGTCATGACATCTGCTCGGAGACACTCTCGGGGACGTGTCCACTCCCCAGGCCACCTCTCCATCTGCTCAGAAACCTCTACCAGCTGCCCCCACTACCCTAGTTGAGAGGAAGAGCATAGGCCAATATCAAGGACCGCAGAGGCACAAAGTAGGACCGGCAAGGGGTCAGCAAAGAGTGAGCAAGGTCCCCAGGGAGGTGCCCAGCTTCCCGGGAGGCTGGTTGACCTCGCCTGTAGCAAGAGCTCAGGGCTGTCGCCCTGTTGGGCGGCTCACCCCACGTGCCTGTCAGACCAGGCAGCCCGAGCCAAGACAAACATGTGTGAGCTCACTGGTCTGGGAGGGCAGCTGGGATGTGCTATCTCAAGTGCAGACTTTGGACTGGGGATTTAACCGGGAAAAAATAACCATGAAATCTGGAAACAAAAGAAATGTTAACTTGAACTGTTCACTTTATCTGAGGGCTGTTTCAGATCCAAACATACCTCGTGGCAAAGCCAAGATTTAAATGGGCCCCTCGGGGAAGAAGTAAAATGGAAGCATTTCCAGAAATGGATAAGAAGGTTAGAGTCTGAAGTACATTATCATTAAAAAAAAGTCAAAATCCCTCCCAGGGTTGATGTGAACTCTGACACAGAGGCCTGGGACACAGAGCCAACCTTTGCTTCGGGAACTTCAGCCCTCCAGGATCCAAGTCCACTTCCGTGGCTCCGCTTCCTGTTTCTCCTTCTTTGTTGCACAGGGATAGTTTGGAAAGTGGGGAGGACATGCCTCTGGAGAAAGGGTTGGGGAAAGCAGGAGGACAGCATGATAAAGAGGCAGCCAAGTGTCCAGTCACTGAAGGTGACAGACTTCAAATGGGCCCCTCCCAGAGCCAGCAGGTGAGGCCCAGAGATGCTGGCACCTCTGCGAGCTTTCAGGGGAGCAGGTGACGTCCTTGACGCACAAGCATGTCTTTCTGTTTCTGGGGAAAGAGCAGTCATGGGTGAAGGGTGTTAGGTGCCTGAGCAGAGAAAGGGGGCTTACACAGTAAAATGAGACCAGGCCTCGGAAAGCTTTGAAAGCTGTGAGCAAGTTAAGACCTCATTCTGTAGGAGAATGCACATAATCCCCCGTGGATCTAGGGAGGCTCTCAAGGAGTCTGTATTCTCAGGAGGGACACAGGCGACTGCCTAGCCAGATTTAATTACCAACAATCTTGCTAAGCCCTCCCAAGGAGCAGCGTGAGTGACTCCGACAGCACCAGTGGGGACACGACTTCCGCTGTGGTTACCAAAAGGGGGGCCCCAGATGTGGGGAGAAAGCACACTAAGTTAGTTGTGGAAATGTTGAAGTGCAAGGGTCAGTAGATTGTGAGGGGTAGAGTGAAGCAGGCAGCTGAGACTTGGTTGGTTCTGCCCCCTACAGCTCAGACTGGAAGAGAAAGCTACAGACATGGGTGGAATTAAAGCTATGGACAGAGAGAGGTCCTGGAGAGAACAAATACAGAGAAAAGAGATGGTCTAGAACAGAGCCTTCGTGTCAACCTTCAAAAGTAGTAGATGCCTGGCTGGTGTGGCTCAGTGGATTGAGCATGGGCCTGTGGACCAAAGGGTCACTGGTTCGATTCCCAGTCAGGGCACAGGCCTGGGTTATGAGCCAGGCCCCCAGAAGGGGGTGCATGAGAGGCAACCACACACTGATGTTCCTTTCCCTCTCTTTCTCCTTCCCTTCCCCTCTCTCTAAAAATAAATAAATTAAATATTTGTTAAAATAAAATAAAATAAAAATGGGGTAGAGAAGAATGAATTGGCAAACAAAACTGAGGAAGCCCATGGTATTTGACTCGTGAGCCACTGTATTTCCCAGAATTGAGTGTGATGGTTCACAGAATAATCACTAAAAATTTGCTGACTTAATAGTTCTACTATCTTGGTTGTCTTTTCTCAGGGAGGGGTACTAGGCTTGTGCTCATCAGCCAGCTGTGTAACAAGCAGTGCTGTGTAACAAATGACACCGTAGCTCAGTCACTCTCCACTCATCACACCCCGTTCCAGCCTGTCCCACATGTCCCATTTTGGAGCTCAGTCCAAGGGACAGCAGCTGCCTCAGGTGCCCTCTCTCCTGGCAGGCCGTCTGAGAACCACTGCGCCCATCATACCCACCAAATGCCAATGGTGAGTCGTGGCCAAGCCCAAAAGCAGGAGGCAGGTAGTAAGCACAGGCTTCAGAGTCCAAGGGATTTGGGTTCAAATCCTGCTTCTGCCATTGATAAATGCATGAACCTAGTTGTATTACCTATGCTACCTAAGCCTCATTCCTCACCTTTACAGTGAGTAAAACAACAGCCATTGTCAGGGGTTTAACCCACGGGAAGTGCCTAGCACGTTGCCTAACACATGTCCAATAATCACAGATTCTGCAGTCTGCGACCTTGTCTTCTAACCTCAGCACCGAGTCTGAGAAGCTCAGCTGCATCCGTCAGGGCTCCACACTCACCCCTGGGACACGGCTGTGCCCAGACTCCCTGCAGCCCAGTGGTAAAGTCCACCCAAAATGCGGTCTCTGAGTCGTACCCAGGGAAGGGGAAGGAGGCGGAGAAGATAGTCAAGAGGTCTTTCGGCAGGGTCTAACCCAGCCGTTAGCCAAATGCCTCCCAGATTTGCCAAAGCTGATATTTAATGTCCATCTGGTCCAGACCCACACTTTTGCCTAGAGGCATCCTTACAAGAAATCCCCTTGCGTCCCAGCCCCAGACTTTAGTTCTGCCTGTGCCTCGAGTGAGTGCAAAATGTTAAAGAGGAATAAAATGCTACAGAGAGACCACTTTTCCAAATGGTACTTTCCTCAGGTTGCATTTGAACTAGACCTTGGCCTGAAATGCAATACCCAGATCTTTCTTTATACTTTGAGGGGCCTTTTTTTCCCCCATGAACGCGTATGTAAAGATGAAGAATTCATGAGATCCAATGAACTTTCTGGCATCCATCCCAGGTTTATCCACCGAAGGCTATTTTCTTTCATCCTTATCCATTGTTTAGTAAATCATCAGTGGGGCTATCAGAGACACAGAGGACAACAAACGCTGTTGTCATCCCGATTCCATAATGACGTTCCACAGGTTGGTCTTCACAACCCCTAGAAAATCGTACCCTGTAAAACTTCCGCGACAGGTTTTGTTTGACATTGTCCCACTCATTTCACAAGCACTTATGGAGCATCTACACGGGCTAGGAGGTTGGGATGGAGCAGGAAGCAACTGTGCAGCCTCCGCCCTCGTGGGGAGATAAATGAGAGAACAGAGACCCATGGAGTGTCAAATGCAGCCAACGTCACACTGCACGTTTCAGTCGATACAGGAGGTCATATACCTGAAGAGGACCTGCTGCCTAATTTGTGAATGTGGTAAATAAAATGATGAGGCTCCTTGTTCAGAAACGATTGGGAATTTCAAGACATCGCCAGCAGGACATTCAATCAAAGGCAGGGCCCTTTCGTCTCAGACCCACACAGCTGGTCCTGTTCACTGGATCCTATTTTGAAAAATCAGTTGCTACGAATTCTGTACTTAAATAAGCATGAAAGACAGGGGTGCATTGCAGAGTTCAGATGGAACCACCAATAATGCCTAACACAAAGAGCAAAAAGGAAATTCGCATATGGTATTTCTCTTTGCCGGCCTGTGGTCAAAGTTAAATGTTTAGGTAGAATTTTGATAAATTCTTAGCAGCAAAAGACCCCAGCTTGAATTTCTTAATGCTTCGATCACACACAGAGTTAGGATTAGCAAATCACTTGTCCGTGTACTGAGTCTAAGGAGAAAGACCCTACACAGAGCATCAAACCAACCCAGCGTATGAATAGGTTGGTGGTTTATGTCCTGGAATAATAACACACACTGCCTCTGTGCCTTTTCTGGCTTCTTCCTTCCTTTTTTAAAAAATTTATTAATTTCAGAGAAATAAAGGGGGAGACAGGAAGGAAGGAAAGGAAGAAGGAAGGGAAGGAGGAACATTGACTTGTTACCCCCTTTATTTATGCATACGTTGGTTGATTCTTGCATGCATCCTGGCAGCAAATGGAACACACAACCGTGACGTGTCCTGTTGATGCTCTAACTAACTGAGCTGCCCAGCCAAGGTCTCTTTCTTTTTAAAAGGAACATCAGCCACCAAAAAAGGGAACTCAACACGGCCTCACCCTTTCCCTGAGGTTGTACACCAAAGTCATGTGGATTAAACCAAAAGGCTTTGCCCCGTGTTCTGTTGGATTTGTGCCCCTGCCTTGGTTAGCCTGCAGGAAGGCAGGGCATGGTGTGTTGGTTTGCTTTTGCTTGCATTCCCTCATCTTTGCTTGAACTGGTGTGTGGGAAGGTTTACAAGTAGAGGAGTGGATGGCTGTGCTCATCGGAGAGCACAGGTTGCTCGTGTCAAGGGTTGGGGCTGTCCTTTCAAAGGGAGTTTACAGTGTGAGATTGGGAAAATCACTTCACCCCCCTGGGACTCTGCATTCCCATCAATGAGGAGGTGGGAACAGATCAAATCAAAGTCCCCTCCAGGTCTCATAGTCATCTGGGTCATCAACAAAAGCCTCTGGCTCAGAGCTGCTTCTCTTTCCCACAATCTTAAGAAAGAGAATACAGTTAACCAGAAAGAAGAGAATGATTTAAATGCCTGTTTGTATTGCCCCACATATGAAAACCAGCGGGCTTTGCAGCCTGGACTGCGTGCCTTGGGAGGTGTCTGTCCCTTCTTCCGGGCTCCTGTGGGACCATGTCCCAAAGGTGCAGAGGCCATACCAGCAGCGTTGGGGGTAGATCTCAGCCTCAGCTGGGGAACGCGGTGTCCAGCAGCTCTGAGAGCTGTCCTCCACTGGGCCCAGATGGCCTCTCACTCACTCTAATTGTTCACACACTCTCACAGTATCTGGCTCTGGTTTCCGGGCCGTGATGCCAAGTGTGACACCAGAGATTCCTTGGACTCACTGTCTTACAAGTTGAGAGGAAAGAGGAACCAGCTGTTACTAAGCATCTTCTTTTCCTTTTATCCTCACCCAAGGATGTATTTACTGATTTTAGAGAGGGAGGGAGGGAGGGAGAGAGAAAGAAAGAGA
The DNA here is from genome assembly GCF_014824575.4 of Sturnira hondurensis. Taxonomy (NCBI): domain Eukaryota; kingdom Metazoa; phylum Chordata; class Mammalia; order Chiroptera; family Phyllostomidae; genus Sturnira; species Sturnira hondurensis. The sequence continues at coordinate 13,602,406 of NW_028091156.1, forward strand.
GAAACATCTACATGAGAAACATCGATCAGCAATCTCCTGCCCAGACCAGAGATCGAACCCATAACCTTTTGGCACATGGAACGATACTCCAACCAACTGAGCCACCCGGCCGGGGCAAGGGTCTTCTTTTTTTGCCCCTTTTCCCTAACTCCTTTGCTCTCCTTGGCTCTTCAGTCTAAAATTCAGTTTCCAAAGCTCCCGAGTTGCTTACTCAACAGCAGACGGGACACTGAAGTCAGGGATGACTAGAAAGGTGGAGCCTGTCTCCCCAACTTTTCCTCTGTGCCTGTGAGTTGTGTCTTCACTGCGGCATTCTGAAAATTCTCTAACGAGGACCGCCTTGGGCACACACCATCCCCCAGCTACGGTAGGAGTTGGGTTGACTTGGACTCCGGTGCCACAGGAAGCCACCAAGCTTTGTTCTCTCCCCAGCTTGCCTACTAATTGCTGGCCAGTCCTGAGAAGTGAGCACTTTACCTCCAAAGCCAGCAAGAGGGGATGGGGGTGGCAGGAGAATACCCATTCCACGGGAGGCGGTGAAGGGGTTTGGAAGAAATTCACCAAATGTTGAGTCCTTAGAAGGAATAATGAGGCCAGGCCTCTGAGATTCTAAGACTGAGAGGTAAGAGGCAAATCAGCTGTAGGGGGCAGTGAGGTGGGCATTTCTCTGCCACCTTAAGGAAGGAACAGAATTAGTCCTTCTCCTTCTGCCCTCTCTGTGACATAGGCACACATGTACACACACACACAAACCAACGGGTAAAAATAAACAATAATAAAGTAGGAGTTTCTACCAGGTTGGTAAACTAGCCGTGGAAAATTTAAAATGGTTTGAGGTGGAGTTTCCCAGGAAAAAAGGAAAAGCATATATATACCAGCAAATGTCTGACTCCAGTTTCGCTGGAGTTCTGCAAAAGAGCCAAAGGTTTACAGCAATCGAGTAAATCCACAACCAACCAACCAACCAAAAAGCTATCCTCAAAATGGGAAGGTTCTGTGATGTTCTTGCTCACCCCGACCCCACCCCCATCCCCCACCCCCAGTGTGGCTGAAGTCTCCCTTTTGAAGCCGCGCCACCCCCGTCTCCAGTTCCTCCCTTCAAACTGGAAGAAAAGCAGACGCTACTTGCAAATCACTGCTCATGTCTGTTCTAAATTTGCTGGGGGATACCTGAAGGACTGACTCACTCCTGTGGCTCAAATAACTTGGAACACAGGTGGGGAAAGCGGTGGGCACCGCTCACAAAAGCGTCAAAGAGAGTGCAGACTCACAGGTGCCAGAGCAAAAGATTAGCATTGAGGACCTACAATAAATAAGTAGAACATCGAAGGCCCGGGGGAGAAACTGGGGTAGAACTTTTTGGGAAATTAGGACATTGGAAACATCTGTGTATAGAAGGCAGTTTCGTAAGCCACGTGCGTGCCCAGACAAGACACATGCTCAGAACATTCCTGGAAAGACCTTAAGCTTTCACCTTGTGCTGACCCCCAGGCTCAAAGCAAGCCCAGCAGTTCTTGAAGGAGCGTTCTGGCCCAGAGTCAGTTTGCAAATATCACAAGCGTTCTTAGCATTCAATGAAATCACCACCAAAGCTTCAACTGAACATGATGTAAAGGGAGAGAGGTTACCGGGACACACAGAACAAGGAATGATCTTGCAAAACCAGTTTAGAAAAGTCTCGGAACAAATGGGTTACTATAGGCTTCAGCAATTTTTTTTAAAAAAGAACTTCCTGGAAAAGAGAGAGATTCTCATATTCGGAGTTATCACATAGAATGTCTATTTTCACAAACAAAATTGGAAGGTAGATAAACAAATAAGAACACATGTTCCATTCAAATTTTTAAAAAGTAACTGACAGAAACCATCCCCGAGGGGCCTTAGGCTTTGGAATCACAAGACCAAAACATTAAAGTGAACTGTCTTAAATATACTGAATACCTAAAGGGAGCTCCAGCCAAGATGGAGGCGTAGGTAGAAACCCTTCACTTCCGCGCACAACCAAAAGGAGAATAACAACCAATCTAAAATCAATAAACAACCAGAAGTGCCAGAAAATCGAACTGCATGGAGCTCTGACAACCAAGGAATTAAAGAAACAGTCAAACAGAAAAACCAGACCAGTGCACCGAGACAAAGAAATACGGCCCAATGAAAGACTAGAACAAAGCTTCAGAAAGAGAAAAAAGTGATGAGGAGATAGCCAACCTATCTGATGGGGAATTTAAAGCCCTGGTAATCAAAATGCTCACAGAACAGATTGAGCTTGGTTTAAAAAATGAACAAAAAAAACAAATGAAAGATAACCAAAATGAAATAAAGCAAAATATTTAGGGAACCAACAGTGACAGGAAGGAAACCAGCACTCAAAGCAACCATTTGAAACAAAAGGAAGAAATAAACATCCAACTGGAACAGAATGAAGAAACAAGAATTCAGAAAAATGAAGAGAGCCTGAGGAATCTCTGGGACAACCTGAAATGTTCTAGTATCTGAACTATAGGGGTGCCAGAAGGACAACAGCAAGAAATGGAACATTTCTTTGAACCAATAATGAAGGAAAACTTCCTCAATCTGGCAAAGAAAATAGACTTCCAGAAAGTCTAGGAAGCCCAGAGAGTCCCAGAGAAGTTGGACCCAAGGAGGAACACACCAAGGCGAATCATCATTAAGTTACCCAAGATTAAAGATAAGGAGAGAATCCTAAAAGCAGCAAGAGGAAAGGAGACAGTTACCTACAAAGGAGTTCCCGTAACTCTATCAGCTGATTTCTCAAAAGAGACCTTGCAGGCAAGAAGGGGCTGGAAAGAGTATTCCAAGTCATGAAAGGCAAGGACCTACATCCAAGATGACTCTATCCAGCAAAGCTTTCATTTAGAATAAAAGGGCAGACGAAGTGCTTCCCAGATAAGGTCAAGTTAAAGGAGTTCATCATCACCAAGCTCTTATTATATGAAACGTTAAAGGAACTTATCTAAGAAAAAGAAGATCAAAAATATGAACAGTGAAATGACAACAAATTCACAACTATCAACAAATGAACCTAAAGAAAGACAAATAATGAAAACAAAAACTAAGCAAACAACTAGAACAGGAACAGAATCAGATAAATGGACATTACATAAAAGAAATTTTTCAGCAGGGAGTGGTAAGAGAAGAATAGAGGGGAAAGGCACGGGGAAGAAGAAGCATAATTAGTAGGCATAAAATAGATGGGGAGAGATAAAAATGGTATAGGAGACAGAGGACTCAAAGAACTTATATGTACAACCCATGGACATGAACTAAGGTGGGGGGAATGCTGGAGGGTTGGGGGGTACATGGTGGAGGGGGGATAAAGAGGGAGAAATTAGGAAAACTGTAATACCATAATCAATAAAATATAGTTTAAAAAATAATAAAGAAAGAAAGAAAAACAAAGGCAAAAGAGAAACTAAAGGAAATCAATGTATTCACAAAACAAGAATGTTAATAAAAATATCAAAATTAGGCCCTGGCTGGTGTAGCTCAGTGGATTGAGCGCGGGCCTGCGAACCAGACAATCGCGGTTCGATTCCCAGTCAGGGCACATGCTTGGGTTGCAGGCCAGTTTCCGGCAGGGGTCAGTTCCCTGCAGGGGATGCACCAGAAGCAACCATACATTGATGTTTCCTTCCTCTCTCCTTCCCTTCCCCTCTAAAGATAAATAAATAAAATATTTTTTTAAAAAAATATATCAAAATTATAAAGAGAGCCAAATGGAAATTCTGGAACTGAAAAGTACAGTAACTGAAATAAAATTTTTACTAGAGGTTAGAACAGCAGTTTTTAATAGTCAAAAGAAAGATAAGTGAATTTATGCGTTTTTTTAAAAGATTGTATTTATTTATTTTTTTAGAGAAAGGGGAAGGGAAGAAGAAGGAGAGAAAGAGAAACATCAATGTGTGAGGAAAACATAGATTGGCTGCCTCTCGCACGTGCCCCGAGCAGGTCCTGAACCTGCAACCCAAGGCACGTGCCCTGACCAGGAGTCGAACTGGCAACCCTTCGTTCTGTGGGATGACACCCACACAACTGAGCCACATTGGCCAGGGTGAATTTATCTTGTTTGAGGAGCAGAAAGAAAGCAATTAAGAAAAGTAAGCAGTTTAAGGAACCCCTGGGATACCACCAAGCAGACAAACATACACATTATGAGAATCCCAGAAGGAGAAGGGATTGAGAACAGGGCATAAAAATTATTTGAAGACATATTAGCTGAAAACTCCTCAAATCGGATGGGAGACATGAGACTACAAATCCGAGAAGTTGATTAAACTCAAAGTAGGTTAAACTCACACAGAGAATACTATGAATAATTGTACACCAACAAACTGAATAAGCTAGATAAAATGGGAAAAAATTCATCAAAACACAAAATCTATCACAACTGGCTCACAAGGAAATAGAAATTTTGAGTTGACCTGTAATCAATAGATTAAATCACTAATCAAAAATCTCCCAAAGAAAAATCCAGGACCCAATGGCTTTATATTCTAAAAGACATGTAAAAATAATGAACAATTCTGCTCAAACTCTTTCAAATAACTAAAAGTAGCTAATTCTAAAAAACCTGATATTAACTTGGTACCAAAGCCAGACCTGCTTCCCCTAAAAAAAACTATAAGAAAAGGAAGTTACCAACCAATTTTCCTCATGAATATTGATGACAAAAGCCTCAACAAAGTATTAGCAAATCAAACTGGTAGCACATCAAAAGGATTATATACTACAACCACTCGAGGCTCATTCTTGGCATGAGAATAGTTCAACATACGAAAATCAATCAGTGTAATACACCACATTCAGAATGAAGGAAAATCCCACGTGATCATCTGAATTAATTCAGAAAAAACCATTTAACAAAATTCAACACCTTTCGTGATAAAGGCTTTCAACGAGTTAGGGCTGGGAGTTGACTTCCTCAACGTGATAAAGGCCGTATATGAAAATCTACCACTACCACCGAGCTCAATGGTGACAAACTGGAAGCTTTTCCCCTAAGATCAAGAATAAAATGAGGATTTATGCTTCTGACACTTCTATTCAACTTAAGGATTACAAGTTCTGCTCAGAGCAATTAGGCAAGAAAGATAAATGAAAGACATCCAAATTGAAAGGAGATATTGGGACCTTCACACTTCGCTGAAAGGAATACAAAATGATGCAGCCACTGTGGAAAACAGTTTGGCGGTTGTTCAAAAGGGGATTTGAAAATGTGAAATTACCATGTGATTCAGCAATTTCACTCTAGAAATTCATCCACAAGGATCGAAAGCAGGAACTCAAACAGATATTTGTACCCTCGTGTTCACTGCAGCGTGATTCACAAAAGCCCAGGGGTGGAGACACCCTACGTGTCCGTCGACCAATGGAATGGATAAGCAACCTGTCGTAGATACAGTTAACGAAATATCACTCAGCCTTAAGAAAGAAGGAAACTCCAGCACGTGCTACAGTGCGGATGAGCCTTGAAGAGCTCGTGCTGCGTGCAATGCGGAAGGACAGTCAGTCACAAAAGGACAAATACTGTGTGATTCCCCTTACGTGAAGGACGGGGCCAAAGCCAAGGTCGACACCCCTCCCCCGAGGCTCCTGCTGCTGACCACACACAGCTGTCTTCCTACTTGGAGTTCCCTTCCAAGGTGCTGTCCACTGCTCAGCCTGCCCACAAGGTCCCCGGGTTCTGAGACACATTCGACCCCAAACCGGGACACCCTACAAGCTCCCACCTGGGACAGTTGTGGCCCATGGAATCCACACTGCCTAATACATGACTTTGGAATGTATTCTTTTTAAAATAGATAACCTCAAACCCTAAATACTTCCCATGTTGCTAAGAACGCGCCACAAAAACCATTTACTCACTGTCCACCTGTAAGCATGTCCTGGTTTCTGTGTTGTTCCCCATTGCTGCCCGTGGGAGGGGAGAGAGGCTGGGCTTGCCTGTTCCTAATGCTACACACACTCACCCATGGTGACAACAGACAGGTCAACCAGGAGGCACCTTGCAATGACACGAGCTCATCATGTGAGCCTGTCTCCCAGCCCGAGGCGTGTCCTGGAACCCGCTGGCACGGGCAAGGGCACAAAGCTGTCCTTTGTGCCTTGTTTTCTTCTGTAGAAGTGATGCCAAGTTCTCTGAGGCAGCCTCCCAGGAGCCCTGGGCTGGTATCATTACCCCTGGGAGCACAGGGCATGCTGTTTAGTGTTCAAGTTCTTCCGGGCACACAGTGCTGCAGCCTAAGTACGCCAGCTGCGGCTCCTTGAAGGAGGCCTGTATTTTACAGGGAGGTAAACTGAGGCCCCAGGAATAAAGTCAGCTTAGTGAGAATCAAGGCAAACCATAGACAGAATGCCTGCCCGGGTCTGAGTCCTTGAGGCTCTTACTCACTCAAGCAGGGTGAGAACCATCGCCCCCCAAGGTCTGCAACTGACCTGAAGGAGACCCCAGGCAGGGCCACTGGAGTTAATTTGATAGTGTGCAGGACTGGAAAAAGATGTGAGATGTTAAGCTCATTAAGTATATAAATGAACAAGCTTTTGCTTACTTAATCTTACAAATAATTCCTAAGGAGCATCTCACTCATGCAATGAGTTTGAGTGGAAAGAGGAGTGAAGGGAGATGGAAGGGAGACGCAGGGAGAGGAGAGATGGGATTGGATGGAGAGCGACGCTGCGGTGTAGTGGGGAGGTGGGGGATGTCCAGGATGCTCACGGAGGCTGTGCACTTTGGCGGGTTGGAGCCCACGCCCTCTTCAGCCAGCTCTGGGGGATGCTAGCAGGCCAGGTAACTACCACCCAGTGTTTTGTTCTCCCAGTTGTTCAGAAAGCCAACGACTGTCCAAAGTGACTCAAAACTGGCTGGCCTCAGGGGATGCTGGCGAGGAAGGCACCTTAGGGATGGAGTTGCTAAGCAGGCCCTGGGCATCAGAACCACCTCAGACCTTCCAAAAACTCAGAGCCGGGGTCTCCCACAGACCCACTGAATCAGAATGTCTGGTATCAGGGCTCAGATACCTGCATCTTTAAGAAGCACCGTAGGGCCTTCTGACTGAGATCCCAAGTGAGAAGCTGGCCCCAGGGCTGAGCGTCCCCGTCTTTGCCTAAAAGAAACTCTTCTCTTACACTGCTTCTCCTTGGTCCCTGCAGTCCGTGTTACATCACGTAACCAGTGCTTTGGTACTGCACAGCTTTTCTGTGCACGGACTCAGCCAGCCTGAACCCCTCTACCTGAGAGACCTTGCACAGTTCCTTTCCCATCTCTGAGGCTCCGTTGCCTCAGGTACAAAACAGAGGCAAAGACACGACACCACTCTGGCCTAAGGCCAGAACTTTATTGGGCCTTAGGAGAAAGAAGGACGAAAGTGTGACGGCCTTTCCTGGGCACCCTGAATGAACAGACCCAACCAGGAGTGAAAGCTCACCCTGACGCCGTCCTCCCACCCCCTCCCCCACCACGGCAGCACGGACTTCCAGGCTGTGGCCACTTTCTGAGCACGTGTGGCCGAGACTTCAGACGCAAGGGCTGGATTGGCCCAAAACAGCTCAGCTCTTGCGCAGGCTGCCAGCACCGCCAGCAGCCCCACCCATTCATAAACAACACCACTTTCCCTGGGTGCGCAACCTGGAAAAAAAATGGAGAAACAACGCCCAGTAAAGAGGAGAGTGGGACTCCAGGCAGGGACTGAACGGGAACACACAGCATGGAACCCAGAACCCGAGGGCTGGCCTTCTGAAAAGTCAGAGCCTGGGCTCAGCCCCAAACATCTGCCACCACAGTGCCAACGGGAAAATCGTGGCCTCCCCACCGCAGCCAGGGGTCTCATTTCCTCACCCACCAAGACATCCCCAGGTACAAATGTTACTATTTTGCAACAGACAAAAGCTGTGTTCTCATTTCTATGTAAATATCGTTATAAACGAAGCATTCTGGAAAACTTTGCCCTGACATTGTCAAGGGCCAGCAAACTTTTCCAGTAAATCTCCAGACTGTATGTTTAGGCTTGAGTGGGACATACAGCCTCGGTCACAATTACTCTGATCCACACCTGTAGCACAAAAGCTGCCATAAACAATAGGTAAATGAATGGGCGTGAGGTTCTATTCCAATAAAGCTTTATTTACAAAGGCAGGCAGGGGGCCAGATTTGGTCCATTTGTCACGCCCCTGCTCTATAATATGGCATCTAAGTAAAACCAGTGTGGTTGCCATGCAAACACAACTGTGGGGACAATTGTACGTCCTCTCCACCACCACCACCAAATTCCTGCCTCTAAGCCACGTCTGTAAAAATCCTGGAGCTCCCCTTGGTCCTGCAGAACTTTTTCGTGATACCAGCCAAGGCCTCTGTGCATGACACTGACTCAGACTGGTCCCTGGTTGGCCACGGGGTGGAAGGAGCCACGAAGCCTGAGTTAGTCCTGGAGACAGTCAGAGAGCAGAGAGACACGCAGTGATCTTGGCTGTTCAGATAGGAAATGATGTTTCTGGTCTTTCTCCAAACCGCCACACTGATGATAAACAGATTGGTGCCAATTAAAACATGAGGGGAAAGTTGGCTCCGTCCCCAGTGAAAGAGATCATGGCAAGTACGTCGTGCCTGGGAATCCCTCGTGGCTGCTTCCTTCTTCCTGCCAGGCAGTGAGGGGAGAAGCCACTGGGCCACCAGGGCCGAGGCAGGCAGGCCAGGGGGCCTCGTGTGTGACAGGAAAGAGGGGCTGGTCCGCCCACGTGCCGGGAAGGCTGCCTTCAGCACAGGATGCGAGGCAGGGAACACAATCGGAGGAATTTAGTCTCGGGATGCTGGGTTTCTGGAAAAGGCTGTACCATCTCATTTCCTTGAGATTTCTAAGAAAAGGGAAGGTTTTTCAGGACTTAGAATGAATGGGGACAAGATTTCCTAAAGACATCGTACAAGTTTTCCCAGTATTAGTGATAATCCTTGCATAGATGAAGATTATTTTTCTAATTTATTAAGAGTTTCCTAAATGTCAGGCACTGTGCTAAATGTAGAAGCCCCATTTCACAAAGAAGGAGGCAAAGATCTGGGAAAGCTGTCCCAAACCCCACAGCAACTGGGTGGGCTTGGGTTTGAACCCAGGTCCACAAATCTCTTTCTGCTAACACAATGCTCCATACCCTCACTACTCAGCGTGGTCCTGTCATAGCCAGGGTTCTCAGAGAAAGAACTAACGTGGGGGCGGAGGGGTGTGTAGTAATGGTGGAGGCTTGGTAAACCCAGAATCTGCAGCTCAGGCCAGCAGCCACAGACTCAGGGCAAAGCTGCTGTTCAAGTCCAAAGGCCGTCTGTTGCCAGAGACCCCTCTTCCTAGAGGCAGGCCAGTCTTTGTTCTTCACTGTAGATCTCACTGCTTTGGTCCTCTTAAGCCTCCTGAACTGCCCCAGGCCTGATGCCCTGGGGTTCTGGAACATGCCCCGTTTTGGGTCCATGAGGAGTCGAGACACCTGCTGTCTTCTGTCCTCCCCCGCCTTGGGGCCGATGTTACTGTGGGGTGGAAAGACCCCTGGGCTATGAGTAAAGAGAGCCAGGCTCTGTCTGAGTAGATTTCCATCTCTCCGTGCAACCCCAGCTCCATCACTTACCTCCTCTGGTCCATCCTTTTCCCAGATGTAAAACGAAAGTGAAGACTGCTGACTATCTCCCAGGGTCCACTCTCTTACCCTCGCTTTCAGAGCTGCCCAGCTACAGATGAGATTTTCTAGTATCCCTAGAGGCTATGCGTGGCATCGTCTGACTTCCAGCCAATGGGATATGAGCAAGAGTGGATACGTGCAGCTTAGTGGTTGCCTTCCTTACAAAGGAAGTGGGTGGCCTTCTTCTCCACCAAACTCTTTTCCCATAGGCTACAGGACGATGCAGCTGAGGACCACAGCCAGAGGACAGCAGAGCAGCCAGAGAAGGAAGCTGGGTCTTGGAATGACCTCATGGAGCAAGCCCGCTTGCCTGGACTCCCCACCTCTGGACCCCTAGGTGACAGAGAAATCAGACTCCCATCCTGTCTGGGCTCCTTGGTACAGCAGCTAACCCCAGCTAATTCTAAGCACAGGAGAGATGAATGGTCTGCTGGCTGCTAGGACACTTCCTTGCCATCCGACAAGTCTGGGACAGAAGCTGGAGTGTGACAGACTCCAGAGGGGGTGACAGGGGAGGGAGAGGGGTGCCAGGAGGGCCAGTCCCACTGGGGCCACTTGTAAGAAGCCCATGAACCTTCTGGGAGCCTCCATCCCCACTATCCCTGCCCCCTTCCCTTCCCACTAACATCTCCCTGACCTCAGATTGCCCAAGGCTCCTAGGTCTCAACTATCTGATTCCATAAATTAGTCCACACCCACGACAAAGGGCCCAGGGACCGGAGCTCCTTTGATTTCAAGTTTTCTGATAATTATGTAGAATGCATGGTGTTGAATGTTGTCAGATTCTTCTGTGTATATTTAAAAATGATGTATTTTCGACCTCCATCTAGTAATGTAACAAGTTACAAAAGTTAGTTTATATTAATATTAAATTCACTTTGTTTCCCGTGGCCGCAAGGAATTTAAACAAAGAAAAAGGAGGAGCAGCCCAAGGCCAAAGCTCAGATCTTGAACCTGAGCAGTGGAGTTTCTACGCTCCGACCACACCAAAGGTGAGCTGGGGAAATGTGGACCGTTTAAGAAGGGATTCAGATACAGTTCAGACCAGTTCATCATTTTCCAGGTCAGGTCGCCTGGATTGAATGGGCAGTTCCCTAGAAGGCCAGGTAAGTTCTGCCTGATAAGACTCTGGCCTTTGTATGAGAATTTACCACAACCATAGGAACCTTGGTGAACCAGCAACATATCATTTACTTGGGTGAGGCCCAGGAAATTATTCAGGTAAAAAAATAAAATCAACATCTCACATTTTTTTTTCTGGGCAAGAGGGCACCATACAATGCCCAGAGACCTATGTCTCCATAATATGCTGTTGAACACGTACCAAAGATTTCTGCCTCGACCGGTGTGTCTCAGTTGGTTGGGCATTGTCCGGCAGACCAAATGGCCGCCAGTTCAATTCCCAGTCCTGGTACTTGCCTGGGTTGCAGGTTTGGTTCCGGGTGGGTTGTTCCTATGAGAGGCAACCTGTGGCTGTGTCTTTCTCACATCGATGTTTCTCTCCCTCTCTTTTCCCTCTCTACCCCCCTCACAAAAAAATAAATAAATATATTTTTTAAAAAGATGTCAGCGGGGCAGGAAACAGAATCCTCTGGGCAAGAGGGGTCCGTAGACTGGTGCTCTGGGGAAGTCTTTGTTCTTCTGGTTTAAGGGCTCCAGGGGAGCCTTGAGAGAGGATTTGGCATAGCCTGTCTTTCTGTGCGGGACAAGCGAAGTCGCAGGCCCACGTCACCCCTCCTGCTCAGGATCTACTTAGCGGGGAAGAGCCCAGGATTGAGGAAGAGGAGCCTGGCCCAGCAGGTGAGTCAGGGGGACGGGTGGTCGCTGAGCAAACACTGAGAGGCCAGGGGTGAGGCCGTGGGGGGGGGCGGGGGTGGGCAGGAGCAGCCAAAGCAAAAATCAGGCCAGGTGGAGGTGGCCAGTCTGAGAACAGCGCTCGCTAGGATGGGGCAGGGACAGTAAACAGAATATTCTGGGGCTCAGCTCTGCTTCTCCTGGTGCCGCCCAAGCTAAGCAGCATGTGGAAAAGATTTTAGTGCCTCTCAAATGTTGATTCTAATTTTGAAATCCTTCTATTCTAACAAGACATCAAGCTCTGTATTATAATAAGAGAACACACAGGCTGCTACCTCCGTGACGACTTTCCAGAGCAAAACCCACACGCTCTGTTGTTTCAAACCCCGTGCGGGGCAGGGAGTGGAGACATCTCGGCCGGCCTCCCTCAGCTCTGGGGCTACAGGAGGCGCCAGCGCGGCTGCCCCCCGGGGTCTTCACGCCCTCACACTTGTTCCCAGACAATGTGTGAGGTTAAATGTCATTCCAGGCTAGGAAAAAACACCCACCAGCAGCACGTCCTGAGAAGCAGGACTAATAAGGCCGTTCCTTGACTGACTCTCCAGAGAAATCCCCATAAGAGTCTTCATCCAGCAGCCAAACAGCAGGGTGATGAACTGTTTACTAAGCGGATGTGCTCAACCTTAGCACGTTAGTCTTTAGAAAGAGTAAATGTGGCCCTGGCTGATGGCTCAGTTACTTGGAGCATCATCCCTTACCCCAAAAGTTAGCAGGTTTGATTCCCCATCAGGGCACCTACCTAGGTTGCATGTTCAATCCCTGGTCAGGGCACATACCAGAGGAAACCAATCAATGTTTTTCACATCCATGCCTCTCTCTCTCTCTCTCTCTCTCTCCTTCACTCATAAGTAAACATATCCTCAGGTGAGGGGGGAAAAAGAGAATAAATGTGCCCTGGCCGGTGTAGCTCAGTGGATTGAGCACTGGCCTGTGAACCAAAAGATCGCGGTTTGATTCCCAGTCAGGGCACATGCCTGGGTTGCAGGCCAGTTCCCAGCAGGGGACGCACGAGAGGCAACCATACATTGATATTTCTCTCCCTCCTTCCCTTCACCTCTAAAGATAAATAAGTAAAATATTTATTTTTAATGTGACTTGAGCAGGAATTGATATCGGATGTCACCTCTGTGGTTAGATATTTATTTATCTAACTGACACAGTGGTACCCCCAATAAACCTAGTGCCCACCTAGCGCCATACACAGTGCATGGGAAACAGAGGAGTGAGAGTGGACATAGGACTTGCCCAAAGTCTCACAGTTGACAAGCTGATCCAGCCCCCCTATCACCCTGCCTCTCTTTCTCTCTCTTCCTTCTCCCAGTGACATCTTAATGGTCTTTAACTGCCAACTTCAGCATACATGGCTTCCAAATTTTTACCCACTAAAATGGATTTTCTCCTTCCCTTACAGTGTAGCCATCTCAGGGATCAGAACCTGTCTCCCTGAGCGTGGCTGTCATCCAGCAGGATGGCCAGTGTTTGCAGAGCATGCCAGGCGTGGCCAGCTGTGCCTCCCCCCGCCCCCGAGAACATGACTGCACAGAGTGGCACACGCGCCCAGGCTCCCAGCCCCACAGTTCCCTTTCCCACCAACCGTCCTTCTGAGGCTCCGACCACAGTTACCGCACTCTGTGCCTGACTCAGTCACTGCCCATTGAGTTATTCCACGTGGACCACGTGACCGCTGCATCCATTTTCAGGCTGCTGAGCCTGGAAGAGCAGCCTTTGAGAAGGAAGGGAAACTGGCCATCTGGACTCCAGAGGCTGATCTAGGAAAAAAAAAGAAAAACACTCTCCAGCCCCCATCTGCCTCTTGGCAGCCACGGTGGCTGATTCCCGCACCCAAGCGAGCACGTGAGGCACCTGTTCCCCAGCTTCAGCCAGAGGAAGCTTCTCTTGAGCTGGAGCGCAGCAGGTGTTTGCCCTTTTCCTTCCCTGTCTCTTTTTACAGAGAAAGACTCACAGCTTTCCACCTCGCATTGGTGCCTTCGTAGCCTCCAAAGAAATAATGGTGATTATCAGAACTAAGACTTGTGTTTTATTTTATGTATTTTACTTTTATTCCAGTTGATATTTAATATTATATTAGTTTCAGGTGTACAAGCCACGATTAGACCTTTATATACTGACGAGGTGATTCTCCCCGTAAGTCCAGTCCCCACCTGACACCACACGTAGTCCTTACAATATTCTTGACTATCTTCCCGACACTGTATTTGACATCCACGTGGCTGTTTTGTTTAACCACCAATTTCTACTTCTTAATTCCTTCCCTTTTCCACCCAGCCCCCCAGCTTCCCTCCCATCTGCCCACCATCAGTTTGTTCTCTGAATCTATAAGTTTGTTTCTCTGTTGTTTGTGGATTTATTTCGTTCTTTGGATTCCACATAAAAGTGAAATCATATAGTAGTTGTCTTTCTCTGTCTCACTTATTTCACTCAGCATAGTGCCCTCTTAGGTTTGTGCGTGTTGTCGTACATGGTGATATTCCATTCCTTTTTGTGGTCAAGTAATATTCCATTGTATGCAGGTACCCCTTTCTCCTTATCCAATTGTTTACTGGGAGACGCCTAGGTTGATTCCAGAGCTTGACTGTTGCAAATAATGTTGCGATGAACACAGGGGTGCATATATGCTTTTTAATTAGTGTTTTGGATTTCTTTGAACAAATACACAGAAGTGTAATTGCTGGGTCACAAGGCAGTTCCATTTCTAGTTTTTGGAGAAACCTCCACACTGCTTTCCACAGCGGCTGCACCCGTCTGCATTCCCACCAACAGTTCACGAGGGGTCCCTTTTCTCCACGTCCTCAGTGACACTTGTTGTTGGTTGATTGACTGCCATTCTGACACGTATGGGGATATCTCATTATGGTTTTAACCTGCATTTCTCTGATGACTAATGACATTGAGTACCTTTTCATATGTCTAGTGGCCATCTGTCTGTCCTCTCAAGAGAAGTGTCTATTCAGGTCCTCTGCCAATTTTTTAATTGGATTGTTTGTTTGCTTGTCTTTTGGCGTTAAGTTGTATGAGTCCTTTGTGTATTTTTTTTATATTAGTGCCTTATCAGATATATCATTGGCAATATCTTCTCCCATTTGGTAGACCGTCTTTTCATTTTGTTGATGGTTTCTTTTGCTGTGAAAAAACTTTTAGTTTTATGTAGTCCCATTTGTTTATTTTTTCTTTTGTTTCCCTTGCCTGAGGAGATATATCTAAAAACAATATTATTAAGAGCAATGTTAGAGTGTTTACTGCCTATGTTTTCTTCTAGTTTTATGGCTTTGGGTCTTTCATTTAAGACTTTAATCCAGTAGGACTTCCGCCAAGATGGGGGTGTAGGTGGAAACACTGTGCCTTCTCCCACAACCAAGTTTGAATACAACAAGGTTTAGTAAACAAAGACGCAGCCAAAGAACAGAAAACTGAGCTATACGAAGTTCAACAACAATGAACTGTTCAACTGGAACCTGTAAGAGGAGCGGAGCCAGTAGCGGCCTGGGTGGGGCAGGAAGGATTCCCCCCGCCCATCCAGGCGACCCAGGCGACCCAGGCATGCAGACAGCCAGGGTAGCATCGGGGACCCAGTGAGGGTGCGGGGCAGGCTAAGCACGGCCACACATTCTTGCGCAGATAAACCAGCAGAGGTGTGAGCGGTGAGACGGACCCCCACAGGCCCCAGTGGCAAACCCAGTGAGGGTGCGGGAAAGGCTGACCACTGTTGCACATTCGAGAGCGCAGTTAAACCGGCAGAGGTGTGAGCAGTGAGACAGACCAAGTGGACCCTGCGGCGGGAGGAGGCAGAGGGGATCGCCGTTGATTTCCTTTGACCCTACCCCCACATACAGCGTCACAATCCAGCAACTGAGTTGCCCTGCCCTGGTGAACACCTAGGGCTCCGCTCCTCATATGTAACAGGCACAGACAGTCCAAAATATGGCTCAAGAAGAACTCAAAGCCCCAGAGCCGATAACTCTAAGTGAAAAAAAAAAAGCAAACCTCTCAGATGCACAGTTCAAAATACTGGTGATCAGGATGCTCACAGAACTGGTTGATTATAGTCACAAATTAGAGGAACATATGAAGGCTAAACTAATTGAAATGAAGGGAAAGGCACAGGAAACCAATAGTGATGGAAAGGAAACTGGGACTCAAATCAAAGGAGTGGACCAGAAGAAAGAAAAAAATGACCAAACAGAAAAGAAGGAAGAAACAAGAATTCAAAAAAATGAGGAGAGACTTAGGAACCTCCAGGACATCTTTATACGTTCCAACATCTGAATTATAGGGGTACCAGAAAGGGAAAAGAAACAGCCATGAGTGGAAAACATATTTGACCAAATAATAAAGGAGAATTTTCCCAGTCTGGAAAAGAAATAGACTTTCAGGAAATCCAGGAAGCTCAGAGAGTGCCAAAGAAGTTGGACCCAAGAAGGAACACACCTAGGCACATCATAATTACATTGCCCAAGATTAAAATGAAGGAGAGAATCCTAGAAGTCTCAAGAGATAAGGGGACAGTCACCTACAAAGGAGTGCCCATCAGACTGTCAGCAGATTTCTCAAAAGAGACCTTCCAGGCAAGAAGGGGCTGGAAAGAAGTATTCCAAGTCATGAAATTCAAAGACCTACATCCAAGATTGCTTTATCCAGCAAAGTTTTCATTTAGAATGGAAGGACAGATAAACTGCTTCTCAGATAAGATCAAATTCAAGGAGTTCATCATCACCAAGCCCTTATTATATGAAATGCTAAAGGGACTTATCTAAGAAAAAGAAGATGAAAAATATTAACAGTGAAAGGACAGCAAACTCACAATTATTAACAACTACACCTAAAACAAAAGCAAACCAAGAGGACAGCTAGATCAGGGGTGGAACCATAGAAATGAAGATCACATGTAGGGTTAGAAACAGGGGGGTGGGAGGAGGAGAAGCGGGGAGAAGGTACAGAAAATAGCATAGACAGTAGGTAGAAAATAGGGGGAGGGCAAGAATAGTAAGGGAAATATAGAATCTAAAGAACTTGAGACACGTGGTCATAAACTAAAGGTGGGGAATGGTGGGGAGGGGTGTGCAGGGTGGAGGGGACTGAAGGGGGGAATAGAACAACTGTAATGGTATAATCAATAAAATATATTTTAAAAAAGAAAAAAAGACTTTAATCCAGTTTATTCTTGTATATGGTGTAAAAAATGGTCTAATTTCTCTCTCTCTCTCTCTCTCTTCCTCTCTTCCTCTCTTTCTTTCTTTGCATGAATCTGACCAGTTTACCCAACACCATTTATTGAGAAGACTGTCTTTACCCCATTGTATGTTCTTCCCTCCTTTGTCAGAGGTTAATGGACCATATAAGCATGGATTTTTTTCTGGTATGTCTGTTCTATTCTTTTGATCTGCAAGTCTGTTTTTATGCCAGTACTATGCTGTTTTGATTACTATAGTCTTGTAGTGTAGTTTGCTATCAAGTAGCTTGATACCTTCAACTATGTTCTTTCTCCAGATTGCATT
This sequence comes from Sturnira hondurensis, assembly GCF_014824575.4. NCBI lineage: Eukaryota > Metazoa > Chordata > Mammalia > Chiroptera > Phyllostomidae > Sturnira > Sturnira hondurensis. Next base: position 13,619,448 of record NW_028091156.1, read on the forward strand.
GGCTCTTCAGAAGTTTTTGTGGTTCCGTATAAATTTCAGGATTATTTGTTCTAGTTCTGTGAAAAATGCCACTGGTATTCTGACAGGAACTGCATTGATTCTGAAGATTGCTTTGGGCAGTATGGACATTTTACTGATGTTAATTCTTTCTATTTATGAGCACAGTATAAACTTCCATTTATTTGTATCCTCTTAAATTCCTTTCTTCAATGTTTTATAAATTTTTAAGAGTATAGGTTAAATTTATTCCTAGTTAATTTATTTGTTTAAATTGCAAATGGAATTTTTTCTTAATTTCTCTTTCTGATAGTTCATTACTAATGTATAAAAGGCAAACAACTTCTGAATATTAATTTTGTATCCTGACTCTTGACTGAATTCATTTACCAGTTCTAGTAGTTTTTTGGTGGAATCTTTAGGATTCTCTGTATACAGTATCATGTCATCTGCAAATAATGATAGTTTTACTTCTTCTTTTCCAATCCAGATATCTTTTTTTTTGTCTGATTACTGTAGCCAGGATTTCCTAGAACTAAGACTTACTGATCACCCACTATGTGCTTAGCCTTGTTCTAAGTACTTTCTGTGCCTAATCTGACTGAATACTCATCACAACCCTCTAATAGAGAAGCTGTCAGCCCCCTGAGTTCCCCAAACTCCTGACCTCGGGGACATGTTCTTGGGCTGTCCCAATGAGGTTTTTGTCCACAAGGTGGGCCTTGGAGGCACGGTGTTTCAGAGCCCTTCCCTAAGCCAGAGAGAGTGGCATCTTCTTGGCCATCAGCTGTTCTTCTGCAGCTCGTCTGCTTCCTTGCCCAGCGCTTGGCCCTTCGTGAGTTTTGCTGCCCATTCATCTCTGCAGACTCATCCTCTGTACACCCCAACACAACACTCCTCCTCCTTACTCTCAACTTGGCGGCCCTGAGTGGACTTCCTCTAGGTCCCACCCTAGGATCAGTCTTAGGATAGCAGCGGCCCCACACTGACCCTGTGTCTGCTCTGCACCTAGCTTGGCCACCAACACAAAGCCTTGGAGTGATGCTGAAGCCAGTTTCAGGCTGCTGAGCGCACAGCCACTGACATTTGGGGAGTGCTTTATCTTTTGAAAACAAATTCATACCCATGACCATTGTCCTTTCCTCCTCCCAACAGTCCTGAGAAGTGGGCATTATCGTCCTCATATTATGGTAAAGAAACAAAAGCTCAGAGAAATTGAATACTTCTTCCTGGTTACACCTCCTGAATGGCAAGTTTGACCCTGAACCCAGGTCTGCTGATCCAATACTGCTGTTCCTTCCCCCATGTCTTCTTGGCCTTAGCACTGGTCTCTTCATTGTGAGGCAGGGTGAGGACAGGTGGAAGGACACACCAAGGCCAATTGAGATGGATGGGCTCTCAGTAACGGCACTGCAATGTGCTCTGGAGTCAGGGAATCGGGCAGAGAAGCCCCCCAAAGGAGTAAGTTGGAAGTCCATGATCAGTACAGAGAGACTCAAGGCGCATGGAGTGGAGTGTTGGGAAGGGAGGGGTGGGGAGCACACAGACTAGAAGGAGGGGATGTGCAGATAAGGGGGGTAATACCCTGGAAGCAGCGGGTGGATTAACCTGGCTGAAGTGGACGATTATGGGGTGGGGGAGGTGTGGAGGGGGCCAGGGGCCCCCACAGATCTGCAGATCAGAGAGATCAGCGCTTGGGTTTGACCTTACAGGCAGCAGGGAGACAGGAAGGCCCTGGAGGAAGAAGATGACGTAATGAGAATGTTGTTCGAGGAAGATTATGTGGTCAGTTGCATAAACAAGTACAGAGGAGAGAGGCCCGGGGTGGGACAGTAGCCTGGAAGGAGCTCATTGCAATAATCCAGACTCCTGCCCACACCGACCTTTTTTAATTTTTTAATTTTACTTTTTAGAGAGGAAAGGAATGAAAGAGAGAAGCATAGATTTCTGCTCTACTTATTCATGCATTCATTGGTTGACTTTTTTTTAAAGAGGGAGAGAAACATTAATGTGTGGTTGCCTCCTGTGCACCCCCTACTGGGGACCTGGCCCACAACCAAGGCATGTGCCCTGACTGGGAATTGAACCAGTGACCATTTGGTTCAGAGGCCAGTGCTCAAGCCACTGAGCCACACCAGCCAGGACTCAGTGGTTGATTCCTGTATGAGTCCTGACTGGGGTCAAACCTGCAACCTTGGCGTATCAGGATGTAACTCTAACCAACTGAGTTACTGGGCCAGGGCTACACCAGACCTTTGACCATTCTTCCCCCCGTTCATCACATGACTTAACCAGGCCCAAAGGCAGGACCATGGCTAGAGGCGTAAGGAGCCAACAGCATCTTGCTTCGTGGCTCTCTCTTCCTCTGTCAGCTTCCAGGAGCAGCTGGGAGGTTGCGTTTCTCGAGGGTGACCCACATACCACTGGCATCGGGGAACAGGGGAGAGTTTTCAAAGTGTGGATTCCCAGGCCCAGCTCCAGCCCTGCTGACTCAGAACCTCTTCCAAGTTGGGGAGTGGATCCCAGTAATCCACTTTGTTTCAATAGACTTTTTCTTTTTCTAATAGACTTTTTAAAACAGGCTTTATTTTTATAGAGCAGTTTTAGGTTCACAGCACAACTGAGCAGAAGGCAGAGAGTTCCCATACACCCCGTCTATGTACAGTCGCCTCCACCTCCCCTACCCCCACCAGAGGGGTGCATCAGTTACAATCGATGAACCTCACTGAGACCTCATCATCGCCCAAGTCCCTAGTTGACATCAGGGCTCATCGTGGTGTGGTGCGTTCTATGGGTGTGGACAAATGGCTGATGACATGTCCCCGCCAGTATGGTGTGACACAGAGCATTGCACTGCCCCGACACCTCTGTGCTCTGCCTACTCATCTGCCTTCCCCCCAGCTATGAGCAGCCACTGACCTTTTTACTGTCTCCGTGGTTTTGCCTTTTCCAGAACATCGTATCGTTGGAATCAGACAGTATACAGCCTTTTCAGATTGGCTTCTTTCACTTACTAATAGGCATTTAAGATTCCTTCATGTCTTTTCATGACTTCATAGCTCATTTCTTTTTAACGATGATAATGTTCCATTGTCTGATGTACCACAGTTTATTTATTCATTCACGTAGCAAAGGACATTTTGGTTGCTTTCAAGTTTTGGCAACTGTGAAAAAAAGCTGCTATAAACGTTGGAGCGCAGGTTTTTGTGTGGACACATTTTCTCCTCCTGTGGGTAAACAGGAAGGAGTACAAATGCTGGATGATGAGGTAAGGGGATATTTAGTTCGGGGAAAACCTGCCAGAAACATCTTCCAAGGTGGCTGTACCATTTTGCATTCCCACCGGCAGTGAACGAGAATTCATCTTCCTCTGCGTGCTCCCAGCACTCGGTGTTCTTGGGGTTCTGGATGTTCCCCATTGTCACAAGTATGTACAACCTTAACTTTCAACAAGCTCCCCCGGCACTGCTCACACTCCCGAAGGCTGAGAGCCACGCCCCGGACGTGGGTGCACCGTCTAGGAAAGTGGGAGTGACCCTGTGCAGAAGCAGGTAGAAAAGCAACCCCAGGGTGTCAGGAACGTCCCCCAAGGCCCCAGGTGGATTCACAGGTCTGCACTCAGGGTCACTGCACAGGATGAACCACCACTGAGTAATGCCTCAGCCTGGGAGTGCAGAAGTTTCTAGAACCTACCAGCTATTTGGTGGAGAATCCTCAGGGTGACAGCAGGGGGTTGCTTTATTTGGTTGGTTTTGCTTTTGAAGGGGCCACACTGAAGCCTCCAACTGTGTGTTTCAACCAGCCCTGACCTTGGCTTTGGTCCCTGTTAGTTATTGCTGCACAGAGCAGCTCTCATGCGTGGCCACTTCACTCGGCACTGTGAGCTTGCCAGGGCCAGGATCCCTGGCTCCCTGCCAAGGGCCGCATGACGCACAGATCTGTATCGACAGTTTCCAGTCCCGAAGAGGCATGGCCTGGAGCCAGCACAGGGCGAATCAGGGCCAGGATACCCCCAGCACACACCCAGCCCCACGGCCCCAGGGCCTCCCATTTACCCTCGCCATTTAGCTACCATCCTGATGGGTTTTATTAAACTTGCTGAGCCTAGTGAGCACTTAGCTTCCTTACCGAGGACTGTGAAGAGGCTGGCACACTTCCATGTTCAAGCAACATTAAGGCAGCAGGCCCAGGACCCCTTAATACTCTCCACATCAACTGCTGTCCATGGCAAAGGCCCAGGGTGGGTGCAGGTCGGGGAAGGGGCCCTGCTGGGAGGGACAGAGCTGGTCTGAGGAGCTCGGTTTTCAGATGGTTTTCTCAGTGGATTCAGGAAACGAGGCTAATGCTTCCAGGGGCAGGTAGCTTCATTTCAAAGTGAATGATTCCCAGAGCCTCAGCTTGCGTGCTCTCCCTGCTGCGGAGGTAGATTCCTCAATCTACCAGGCTGGCCACTCTGGAGAAAACGGCCTAACGACCCCTCTCCTTTAGGGTCAGTTTTCACATTCTTGGGGACTCAGCCCACCTCTCTGGTTGGTAGAGTCACTTCTGCCACAGAGTGGGAAGAGGAGATTGAACCCAAGGTGCCCTAGAAGGCCCCTCATTAGATCAAAGGCAGTCGTTGATAGTAGAATAGACACAGCCAACACATGTGCCCTGGGGTGGTAAGCAGCATACCTGAAGCCTTGCTGAGGGCGAGGCGTGCATTAGCACCTTCAGGGTCTTGGAACAGTACTTCTCTTTTCTCCAGAGAGTAATCGGTGCGGCCAAAATCCAACCGAAATGCCATGAACTCCTCTGTAAAGGTGGGAAGGCCTTGCAGGGTGATGGCAGTGGGACTGGTGCAGTCATGGGTGAGGCCAGCAGGATCCCTTAGGCTACGATCCACAGGCACCTTCAGTGTCTGCCTTGGCCCCTCCTGCAAACCCACCAAGAACTGCGGTGGAGAAAGGCTGGCTGTTTTATTTACCATAAATGAGGCTGCCCAGAACAGAAAGCTAATGCTCAAAAGCCCAGACTCTCCAATGGCGTGCGGGTTACAGAGTCTATAGGGCAAAATCAGAACACACCATGGGTTAGAATTCAAGATCGAGCTGGGAGGCAATTTGTCAGAAGGGTGAGGTCAGTTGATGAGTCATCCCTTCGGGGCTGGAGGACCGCTCTGAGGTCTGCTCCCATGTCCCTCCGTCCCGCCTCACAGGAAAGTAGCCAGGTGGCTGGTCCACTTTAGGGCCCAGGAGCTGCAAGTGAATTTAAGGCAAGATGTTACCTTGAGCCTGCAGAGGTCCACCCCTGTGACCGTGAGTCAGGTCCGGGCTACTGTCTCCTGATGACTCAGGGCTTGCTGATTATCCAGGGGTGGGGGGGGCGGCTGGGGCTAGGTCTCTGAGGATGAGAGAGAGAAACAGAGAAACAGAGAGAGAGAGACAGAGAGATGATTTCTAGGGCTAGGATTTAAAGCTAAATTTAATTCAAGTTGTTAGGACCCTTGGTCTCACTATCCCCTGTGTCCTAACGTCTTCTTGTATGGATACCAGTCACACTGGGGTGGGACCCATCCCACCCTCTTCACTTAATTTTAACTTTAATCACCTCTCTAAAGCCCCAATTTCTCCATATTCTGAGGACTGGGGATAGGACTTCAGCAGACAAATTTGCGAGGAACGCAATTCGACTGGTAATGCCTAGCAAGCCTCTTCTCTCTCCGCCCCCAAATCCCTAGTTTTGGCCTCTCCAGGACCAGAGCTGGGTGGGCAGAGCCGTCAGGGGACAGAGGGATTCTGTCTGGCTGGCTTTGGGGCCTCTGGCCTCAGCAGATATAGAAAACCATTTTTTCTCTTTGGAATGTCTTCCCGGGTCCTGTGGGGGCCCCTCCGGCCATTCCGAGGGGCTGCTTTCCTTCAGTTCCCCTGACGAGGGGGACGCTGCCCCACCGGCAAAAGCGCCCGCTCAGCCCCTGGTTTTCAGAGGTGGAGGCATTATCTTTTGGGGTGTCAAGGGCAAAGACATGCAAGGGGCCCTGGGTCTACTTCTCCGGTGAGACCGCAGCTCTTCCGGTTCGTCCTTTGGCAGGACTGACAACCCGCCCCTGCAGCCTCGTGATGTCCCCTCCAGCCAGCTCAGCCAGTTTGCTGCCCCTCGGAATCTCAGGCCAGCGTCAGGCTCACTTTTCTCATTGGTACCCCGACATGTCTGCTTAAAGCCCCTCCCCCTAAGCTGAAGGTGAGGGGACGTGTCCCCACTGCATAGTCACAATGATAGAATTCTCCCTCATACACTTCTCCTCTCCCATCCTCCTTTATATGTGTCAGGACAGTGTCCAGAAACCTCACCTGCAAGCCCCTCAAGGTGGGCTGGTTCTCACCTTCGGTACATGGGGGTGCTGGACACCTACTGGCTGGTGCCTCTGGGGAAACTGAGGCAGAGTCCTGTCTTCGCACCTCATTGCAAAGTGTGACATTCATTGGGGTGGAAGTCGGGTGGCTGTGGAGGGGAAGCTTGGAGCAACCGCTAAAAGATGGGGTGCACAGCCCTGACCAGCGTGGCTCAGCTGGTTGGGCGTCATCCTGCAAAATGAAAACTTGCCGGTTGGATTCCCAGTCAGGGCATGTGCCTGAGTTGTGGGTTCGGTCCCTGGTTGGGGTGCATATGGGAGGCAACCGATCAGTGTTACTCCCTCACATCGATGTTTCTCTCCCTCTCTTTGTCCCTCCCCTCCTCTATAAAATAAATAAGTAAAATCTTTTTAAAAATAAAAATGAAAATGAGGTGCACAGCTTCAGGCCAGAGGCAGCTTTTTCCTCCAAATTTCAGGTCTCCAGCTCCAGCCAGCACCACCCATTTAGGGCTTTGTGGTCTGAATAACTTACCTCCAGTGGGCACAGTTAACTGAATTGTGCTTTTCTATGGGAAGTGCTTGCCTTATTCAAAGACAGACCAGTTAAGACAGCCAAACACGGCCCTGGCCGGTGTGGTTTAATGGACTGAGTGTCAGCCTGTGAACCACAGACTCCCTGGTTCGATTTCCAGTCAGCTTTTCTATGGGAAGTGCTTGCCTTATTCAAAGACAGACCAGTTAAGACAGCCAAACACGGCCCTGGCCGGTGTGGTTTAATGGACTGAGTGTCAGCCTGTGAACCACAGACTCCCTGGTTCGATTCCCAGTCAGGGTACATGCCTGGGTTGCAGGGCCAGGTCCCCAGGAGGGGGAGCACGAGAGGCAACCACACATTGATGTTTCTCTCCCTCTCTTTCTCCCTCCCTTCCTCTCTCTAAAATAAATAAATAAAACCATGAAAATAAATAAATAAAATCTTTACAAAAAGAAAAGACAGCAAAGCACAACCATAACATTAACATACAAGTTTTTTTAATATAATGCAATTTAGGAAAAGCCCAAAGAAGCACAAAGAGGCCCGGAAGTGAGAGAGCACGGCATGGAGGGGGTAATGATGAGAGTTAATGGTTAGGTGCTTGCATCATCAGCCTCTGAGGGTCATGAATCTTTTTGACGTTGCCTTAAAAGTCCCCAGTTGATGCCTCACTTACAAAGTCATGACCTTAAATGCGCCTCCGTTTGTGTAAGCATGTCTGATGTTTGGAGTTAAAGATCCCTTGCGGGCTTGTTTGTTCTATCACGGGGACAGGTCTGTGATACCTTTTCTAATCCCAGAAAAAACTTCAGCCTCTTTTCCCTGCCCCACTGCTCAGAGTGTCTCGTCTCCATCTCTCTTCTCCCCCGTGGGTGGATGTGCCAAACAACAGCAGTCCCAGAGCACACACGCCCGCCCCTCACCTCTCCCGGCACCTGACCGGGTGGCTTTTCTCTCCTTCACCATGACTCCGTGCTTTGCCCACCAGAGAGCCGCCTCTACGTATAATGCACCTTGACTTGTGTTGTTTTCCTTTTGAAGGCTGAACTTGAGCAGATTCCAGTTGCCATTTTCTCCATTGATAACACAACACCAGCATCTGCCCAGACGAGGTTGCCTGACACACACAGACATTCACGTCGTCTTTGTTCCTGGTCCCACTCTCCCATCACCATGGTCTTATATTGTCACTGCATCCTCCTGGCCCTCCTGTCACACTTGTGTGTGCGTGCACACCCACAAAATGTATAGTATTGTTCTGTGTATCATACGATTTACATAAATGATATACTGCGTACTCCATTTTCTAACTTTATTTCCTCGTTCCACATTATGTCTTTGAGTTCGATTCATGTTGACAGAAATCTGGTTGTTCCTTTTACCACTCCCCGCCTCGCCTCCCCAGGGAGAGTTAGACCTCAGAGCGCCTAGGACCACAATATGTAGGCAGAGCCGATGACAGAGGGGAAGGCTCACCAGGCGGAGAAGAATGGCACGAACCGGTGGTGGGGTGGGTCACGAGCAGGGTGTGAATAAGAAGAAACGAGCTCAGACTGCAGCAGGAGGGATTGTGACTACCTGTAAGTAAAAGCTTCTCAGCATCAAGGCTTGCTAATTTCTCCATTGTGGCCAAAACGCCTTTAAACAAAGAGCAGCCTTTCCAAAATGCCGGAGACTAATTGGATGACTTTTCCTTGCATCCCCTGATTTTATACCTGATTTTCTATCCCGGACAACAAGGGACAACTCCTGTGGGTGAAAACACAGGATTGGTGGAGAGCTCCCCAGCCCCCACCCACATCTGTCTCTGGGAGCTGAGCAAACACCGGCCATCTCTCTCTTCTTTGCTGTGGTGAGACTCACCAGACCTTTGTCATGACAGTCGCTCTCCACATCCATCTCCGCCACACCATCTGTGATCCTGGCACCTGGCACAGAGCATGTCCTCAACGCATGTTTACTGCATGAACCTTGGGTGAACTCTACCTCTCATCCCATGTTTAGAGCCTGGAACTATTGGCCAACAACTATATTGCCCTTGGGGACATGTCATTCATTTATTCATTCATTCAACAAAGACTGAGTGAGTCTACCCCAAGCCAGGAGACGGGGTCGGGTAAATAAGGTGACAGATGAAATGCATTGGTGTGTAGATCACTGATCTGATAGGGGGTGAGGGGGGAAGCATCCCAGCTGGTCAAACAAGAAGCGATTGCAGAACAAGTATTCCAGGCAGAGGGGACAACAAGGGCAGGCTGGAGGGAGGATGGGAACAAGGGTGAGAAGGACTCCCAGTCACGGGCTGTGACGGAGAGTGCTGAGAGACAGCAGAGCCAGACCGTCCGCTGGCCAAGTGGCGGATTTTATCTGAGGGCCGATGAGAAGCTGTTGGAAACTTTCCAGCAGAGCAGTGACATCCAGGTCGGATCCGTTCATTTGCTGCAGCAGGGGCAAGGGACTGAAGAACAGCAAAAGCAAGATGCCCGTTAGGGAGCTCTTTCTGCAATCCATTCATTCTGCAAATGCTTATGAAGGGTCTAGGCTGGGCCAGGCTCTGAAGAGATACTGGACATAAAATAGGGAGCAAAAAGAGAAAGGGCCCTGCTTTCACGGAGCTTATGATCCAAGGGGGCATCAGGAAAGCAATGAACCACAAGAATGGTGGTGTCATTACAAAGAGGTAAGTTTCTAATGGAGAAGAACAGTGCTCTTTGAAGACACGGAACAAAGGAACCTGCCCTCCAAATAAGAACCAGGGTCATTATAGAAGGAACAAGAGAAGAGTGTACCAGACGTGGGGGTGTAAATGGGGAAGGAGGGAGGAGCCAAGGGAGAGGCCATGTTACTGCTTAGCATCAAGGCAGGCAGGAGACCCCCTTCTCAGTCAGAGGGGTCTCGAATCTCAGGAGGAACAGCAGGTTGGGTGTAAGCACCAGTGGACTTCCACAGGACCTGTCCTATTGGCAGGTCGATACGGTTCCAAAGTCCAGGAGAAAGTGATCAGGCATTATCAGCTCATAGCATCTGTTGCACATACCCGAACCTCCAAGTTCAAGGCTGCTGCAGACAGGTAGGTGCTAGGAGAGGCCGGGTCCCTGGAGCTGACTCTTGGGGGAAGGTGGCAGAGACCCAGTGAAAAGCCCTCACCTACAACACATATGCACATTTTTTTCCCTGAAGTCTAAGCTAGGGGAGTCTGGACTTTCCAGCCGGGGGAGGGGTGGGTGGCTGGCAGCCCGGCCACGATTTTGTCCAGTGAGAGACACCTGCGCGTCTCGGTGGCTGGAGAAGCCAAGATGGCATTATGCTCCCAGTCAAAATGAGGACTGACCGGATTGTGGCCACTTGAAAGCTGCCACCTCTCAAAATATTTAAAGGAATTAGGGCTCCTGCTACGCAGAGCTGAGGACCCCCACCGGTCTGTGCAGCCCCAGCTGCCCCCCCCCCAGGAGCCCAGTGCGCATGCGCTGGACTCCCAGGCCCATGGCACCTGGCACCAGGAACCAGGCAGGTCTTAGGAGAGTCCCTGTCTGAAGCTTGCTCTGAAGGAGACAAGGCATGTGCCTAGTAAAACACCTTTATTTTTAGTTTATTAGGAGATATTATTAAAAGGGTCTTGAGCCCTATGGATACAAGGTTTTAGCAGCAAACGTCGAAGTTGATCGTGGGGGCCCAGCGTACGGGCTGAACCAGCGGTGCAGAAACTGGTCAATGATATTCCTTCTTGGTATTGCACAGTGAGGCGAGAGGTGCGGTTTCGGGACCCCTGGGACCCATCTCAGTTTGTTGCTAATAAAACTGTACATTGACACCCAGTGGCTGGTCCCAAGCCACACTGGTGACGCTCGCATTTGTTCTTCTAATATCCTCTGCAACACCCAGAGACACAAACCTACTCCCCCACCACTGAAAGGAAAACTTCGTTCATTTGAGCCCCACCAACTCAGAACGCCCAGAGGTTTGCTTTAGTTTGCTTTTGAACTATCTATGAGAGGAAAGTTTTGTTAAAGAGACAAAACAATGCTATAGGGTGAAGGTTTACTTAATGAAAAGACAGGGTTCTTTGTAGGTTCTTTGGCTTTCTCGTGCATGTAGTTCAAGGGTCTGTGGTCCAGGGGCTTGCATGAAGGCTCCTCTCTGATCAGGCAAACCACAGAGGAAAGAACCTCCAAGAACAGCCTACATTCTCAAAATGAGCTACTGGTCTTTTTTAATTATAGGGTAGTACTGGCCTCGTAGAACTAGTTTGGAAGTGTTTCCACTGCTCCCATGTCCTGTAAAAGATTGTAAACAGTTGGTATCATTCTCCCTTTAATGTTTCATAAAATCCACAGCGAACCCAATGGGGCCTGGTGCTTTCTGCTTTAGAAGATTGTTACTTATTGATTCAACTTCTTCAATAGGTATGGATCTGTTCTGATTATATATTTCTCCTTGTATTAGTTTTGTGTGTATTTTAGTAGGTTATGAGTTTCAAAGAATTAGCCCATTTCATCTAGGTTATTAAATTTGTGGGCATAAACTTGTTCATGATATTTCTTTATTATCCTTTTAAAATGCCTGAGATTAGTAATGGCTCCTCTTTTATTTCTGGTTTTAGTAATTTGCGTCTCTTCTCTCTTTTTTTTTCACTTAACCTGCTATAGGTTAATTTTATTGATCTTCTCTTCAGTTTCTTTGATTTTATTTATTGATCTCCTATTTTAAATTTGATTGATTTCTGCTCTAGGCCTTTTTTCGTTTGTTTCTGATTATTTTGGATTTAATTTGCTCTTTTTTCTAGTGTCCTGAGGTGGAAGCTTAGATAATTTAGATCTTTTTTGTTTTGTAACATATGCATTTAATTCTACAAGTTTCCTTCTAAGCACTGCTTTCACTTCATTCCACAAATTTTGATAGGTTGTGTTTATATTTTCATTTAGTTCAAAATATCTATAAACTTCTCCTGACTCCTGTGTTATTTAGAAGTCAGCTGATCGATCTCCACTACATGGGGGTTCACCCTACAATTTTGTTATGAATTCCTAGTTTAATTCTATCACTATCTGAGAGCAAACTTCGTATGATTTCTATTCTTTAAAATTTGCTAAGATGTATTTTATTATCTAGAAGATGGGCTATCTTCGCAAACGCTCTGTGGGAGCTTGTAAAACTGGATATTCTTCTGCCATTGGCTGAAACATCCTCTACCTGCCAATGAGATCGGGTTGATTTGGAGTTAAGTTCAATTACATCCTACTGATTTTCCACCTGCTGGAGGGTCTATTGCTGATAGAGGGTTATTGAAATCTCCAATTATAATACCAGATTTTTCTATTTCTTCTCGCATTTCTATTAGTTTTTGTCTCATGTATTTTGAAGTTCTGTTGTAGGCGCATGCCCATTAAGGGTTGTTGTTTCTTCTTGAAGAATTGACCCGTTCATCATTGTCTGTCCGACCCCTCTCCTTATCTCTGATAACTCCTCCCTCTGAAGTCTGCTTTGCCTAAAATGAATTGGCAAAAAAGAATAATAAGTAACATTAATATAGCCACTCCAGCTTTCTTTTAGTTATCATAGTATATCTTTCAGCATCCATTCAGTTTTAATCTGTGTCTTTATATTTAAATGAGTTTCTTGTAGAGAACATATGATTGTTTTCATAACCCACTCTGACAGTCTCCGTCTTTAAATTTTTATATGTAAATAATTGGCATTTAAAGTGATTACTGATATAGTTGAATTAACATCTGTAACTGTTTTCTAGTTATTGCATTTGTTCTTTGTTTCTTTTTTGTCTCCCACTTTTTTTCGGACCGCCCTTCTATTAATCGAGCATTTTTTCAGATTCTGTTTTTCTCATCTCTTAGCATATTAATTGTGATGGTAACTTCTGTGTGTCCACTGGTCTGGGCCACAGGGTGCCCAGGTATTTGGTTACAGATTACTCTGTCTGTGAGGGTGTTTCCAGATGAGGTGACCAGTTAAGTCTGCAGATTAAGTGAAGCAGATCGCTCTCCGAGGCGGGCAGGCTTCATCCCAACGGTTGACGGCCTGAATACAACCCAAGACTGAGCAAGGGAAACTTGTCTCTCTACGGATTCAGGCCTTCAGCTGGCACGTGGGTCTTCTCCTGCCTCCGCACCGGAACTGGAACTTAGAGCATTAGTTCTCCTGAGTCTCCAGATTGTCACTCTTGGGACCCCTCGCTCTCCCATGAGCCAATTCCTTATTTATACACGCACATCCTATGGGTTCTATCTCTTGAAGTATCCTAACTAATACGTAAGTTATAATTCTTTCTAAAACTTATTTTAGTGGCTGTCCTAGAGTTTGCTGTATACATTACACTAATCCAAGTCCACTTTCAAGTAACGCTGCCCCGCTTCACGGGTAGTACAGGTACCTAATAACGGAATTTCCAGTTTCTGTCTTCCGTCCATTGTGACATTGCTGCCCCCACTTCAGTTACCCATAAACTGTGATCAACAATATGTTTCTTACTATTATTGTTTTCATAAAACTAGATTGAGCAAGAAAAAATTTTAAAGCTGTTTAACTTTCATTTATCCCTCGTTAACGCTCTTCTTTTCTTTATGTAGATCCAAATTTCTGCTCCCTATCATTTTCCTTCTCTCTGAAGATCTTTTACTATTTCCCATAAGGCAAATCTAGACGCGACAAATCCCCTCAATTTTTGTTCATCGGACAACATCTTTACTTTCTCCTTCACTATGAAAGGATAATTGTACTGGATTGAGAACTTTAGGATGGCGGTTCCAACCCTTCCATTCATTCATTTAATTAATTGCAATACCTGAAACAATTCATTTTACTCTCTTCTTGTGGGCGTGGTTTTTGACGACGAGCCACACGTGACTCTCACTCTTGGTCTTCGACAAGGAAGGTGTTTCGTTCCCTGGCTCCTCTCCAACTTCTCCCTCTGACTTTGATATTCAGAACGGCCAGGAAGTGGAGGCCACCTAACCGTTCGGGGATGGATCGATGGAGGAACACAGTGTGTTCTAGCCATACGGTGGAATGTTATTCAGCCTTCAAAAGGAAGGGGAACGCTGACAGGTGCTACAACAAAGACAAACCTCGGGGATATTACGTTACGTGAAAGCCAGTCACAAAGGGACGAACTCTCTCTGATTCCATTTCTAGGAGGCATCCGAAGTAGTCGCATGCGTAGACTATAGCACAGTGGCTGCCGGGGGATAGGAGAGGAGAAGGTGAGGAGTTACTTCTCAGTTCAGAGTTTCAGCCATGCAGATGAGGGGGTCTGGGGACCTGTTAGAAAACAGTGTGTGTGTGTGTGTGTGTGTGTGTGTGTGTGTGTGTGTGTGTGTGGTTGACAACACTGTACTGTACACTTGGAAATTGTTGGTAGCGTGAATTTACGTTGTGTTGTTGGGGGGTTTTTTTCCACAACTTTCTTTTAAAAAGTTGCCACATAATATGTACAGTAAAAAAAATGATTTAAAGAAAGTTTAAAAACACAAAAGAATATCACATAGGGTTGTTTTTATGGATGCCTACATATACCAAAAAATATTAAAGCAAGCATGAGAAAGATAAACATAAATTGATGCTAGCAATAACCTCTAGGGAGAGAATTACAGAGTACGGTCAGCTTTCTAGATTTGGTTTTTAAATGGCTCTTGGTATTTGTTTGAAAAGCTTGATCATCTTAAACAGAGATCTCGCCCGTTCCTGCTGTGCCTTTTCTGCAGAACGCGGGTCCGGCGTCCTGACCTGCCTGCGGGCCTCTCCGCCACGAGTGGCCTTTCTGGGCAGTTTTCTGGTTCCCTCCCGCGCTTGTCAGCGAGCATTCGAGAGCTGGCATGCACTGTGATTATTGGAACTGGTTCCCGGATTTATTTATGCCACTGGCAAAAATAATTCTTCTTTCCTCACAGACATGTCATGACTCTGGAATGTCCTGGGAAGAACAAGCCAGAGGGTGAGCGTCCCGGGAGCCAAGGCCCCTGAGCAGAGGTCCCTGCTTCCTTTGGCAGGACCTGGGCAACCAGCCCCGCCTCCGTGAGCAGGAAGGAGCAGCAAGGAATGTTCCATCCCTGAGGGCCACTCCTCCTAATGGCTAGTAGGGTGACGAGGAAGGGGCTGACAAAGGAGAGGCACCACTGCTTTTCCTGGAGATCCAGGTCTGAGCTGGGATACATCCTGCCAGAGTCCAAATAAACCCAAATATACATCAACCCTATACATCTCTGTTCCCCCACAAGGACCCCAGGTTGGCTGAGGTAACTCCAGGGCAAGCCCAGGATTTGGGATGTGACTTCAGGGAGAGCAACTCCGGGGCTGGGACTGGCCCGCAATGTTCCCTTTTTCCTCAGTGTCCCTACAGCAGAGCCTGAATTGGGGAATGTCTGGCCTGTGGGGCCACTGATGGAATCGTGATGAAGCCTCATTGAAAGCCCACAGGGGGAGGGGTTGAGAGCTTCCAGGTTGGTGGACACTGGGCATTTGGGGAGAGAGGCACACTCAGAAGCTCCACACCCTTTCCCCGCACGTTGCCCCACGCATCTCTCCCATCTGACTGTTCTTGAGTTATACACATTGATAATAAGCCAGTGACCCAATCAGTAAAATGTTTCTCTGAATTCCGTGAGCTGCTCTAGAAGATGCATCCAACCCAAGGAGTGAATTGTGGGAATTTCTGAGGTGTAGCCAGTTGGTCAGACGTCCAGGTGACAACCTAGACTTGCTCTTGCCACCTGAAGTAGGGGGCAGTCTTGCAGGACTGAGCCCTTAAGCTGTGGGATCTGATGATATCTCCAGGTGCCCCGCATCAGAACTGGATCAATTGTAGGGCACCAGTTGGCGTCGGAGAATTGCCAGGTGGCGGTGTGGGGAAACCCCTGACACCCACAGTAACATCGGACGAGGCAACTTACTACTGTTTATGCCGGCTTCTAACACCAACATGATCGTGCATTGCTTGTATATTGTAATTCTCAAATAATATATAAAAATACTGTCAACGTGGTATAAAGCAACATACACCAAATTCAGGGCAGCAACTGCCTTATAGGAGAGGGTTGGAAGAAAGGAATAGAATTAAGTTGTGATTGGCAGGGGACTTGAACTTGGTATGTCATGGTTTTATTCCAGAGAAATATGAAGCCAGTTTAACCAACATTAGCATTTGTTATTCTGAGTAGCTCGGTATTTGTTATGATGTTCTTTTCACTCTCCTTTGTATTTTCCCAAGTGGAAGAGCAAGGAGAATAGCGCCTGGCCCTCACAGAGGTCTGGTTCCCCAAGCATTTACGGGCTCTCCTTGTGTTCCTCCGAACACCCTGCCAAGCAGGCAGAACCAGCAGGGCAGCCTCACATGTGAGAGAAAGGGCTCGCTGACAGTGCGTGACTTTGGCCAAGTCCAGGGCCAATAAACTTGGGCTGACTAGAACCGGCCTCCAAGTTCAGAGCCCTCTGCACTGTGTCATTTTGTCTCTAAGGTTTTGGAGACGCCCTGACCTTCCGGAGGAGAATGCTGCTACTTAGAACAGGTTTCAGGGGAGGCGGGGAGGAGGATACCCACATCCCCTGTGGGCTCATCACGCCCAGCAGTGGGGAATCTCAGTGAGCACCTGAAGTCGGTCACTTGCTCAACAATTATCTAGCGACTTTCCTCTGTGATGCAGGCCCCCTTCTAGGCACTTGAGATACAGCCAGTAAAGCAGCCAGTGTACAAAATGCCCTTGCATTCTGGAGATAAGTGTGGGACATGCCCTTGCAGCCCTTAGGAGTTGGGGAGGCAGAGACCCTGGCTCAACCCCCTACCCAAAGAGGGGAGGGGAGAGGAGGGAAGCGGAGGGGAGGGGAGGGTCCGTAACAACCGGGCTGTCTGACCAGAGCCTTCCACAAGAGGCACCATCAAGGCCGTCTCTGGGCAACTCAAGCCTGGGCCCCAGCCTGTGGGAAAGTGGGGGACACTCCAGAGGGTCCCACTATACATGTACCTCCTGCTCCTTACCACCCTTCTCTCCCCCTGGCATCCCTTTTATCTCCCATCTCACTTTCATCCCCTTTATTTACTCTCCTCCCCACAGAATATTTGTTTTTAAAGTCCTCATAAATACCATCCAAAATCAACTACCTCATCGCCCCCCGCTCCCAGCCCTTGCCTCAGGTGACTCCCTTCCATCTCTCTCCCAGGAAAGACAGCTGGTCCAACCATCACTACGCAGCCGCCCTGGGCGCCCGCCTTTCCTCCCAGCCCACAACTGTGCTTCCCGAAGGGCCACCAGCCTTCCCGTCCATCACCTTGTCCCCACCACCCCTTTCAGTCCCAGCCCCTCCCCGCTTACACAGATCCTCCTCATCCCGCCGATTTTATCCAAACATACCGCCTTCTAGCACAACATTCACCACCTACTGATCCTGCTTATCTGCCCTCCCGCTCCCCATATCCCCCACCCCCACAATGGGAGCTCCATAGGAGCAAGAGGACATAGGACATTGGACAAGATGTCCATAGGACATTGGACAAGATGTCCATAGGACATCTGTTTTGTCCCCAGAACCTAGGACTGTGCCCGGCACACAGCAGTTATTCAGTAACTATGTGTTCAGTGCCTGAAACAGACCTTTGAATAAATTCGTCAGAAACTACCAGAACCCGAGCGTGTAGATGCAGAGGCCTGGGCATCAGGTACATGAGCACAGGTGTGCAAGGATAAACAAAGCCTCGTGTGTCCTTCGGATAAGTTGGACAAAGCTACAGAGCACTCCCCTCACTTATTCGGGCACTTTGAGAAGCAAGGAGTCCCTCCTGGGGGTAACAGCACCCAGAGGAGCCAGGGGGAGGGTGGGCCATGCTTTTCGGCAGGTCAGCACAGCTAACACCAAGGGCAACCCGGACTTTGCCACGCTCCTAAGTCTCAGGCTGGTGTGCTATTCCATAGCCCTGGGGATAGATAATTCGGGCCTGTTTAATCTAACGGGGGAGGGAGCAGGCCACAGAACCGAAACTGATGGGACTCAGGCTATTTGGATGAACCCTACCCCTCGTAAAACCTCACTCCACAGACGTCACAGAATTCGGCACATACATAAGGAGATACACATCTGAGTCCAGACTTTGGGAGTCAGAGCCACCCAAGAAACCGTTTTTTAAATGCAATTCAGTACAAATATTACTGAGAGCCTAGGGTATGCAGGGCTGTCTCTGGGGCCTTGGGCTCTGCCTCAGAGTGGTAGTGTGGGCGCAGGAGACCCTTGGATGTTAATGTTACAGCGCTCAGAGAGCCCTCCCCTGGGGCAGCCTGGGAGAGGCTTCCAACTGCTTAACATGCAAATGGGAACCGTCTTCCCCTCCAGGGGAAGCTTCATTGCTCATGTTTTGCTATAGCGTCTTCTTTCTGGGGGGAATGGGGCCTCCCAAGAGAATACCCCCATTTCCAATCTGCGCTACTGCTCGCTCCCGTCTCCCCTCCCCCGCCGTGACCCGTTTTCACTAGACTCGATAGTAAGAGCTGGCAATTCTGCACCCCCGCTCACGCCCGCCATCCTCGGGATTTCATATGGTTCACCTCCAAGGCTCATTTCGTTTTATAGTCGCTGTTTTCTCCGTCTTCCCTACCAGCAGATGTGGCTGAGGCAGCGACTTCCCAGGCTGGGTTACCCAGGAAGGCCCTCTGACATAGAAAGGGCTGTTCAATTTTTTCAACCGGGCACATCCCACATTCACTCGAAGCGCTTGTCTTTTATTCACTGTCCATCTCGTAAAAACCCTGATGGCGCCTCACGCAGGAGGTCAGAGAGGGGACGGCCCTCCCATTTCCAGCGCCATCCCCAGGGAGGGTCCGGCTCTCCTCTGGGAGTGGCCTCTCCGCAGGCTGCACCACCCTGCGCATTTGGGGATCATGGGAAAGAGTGGTAGACGAGCACCCACAAGTGGTCCTCCTGGGGTAAGGCCAGCTCTGGCGTCCCGTCCCAGGTCGTGGCAAGACATTGTACTGTCCTGGGCTCAGTTGTGCATGGGTCACCGTGGCTGACTTGTGTCCTCGTCCCTGGCTGAGTGGCCGCCAACTCCTTTATTTCTGCCTGGGCAGCGTTCAAGTCTGCTCCCTGGCCTTCCAGGAGATCCTTCCAACGTCTTAGGACAAGGCAAGGGACCCTTCCCAGCTGAACCGAGACCGACGGGGCTGTTGGGAAACTATGCCTTCCAGTGAGCGCATTATAAACTGTTCCTAAGAGCAATGGTCAATATTTCCCTTAAAGGACCCTTGAAAGAGGGACAATACCTGCAGCCAGTTTGAAATTTCTTATTTAGCTTGGATATTATTTGACAAAAAAATGTACAATTTTATCTATAATGCCTATTTATTATATTTAGATCCTAAAACAAAACACCTTTGCATGGCAAGCTTTTTTTTAAAAAAGAATACAAATAATTTATTTGGGGGGCTCTGGAATTGCCGAGTCGGGGCCCAGCACTCCCTGCCCCTATTCACGGGAGGGGCGTGGAGGCACCTGCACACTAGCCTTGCTGATCTGCGCCCGGGGAGGTGTCTGGTGCGGGTCAGGGGCGTGCGGAGCCTTGCGCGCTGGGGTGCTGCCGGAGGAGACAGCCGTGGGGACTTCTCGCCCTTCTAGGAAGCCCAGCACGGACCGACCCCATGACTTGGGCACAGAGAGCGTGGGTGGCAGCGCGGGTGAGAGTGCAGAAAGATAATTCTCTCCTTTGCAGACATGTCCCGGGGGCTTTATACGATCAGCTAACCCAGCACACTTCAGTTTACTGAAGCCTTGTTTCATCACGGCCTTTCCAGAACACACCTGCTCGTGTGAGGCAGCAATATATGGATACGTGGCTAATTCCTAAGGGAGAGCAGTGGGTCAGCAGACTTGGGGCGCCTCACCAGGAATCGGTGGGCTTGATCTAACGCAGAATCTGGGGGTTCCAGCAGCCAGAACTGCGGGGGAAATGGGGCCCTTAGGAAAACCCTGCTCTGCAGGGGGCATTACAGGAAGCCCACGTGTCACCTGCTGCCTTACTGGTCAGGTGGACAGGCGTGTCTGAGTCCCTGGTACCTCTTCTTTAGTACCTTTTTAAAGAGTTGGTTACCGAAGTGATACATGCTCACTAATAACTAGAAAATGAAGGCAAACACAAGGAAGAAAATTAAGCAATTCCATTATCCAGAGATCACTACCAGACAGACCAACAGATAAACAGGTACAGATGTATGCAGTTGCTAGTGTCCAAAACACAGAGTTCATTCCACAGAGTTTATTGTTGTATTATTTATTCATGTATTATTTTCCATATGAACAACTGTAAACCTACTTTTCCCCACCCTGTATATAGCTGTATCTGTGTGCATACATGTCCTGTGTGTGTGTGTGTGTGTATGTATGTATATGTATATATATATATATATATATATATATATATATGTATATGTATATACAGGAAGAAACAGGATATATATATATATATATATATATATATATATCCTGTTTCTTCCCCTTTTTAAGATCTTATTTATGTATTTATAGAGAGAGGGGAAGGGAAGGAGACAGGGAGAGAAACATCAATGTGTGGTTGCCTCTCATGCGCCCCCTACTGGGGACCAGGCCTGCAACCCAGACATGTGCCCTAGACTGGGAATTGAACCAGCAACCTTTTGGTTTGCAGGCCCGTGCTCAATCCACTGAGCTTACACCAGCCAGGGCTCTTTCCTCCCCTTGATGATATATTATATTTCCTTTGGGGTGTCCCTACTCTTTTCCATAACAACAGCTTTAACTTTTATAGTACCCTCACTATACAACTGTATTGGTTTCCTAGCATTGCTGTAACGAACTGGGTGGCTTCGAACAACAGAAATTTATTCTCAGTTATGAGGAGCCCAAGTCTAAATCCAAGATGCGGGCTGAGCCACACTTCCTTGGAGGGACTTAGACAGGCGCATGTATTTTGGGGCCCACCATTCAACCCACCACAGCGATTTTGGGCAAATCATTTAACCCTCACGTGAAAACAGCTGTGAGAATCCAATGGGTTAGTACGCGGGAAGGGCTTGGCCCGTGCCTTGTGTACGCTAAGCATCCAGAAACAGTACACTATCTTAATAATTATTATTGTTCACAAACACCAACCTTCCTTCATGACAGCGCCGTGGGTGGGGAGAGCAGAGATCCTGAGAAAATCAAATTGCTGGGCACCCGTCATTAATAGACATCGGAGGCAGGAGCTGGCCTGAACTCAGGTCTCCAAATGGCCAGCCTTGCCCGAAAAGTGACGAAAAGCCGTGTCCTGGAGATCTCCAAGGGCTTTCCCATGCCACCCTGCTCACCCAGCTGGGGTGGGAGACACCAGCCTGTTTCCTAGCCTAGCCGTCTGTTCTACAATGTCTGCAAACTTTGCAAAGCTCACCCTAAAGAGCAACAGCCAGTGCATGGCACAGCTCGTGAGTTTGGATCCCAGGAAGTGCCGCTTCCCAGTGAGAAGAAGACCGACTTAGGAAATGAGTCTCAGAGCTGGAAAGCGGGGGGGAGAGAATGCCAATCATTCTGCAGGCTGGCTCTATTCAGAGGCCATGGCGACCGACCCCGGCTGTGACCCGCCGCCAGGAACAGGCATCCTGAGCTGCTCTGGGGTGGTCAGGGCCTCTGGGAGCCCCTCTGCACCACACCATCTTTGCTGCAAGTATGTCTTCTTGGAGAAGCTAAGCTGCTGACCACATCAGCTGGCTCCAAATTCCGCCCCCACCCCCACATATATCTGAGAAGAAATTTAATCCCTGTGTCTGGGATAGATTCCTCCTGACTCATCAAGATGTGAATGTGTTGCTCTGAGGTGGACTGAGCTGGCTGCTCTTCGAGCTCACTCTGACTTGGGAAGTCTTGGACCAGCCCCAGGTTCAGAGGGGTTTGGGGAGCCTGTGCATCGTGACCTTACAGAAGCCCCAGCTCTGGGTCCACCCAGTCCCTGGCTCCTCTCTGGGTTTAACTGTCCTGCTGCCCAGCCTCTCAGCCCTCAGCACTGAAGCATAAACACCTTCTCCACAGCTTTCCTCTCCTTCAAAATCTTCGATGACTCCCTCGTGACCAGTGTTCTAAATCCTAAACACCCCTTGCATACCTGTCAAGCCCACCCACATGTTGCAAACTGACCAGGAAATACTAGTATCGGCTTTCCTCCTTCTGAACTGTGGATGTTACAATGAACACAACACTCAGATGAGATCGTCATCAGCAGGGATAAAAACGGCTGTGGCCCCTGCTCCCGTAACCTTGGTGAGGCTCTACTATCTGTCCTCCAGGCTCCCAAGAAGGACATGCCCAGTCCACTCTGCAGCAGATGCCATGAGAGTCGGAGCACCAAGCCATCAGCTCCGACAGGTCAGAGTCCTCCAGGACAGGTGGGGTGGTGTCACAAGACCGAGCAGAATTCCCCATGGAAGACTCTGGGGTCAGGGGGCGGGGGTGGGGTGGGTATTGAGCACACTGTGTCCTTACACCTCCGTGTGCCGGTGCTGTGCACAGCCTCTCTAGCTAACCACGTGTCCTGAGTACAGCCTACTTCACCAGTGAAAAATTATTGCTACTCTCTCATATGCTAAATAACCAGCTCTCTGTGCAGATTTGTACAATGACATTTGAAGTGCCTCCTAAAGCCACCTGTTGGGTGTACAATCTTGACTTTACTAACCACTCCTGAAGGTAAAGTTCACGTCACGCTTTTGAAAACACATTACAAGGCTCACACTAAAGTCCTTCAAAATATACGGCAAACGATACTATGCAAAGATCCGGCCCGAACCTCACCAACCTCTGCCAACTTCTCTCCAATCAGTCCTCTTGACACACCTCCAAACTCTAGTTAGACAGTCCACTGTACCCCTCAAAGAACTGGAATCTACCGAAGAGAAGGCAGTAACACATAGAGAGATTTTAATAGTAGTAGATATACCAAGACCAGACGATAGTAGATCGTCACTGTCCCCATGCAGATCATCAGGATATACCGCGCAACCCACGTCTCTCTCAGGACTAGGGGGTGCTCAGCAACTTCCCGGGACTTCCTGGTACTGCCGGGTGCCCCCCACCCTCACCTGGAACTCCTGCTTTTACCTGAACTCTCAACCACCCCCTCCCTCACCCCCTTTGGTACTCTGGTACTCTCTGCTCCTTCCTCAAGTGGGAGGCAGCCTCTTCCCCTTCGTTCCCCGAGGGTGACAAACAATTGGGTCCAAGTCTGTCACTCATGGTTTGGGTTCAGAAGAGCTGAGACTGAATGGTGGCTTTATTATTCCTGGGGTTCACGGGTCTTCTCCTCGCCCAGGCCCCTGAAGCCCTGCCTCCTCCCCTTGGTGCCAGCCTGCTGCCGTGTTGCTGGGACTGACCCTTCCCAGTGCACAGGTCCCTGGGTCAGACCCTCTGTCTCTCCGGCTACCAAAGAAAACAGCACATAGACAAAGAAATGTCTGCCGTAACCCCTCCTACTCATACAAGACCCAGGCAAACCTTCGTGTGACTAAAAGCCATCAAAGGGGTTCACAGACTGAAGAGGCTTTTCCTCCCTTAGAGCAATTTCACTGTCATTTTAGACCGGAATTTCTCCATTTCCCCATGTGTGTCTGGGGCTCTGTGAGCGTATTATCATAGCTATGCTGGGTAAAGGTAATTTCTTACTCATTTTGTTTTCATGACAATAATCTAACACTTCAAAATAAACTTATTCTGGGTCATCGGTGTGATCATTATTTATTTATAATTATTTCATTATTTGTATTTACTTATGATCAGGTTGGCACAGTGATTGTAGGAATCCCTTAGCTAATAATGCAGTGTTTCGTGCAGTTGACCTAAAAAGACCACTGAAGATTTGTAGGACTGGTCCCACAATCTAAAAGAATTTTTCTTTAAAAGGGATGTACAATACTTAATGGAAGAGTATATATACTATAGTAAATATATACAGTGACTCCATATATGCTCTGTATAATGACTAAATAGATATCCTACATATACTACATATAGATACATGTGTGTATACCTATATGTATTTATGTATGTGTGTGTGACTATATATATATAGTCACTGTATATATATAGTCATATATATAATGACTATATTTCCAGATCCTGAAGCTGGTCTCTGGCTATCCCTGTTCTATTCTACCTTGACCTGGACTTGACCGGTTTTAACCTTGTCTGGTTGGCTAACTTTCATGTGCATTTCTGGCTCATCTCCCAAAGGTAAGCCAAGCCCCTTGAGGATGAGGCCTGCTCCTCACTTAGGCTTGTATGGGTCCCCCCACCCCATGTCCCACAGCTTTAATTCTTTTGCTTATTTTCTTTAATTACTTACAAGTCTGCTAATAGGACCTTTGGCAAGGGCTTGAATGATTATCTTAGATTTTTTCCCTCACTCTGGGCATTTCCATCCAAATAGGACCACAGGTTATAACTTAAGTACTAGCTAAAACTTTCAACTTTTTAACGTTGTCGTGCCTCCCTAATGGATGAGACGGTGCCTTCGCCTCCCTCCAGCGCTACTGCAGAACCTGATGAACAGAAATGCCACTTAAAAGGGCATACAATCCAGGGTTGGAAATGACCATGTTTCCCCTCCCAGGCGAGGCATTTTTCTCACCCGCCGCTGCAACCCCCAGGCCCCCGAGGAGGCCAGCCTTGCCCAAAGCAGTTGGCCTCTCCACCACATCTCACGCCTACCAGCTTTTTTTTTTAAATTTTTATGAGTTCATTGAGCCAAACTGATGACATATGCTGTGCAGTAAGATCTCAAATGCTCCCTCACCAGCTCCGTGACAGCCAAGGGTTGTCATTGTCATGCAGGAATGCAGTCTGTTGTGTGTCATAAGGCTCATCTCCCCACCTGCTTATCCCTTTCCTCCAATCCCAGTTCCGGGAGCTCAGCCCACCTGGGCTGGGCAGGCCTCCCACTTCCTGCCCCATGACATCCAGTCTTGCAGGTTGACCAGCACTATGGGTGGGTGGGGAGGGGGGTCACCCTTCAGAGCTCCCATCTGTGTGAAGAGCAGTGAGTTCACTATGGGGACACAGGGGGACCCCAAACCCCAGGGTCAGGCTCTGAGGAAGATAGCACAGCGTCTTCCTAGTCCAGCTGGGTTTCCACGTGTACCCAGGATTCATATCTAATGCCCATGACATCATGATAACCTAAGGAGGGGAGGTTCACTGGGTACCCCCACACCCTCTGGCACCTCATGCTGCTCGATCGATTTTTCTGAAACACATGACCATGGACCTATCGGCAAGGTTTTCTTTTTTTCTTTCCTCTTAGTGTTCAGTGTTGGGACCATTCCTTAGCTTGGACTCGAAAGAGAATTAGCAATAAATAACCCATGTGCTGCATGTAAATGAAAGTGCCAAACATGAGTTCTCCATTGGAAGATCTAGCTTTCTGTAACCACCAGAGCATTTATTAGCAATAAAAGGTTTCACTCAGAGAGCACAGGAGTAACATTCAAATTGCTGTTGCCCAAGGATTTCTCCACTCCTGTTGTGCATCCACTGTTAACCTCTCAACAGCCACCTAAGCCCAGGGAAGTTTATGGTCTTAAGCTCCTAAGCAACGAGTTCTTCTGAACTGCCAACTACTGTTCAGAAAACCAAGTGGACTGGAGAATTATCTTTTGGGCTCAGTTTGGCCAGCAGAACTGTATATTAGCTAACTAATTACTACTTAAAAAATAACACATATTTTAGTTATCTCAGCTTGTCACACACCACAGAAAACTTACAGTAAGGCACGAAATTGTGTTTTTTTAAAGGGACAGAAAAATAAAAATATTTTAAAATAGTTAACAGTCTAGTAATAGTTAATTCTAGAAATTAATTAGACAGCAAATATCTATTAGCCCTAATCGATGTGGCTCAGTTGGTTGGGCACCATCTCGCAAACCAAAAGATGGCTGGTTTGATTCCCAGTCAAGGCACATTCCTGGACTGCGGGTTCGGTCTCCAGTGGGGTGCATACAAGAGGCAACGGATTGATGTTTCTCTCCCTCTCTTCCTCCTTCCCTTCCCCTCTCTCTAAAAATATTTTTTTTAAAAAAAAGAGTTTACAAAATACAAAAGAAGCCCACGATAAAATCCTTGCCCTTAAATCTATAGCTGACCGAGAACAATGATATCCTGGGCCATGGGCGTGAACCCAAGAATCAAAATCAGATCTTGTGATTCTCAGGCTCCAAACATGAGAATACCCTCTTGGCTGGTTCTCATGGATCAGTCAGCGGTCTAGTCAAGTAGATGGACAGGTGGTTACCAAAAAGGATTATCGGGACAACAGTCAGCGATCATATTGTCTCGCTTATGGTAAACTCGGAAGCATTCTGTCCCGAGCTCCCGGGCAGAAGACCAGGTGAAAACCGGTTTGCTGTGACTAAGCAGTTAGTGGTGGTCACGTGTGTGTGTATGTTTCGTGTTGTACTTCCTTCTTTGTATCGATCTCAGAGCTCAAAAATGGCTGTTAAATAGGACGGCTTTAGTCGGGGCCCCCGGCCCGTCCTGTGGAGCCAGGACTTGTGCCACGTTTAGTGACGTTGTCCCCCGCCCTCTATTGACTTCGCAGGGTGCCCTACAGTACCCGGCATTCCACTTGCTCCAATAAATCACTAAAGTCAGCAGGCAGAGAAAGTCTTCAAATCTACCTGGGCATCCGCACTTCTATTTGCTAACTCCCGCAACCCTGCTCTAGTCTCTATGACCATCAGCGCGAAAATAAGGAGCAAAATAAAATGTTTGATGAAGGCAGTGAGTAGAAATGGCCACAGACTCCAAAAACTGGGTTTCCTGGCCCTCGGCCCCCAGCTCTTCGATGGGGCCGCACTTTAGCAGAGTCTAAAGATAAAGGAATGAAGTTTTCTATCCCTGACTTTCTTTATCCCCTCACCTGAGGCAGGTGACCTGGGAAATTTTGACTGTTGCCCAGATGAACAAACACTGCCCCATTGATGAGTTACCCCACTTCTTTCCTCCTTGTTGTCATTGACAATGAACCCCTCTGCCTCATCTGCTGAGCGGGTGTTTCCTCGTTGTTGCTTCCTGTCTTCGCCCCAAGCACAGCCTCTCATCCCAGCATCTCATGGGCCTGGGAGTCATCTCCAGTTTCTTCCCCACATGGCTGGGTCTACCTCCGTTTATTAATCCAAGCAGAGATGTGGCTGTTAATGCTCAACCCAAACCCACAGAAACAGAAACGTTCAGCCAAACTGAACAATCGCTCAGCCAATCCCAAGCAATCAGCATTAAGGGAAAACACAGCTGACTGCTTCATCAGGCAAAAAAAAAAAAGGCTGACCCAGGCAGGAGGGACAAGTTAGACAGGCCCAGCCACAGCCTCGTCTGCCTTGCCTCCCCTCCCCGAACTGTGCAATAAGATCCTTTTCACAGAGCCTCAGGCAAGAGGTTGCGCAGTGATCCCCCTGCCCAGTGATCCCCAAAGCTAAGGATAAATATACCCAAGGACATAGTTTAAAACCCAGATTCCTGGGTCCCACCCCAGAGTAGGTCAAAGGGTGGGGGGGGCAGGAATCTGAATTCTTAACCAATCTGGCCCTAGGCACTGTTATAAGCCACTGGGAGCTAGGGAACCACTAATCTTGTTCAATGATTCCCAACTAAGGGGACTGTCCAACCACCCATGTGGGGAAGCTGCTCAGTTCTCCTGGGTATCTCCCACATGTACAGGAGGTCAGTACACATGAGAGGGTTTCAGTTTACAATGAAACCACAGGCTACGAAATAAAGACTCTCAAGACTCTCAGAAGAATGGGTCTTAAGAACTCAAAGACTAGTTAACAGAAGACCAACGAACATCCCCCATGAACCTCTCCCCATCCTCAAGCCAATGAACTCACTATTTGGACACTGGCTGGGCTCCCCCTCTGCACTCCTCGGCCAAAAATTCGGTCCACCCCACACCCTCAGAGGACTCCCTGTTGCCTGCTCTAGCACACATACTCACAATTGCAATTCTCCTACTATTTCCAAATAAATTTAATATCCGGTCATTTGAGCCTGCCTCGGTTTACCTCTTTATTTAGGTTCACACATGTTATTAAACTTCTGTTTGCTTTTCTCCTGTGGATCTGCCTGTTTATGGTGGGGGGGTGGGTCTCAGCCAAGAATCTCAAAGAGCAGAAGAAAAATTGTTTTCCTCCCCTACACCACAGACTAAGAGCAAGTTCACAAAGGCAGCCCCGAGGCCTAGAGAGGGAGGCAGCCCACTCACAGGCTCAGCTAGTCAGTGAGAAAGCCAGGCCAACCACCCTGCTGAACTGGTCCAATGCACTTCCCGCCCCCCACTGGCCTAGGGCCCGCACTCAGAGCTCCCAGCGCTGAAATTAGGGGTGATCCCCGGAGTGCTCATGGTGCAGCAGGTGGCCAGGGAGCTGGTGAGAGGCAGGCCCCGGGGCTGGGAGAGACGGAGGAGCAGGCCCAGGTCTGCCCACAGAGACCCACAGGCAGGCTGCTCTGTGGTTCTCCAGCCATCTTGGCAGGGGAGAGGGGAATGCACTGTAAGCCTGACACCCCAATACACAGAGCATGCCCACGCGAGACCAGCGACACTGGGCTCCCCTCGAAGTGCATTCAGGGCCCAGCTGGTCTAAGAAGCTGGGGTTTCCAGAGTGACCCAGAGATCTCACAGAGGACTGATTCTGGAAGAGGCCAGAGGAGCAGCCTCTCCCTCCTTAGTGCTTCAGAGGACCCTGGAAAGGCCAACAGCTGCTGGGCTCTGCAGAAGCCAGTCCTCAGAGTGGGGGGAGGTCCAAAGTGCTCCAAGCTCCCGGGAAATGAGGGCCCTGGGCGGCTGAGCAGGCTCCTTAATGCGGATAGGGATTTTTACCCCTTATCTCTCCGCAGCACATTTTCCTGGGCAACCTGAAGAACAGGGCTCTGCTCCCGAAGCTGCTGCAACTTCAGGGAGTCAGGCACCGGAGAGGCCGCGCCAGTCCAAGAGCAAGCAACCACGAGGCCAGCTGACCTGCAGCACTGCCCTGCACTCAGTGGCCCCCACGCCCAAAAACGGAAGTGCAGCTGCCACAGGTGCCAGGCCCATCCCTGGGAAAGACACTTAAGACACCGAAGTTCAAAGTTAAATCCACGTAAAGAGAAAAACTCAAGGGATCTAATGAAACCTTTTAGGTAAAAGATGCTGTAATGGAAAAGTCTAGAAAACTGACCAGCAACAGTCTCTCTGAAGCTCACCACTGAAGACATCACCACCCTGCTTGAGGGTTGCAGCGTGTGGTCCCCCATTCCACCTGACACCCAGGCTCTGGCCAGCCGGGCCTGACCCCAGGCCTGTCTGCTGAGAGGTCAGGCTCCGCTCATGCCCATCTGGCTGCTGTGAGCTCAGCGGAGATTTGTTCCAGACCCTCTTGGGGCATAAACTATATACCCAAGCAGGCAGATTACAGTTACACAGATTTGCTAATTAGCCTGTTAGACTAGACTTAGTCTCATTATCAGGCTTTCCAGCGCTTCTGTGTTTCTCCGCTTGGCCGCCCTTTGGCCGCGGGGGGTGGGCAGATGCCCTGATGCCTTGGAGCTGAGCCACTGAACCATGTGGCTCAGGCACCTTGGTCTCTCTTCATCTGATGGCTGCGTTTCCACGGTGAGACTCGACATCCCTTCCAACTCTCCCGTTCGGCACCAGAACGCAGAGGAAACCAGCACGGAGAGTGCGCGTGGGGGTTAAGCAGAGACACGTTCCTCACAGACACAGACAACGGTGTGGTGATGACCAGAGGGAGGGGGGATGGGGAGTCACGGAAGAGGGTAAAGGGGGGTAAATGGTGCCAGATGGAGACCTGACTTGGGGTGGTGAACACACACTACAACATACAGCTGCTGTATTACAGAACTGTACCCCTGAAACCTACGTAGTTGTACTAACCAATGTCGCCCCAACAAATTCAATAAAAATTTTAAAATAATGTTTAAAAGAAATAAATAAATAAAGTTTTCAAGGGGTGGGGGAAGCAGGGAATAGTTCTCTGCGTGGAAATCAGCCTCTAGCCTCCCAAACTGCTTTCAAAACTCCTTTTCTAAGCTTCCCAGTGAATTCTGTAAGACCAGGCGCACTGGTGCGTTGAAATGTTCGTAGTGTGCGAGGAAAAGTTTTGCGTTTGCCACAGCTCTGAGCAGCAGGTATCTAGGACCTACACGAGTTAGTTCAGACGGAACAAGATCTAGAGAGTTCCCAGAGTTTTCGGGAGGGCCAAACACCAAACAGGCCGTAGGCAGAGCTTCCAGAAGACAGCTCCTCTCCCAGCATCAGCCAGCAAGTCACCACGTTCGCAGTTCCACGCCGTGGGCAGGACTTCGACAAAAATGAGACAAATTCCTTTGCCAAGCATCGTTACTTAAGGTTTTATGTCACGCTCACACCTAAAACCATTTTTATCTAATAAATGGTACATTGCCTTCATCAAGTACCCCAAACCATAAAAACTTATTTCTTCTGTTTTCCCTAGGACTTCAGACTCATCGTTTAGTTAATTCATATTGATCGAATGCCTCCTGTGTGCTTTGCTCTATGCATCTGATCAGTAAGACTCCGCCAAGCCCTCAGGCAGTTGTTGGTGTAAGGACGGACCCAGTGCAGAATGGCGATCCCCTGAGATAGGTCTCCTCTTAGGGATCGTCCCAATACCCGTGGAAATGCAGCAGCCAGAGCACTTCCCCAAGATGAGTAGGTGTGAGGAAGGCTTCCCGCAGAAATCCTCTCCAGACTGAGTCCTAAAGGGAAAAAGTGGTTCGCTCGCTGGAGACAGGTAAGTTAAGCCACTGGAGCAAGACCTGCAAAAGCCACAGACACAAAAGAGCAGGCACGCTATCTCCGGGGGAGAAATTGGGAGTTAAAGGAAAGCCTGGTCACGGGAGGCCTGGAAACCATGTGAAGAAATTGGGTTTTATCCAGAGGATAACGAAGGACTATTGCATGGCTTGGAACAAATCGATCAGACTCACTGCTTAGAAAGCAGCTTCTGGCTGCGGAGGCGTAGACAGAGGACTGACGAGGGGAAAGGACCTCAGCTGAGAGACCAGTGTGCAATCCGGGTGTGAAAGGAGAGGGTGGTAGGGGGTGAAGGCAGGCCCTAGTTTTCCAGAAAGGCTGTAGAGTGGACAGAAGGCGGGGGTCAGGTGCTGGAGGGTGGGTAGGCAGGGCTGACGAGCCTCTGACGCAGGCCTGGGGAAGATGCCGCCTTGGTCAGAATGAGCCTTTGAGTACAGAGTAAACACATCTGTGAGTGACTGGGGGGTCCCCGCTCAGTAGGATTTTCACTTCACTGTCCAGAGGTGAGAATAGCTGCTCGGGCTCTCGGACGCCTTGCTTGTTGGTGTCCTGTGGGTCACAGGACCTGTGCCCTTCCGACAAGACATGTGCCTCTGCGTTCTATTTCCAGAGTTTGGAAAACACTCGGGCACTTTGTGTAAACGACCATTACCACCGGAAACAGGGCGAGACTGAAATCCTGGCCAAGCGGAGTGAGACACCAGAGTTGGATGGCACAGCCGTCGGGCTCTCCCCTCTGAGCAGCGGCAGGGGCAGGGCCGACCGTGGGGACAGGACTGCAGCAGAGAGGGCCCAGGTCCTGGTGCTGCCTGCTTCCTCTACTATTTCCACAGGGACGGGCTTTCTCCTCCAGCAAAAGAAATCTTGTCCACAGTAAATCTATGCTACTAGGAGAAGAACTCCACGGTGGACAGCAGCACAGTTTCAAAGGGCCCTCAAGTTCTCTGGCCAGGACAGCAGAGCAAATGCTGGGCACCCCTCTTTCTAGAATGTTCCCCTAGTTAGTCCTCCTCCTTTCCTCTCCCCCCTGCAACCAAGGCGGGGGGCTTCTCCTCCACCCTCCCACAGCCTCCTTCGTGAGCGTCCTATTGTGGCACCTACCGTACTGCCCTATAAAAAGGTGCTGTCTGTCTGTCTGTCTGTCTTTTCCTGAGCTCGGAGACCCATTGCATTTGACTGTTTTATTCGAATACCCTAGTGTGTGCCTAGCACAAAACAGCTATCAAGTAAATGTTGTAGAATAAATGAATCGTAGAAGATCCCGATTGCCACATGTGGTTGTCCAGGCTGTGCCCAGAGCATCCTGAAAAAGACAGGACCTTATTGGCTGGGCCCCACGAAGAGCTCAGGGAATCCATTAGACCATTGGTCTCTCTGTTCCTGGCAAACCACCCACCCCAACTCACTGCATGCTCTCCTGAGGTAGCATGCATACAGCCCCTCGGACAAAGGTTACATTATTTCAAGTGGCAACCCTTCCGTGCCTCCCACCCATCTCTGCACTTGGCCCAGGTCACCTCTCCCATCACCAACCAGAGATATTTCAGTTCAGGGGATCTTATTTCCAGGATGGTGACACAGTCCATTAGGCAAGCAGGACCTAACAAGTTTCCCCTCCAAAACCATCAGAAACGCTGCCAGTTAAACCTGGGCCTGGCAAAAGCCCCAGATTCCAGCCCGTCACAGAATGCCAGCGTTCAACCTCTGCCTCGTCTCCGAGTAACTGAGACCAGAAGAGCCCCCGGTGTGGGCACACCGGGACGGAGGGCGTGCATTGAACTCCTCATGAGCAGCCCAGCCGGGCAGGGTCTCTCAGAGAGAGACCCTGGTGCTCAGGGCACCTGGTTCCCATCATCATTGGGTTTGTGAGAGAATCATGAAACGACAGGGCTGGTGCCAGCTGATGGGCCATCTAGCATCCCCCGGGGTGTTCAGATGAGGACTCGGAAGCTTGGCGACCTGGCTAAAGCTCAGGCCGCTGTAGTGGTGGTTACAGAGAAGCAGAGAGACAAAAACTCAGGACAGACTGCCGCCACAGACCCTGCTAAGAGGAACCTAATGCGGATGTTAAGGCTTCCACCTGGAGAATTCCTCCCCTTTACTCGCTGCTCCTGCGGCCTCTCCTCACCATGCAGACAGGTGAGGTGCTGTTAGAACATGACGTTCTCACGCATCCCTCCTGGCCTTCGCGCCTGCATGTTCTCCCAGCGGCAATGTCCCTTCGCTCGTCCCTGGCCACAACCTGCAAGCCCAATACTGAAAAAAGTGCCAACACAGGGCAAGTGCCATGTAAATGTCACATCTTCTCCCTCCAGAGGCAGGGGGTGCCTTGTCGCGGGGGGTGTCATTTCGGAGACATGACAGAAGCCTTCTCCTGCTCTGCTCCCCAGTGTGGCTCCCCCACCCGCCTCCGTGGCTTAAAAGACTTGATCGCTCACACCCCCAGAGATCAAAGAAAAGAGGGAAGCACATCCAATGCCCCTTCCTCCTTGTCATCTCCAACCACCGTCGTCATCAGTCCTTAGTGGGCAGAGCCGTTGGGGGTAGCAGCACCACGGCTACGTAAGTACGTGCCTGTCTCTCCAACCTGCCTCTTACCCCTGGGTGACCTGCACGGAGCCCAGTACCCGGCAAATACTTAGAACAGGCTTGCAGGAAGAGGGGCGTTTCTCTTCCGAGATCATCTGGGACCCTGAGTTCCATGTAACAGAGTTCTTCTCTGTGTGAAAGTGTAACAGGCGTGACTGTGGCAGGCGGGACTGGCAGCCTCCACACGGACCCTTCTGTTGTCCCCGCTTGTGTCTGCATGACCACCTCCCCCACTGGGTACACCTGGCTTCATCCAAGGCAGTTCTGGGAGAGCCACTGGCCTGGCCAGTGACCAGGGTCTGCTTTAGGAGAGACACATGGCCTGGCTCTGCTACGTGTGACGGGAGAGGTGGGGGTTTTCAGAGAGGAAGCCTCTTTGTTCTACAAGTTCAAAAAATGCACAGTATAAAAAACCACCATGACTCTCCCCCACTGAGCGTTCATGTGGATCGAGAACCCAGCAAGCACGCAGAGGACCGGGGACACAGGAGCAGCGCACACATGGGGCTCAGCTACAACAAGGAGCCATCAAACCAGTCAGGCCACAGGCCGCCCTCTCTCAGCAGCCTGTTACTGGGTTTAGGCTCAGTGGGTGATTTTTTCTGTGGCTGGGCCGGGTAGGATGCATTTGTCTGACAGTCAATAGAACCCCAACTAGGCAATGATTTAAATTAGCAGTCTGCAAACTGTGTTCTTCAAAGGGCCAGACAGTACACACTTCCGGCTTGGCCAGGACACGCCTCGGTCACACACTCATGCCTACCACTGGAGCCCCAGAGCACCAGCGACAACATGCAAGCAGAGGAGCCTGGCAGTGTGCCAGCGAAACCAAGCTTACGAAACCTGGCAGCAGGTGGACGTGGCCATATGGCCATAACAGCACTCATTTTCGTTTTTACTTAATGACGAAAGATTCTAGGGTTGGTTCAGTCGCTGTGGTGGGGCGTCTCCACAGCTCTCCGTCCGTCCTC
The DNA here is from genome assembly GCF_014824575.4 of Sturnira hondurensis. Classification (NCBI taxonomy): domain Eukaryota; kingdom Metazoa; phylum Chordata; class Mammalia; order Chiroptera; family Phyllostomidae; genus Sturnira; species Sturnira hondurensis. The sequence goes on from NW_028091156.1 coordinate 13,653,689, forward strand.
CCTCCCAGGGGTCCAGGATGCCCCAGACCCAAGCCTCGCCTCTGCGCATGAGACCACCCACGGAGACACCTGGCAGGGGTTTGAGAGGGACCCCAACATCTTTCGCACTGCCAAGCCACTTGCCCTGCGTGCCACGTGCCGTGCTCAGCTGCAGGCAAGTCGAAAGTGGGCAAGCGAGGAAAACGTTGGCGATCGCTCCGGGGAGCCGGCCAAGAATGTCGGCCGCGACCTGCCAACCAGCCGAACGGCAGAGTGAGTCAGCGCGGGCCAGCCTCTCTGTGCAGGGCAGGGGCTCCGGGGCACGTGGAAGAAGCATAAAACTTCTTTTTAAATATCAAATACTAACATTACTGTTGAATTAAAATTAACGTGAAATTTGAATCTTACAAACAGAAGGGTGGAGACAGGAGAAACATGAGGAAGTTATGGGAAGACGAGGCAGAAAGGGTCTTTCGGATCTGCTTGGTGGAGCGCTTTGCAGAGTGCGGCCACGTGCGTTCATTTCCTCCTCTCTACAAGCGGGTGAAGAGGTTTGTCTCCAGTTCGCATGGGTTAACCTGGCAGAGTCGGGGTTCAGACTCCAGGCAACGGGCTTCAAGCACAGATCACTTTTGTCCCTGCACCTATGAGGTGGCTCCCAGGAAAGCTGCTCAGAGACCGAGGGCCACGGGACCAAGGCGTCTGGTCTGGGGAAGCCGGCGCAGAAGGAGCCAACGGGCCGCCTCTGAGAAGTGCCACACCTGCTCCATTTGGCTCTGTGACGACACAGAGCTCAGGTCTAGGCAGCCACCCCCTCCAAGAGGCCTGGCCACACAGGGTGGTGATCGCCTGTCACCAGATGAGCTCAAAGCAAGAGGATACACCTTTGGCAGGAGCCTGTGGCCCAGAACCCAACAACAGGCTGGACTCGAAAACTCAGAGTCCCCAGGATTTGAGGAGTGCTGGCTAAGGAGCCTCAGGGACAATGAGGGGGACCCATAGGACGGCCAAAGTGGGCCGGCAGGACCTGTGGGTCAGGACTGGGCTGGGGCTTGGAGGCAAGGCTCCAGGGGCGGGGGGGCGCTGGGGAGGAAAGTCCACACTGTCTGGAAAGCCATGGGCACTGCTGCGTCTCATCTGGTGAGCAGGGGGCCAAAGGAGACACCGCCCACCATTCTACCTTCTTACGCCCTCGGTTCTGGGAGAAGGTCTCAGACTGGTTCAGACTCTGCCCTGCCGGTGTTTCCAAACTAAAGGAACCTCACAAACAACTGTCACTGCGCTCACCCACCCACCCTACACACACCACACACTCACACATGTGCATGTGCCATCAGTGTTGCACATTCTACAGACGAGAAAACCAGGGCTGAGAGAGAGAGAGAGTTGTGCCCACAGCCACACAACCCCTACATGGATCTGGCCCTTCGCCACCATCCCTCTCCCTTCTCTCAGCTCTCCTTGTCACCTGTCATTCTTTCCAGCCAGCAAGTGGAAGCGGGGAGGACAAGAGCCAAGATGGACTCCATAATCCTGGGACCCTGCTGCCAACAGCCAGCTACCCCAGGGCAGGGCGGGCCACGTGCAAGCTTTGCTTTGCTCTTCGCCCAGTGCTGGGCCAGGCTGGCGCAGCTGGAACTTCCTGAGGGGCCTGGATGTGGACAGAGAGAGAAGGCAAGAGGGGCGGGGACAAAGGCATCAGGCCATGGAACAAACTGCTCCTGCTGTTTCCAAGGCAGCTGCACTCAGCCGGCCCATCGCCTGGGGAGCACCTTTCAGGAAGAAATAAGGAGCAGTGGTATTAAGAAGGAGCCTGGACCAGCGGGCTTCCCTGGGAGTGGGCGGAGACTCGGGCGGAGGCCCTGCTGCTGGTGGCCAGCGCCTCTCAGCCAGGTGCCCCTGCTGCCACGCCTCCCAGCCAGAGAAAGAGGCTGCGTGGTGTCGGCTTAGACCAGGAGGGGCACTCCTGGTGCCCGTACCCCTCAGCCTGGAGATTGCTGTGTCAGCTGAGACTGTGTGCCTCTGCCAGCTGTCACAGGGGTCCCCCCAGTGTGTCTCCAGGCAGAGTGGCCTTTCTAGGGACAGAACTGCTGCCTGTGGTCCTGGCCTGCCTGTGGCTGCCCAGCCGCACTTTTGCAAGGAAAACAGAGGCCTCTGAGCCTCCCACAGCTTCCGGGCCTCATCTCGGCCTGCAGGACCAAGGGGAAGTGGGGATCACAGGCAGGAGCTCCTGTATCCTGATGAGAAAAGTGAAATCTTTCTGAAGTGAGGGCGTACACCCTAAGGAATCCGAAACAGAAATTAAAAAACACCTGTTTCCCGATCTGGGAAGAGACCGTCCCTCTACCTGGTAGGGTTTTCCACTTGGAAGGTGAGTGTTGGCTGCTGTACGCTGGCCAGGTGGGCCCCCGGACACCGGAGGTCACGGTGTGGCCCAAACATGTCTAGAGAGCAGACTCCATCCCTACAAACCCATTTCCGTTCCCTCTGGACCTTAGCAAGGCAGCTGAGGGACGTGGAACCAGTACTTCCGAAGGCAGAGAAGTGGACTATTTTTAATTCCTCCGTATGCTCACCAAGCTAAACCTTGCAGAAGTATTTAGAGAAAGCATTGGTAAGGCTGAGCCAGTAACGGCCTCCCGAGCATCCCGAGAAAAACCTTCTCATTTAATGGAAATCACACGCAATGGTTTCCCTTCTGCCAGGCCGATACCCAACGGCGCTTCAAAGCCACGGTCTCTTCAACTCTCCCCGGTCTGGCACCTCGCACGCCGGGCCGTTCTGGCACCTGAGGAAACATTCCAGGGGAGTCGGAAACACACAGCACAGTTTCTTGGTGGCCCTAGCTGTCCTGCCACACAGATGCGAACCGAGACGGAGGCCCTCCTGGACACTGGGACTCCCAGGCAGAGCCCCGGACTCCAGACCTTCCAGCTTCACTCTCTTCTGTCCACACCCCTCGCGGCCGTGCTCCCTGTGACCTGACCAAGTAGGCCTGTAGGATACTTTGCCTTGCTTCTCCACCTCCCTCAAATGGTTCTTCCAACGGAAGCTTCCCCAGTAATGTCCTGTTTCCACACACCCGAATTGTGGTCTCCTCTCTGCCAGCGCCGTGAGGCCGTCGTGACGGATGCGATCAAGTTCTCTCCTGGGAGACTAGCCGGGGGATTTGGCCTGCGTCTCTTCGAGGAGGCCCGGGGACAGGGAGAGGGCTGACGCCTACTGAGCATGAACTCGGCACAGGCTCTGGGAGGTGGAAGGGAGACTGCAGCACCCAGGCTGGAAGGAGGGAATTCAGACCATCCAGTGATGGAGACGTCACCCTGGCCGGTGTGGCTCAGTGGGTTGGAGCATCGTTCCGTAAACTGGAAAGTCGCCTGTTCGATTCCTGGTCAGGGCGCATACGTAGGGTGAGGGTTTGGTCTCTGGTTGGAGCATGTACAAGAGGTAGCCTACCAGTGCTTCTCTTTCCTGTTGACGTTTCTCTCCCTCTCTTTCTCCATCCCTTCTCCTCTCTCTAAAATTAGCATGTCCTTGGGGGGGAGGATAAAAAAAAACAATCCCGGAGACCTCACAGAGGAGAGGATGCAGCAAACCCTGTCACTAAAGCGGGTTTCAAGCTGGAAGACAGCAGAGAGAAGGCAGGTGGGCCCTGAATGGCGCTCCTTCCTCTGCTCCCCGCAGAGCCGCCGCCCGGCCTGCACACACGTCCGTGCCTCGGCGCTCAGTGACCCGTGGGCTCCGTGCCATTCATCATTCCTGGGCCTCAATGCCTGTCTGATGAATAAATGACCATTTGTCTGAAAGCCTGTCAGCAGGGGGGGTGCCTTGGCTGGAGGGAAGTTCCAGGGAAGTATCTCCAGCAGCAGCGCGAGGCTGGGTGGGGACAGGGGATGGAAGGCAGGAGATAGAAGGGTGCGAATCTATTTAGATGTGGTCCCTGGGCCTGGCCCCACCTTGACTTCTCCAGGACCCAAGCGCTGCCACCCTCGATTCTGCCAAGCATGGAGACCTGACCCCACACCAGTCTCAGTGGCCCAGCTCCAGCACCCAAGGGTGCTAAGCTGCCGAGGCCAGCCTGCCCCTTCCTCATTCTCTGGGCCAGCACCTGGGTCTGTGTCACCTTACTCCTTTCTCCGGGCATACGACTGAGCACTGCCCTGTGCCAGGAGCCTGTCGTGGGCCAAGCCCCAAGTGGGCATTCCCATCGTGCTTTTGTTGTCACTGCCGGTGACAGAGGTGACTGGTCACCTGTCAGCTGCACTCTGGGAGAAGCTCCTAGGCTGGTTCACTCCCAGTAGAGTGGGATTCCCAGCAGAAGCACCAGGTTCCCCTTAGACAGCAAACCTGTGCAGGTGAGGGGACTGGGAGCCCTGGAAACGCACTCCTTACGCTCAGCTGTAGGGACCACTTCCCTCTATCTTGGCCGCTCTCGGGCTGTAGAAACGCAAAGGAAAAGACCGGTGACCAGCCCCGGAAGGAAGCGCCCCTTGTCCTTATCAGGCCCGTTCCTGGTGGGAGGCAGCGGTCGCAGCCTCTCCTGCTCTTGAGCAAGGTCAGTGCGCTAGAAGCCGGGCCTCCTCAGAGAGGCCCCAGCTCCTTCTGTTCCCAACTTCCCCTTCCTGTGCTCGAGTAGGAAAACACGTGGTTCCAGGAGAGCGGCTTTGATAAGAGCCAAGCTTCTCGCACACAGTATCTCACCACTGCTCCCACCTCAGGTAACTCCCTGGTTCCTAAGGGCACAAAGGTGGACCAAGGGGGGCAGGCGGGGCTTCTGCCCTGTTCAGTGGTGCTGACCTCTGGGCCCTCGCTTCCTCCTTGGAGTCCCCTTTGCTGCTGGAGCCAGGCTTCCGGTCCAGACCAGAGGCAGCCTCCCCAGAGGTCCAGGGGGGCAGTGGGGGGCAGCAGCTCAGGGCGCAGGCCCCGTGATGCAGAGCAGCTGGACTTAGCACCCCACACTCCCCAATGCTTCACCTCCTTACGCCTCAGCCCCTCTTCCCTGTCGATTCTGTCACTACATCTTTCCCACCTTCCACACGCCCCTTCCTCAGCATCCCTAAGTTATTTCTGTCCTAGTCCTTCCCTGTCACAGGCCTCCTGGTGGCCCCTGAATCCAGGGACCTCCTCTTTGCTTATCTAAACCCACAGATGAGAGAAAAGCCACGTGTCAACCAAGAGCATAATGCGGTTGACAAGCTAAGGAAGTGGGGGGAGGGGTACACTCCAGTGTTTTAAACTCTGAACTTGGAAAACCACTCCAATTTAGAAACAACAAACAGGAACTATTAAAAGACCCTCACCACTTCCTGACGAATATTGTCATCCCCCATCCTTTCGAGGAAAGAGCCACCACGTCTGTAAAGGGTTGTCATGCAGGACCCTTAACAGGCACGTGTCAGGAAGCCTGGGCTTGACCCGTGAGTGCACTGGACCGCAGGATGTGCGAGCCAGAGAGAGGGACAGCCGGTGGCCCCACGGGGACACTCGTTACTAGAGCAGCTCTGCTCGAGCTTCTGTGACAAAATACCACAGACTGGGGGCACTTCAACAGCCAGGATTTATTTCTCACAGTTCTGGAGGCTGGAAGTCCAAGATCAAGGTTCCCACTGATTCTGTTCCTGGTGGCGCCTGCTACAGGAGTACAGACAGCCCCCTTCTCATGGTGTCCTCGTGGGGCAGAGAGAGAGCTCTCCTGTCTCTTCTTTTTCTTATGAAGACACTAATCCCATCATGGGGGCCCCACCCTCACAACCTCATCACATCAAATTACCTCCCAAAGGCCCCATCTCCCAACGCCTTCCTTGGGGGTCAGGGCTTCAGCATATGAATTTGAAGGGGACACAATTCAGTCCATACGTCTGGGAGCTCCCCTGAGCAGATGGGTACCCCAGGGCAGGGGCACTCCTGACTACATTCTCCACGAGGCAGAGCCAAACATCTGGAATTCAGAACCCCACCACTCTGCTGGTTAGAAAGGTCAGGCAGCCCTGAGGGGTTCTCCCCAGAATAAAGTGGTCCTTCTGCCCGTCATCCAGGACACGGAGGGCCTGGTGCTCTGTGCAGCTGAGTGGTGACTATTCTCCAGAAAGAAACTAGAGCAAAGCACGCGTTTCCACCAAATAAGAGCCTGGACTCTCAGTTGGGAGGTAAGGGCTGAATGTCGAATCATTGAACCATCTTCACGCGAGCACAGCGTCAGAAAGGCCGTGCGGTCGGCTGGCTAGCATTAAACCTGTAGGGGTTACAGGGTTGGTTCGTTAGTAATCCATTACAGCCCTCATTGCAATTCTGTTGCCCAGGGTAACATATGTTAGGCCAGCTTTCTTTCTATTTCCATTAAGAAATTATTCATAATGGTGAGTGAGTGAGAAATTATTGCTAATTTTGTAATAAAAGTGTAAAAAAGCTCACCTAAAAATAAACCTGTTGTCTTAAGCAATAGAATTGTGAGAGAACTGGAATTATTTTTGTAGGCAGTTACAACTCATGTTTGAATTTTTAAGTAAACTACATAGCAGGATGGAATAGAAGTGTGAACAATATGGTTCTGAATGACACAGACGGGCTTTTTTAAATGCTTCCTTGTTGCCTTCCATAACTCCCAAACTTATGCTGAGGAAAGTGACCCTTCCTGCCTCGCTTCCTTGGGCTCCTCATGCAGATTTCACCCCTTTTCTGTCTCCAGAAGGACAGGATCTGTCCCTCTTCCAAAACCCCATGTCCCTCATGGCATCTCTGTCTTGGTGATTATAATCTTTTGGGGATATAATTATGTGCGAGCTTGTCTCTGCCTCTCCCTAAACCGCTACTCCACAGGACCACAAGGGCAAGGGCACCTATACAGTGTGCTTAACGTTCTGCTGCATTCGTGATACACACCTTACAATGTGTGTGAAATGAACGGCCAACCTTACATCAAAGTGTGATAGGAAATTGGCCTTCACAGAAGCCATACTGAGCATCCAAGACCTGGGTGGTGCGTTTCTGAATCGGGTTCTTAATTTGATGCCTTATCCAAGCCATAAAGGTAGGAGGGGGCAGCTAAGCCTCCCCTGCCCAGCTGTCTGCCCCTCGCTGGGAGAACCACATTCTTTTTCCTAGAACCCAGTGTCTCAGGCCAGAAGCCCTGTTCCCCGTATCCAAGACGCTGCTGGGCTTCGGCCAGCCTGCCCTCCCTCCAAGGATGAGCATCTCGAAAGCCCAACTTTTTCGTGTTTCTGGGGGTTGTTTTCATGAGAAACAGAACTGGGAGGTTTGGGGGGTGCAGAACAGACAGGCTAGATGGAGAATCAGCGTGACTATAAAAAAATCAAATAAGGAAAGAACCGTTTGGCGTTTCTAACGCTGAAGCAATGCATTCCATCTGCTATTTGGCTCCATGTGCTGCAACTAGAGACAAAAGAATTCTTGAAGGCGCATGAAGTTATTTTCAATTTTTTTTTTTTTTTTTTGAGATACGTTACTTCACTAGGTGGCACTTCTGGCGAGCGTAGGAGGACTGACAAAGGCAGCTCCGTTTGTAAACCAGATGCAGAATGAGAAGAGCAGCGATGTGGTGGGGACACAAGGGTCCCTGGGCTAAAGAAACGTCCAGGAGCAAGAAGGAGGTGGGGTACACCTGGGGAAAGGTAGTGGAGCAGTGGGAAACGAAAGGGAAAGGACTGAACTGAAGAACATACGTAGGAAAGGAATTTACAGGTAAGCTATATTTGAACTAAACGGGTAGCACAGATGACAAAGTGCCTTCACAGCCACTTCTAATACATGTACTTCGTGGCAGACACCAGAGCTGAGGGGTTTTCAAAAGGGGGGGCAGGGGTTGGGTGCAACGAGCTGTGATTGGACCTTTGCCCTTTTAACGTGGGGACTGACCAGCCCAGGAACAGATCTGGGAGTCCTAGCCTTCTGAGGGACAGCATGGTGGGAAAGGTGTCCCTAGGGAGGACGAGGGCAGCCGGGGACAATGAGATAGCCCCAGGGGGCCTGGGGCCAGCTCTCAAACCCCAAACTTCTCTCTAACTCTCCGCTCCCCGCAAACCTTGCCTCCTCGCAGCCCGTGTGGGCACCCCTTTATTTCACCCCTACTCTCGATTCCCCCGTTAGTAGAGCTCTCATTCTTACACCGTGCTTTCCAACCATCTCCCCACCGCCTGTCTCCTTGGCGCTCCCTCTCTGTCCCCCTTGCCCTGATGCTACACCAGAAAAGCCCAGGAATGGCGCTGGCAACGAGGGGACCCACTTCGGCTGGGGAAGTGCAGGGAAAGCTGTCAATACAGAGAGGCCTCTCTGCAAAGCGGCCTGGTCCCTGTTTGCTCCCACAGCGGACTAAAGAAAACGGAACCTCTCATTCTTTTTGGAAGGCGGCTCAGCACGTATCATTCCTGCAAGGAGCCCTCTCTACACTCCCACACCCCATTAGATGACTCCCACCCTCACCCCACCACTGTCTTTGAACAGCAGATAAATCTCCAGAACGTGTCACGACTTGCCCAGGCTCGTGCAAAAGCGGACATACGTTACAAGCACCTGGCTCCCAGGCTCCCCGCTGCCACCCTGGCTTCTGGACTGTCAGACACCTTTGAGTTGTGTGAGTACAAAACGTGGTGGTTTCGTGATGGTTTCCAGTGTTGAGCAGGCTGGAAAGCAGCAGGTGCCCACAGCTTGGCCCGCCACTGCCCACGATGACGGCTCAAATACTCGAAGTTAATTAAATCCGTTTACCAGTGGCTCCGCGCCTTAGCTCAGCAACAGTTCATGCCCCTGACAGAGATCAAACCCAGGAAACACTTAAATATGATCTCCTGCCCAGCAAGGCACACAAATCATTTCCATCATGGAAAAAAAACAGGCAGGAAAACAATAGCGCATTGATTGCAGTTACGCAACCAATACTGCCTGCGTGGTCAGAGTCCTGGCTTCCAGTTACCACGGGGCACCCAGGGTAAGAGAGCCACCTGCTTATTGACTAGTTGATTGTTTGTGAGACTGAGGAAACCTCATCTTTTCCCCACGTTCCCCCACTAGCCAGAGGCCCAGGAAGTGAGGTATCTCCAGCACCATCCTGCAAAGACTGAGAACATTCTCTTGGCTCCTGCTGACCTCCAAGGTGCCGGTGCCCTCACGTTCCCCAAGCTAGACCCCTCAAGAACCTCTGGACCCCTCTTTACCCTCACCTTCTCACATGGCTGTGCCCCACGGCCTCTGGCACCCCTGTCCTCCTCCACTCCTGTCTCCAACTCGGCCCTCTCTGACCCCATCAGTAACTCATCTTTCCAAATCGCACATTGAGTCACTGATATCACCTCAACAAAAGCCCGTCTTTGGCCAATGAAATGCAATAGAAGTGATGTGTCACTGTGAGCAGAAGCCCGAAGAGCCCACGCCTGCTTGGCCACACTCCTGTCACAGCGGTTGGCTATGCGTGACGAGGTTGTCCTGTGAGCCAGGGCCCTAGTGCCAAGCTCCTAAGAGGCAGAGAAGCAACGACCTGGGCGTGTGAAGCACCAGTGAACCACAGCACTTTGTTCCAGCAAAGCCCCTGGCTCGCGGGTGCCCCCTCCTGCGGCACGAGCTCACCTGCCTGGGCTGAGTGACCAGAACAGGGAAGCTCACGGCTAACGCATAAGTTAGAATCTAGACAATAAAACAGGGACACTAGGAGCCAGTATTATACCATAAAGAATTTGACTGGCTTTTGTCCCTGGTTCCTGGAAGGACGACTGTGCAACCTTGGAACTTGCCACATAATAGGGCTGTCTGTTTTTCACAAGTCCCTGGATCACACCTGAGGCTGTGCTAGCAAGGTGATTCAGGTGGTCCCCTAGATAGACTCAGGGTGGGCTGGCTGTTCACTCTGGAAAGACCAGCAGTGTGATCGGTTAGAGGGCTGGGACTTTAAGCCACTGATTTCAGCCTAACCTCCCAATGTTCAGGGAGGGGTGGGGCCTAGTTATTAAGTTCAGTCACGTGGCCAATGAATCGATCAGTCATGCCTTTGTAATGAAACCCCAGTACCAACTCTGGACACGGGAGCTTGGAGGAGCTTACTGGTTGGTGAGCACGTGGGTGTGCTGGGAAGGGAACACAGAGCTCTGCATTAGGGACCCTCCAGAACTCACCCGAGGCACCTCTTCATTTGGCTGTTTCTGATTTGTATCCTTTAGAACACAATTGTCACCACAAGCATAGCACCTTTGTGAGTTCTGTGAATCACTCCAGTGAATTAAACCTGGGGGGACCCTGGGCCCCTCCTAGATTTGTAGCTAGTTGGTCCGAGATTAGAGAAGGCCTATGTGCACTGTGCCTTTAACAAATGGCTTCTGCTCTAACTCCAGGCGGCTAGTGCCGGGACTGAAATGCAGAACAGCAGTGGGTGTCAGAATCACTAGAAAAATCAGTCGTGTGGTGAATCAAGGTGGGAGATTCAGGCAGGAGCGGAGCCTTAGAACGATGAGGTGGAGATGGACAGCGATGTATTTCTCATTAAAACTCAAGCCAAGCGCTGACCAGCATGGCCGAGTTGGCTGGGCATCCTGCAAGGCCAAGGGTCACCCGTTCAATTCCCAGTTGGGGCACATGCCTAGGTAGCACGCTCCGTCCCTGGTTGGGGTACATGTGAGAGGCAAACGATTGATATTTCTCTTTCACGTCCATTTTTCTTTCTCCCCGTCCCTTCCTCTCTCTAAAAAAAAAAAGAAGAAATAAAAAAAGCTAAGTCAGATTCTTAACTTAACTCTCTCACATTCCTATACTTTGCAGCCAAAGAAACCATTTGTTGCTTAGAGACAGGTTTCGGTCTGGCACCAGTGCTCTTATAGAAAAAGCTACCAAATGTCCCACCGCGCAGAGAGCGGTGATTCCTGCAGGGACGGTGACAATAATCCTTCCCGCCAGTCCGCTCCGTTCTACCCACGTGCTTAACTCTGCACACACGTGCCTCAAGGGTTAGAGCACAGTTCACAGTTCCCAGGATGACAGGGCCCTCCAGGCTCCTCCTAATTCGCCTTCTAGAAAATTCTAAAAGCTGGCGTGCACACCAGGACAGGAGGGAAGGAGACACATGCCCCCGAGGATAGGCCAGTTCTCCTACGGAAGCTTCTCAAACTGTCTTCCTACAAGACGGCTCCAACTGAAAATACATCCCTTTGAAAAAAGAGGTAGGTGGAAAAACAGATCACATCCACAGCCCCAGCCCAGGGTGGAGTGAGCCGTTAAACCGTGAGTCTGGCAAACTCCCAGGAAAGGGATGGCGGCATTGGGCGGGGAGAGAGAAAACGTGACACAACCCTTGGCCACGAGGCCTTGACCATGTGTTTGAAGAAACAGTGTTTACAATGGAAAAAGTACTGCAGGCCAGGTCATGATTAAATTTCCAAGTGGCTCAGACAAAGCCAGGGTCGGCTGGAGAAGAATTTAAAGAAGGAGTTGAGCCTTAGGCAGACATCACGAAGGATGTGGGTCTCAAATAGGTTCTTACCAAAGAAAAAGATTTGTGTTTTAAAATTAGGTATTCTCACCATATTCTCGTAACTTGCTGAAATTGCACTAACACCCACATTCATCGGTTGTCACAAACGGTCTAGACGTCGTGGTCAAGAGGCCCGGACCACCGTGCGCACCCAGCAGACCAGCTGCGTTCTTAGGGGCAGCTTCCCTAAGAGGGCGGAAGACCATACATAAGCTAGAATCTAGACAATAAAACAGGGACACTAGGAGCCAGTATCATACCAGTATCATACAGTATCCTACGCGCGCCCTCTGCCACGCGCCTCTGCTCCTCTCTCCCCCCAAGAATCTGTCTCTTGCCTACTTTTTCTACTTTGTATACTTTGAACCATATGCATACAAGGGACCCCAAAACCAGTCCATTGGGGGTCGAGAGGCAAACAGTATCAACATGATGCCAGAGCACCAAACTGAGGAAGCCAAGAAATAAAAAGTGAACGTATGTTACCAAAATCAGCTCGACGCAACCACATAGAACTCTCTGGGTGTCGTGAGCATTGATGTTCCATCAACGTACCATCTGCAAAAGCTCCTCTCTTCCTCGACATGAGCTCACTCGGGGGGCACAGCTGGGATCCGTCAGGCTACCAGGAAAGGACCCCACCCCCTCCAAAACCCCGCAGAACCTCATTCACCCTCTGGGTCTAACTTTGAATTTGATGACTGAGTGTGGGGAGACCTTGGCATGGCGGGGCGGTGGCCATGGCTGGGGTTGTGGTGCTGGGGGCTGACTCGGCACCAGGAACCCTCAGGAAGTGCAGTGCTCAAGGACAGCAGGGCTGTGTCCTGAGTCTGGTGGACTGTGCACTGGAACAGAGCCCAGGCATCTGCAGCGGGGACGAGGAACGGGCTGCGTCCTCCAGGGGAGATTTAAAATCAGGGCTTCAGTTCCAGGAATGGCGTGGGAGACTTTGACTCTATCTGCAGGAGGTCTTCCCCGGACGACGCCTGCCTCCCCAGGCTGGGTTCGGAGTCCCTACTGAAGGCTCCTGCAGCATTCTCTTCGACCCAATCTTTTTATCACCCTGCAGTGGAATCCTCCCTCTCCTCTCCTGCTACCCAACTGGGATAGGCGTGCCTTGGTGACAGTGTTCCTCTGTGACTCATCTTTGGAGCCAGCAAACAATGCCTGACACTTGACAAGTGCTCACGAAATGTTTGCTGCCGCTGTTGCATGTGGGTTACACATCAGGGAATTGAGATAGAGACCTGAAAGGATCACATGGCAGATCTGCATTATGGGGGCTCGTGGTCCTGAGGCTGTGTGTGGGGCCACGTCTCCCCAGCATGTGAGACCCAGGGCTGCTGTGGAGACATCGTACAGAGCCCATCTCTAAAACAGAGAGGCCGAGCACATGGTTGGGTGGCCACTGTGGTCCCAGGGACATCAGAGCCTGTGTTTGGGTGGTCACTGTGGTCTCTGAGACATCAGAGCCTGGGGCTGGGTGGTCACTGTGGTCCCAGGGACATCAGAGACCATGGTTAGGTGGTCACTGTGGTCCCTGAAACATCAGAGCCTGTGGCTGGGTGGTCACTGTGGTCCCAGGGACATGAGGGACTATGGCTGGGTGGTCACTGTGGTCCCAGGGTCATCAGAGACCATGGTTAGGTGGTCACTGTGGTCCCAGGGACATCAGAGACCATGGTTAGGTGGTCACTGTGGTTCCAGGGACAGCAGAGCCTGTGGCTGGGTGGTCACTGTGGTCCCAGGGACATGAGGGACTGTGGCTACATGGTCTCTGTAGCCCCAGGGATATGAAAGCCCATTGCCAGGTGTAGCTGGGGAATGTCGCAAGCTGAGGACTTGTGAGAATCCTGAGTTTTCTCTCTGTTGAGTGTGAAGACCTGCCCTGAGTAATGAACTTCACAATAGCCTTTCCCCACCCTTGGCAGTGAAAGGGCGGAGCTATGCTCAAAAGGCAGCCCCAGCATCTGCCTTTTCACTCAGGATGTTGTTTATTGCACACATGGTCTTTTGAACCTCCCCCATGTTGTCACAGCTCTGCTCCCCGTGCCCTGTGACGGATGACTGGGACACTCATGTAAACAGCTACAATGACGTGTCTACTGTGTGAGTACATGTGGAGGGAGGAAATACGCTCCTACCTAAGATCACTGCAGCTTGCCAGGAGCCAAATGAAACTAAAATTAGACATGAAACGAGATGAGAAGGGCACCTGCCCTCAGCAGGGCCAAAGAAATAGTGGGGGGTGGGGTGGGGGTCTAAGCAGCATCTCTGTGGCTCACACCAGGCTCTCCTCCTCATTCTTGGTGGCAACAAGCACAGCCCCTGGTCAGCGGGGGCCACCATGGGCCCTTCCTGGTAGCGTTGTGCTGGGAGAGCCCGGGGACTGAAGCTCAGGGCAGGGCGTGGTCACAGGAAGAGCCACCCTCCCCTTAAGACCTCCCCTCACACATGCTGAGTCATTCATTGCTCCCCCTGTTGTGAACTGTGGGTGGCGGATGTGTCTGCCCCGTTTCAGCGCTGGGGAGAATAACAAGTCACCTGCTTACCTTGTGGCGGTTCCCATCTTCCAGGTGGTTTAGTGAGTGCACAGCATGACCCTGAGAGGCGGGCTATAGTCCCCAATTCCCAGGTAACTGAAGAAACCATGTCTACTGGGAACCCCCTTCCTGGAGGTGAGGTGCTCAGGAGCAGGGAGGGTCCCGGATAAAGAGGGGACCCTGCCTCACCTTCCCTGCCTCAGCGGCAGGCTGGCAGAGGGCACAGCCAGGCACTCGGCGCCCCGACAGTGTTCCGTGGGATCCACAAACAGATGTAAGCTCAACCGCTAGGGATGGCCGGGGTCTCTTTTTTCTCTAGTGAGGAAAGTGCACGACTCTGTGGACTGGCTGTTTTTGCAGGTCCTCTCTGCTCAGTTAAACCTGCTTTTCCACTTTAACCTCTTCTCTGGCTCCCTTCTTGAATTCTTTCCTGCCTGGAGCCAAGAACCCTCTTGGCATGGGACTTTCCCCTCAAGCGTCTCAGAGCCCCAAAGGGAGCTGGTAGAAAGAACTCAGCCTGCCAGCCCTGCTTGCTAGTCCCCTACCACCTCTGCTTCAGCGATGACTTCCAGACCTGCGAATGCCTGCTCACTACGTTCGTGATTCATACCAACAAAACCTCCCAGGCACAGAGCTCCGGTCTCTTTCAAGGTCATTGTATTCCCTTGAGGGCAGGACCACAGGCAGAAAGGCCCTGACCCCTCGTGGTGGGGCGGGCAGACTGAGGTCCCCGTACTTCTGAGCCCTCATCACCAGGCATTATCTCAGCGGCCACAGACCCATCAGGGAAATGCACCCTTCACCCCGTGCCAGGCGGTCCTGCCTCAGACTTTCAAATCAGGCCATTACTAGCCTGGAAGCTCCATTGTTATTCACTGGGCTTCAGTTTCTTAGCTCTTATCTAATCAACACACAAACCCAGTTATTCAGCCAGTATTTACATAACCCCTTCCCCCTACCTCAGCCCTCCACCCTTCAGCTGCTCCCCCAGGCACAAAGCTCTGGTTTCACTTAATCAAGCGTCCCAGGTAACAATCCCTCCACGCATTTGTGTTGGCAGGATCTGAAGGTGAGGGAAAGATAACACGGAGCCCTCCCTGCGGGTGCTCAGGCCAAGGGAACAGGCCGTCCTGGACCTGTGCATGCAACGTCATTCCCTTTGTGTCCAGGACTCACGTGATTAGATGTCTTGGGGCAGCTCAGTCTCCACTGAGGACAGAATGCCTGGCCCACAAGATCCACGCCTCCCCCCTCAGGGCTTCCCACAGGCAGAAGGCAGATAACTGCCATGGCTGACCTTAACTCGGGGCAAATGCTTTAACCTTGACCTGGGCCCTGAAGTGATGTTATCCCCACTTTACAGATGGGGAAACTGAGGCTGAGGAACTTGTTCTAGGATAGACGGCTGGTCATTGGCCGATCCACCCTGATGACAAAACCGTGCTGGATGGATGGCTCAGCTGGACTGGGGCCACTCAGCTCAGCTCCACACAGCCAGTCTCCACCCCAGAGACGCTGCTTCTGGAGAGTTGGGTAGCTCTCAGAAATCTGCCATTCTAAAGAGATGTTAATAAGAAAGGATGAGGTAGAGGCCCCAGCCCTTCCCCTTCTTCTCCCTGTGAATGACCCTGTGAGCTGTCCTGTGCACTGTCCTGTGCTCCCGCAGTGGGACTCCCATCGAGTCAGGGCGCCTGGTTCCCAGGAAGACAAAGGGCACCCCTGGGTGAAGAGACTCCAGACCTCTGGTGCCCAGCTTCCCCCTAATGGCCCTAGGGGAGGAGACCTCGGCCGTGGACCCCAGGAGACTGAGGGCTGAGCGGGGAGGGTTGGGTGCTGGAAGAACGGGGTCAGAATCAAGTCTCTTGAACCCTGTCCAGGCTTATCTTATAACACCAGTGATACCCTTTTGGCCTCCATGCAGGAAGGGGGCACTTCTGCTCAGGATGGACAACCCACCGGTCCTCACTCCAGCAGGCTGGACTCATCTCTGACCCACGTCAAACTCAATGACTCAAGGCGACAATAGGAGCTTTGGGAGGTGCCTTTCAACAGAAGGTCCTACCCTACAGTACATCCTCACGGCAGGGTCTTCAGCACTTACCCTGTCTGAGAGGGCACATGCAAGTTCCAGAGGTGACGTGTCCCTGCAGCGAGGCCCCTGGGGGCCTTGGGCATTCGGAGAAGCTGTGAGAGCAGCTGGTAGAACCTTGAAGCTCTCTGCCCCAAAGCCCTCTGTGGGCACAAGTGGGTGTGGGCACCCAACAAGCAATAGCCCTGATCTGGGCCCATCTGCAGGGCCCAGGTCTGCCAGATGACTTCACTGGATGAAGGTGAGAACTCTCAGGTGTCCACCTGGGCAGGCACTTTCCAGCCATAGCAGCATTTTGAAGAGGAACTCCTGGCACTCCAGGTGGAATGGAGGAACAGCGCTGTGGTGGGGGACGTGGCTTGGAACCTGGGCCCTGCACAGGGCACTGTGAGTAGCTGGAGTGTTGGCATTCCTAAGACGATGGCCTTGGTGGACATCCTTCTCTCCACAAGGCATGGGCCATAAGGATGCCGAGACAGCACAGTGGTCTCACACTTGCTCACTGTCCCACAGGTGTGCACACACACACAGACACACACAGACACACTATACACATCCCTCTCACCCTCACTCATCCTCATTCTCCCATCTTTCATGTGCTCACTCACTCCCTGCTTGCACCTTCCTCCTGTCTCTTCTCTGTTAATCAGGGAATCCTAGCCAAGCTGGCCTGTCCCCTCAGCCCTCTGCAGAAAGCCCAGCAGGAATATAAAAGTGACATGGGGGATGGAGGCTGGTTAGATGGCCAGAGTCCATGCACTTCTGCCCCAGCGATGTGGCAACGTCCCGGAGAGGGGCGTCGGAGGCTGGAGCCCTAGCCCTGACTGGTAATGAAGGGCTCTTTTGCCGGGAACTGTCTCCTGGACTCCTCTCCCACAGGAAGGTCACGGACTGGAGGCTAAAGATATGAATCAGGTTCCTCTGCTTCTGGCATCAGCGGCTCTAATTTCCCAGTGCGCATGGAGAAGTGCCTTTTAACTCATGACTTTGCAAAGTAACGACTGGAGAAGGTGAACAGAACTGAAGTCACACTGTGGGACAAATATCAGCAGGTTGTTAAACATACAGAGAGACGCAGGCGTCCATCAGCTTTGGACCCTGCACACACGTAACTGCACTGTGAGCTCATTACTAACCTGCACGCCCCTGATGCTCAGCCAGTGGCCCGGGCCCGGTTTGTCCAGGTGCTCCACTTTTGTCACCTGACTCTGTCCTCCACTCTGTGTCCCCATCTCATCCACACTTGTCTCCTTCCTGGGTCGGGGGAACAGGCTGAGGCAACCACTCAGCTCTCCACGGCCCTGGCTCCAAGTTCAGTCACACAAGGACAGAACCCTCCTGCGTCAGCACACTGCATCTGCAGAGCCAGCCTGCTGTCTGGCCACGGGGAGCCGTGCGTGCCCTCGAAAGATGAAAGGTTTGGAAGTTTTCTGCCCTCCCCTGGTGAACATGTCCCATGAGCCCTCATGACATGTCCCTGCTGGAGAAAAGCCTGTGACTAGCACAGGGTGTGGCGGAGAGATCCACACGCCTTGTGGGCGCAACGAGGGGGAAGGTGCCCCTTCTGCCAGGAGCCCCCCTTGAGGACCCGTGTGTGCATTAGAACCCTTGCTCTTTGTGACAGTTTCCTGTCTCTCCCTCAATATCAAACTGCCCCTGCAACCTCAGGTATAAAAAACAGAGCTAAAAACCAACCACTCACCGAGTGGTGGGTTTACCATGTTCACACTGAGTGTTAAGTGGCCGAGACACAAGAAAGGATGGGGCTGGTAGTTAGACTGTGTGAGGAAGAGTCCTGGGAAACTGTGAGTATAAGCCCTTGATTATATACATGGACTTAACCTCTTTATTAGCCACATTAGGTGGATGGGCGCCCCCCCTAGCAAACACCCCCAGGATGTCAGCGACTCACTCGTGTCAGAGCCAGAAGGGTCGGCTCAGCCTCAACCTGTTCCATGTTGTCGGGGCTCCAGGATGGGAGGGGAAGGAGCAGCTCTCCCTGGGACACTCTGGGCTCCCGGCAGAGGGCAAAGAGAGATGAGGCAGCCATGCAATGACCCCTCAGTTTTCTGCAAAGAAATGCCACCATACCACCCATCCATTCCTGACTCGCTCCATGGTGCAGTGGCTCGCAGCCAAGGATCGGGGGATCCGTGGATGAGGACAGTCATCTGGCCCTGACTACTCAGGTAGTACAGGTAAGTCATCTGCCCCAAGTCACCTCATTCAGCTGTGTACCTGAGGCCTGAGTGGCTTCTGGAAAGCAAATCAGAGAGCAAACCAGACCCTACGATCCTTCGTGTTACCAAGAAGTCACATGCCCTTCTTGTGAAAACTGAAGCCCATTGGCCTCAGGCCAGTGGCGGACGCCTTCTCCTTTTACAGGCTGCGTTCTAGCAGCAGAGCCGGCTAGGAGGTGCTCTATTGTCTCCAGTCCCAGTCCCACTGGCGTTCACGGAAGCCCCTTCCACAAAGTGGGGAGTGACAGTGGGCTCCAGTAACCCGGGGGCACTCCCTTCAAAGCACTTGATGGAAGCTTGCTTGTCTCCACGCCTCCGTTCCGTCTTCCCTCACTCAGGAAAAGCATACGAAGCCGTTCCATGGGTCAGTTCAGGGGAAGATGGCCACACAGCATTCTAGAAAAACATATCAGCAGATTTGCTGGGGGCAGCGGGGAGGGCAGCCCTATCGACTTGGGAAGACAGGTCTCTGACAAAAGAGTCTGAAACTCCCTGATAACCATTTGGCTGAACTCAGTAAAGCTGAGTCCTTTACACTCCCTGCCGAAATTAGAAACCACCTTTGTTTTCCCTCTCTCGCAGCAACCCCACTGCTTAATCAGCGATTGTGCAGGAAAAAGATCTGTGCGCTCCAAGTTGGGATGTCTGCGCCGTGGAAGGCGCCCTCCAGTTTCCAGAACCGCCCTGTCTAGGGAGCATTTTCCTTTCACCTCTGACCAGATACCCAAGTGGAACATCTGTGGGCCAGCGCAGGAAGGAAATGACACAAGGAAAAAAACCCATGAATAAGTCAGCTTTGCCCAGGCGGTCACTTCAAGTGAGGCGCATGGAAGAGTCAAACAGTTGGCAGAGGGAGGGGAGAGGGGGATGGGCCCACGAACCCTGCCAGGTTGTTTCTCAGAGATGCTCCCAGGCTCTGTGGAGGCTGGGCTCACCCCCCACCTCCGCACACCCTCCGTGATGGCCTCATGCACTGTGGCGGGGTTTCTTTTCCCCATTCTAGTCCTGTAGGCCCGCCCCTATTCACCACACAAGTCAATGCATGGACCAGGGACGGCACACTTTCTCTAAGAAAGACCAGCAGGTGAGTGACTGAGCCCACCATATCACAGGGGAATGCAAGGCATCTGGGGTAGAAAAGGGGTGTTGGGAGGTGCAATGAGTCATCCTTGCAATGTGAAGCGGGCAGAACACCATCTGGTGGACAATGGCACTGCAAGGAAGCTTCGTTACTAGGAAGGCTGCCGTTGTACCTGAGTATCAGTGCAGAGAGAGGCAGGCTTGGATAGGAGCAATGTTCCAACGCAGAAAGCTACAGACACCCAATCTAATTCGATATAAAAACTTGAGCTATTTCGGTCTCCCTTTTCCCACTTTACATTTGCTCTGTTCCGGGACAGGCCAGGAGGGAGAACTCTCCCCAGAAAGCGAACACCAAGCAATTGTGTTTACGAGTACAGCCTTCTGTACAGAAGGGAGAACTGGTTTTTTCTGTTCCTAATGACTCCGGATGCTGTTTTAAAGGCCTATTCTGATGCAGCCCTCATCGAAGGCAAGATGAGAGATGACTTCGGTGTGGAGGAGAAACAATGGATCCAGGTGGGGGAGCGGGAGAGGGTGAGAAAGGTACGGAGACATAGAGAGAAGCTCCGAACCGAGGGACCCAGTGACCATGGGGTCAGAGGTGTTACGTGCGGTACTAAGTCAGCGTGCTGCAGTGAGGGGGGTCCTCCTGGATGGGTTCAGTTTATTGTACTTATTTTCTTTTTAAATTTTTATTGATTTATTTTAGAGAAAGAAGAAGAGGGGAAGAGAGAGAAAGAGAAACATCGATCTGTTGTTCCATTTATTTATGCATTCATTGGTTGATTTTTGTGTATGCCCTGACCAGGGATCGAACCCAAAACCTTGGTGTACCAGGACAACCCTCTAACGAACTGAGCTACCCGGCCAGGGTTGGAGGGGTGCAGTTTAAATGCCCAGGAACTTCTTCAACTCAGCCACCTGCCTGAGGAGCTCCCACACCTGCCCTGGCCAGCACTGGGCACCCTGTCCAGCCTTGTATCCTGCCCCAGTTCCATACATTCAGCACATGGAGCACACACGTACCCCACAGTGCCAAGGGGTGTCCTGGCACCGTGCAGGGGTGAGCAAGCAGCTCCTCTGTGCTAGGGGTTGAATTGAACAACCCGAGCTAAAACAGTGTGTGTGATGCACCGCAGGAATAAGCATTCCTTTGAAACCAAAGGGGTTTGGGGGATCCCCTGTGGTAAAGCAAGTTTGGGGAACACTGAGTAATATGGCATCTACCTTAAGACTGTGTAGATGGTTGGCGCCATGGGAGCCGACCTCCAGGTGGCCCCGAAGACCTTGGCACTTGGCCTTTATGTTGCCAGAATCAAACTCCAAGCCCCGTTGTTCCTGGCTGTGGGGACCCCCCGGGAAACTGCATCCAGAGGAGCCCACCTCCTCTCTCGAAGGATAAGGGGGGTTCGACCCTCAAAGTGGCTTCAAAGACAAGAAGTCAGGGTGGCCTGGACACTCAGTACCTGAGTCACCTTCCCAGGCTGTTTCCTGGTGTCACCCGAGCCTGCCATCCCACCTTAAACGTGGACTGAACCTCATTCCAGCCTCACTTCCCTCATCTGCTAAATGGGGATAATAGCAAGGCCTCCTAGGACCCCAGCGGATGAAGTGAGAGCAGGAAAGGCCAGGTCCGGGCTCATTCACTGTCCTTGCTCCCCCCTTCACCCCCACACCTGCTCTGCCCAGGCCCCCACCCCCGGGCACCCTCTAGATGGTGCACTAATGCTAGAACTTGCATGATGTTACAGAGCAAGAGAGATCCACCATTTATTCGAGGGATAGACTCGGGGAAACCTTTCTTCACTCAACCGGGATTTTTTGCTCCACAAAAAAAGATTCACGTACGATAGCTTTACTGCCTTCGAGAGAAAGCCCCTCCTTCACACACGTACAGATGATTAACTACTCGGGGAACTGAAAGAGGAAGCATTTGAGGGTGCTTGATGGTCAGTTAGGAATGAAGCGTCAGCCAAAGGTAACATATTTATACATAGCAACTGACACACAATTCTCCTGGAATATTCTTACTTCTCAAATGAGCGGGCGTGCCACCACAGAGCCCGCCCCTGTGTCCCAGCGTGACAAACGGCCTCCGTCCCTGAAAGACTAACAAAAATAGGGCCATTGCCTTGCTAAATGGTCGTAATTTTGCGGTGAAAAATGCCCCATAATTACATGGTCAAGAAGCCAGTTCACATCATCTCCCCAGTTTGTGTTTCAAATCCCCCTCATTAAACAGAACTCACACCTGTTTCATATAAAAATCCCTTGTCCCATTCCAACATGCTGTTGTGGAGACTCTGTAGGGTGTGCAAAGCCGGGGACCAGCTGGCCTCCAGGGACCACAGCTGTGGAGCCCCCCTGTCACCCAGCAAGCTGACTTGGTGCGAGACACCCACAGGGAAGAAGCTGGACACCTGGACTGCGGTCTGTCCCTCCTCGGGCCACAAACCTGCCCTGTGCAAACCCAGCTCCAATGCCTGTCCAGGTCCCCAGCCCTAAATCATATGGGGCTGCAGGGCCCACAGGAGCCTGGCTTCAGAGGACCTGACTTTACTGTGGATGGAGCACCACCTCCCACACACGTTCCCCTACACACCCTCAAGGGCACTAGACGACGAGCAGGCAAAGGAGCCTCATGGAGAAGGCAGGCCCAGGATGAACCTCGAAGAGTGGATGATAGAGCAGTCACGACCGTGTCTGAGCCCTTCCCACTCGCCGGGCCCCGTGCAGAGTGCTTTTCGTGGGACACCTCACCACGGCATTCTTCTCTCAGCACTTGGAAATTGCTATTGCTGTTTTCACTTGACACGAGGTCACCCTGACTCCTGGGGTTGAAGAAGGTCACACACAGCCAGCCAAGTGGCAATTACACAACTTTAACACATGTCTCTTTGACCGCAAAGCCCGTGTTGTTTGCTAGAATTCTACCCATTGAGACGAGTAGGAGGCAGGAGGAGCTGTGATTTTCAGGGAGGCAAAAGGAGAGGTGGGTGTTCGAATGGTTCGGGACTGGGAGAGAAGGGGGTGGGTCTTCCACATGCACTTTCCCCTGGGCCTACAAATATTAGGCGGAGGGAGATGGCAGCATTAGAAGCATTTGCACCTCTTGACAACCCACAAGGTTAGTACCGTGATCTCATTCAGCAGATCAGCTGATGGAGAAGTCAAGGTCATGGGAGAGAACACAGTGTGGCCGGAGCGGGGCGGGGTGGGGGGTGGAAGGGGTGCTTTCAAGAACAGGTGACTCTCCCTCTCGGGTTTTGTGTCTAAATAGCAGGGCAAAGTCCCCGTGCCTGCAGGGACATCGCAGCCACACCAGGCAGAAGTCACATGCACAGCCCATAAGGACACGGGAGCTTCGGGTCCTCCAGTCCTCATCCACCATCTGNTTGAAGAAGGTCACACACAGCCAGCCAAGTGGCAATTACACAACTTTAACACATGTCTCTTTGACCGCAAAGCCCGTGTTGTTTGCTAGAATTCTACCCATTGAGACGAGTAGGAGGCAGGAGGAGCTGTGATTTTCAGGGAGGCAAAAGGAGAGGTGGGTGTTCGAATGGTTCAGGACTGGGAGAGAAGGGGGTGGGTCTTCCACCTGCACTTTCCCCTGGGCCTACAAATATTAGGCGGAGGGAGATGGCAGCATTAGAAGCCTTTGCACCTCTTGACAACCCACGAGGTTAGTACCGTGATCTCACTCGGCAGATCAGCTGATGGAGAAGTCAAGGTCATGGGAGAGAACACAGCATGGCCGGGGGTGGGGGGGGTGCTTTCAAGAACAGGTGACTCTCTCTCTTGGGTTTTGTGTCTAAATAGCAGGGCAAAGTCCCCGTGTCTGCAGGGACATCGCAGCCACACCAGGCAGAAGTCACATGCACAGCCCATAAGGACATGGAGCTTCGGGTCCTCCAGTCATCATCTACTATCTGTTCTGATGCATCCCGCCTTTTCTCCTTGCAACAGAAGAGAGTGGCCAATGAGCCCCCTCCTGTGAATGTCCTGTGACAAACTTCTCTCCGTATCAGATACAGCACAACATCTGCTCCAGCAAGTTCAAACTCAGGGATTTCTCATCAGACAGTAAATGGTTTACAGCTGGAGAAACAAATGCTAGGCTGGCTTTCCAAGAGTGACAAGGAGCTGCCTCTTGCTGGAGTCCCGAAGCTCTTAATAAAAGAGAGAAGCCTCCGTGATGGTCCCGGCTCTGGAGCAACAGGGCTTGTGCCGGAGCCACACACACTAACGGGCCCAAATGCTGCCTCCCTCCCCTTGTGACTCAGCTCAGAATGCAAGTCCCTCCTCCGTCATCCAGTCAGTGGTCCTAAATTATCTCTGGAAACTCCGCTGTGAAGGAGTCCGGAAGATGTTGGTCTTCGTTCATGAAACCTACCCGAATGGCGGCAGAGTGAGCTTCTCCTTCGTGTGCACCCCACCCCCACCCCCGCCAGTAGCTTGTCTTCACATTCCTCCTCACAGCACGGAAAATCAGGTGTCCGCCACAAGAAGGACAGGGGGCCCTCAGCACGGGGATCGAGGGTAGAAACCTCCAGCCTTCATTTGGACACCAGGAGGCAACCACCAGGCAAGTGACCATGGGCTGCCTGCCACCTGAGGTGCTGGCAGATGGCATGGAGAAAGAGAATGGGAAGGGGGCTGGGTGGCAGGTGCCGGGGAGCCTGGAAGTCCTGTCCTCAAGGTGCCCCTTGCTTTGGAGGTGTTGGAAGGAGCAGAGTTCCAACAGAGTGAGTGAGACAGAGCCTGAGGGATACGGGGTCTAGTCCATCCTTGGTCCTGTGTGGCCCGAGACCGCCCTGGGGACCACCACCCTCTGGAAAGGTCTTGGGGAGAGATGTTTTAGTCCGTTTGCTTCGGGGACTGAAATCCTGGGGAACCGAGGCAACCAGGTGTGGACTTGGTTCCAGGCACCCCAGCAGAGCAGGGCTCCTCCCTGCAGCCACCAAGGGCGATCCTCCCTGTGTCCTCTGGGGCCACCTCGGGGACAAAGCCACAATGAGTTAGCCCTTCCAGACAGAGCCCTGGTGCTTGTATCCAACCAATCTGAGTTGCCGGCACAACCGAAGAGGATACAGGTCGTGAGGTACAAAGAAGAATTCAGAACCCGAATCAAAGTCCAGGGACAACCGAGAAATCACCCTTTTCCCTAGATGATTGAGATTCGGGAAATGCCTAGGACTCAGATGGGACTTATGCTCAGCATCTCAACAGGCCTGTTTCTCTGCATTACACATGTGCCCGTGCACAAAGACACACCCGTGCTGTCACCTGGAGGAGGCCTGCACTCTGGAACCTGCAGCTCAGAGCTCAGGTGGAAACTCTCCAAGGCCCGCCCTGCTCACCACACCCTCACGGGACTTTGAGAAGGCACCGGGACGTCGGCCTCAGTGCCATGCCCTGGAAAATACATTCGGGAGACGGTCAGGGGAGTCCCAACAGATCTCTCACGGCCATGCAGATTCATCACAGATTTTCCGACGGCAAAGCTTTGGGAAGAGAGGGAAGGGCGGGGTCTCACAGAACACACTGCTCATGGCGGATCATTAAAACATGGTCTGGGACAAAGTGATTTTCAGGAAGTCTGTTTTACCCGGAGTCAACAGGAATGGATACAAATCAAGGCCGAGTTTTTGTCTTTCAGACATGGAGAAAATATGACAGGTTCAGAAAAGTAAACAGTCATCCCAGGTCACACCAGCACAAGTGAGAGTCAGGTGGAGTCCCAAGCTCTGTCGTTTCAATCTAAGTCCCTGCCAGGTAGGGACAGGGTCACTGCCGTTGTTCCCACAGTGATGGAACAGCAAACCCAGGCACCGATGACAGGTTATCACGGCATGGGCACCTGCTGGCTCCTCAAGTCATTTCGTGGTTGGATCTTTTTTTTTTTTTCAGTTTAAAGGGGTTTTTTATTATTGATTTTACAGAGTGAGGGGATGGAGCGACATCAATTTCTTGTCCCACTTATTTATACAGTTATTTGTTGGTTCCTTTTTTTAAAAGATTGTATTTATTTACTTTTAGAGAGAGGGGAAGGGAGAGAGAGAGGGAGAGAAACATCCGTGTGTGGTTGCCTCTTACGTGCCTCCTACTGGGGACCTGGCCTGCAACCCAGGCACGTGCCCTGACTGGGAATCGAACCAGCGACTCTTCCATTTGCAGGCTGGAGCTCAATCCGTTGAGCCACACCAGCCAGGGCCATGTCTTCATTCTTGTATGTGCCCTGTCCAGGAATCGCATCTGCAACTTTGGTTGATCTGGAAAATGCTCCAACCAAGTTAGCTATCCTTCCAGGGCCACTTGATTGGGTCTTGACCGTTCAAAATCTGGACCCCAATCTCTACTCAGAAAGCTCGTTATTACTCACAAAGCAGAAACCAGGTTTTCAAGGTTGGTGAGAAGACGGTTGAGGAGTGAGGGAATGCTCTTCACCCCTTGGTGAAGAGCAGAGCAGAGAGGGATGAAAGGGATTTGGGGGAGGGAACAGGACCAGACCAGAGGGGAAAAGGGCAGAACCCACACACCCACCCCCCACACAGGGTAGATCCATCAGACACTAATTATCAGAGAAAGTAGGACACTTCAGAACACCGAGAACAGGTGCTTTCTTCAGAGATGCCTTTAAGAATGAGCTAGACTTGTCTGTGAGGAGACCACAGAGCCAACTTGGGTTCTGTTGGACCTTTAGGTTTGCACGTGGCAGGCAGAAGTTACCTAGGTCGTCCTGCTCAGGAGCTTCTCTTCCTGGGTATGTATTTTCCATGCAGGAGAAAGCAAGTGTGTTCAGTAGGCTTGTGTACTGGGGACAGGGCTGTGCAACAATTTCTAACCATGTGCAATGAACAAGTAGACAATACAGTCCTTAGGCTCTCAAATGACAAAATACTAGAAGAAAAGCGAAGGATTGGGTTCAAACACCTTTAATACAATGGCGAAACAGAAACCATTTGAAGAGGAATTTGGTACAGACGATGGCATTCTGCTCAGAGAGAGGAAACCAACACAGTCAGAAAGAGGGAAATCTCAGCCACGCGCCCAGGCCCTTGCAGAGCACCCCTGCAGGTGCATCACAGAACCACTTGGGTGCATCACAGAACCACTCTTATCCACTTGGGGCAGTGTGAAAACCAGCATTTTTAGGGCAGTTTACAAGGCATGTTTCCCACATCTGACTTCAGGCCCCATGCAGAGGATAAGTGGCCAGTTTGGACCACGTGGCTGCCAGGACTCAAACCCAGGGCCTTGGGCAGGGCCATCCCTCATAGAACTTCGAGGGGGTGATGGCATGGTGAGGTGTGTACCCTGTCACTCAGCTGACATTCACAGAGGAGCACACCCTGAGCTTAAATGCAAAGAAGTCCTTAGTGACCTTAATGTTAACTCTATCCTAAACTCAAAACAGTATAAGCCTCAAAAGGTTGCCAGTGGAAGCGGGACTCTTTCACAGGACCAGGAGAAGAGCATTTCACCAATCCACACACTGGAGATTGTAGTGTAGCGAGATTTAGTCGGGTGGAAATAGAAGGATGCTCTTGTGCCCCACCTCCATCTCTCCTGCTGTGGAAAAAGTCCAACTACATCTTCAGCAAGGCCAAAACGAAGGTCAGTGTCCAGAGTTCCTGTGCCGCATTAAAGCCTAGTCCAGTCCAGCCCTTCTCACCATCCAGCTAACTTAGTTGGTTTCCTGGCTGCAACCCATTGCTATGCCATGGTATCCAGGCTCCTGTCCGGAGCCTACATTTGGAGTGCACGTGCCCGGCCACGCAGCTGCTAGGGCCACGCGGTTGCAGGGAGAGAACACGTGAGTGCACCGGTGTGAGTGTGGGTGACCAAGAGAGATGTTCTTTGTTCCTTGGGGTTATGTTATCTCAAGCTGGGGGAGGACCAGGAATTTTTTCAGAATAACCGAACAAATTCCCAAGCTTTTGCAGCTTCTGATGGATCCACCTCCTAGCCAAATGGTTCCTTTCCCAGGTTAGACTGACAGGCCTCTGTGGTCAAGCACCTCCCCCTGTGCCATTTTGACTTCCAGTGCCTGCGAGCTTCTTTGGCCCCGCCCCCTGACAATTCGGCACCAGGGAGCAGGCATCGCTGCTGGGGAGGCTTCCTGTCCTCTCTGAAGATCACGTCTCCTCGGCAGCAGTCCCCCGAAGTGCGTGAGTGAGTCTGTAAATGCTAAAACTTCCTGGTGAAGCAAACAGGTCCATACTTCCCAGGTGATGACGCTTAACAATGTCCAATTCCCTTTGCTTCCTTCTTTACTAATAATTAGCTAACTACCTACGCCAGCAAAAGTGTATGAAGCAACAACTCCTCCTGTGAAAGGAAATCAGTGAGTCGACAGTTGTGGGTGGCGATTTAGCACAACTGCCTCAAACACTCGTGGCTCAGGTAGACAAAAGGCATGGGCAAAGCTATAGAGTACCCCGGAACTATCAGCTACAGATAGAATTCAACTCTTACTAAGAGGAAAGACACACTCTTTGCAAGCACGTGTGGCATGTCTGTAAACACTGACCATGTGTGCCTCAGTGGGTTCTAAGGAATTAATATATATGCACATGCATATATACTATATTATATATATATATACACATATATATCTTACACACCTCACTATAGCTTACACACATATATATACCCCGACCATGTAACAATACAATTAGAAATCTATCAAGTAAGTTTCTTTTAAAAATCTCATGTAGCTAGAAACCTACTAACATAATCGAACTGATTCTAACAGTGTATTAAGAAAAACTGCAGTTAATTAGGATTCGTGTCAGGAAGGTAATAATGACTCCATGTCAAAAATAATCTGTCATAGTAGTAATTTTAGTACCACTGAAGTAAAGGAAAATAAGTCTATGATTGTCTTGATTTTTACCGAAAACATACTTGATAAAGTGTAATGCCTATTTATAACTGGGGGAAAAAAGCTCTCACCAACTGCAAATAAAAAGAAAATTCTTAACTTAGAAAAAGCTATATACCAGGCAACTTTGAGCAAGTGTGCACGTGAGGGAGAAACCTTACCCTTATCCCTTTGAAACTGAAAATAAGACAATGATGCTCTTCCGTCCTCACCACCTTTCAGCGTGGTCCTGCAGGTCTCAGCCAACAGCATAGGAAATGTTTTTTAAAAAGCAGAACACCTGGACCTGGCTAGTGTAGCTCAGTGGATTGAGCATGGGCCTGCGAACCAGATGATCACGGTTCGATTCCCAGTCAGGGTACATTCCTGGGTTGTAGCCAGTTCCCAGCAGGGGACACACGAGAGGCAACCATACATTGATATTTCTCTCCCTCTCTCCTTCCCTTCCCCTCTAAAGATAAATGAATAAAATCTTTTAAAAAAAAGCAGAACACTTGGGAAAAATATATATATGTATAATAATTTGCTGACAATATGGTCATCTGTGTTAGGAAACGAAATGGAGTTCATAACAACTGCCAAGAGATGAGAAAACCTTGCAAAAATCATTTAAAACTTTGCCTTTAGCACCAATAATCAACAGGAAAATGACAACAAAAAGGTGATTCACAATACTAGCAAAAAATTATAAGATATCTAGAAATTATTCCAAAGACCTCTATGGAGAACAAATGTTAACTCTTTTAGAGAACCTTATAAAAAATCTGAATAAATGGGCTAACATGCTACACTCTCAGTTGTATTGATATATTATTATAAAGATATCTATTCTCCCCCTAACTAATATGTAAACTAAATGTATGCCAATCCAAATTACAGCTAAACTTCTTAAGGAATTTTATAAACACCAGTGTAAAATAGGTGTGGAAGAATGATGTCCATATGTAGTTAAATCCACATTGGAAAAAAAAGGCAAAGTAGAAGAACTTGACCTTCTAGATACCAGTTTCTTCCCCAAAGCTCCACTAATAAAAGCACAATAATGGCTCCACAATNGGGTTGTAGCCAGTTCCCAGCAGGGGACACACGAGAGGCAACCATACATTGATATTTCTCTCCCTCTCTCCTTCCCTTCCCCTCTAAAGATAAATGAATAAAATCTTTTAAAAAAAAGCAGAACACTTGGGAAAAATATATATATGTATAATAATTTGCTGACAATATGGTCATCTGTGTTAGGAAACGAAATGGAGTTCATAACAACTGCCAAGAGATGAGAAAACCTTGCAAAAATCATTTAAAACTTTGCCTTTAGCACCAATAATCAACAGGAAAATGACAACAAAAAGGTGATTCACAATACTAGCAAAAAATTATAAGATATCTAGAAATTATTCCAAAGACCTCTATGGAGAACAAATGTTAACTCTTTTAGAGAACCTTATAAAAATCTGAATAAATGGGCTAACATGCCACACTCTCAGTTGTATTGATATATTATTATAAAGATATCTATTCTCCCCCTAACTAATATGTAAACTAAATGTATGCCAATACAAATTACAGCTAAACTTCTTAAGGAATTTTATAAACACCAGTGTAAAATAGGTGTGGAAGAATGATGTCCATATGTAGCTAAATCCACATTGGAAAAAAAAGGCAAAGTAGAAGAACTTGACCTTCTAGATACCGATTTCTTCCCCAAAGCTCCACTAATAAAAGCACAATAATGGCTCCACAATATAAACCTGTGGCAAGCAAAACTGAGAGCTCAGACAGGCCCAGGTATGTTCGGGACTGTGCTGAAGGTGACCCGCAGTCACCGAGGCCAGGGTGTTCTGGGATGGGGTTGGGAACCTGACTCTCTAAGTGGCAAGCAATGAAGCTGCAAGCTTCCCTAAAGCCATACGAAATGGTGAGGGCCGGATGGCTTCACACGTCAATGTCAATGGCAAGACTGTACGTGTTAGAGAAGGTAAGGTAGGAGACAAACTCTGTAACCGAGGAGTGGAGCAGAGTAACTCGGAATTCTGAAAGCACAAAAACGTACGTGAAAGTATTGATGAATGTAACTGCTTCAAAATTAAGGCCTTCTGTTCAGCCAAGAACCACAGAGCAAGGTTAATATTTTGTACTTTTCTAGCGAACGTTCTTATAATACACACTGTGTGCCAGGCACTATTCTAGGTTTTTAAAATACTGGCTGGTTTCTGCTCTTCTTAGCAGCCCTAGGGAGTGGGTACCATTATTATCCCCATTTCACAGATAAGGTACTGAGATGCATGATGTGAATTCATCCAGGGTCATGGAGGTAGTGACCAAGACAGATTGCAAACCCAGGCCTAGATACAAACATCTAGAGCCATGTTCTTATCCATTGCGCTGTGTGGCCACTCCACACAGAGGTGACAGTTGGGGACAATATACCTGCTATGTCTAAAACAAAGAACTAATACCTAGAATATATAAAGAACCCCTGCAAATCAACAAGCATAAAGCAAAGAAGCCCAACTGGAAATCGTGTACTTGCAAAGTAAAAAGACCAGGCCATTTACAGAAGAGAAGACCCAAAGGAACTGACAAGCACGTGGATGAAATATTGAACTTACTATTATCAGAGAAATGAAAATTAAACAACAACACAGTAGCATGTTGCACCTATCAGACTGGCAACGATGGGGAAACTGGACAGGAGGCTAACTGCCCTGCTGCGGGGTGGGCTGTGAACGGGGGCAGCCAGAAAGAACAACCTGGTGGTTGTCATTCCCTGTAGGTACATGACTACTCCATCACCCAGCGATCCAGGTCCCAGGTAGTTCTTGTCTCAGTCCCTTTGGGCTGCTGTAATAGGACACCATAGACAGGGCAGCTCGCAAAGGACAGAAATTTATCTCACAGTTCTGGAGGCCGGGAAGTCCAAGATCAAGTCAGCAGCAGGCTCAGCACTGCCTGGTTGATCGAGAGCTGTCTTCTCGCTGTGTCCTCACCTGGCGCACGGAGCAAGGGAGCTCTCTGGGGTCTCTTCCACGGATTCTGCCTCACAAGCTGGTCACCTCCCAGAGGCCCCACGGTAATACCATCACATGGGATTCCAACACAGAAATTGTGCAACGCAAGTATTTGATCTATAGCAAGTTCTTATGAATGCCCCAGGAGGGGATGCACACACGAAGGCTGGCCTTGCTGTGGTGTCAGGGAACCGGGGGCCATCGAGACATGTGCTTCTAGATGCAGCAACATGTACCAAGAGGCAAATACTAGTGGTAGAACCCCATGCAGCTGTGAGAGACCCCACACCAGATGTGCACACAGATGTGCACACACCAGACGTGCACACAGCAGATGTGTGTGCAACAGCATGGACAGACCCCCGAAACATTGTGTTCAGTGAAAAAAGGAAACAGAATTAGATCTAGAGCACTTCCCATTCATGAAAAAGTTAAAAACCCATGCGCACAAAACCACTGCTATATAAATTAGGTTTGTGCATAGTTGGTGCATGGAGTATGTATGTTATAAACTATATGTGCATTTACAAACAAAGAGACAGAGGTAGAGATAGATCCCAACAGGAAAGGGGGGTCCACGAAGGAAGGAAAACAGGAGTGGGAGATGCCTATGAAAATGAGTAATTAAATAAAAATGGGAAACCACAGTGAGATCTTGTATAGCCATTGCAAACGTGCCTGAGCCAGGAAATGCGATTAACTCAGTCCTCCGTGTCTGTGGTTAAAACGATCAAGTCCAAAACTGTGAAAGGGGGACTGATCATTTGGTTTACACGATGGATCTATCTACCAAAGGGTCACGTGCTTCCCTTATCTATTTAGACTTTTTTAATGCAGTTTCCAATAAAACAATTAAATAATGTGTCTTATGAATAGGGCTACCCCCATGTGCCTTTGGGGATAGCTGGTGTTTTTTGCTTGTCCGTTTGTTTTTGAAATACAAATATATATCTGACTTGTTTGCTATCTATTCTAGAAAGTTACTTTGGTATAATGTTTATAGCAGCTGGTCTCCTAATTAGGGTCCATGTGCCTCAGGACTAGTTTTAACAACCCCTTGGGGCATAGAAAGAAATGCTAGAAATGTAATTAATATTTAACTCACAGAATGAAGAAGTTAAGTTCTGTGATACCCACTGTGGTGAATGAGGCTGCTCCTCCTTCTCCTCCACATCAGAGCGTCCCAGGTGGGGGTGACGACAGACAGGTGTCCGGAGAGACCAGGGAAGAGGTGAACTGGGCTCTCATTCACCCGTTTCTTCTGCAGCGGCTGCTGTGCAATGTGGTCAGACTGTCTGCTTCTAACTGGATTCACTCTCCCACAATGGCCTTACAAGACACCTGCAGGAAAACTGCAGCGTGAAGATAAAACTAACCACGCACACCCAGTGATCGACCCAAAAATAGCAGACGTGATCCTCCCCCTATCCCTGATCCAGAGCTTTCATGGGCGATTAGCAAATACAAACAGTGACAATCTAATGGAAAATCAGCCGCCAATACTGAAATAATCAAGAAGGTGGCTCAGTGAATGACATAAAGCCACTATTAACCTCCTCGCAGTGTGTCCCGCACTCAGATAGTGAGTGGCTGGTAGCACGAAACCATCGTGAGAACAAGACATTTAAAAGCTAAGCAAGGAGCAAGAATACAGACGAAAGGACAGACCTCTACCAGTTTAGCTCTGTTTAAAGCGAAAACGTGTTTAATCCACCACCTCTGAAAAGCTCAATTGAATGATAAATTTAAAATCTTCTCTCAAGGCTTCCCATTTCATAGCAGTAGGCTAACAAAACTGCCGAACATTCGGGAAACATTTTTTTTCCCTCCTGGGGAAAGAATGAATGAAATAAAAGATGAAAAGCAATATGGCAACAAACTAAAATGTAATCCTTTGTTAGCAGATGTTATTGAAAGCCATAAATCTGAATCTCGGGGAGCATTCGAGGAAGCAACGGTTACAACAAAGTCATTAGCTGAGGTTTCTTATTAGTTGCAAGTATGGATGTCCCAACGTGTCTTAATTTACAGCAGTTGTTAGATTCTGTATCAATAATAAAACATACTTAAAAAATTCTTTTTTGTGAGCTGCTAAAAGATGCCCTGGAGAAGATGTATGTAACGTTCAATGATATCTTTAATAAAATTATATCTTCTGGGAAGAGCTTATAAAGTATAGCCATGGAGGGGGCTGATGCTTTAACCAGAATTCTTCTTTTTTTTTTTTTAATATAAGAAGTTCTGGGGTTAGGTTTACAGATGAAGTTCCTCACCGGAAAGTCACTTGCGGACCAGTTAGCACGGCGAAGAAGTCGATGTTGCCAATTGGTTAGTTCTATAAAAACAAGACCTTTAAACTTTCATTCAGAGTGATCTAAATTTTTGTTCTGCAATGGTTGCTTTGTGGCAAGACACTTCAAACCAACCACGCTTCTTGCACAAGGTGTTCCAAATTGGCTGACATTGCCAACGATGACAAGTGTGATGACAGGCATTCAGCAGTGTGCCTGTCAGCAAGTATTATTAAGATATATAACTAAACTTTGAAAATACTTTTAGTCTTTAAGGTAAAGGTAATGCTGTAACTAGAAGTGAGAAAATAACTCTTGTAAAAAGAAGCTTATGCACTGTAGAAATTATTTTTAAAACGGATATTTGGAAATGTTTCCATATTTATGGGCCTTCATTCCTAAACAGCAAGCCACATGTGATACATACAGAAACCTTCATATCTATACTCTTTAAACACTCAAAAGTATCTCAAACATGAAAATACAACCCAAAATATGAAAAAATATTTGCCAATCATATTCTGATATCATATAACATACAACTCAATAATAATAAGACAATCCAATTTTAAAAATGAACAAACAACTTGAATAGACATTTCTCCAAAGAATGTACAGATGTGTCCAGTGAGCACATGGAAACATACTCAACACCATTAGTCATTAGGGAAATGCAAACCAAAACCACAATAGGAACCACCTCACACCCACTAGGGTGG
The DNA here is from genome assembly GCF_014824575.4 of Sturnira hondurensis. Taxonomy (NCBI): domain Eukaryota; kingdom Metazoa; phylum Chordata; class Mammalia; order Chiroptera; family Phyllostomidae; genus Sturnira; species Sturnira hondurensis. The sequence continues at coordinate 13,687,998 of NW_028091156.1, forward strand.
CTGTCATAGAAAGAGCAGATGATGACAAGAATCGGCAAAAACTCGGAAAAATTAGACATGTTGCTGCCACTGCCTCACTGGTGCTGGTGGAAATGGGCAGCTGCTTTGGGAAACAGTCTGGCCATCCCTCAACGGGTTAAACCTAGAGTCACCATGGACCTAGCAATTCCGCGCCCAGCTATGTGCCCATGAGAAAAGAAACCAGATTTCCACACAAAGCTGGTACATGAATGTCCATAGCAGCATAATTCATAATAGCCAAAAGTGGACACAACCTCAAATGTCCATTATCTGATACCAAATTTTTAACAAGTGATATATCGATACTATTAAATACTATTTGGCCATATAAAGGAATGAAGTAGTAACTCAGGGTTTAGCATGGATGAACCTTGAAAACACTACGCTAAGTGAAGAAGGTATCACATATTGCATGATCCCATTTATATGGAATGTCCAGAATAGAGAGTAGATTTGTGGTTCCCCCTAGGGCTAGGGGGAAGGGAGACACGAGGCATGATGGCTATGGGTACAGGGTATCTGGGGGGCAATGAAAACATTCTGAGTGACTGTGGTGATGGGCACGCAACTCCGTGAATATACTAACCACCATTAAATCATGCACTTTAATGGGTGAACTGTATGGTGTGTGAGTGCTAGCTCCATAAAGCTCATACTAAAAAATCCTTGAAAGCAGACCTATCCAACCTGCCTTTAAAATTTCCAAGCAGTACACACAGAAAGGCAAGCCAGTTAGTCTTAAGAACCTTGCTGATTAATACCAGAAAGCTAGAAACCTAGTCCCCGAATTTCAGTAACCGTTTTTACATAACCATCAGATACAACGGCAGAGTGAGGAGACTTAGTGAAGGCCTAGTACCTGTCATCCCCAAGGGGCCTCTACTTCTCCAGGGGCGGCAGCCATGAAACCCGAGTGTCCAGTAATCCACACTTAACCCCGGCCTCGGAATCAACACATCACTCAGAGGTGAGCCAAGATGTCAAAAGAAAACGCGTTCACTGTGTTTTCCCCAAGAGAAAACAATTTTCAGACTCTTTAATAAACAATAAATCAATGCTCCTTCAAAATCTTATTTATTGCATCACTTTCATCTTTATTTTGGGTATATTTTTAGCATACAAAATATACAAACATGGTTGTATATGGATAAAATGTACACTTACATTGGGGGTACCTGCCCAAAACCTTTCTGTTGATATGAGCAGATAATGTGAGGACCCAGAGGTGGAGGAAGGTGCAGGTGGAAAGGTGGGACAACCCACAGGCCCCCACACCTGCTGCACGATTCCAGGCAACACCGTGACCTTGAGGGGCTGAGCCATGCTTGGGCGCCCAGAGAACAGGCCTCCGTCCTCTGCATCCTGTTTCCTGAAGTCGAGGGAGACCGCTCCTGCCCTTCCAGAGGCCCCAAGGTCCCATGAAATGGGAGTCAGAAGGCCCGGACTGCAGGCCAGCTCCTCTGCAGGAGCTCGGTCTCTGGGCCTGCATGTAGGGCAGGGGGTCTGAGATCAAAGACTGGAGCTCTCAGCCCTCTCCCTCCCTCTGCCCTCCCTCCGCACCCCTACCCGCTACCCAGCCACCAAGATGGCTGCCCTGCCAACCCTGTCCCAGCTCATCCAGCCCAACGGAACAAAGAAACCTACACTCACAGAATCGAGATCTCAGAAACAGGAAACCTCGCCAGCTGTTTGCCCAGGGTGAAACAGGAGTGAGGTGGCCAGCGCAGCCCCGGTGCAGTCCCCATGCCACCATCAGCGCTCAGGGGACTAGAAACCAAGATCACCACACCTCGGGGACTACACACCGTAAAGAAGAAGTTACCCCTGCCACACGGGCATTAGAAGCTCATGTGAAGATTCCGAGAGTCTTTTACACAGTCGGCTGGCTGATTCGGAGGAACTGAGAGAGCTTCCCGGAGTGACAAAATTAAAGTCACGCTTCGTGCTGCAGGGCGGTTTCCAATTTACAGGGCTGCTTACTCTCCAGCGTTCCCAACACTTGGCGCTCGTGCTCGAGAGCCCTCTACCTCTGAGGGTGTGTCTATCTTGGGAGGCTTCATTTCGGGCTAAGAAACTGAGAATCAGGAGGCCTCCTTCATCCTGAAAGCCCCCTGCCGCCCTGAGCACGCGGGCTCGCCCTAAAACAGCCACCAACTGGAGGAAGGGGATATTCTTTTCTTTCACAAATGGGGACGCAACCTTGGAATGGACTTTCTCAGGGCTGCGCAAATGCGGAGTGATGCAACCTAGAGTTCAGTCCGGCCTGCTGGCCCATGTTGTTTGCTACTGGACACTGTGTCTGTCCCTCATGCTACTGGACACTGTGTCTGTCGGTCACCCTCGTGCAGAGCTAGAGCCCCATTCCCAAGTCAGCTCAGTCCCTGGGACCCGACCACTAAGCTGCTCAGGACTCTCACTTTGCAACAACGACGACGGGCAGACCACAATGGCAAATTGGCTCCCCCTCCACCCCTCAGCGCTGTCACTGTGTATATGGGGGGTGGGCTGTTGGCTGTATGCCAATAGGAGAGCCAGCTGGTGAGTCGACTGGCAGCTGTGTGTCCCCTCCCTCTGCTTCAGCCACAGGTGAGGAGTCCTTTAGATGGTCTGAAATGAGTGTCCACTTCCTTCCCCATCACACCTCCCCTTGCCTTTCCCTGACCCTCCCTGAGGTCTGCAGTTCACCTGCCCTAAGCCTGACTCCCTTCCTCCACTGCGGTACATGATGAGTCCAACTCTTAACTGAGTCTTACACCAGCTCCGGGTTCCAGGACTGGAAGGCATGTGGATAACCTAGGAAAAGACCCCCTCACCACATCATGGAGGAGATAAGCGCTCACCTTCCTCCCCACCTCCTGGATGAACTGAGGAGGAGTCGGAGGTCTCCACCCCCAGGGATGGGATCTGCAAGGGCGCTCACAGGTCAGGCCCCAGCAGCAGGGCACTTTCTTCTGGAAGCTTCTGCTGCCATCCCCTCTCTGAGTCCTGAGCAGCCCTCTCCCCAACCATTTCTAGGAACAATTTTTGTGGATTCCAGCAGTGGATCACATAGTCCCAGACAACAAAACTTCACCCCTTTATTGTGAGCATCAGTCCCTGTCACATGCTACACAGCACAGATGTGACCTCAGCCACCCACTCTCTGACTTTCAGGTGTCACCCACTGAGAGTGTGCACACTGCTAAGCCCACGAGGACGGGTGCTCTGCGGCCCCTCGGCGGGTTCACCTGTGGCTCAAGCCTGGGTGAGCCGCAGGTCTCCTCGGACATTCAGCTGCAACCCCATTTTCCCCCCAGGCCAAGGTGGAAGGTGGTCTTGAAACGGACATATCAGCCTCTGAGACAAAGGGAAGTCACTTCGAGTCATAGCTTCCCCCAGGATAGAGGGCCACTGACTGTGCACCACAGGACAGCCCCTCCTCCCCATCTGTTACAGCACGAACATTGAACGCCAGCCTTGTCCACTCTTCTGCCTGCTTCTTTCAGTTCTGTTCTCGAAGCTTCAGGAAGGAGCTTCATTCCGGATGGGCAGGTCTGGCCAGCAGGCACTTGAGGTGTTAAAGGATCCAGGGCAGGATTTTTTTCCCTAGAAGAAGCTGCAGTGATTTATTCCCGGTCAGCCTCCCACAGAAAATCACTGCTGCCTTCGGGGTATCAGATTGCAAATGGCGCTCTTGTAGGGATGTTTGCTGCGTCCTCTGCGGTTCTACACGCAAGAATTCCCAGCCTGCTCAACCCCTCAGCATCAGGGCTGCCTCATAGCTGTCCCCATCTGACGACTGGCTGGTGACAATGCAAACTAGAGCCCAGGGGATACCTAAAGACCCCACCACATGACTGACGAGTCCTTTCTAAAGACTCTCTCTTAAGTAGGAATTTACTCTCTCTCTCTGCCTCTCCTGCCTGTGGCCCAAAGGTGACCTCGGCCCATTCCTCCTGAGGGAGTGAGGGGAGGAGGGAGAGAGAGGGATTCTTGGTCTCCCTGTCTCAGCAGCATCAGTATGAGCCACTCTGGACGCTGCCAGCTCCTCCCTGCGACTTGTGGCTTCTCAGTGGCTGTTTGAGAAATAGGCTCCCCAAATAGGTGCTCCCCCCCACCAGGGAGACTGGGTGACTACTCCATGGTCAGAAAGAAAGTCAGTCGGCTAGGATGGGAGTCCTAGCTCAGGCTGTGGCACCTCCCTTTCTACCCAGGATGGATTTACTTAGGAGAGCTGAGTTTGCCAAACGAGCCTGGGAATGTGCTGGCAGTGTTCAGGGTCAAGGTCATTTATAGGCCCTCTAGTCCTCTGATACTACAGAGAAGCTCTGAGCTGTTGGTAGCTGAGCCATCACTCCCACTACACTGGCACCTTGTAGGGGTTTAAGGGCAGACCTGGGGGCTCAGCTTTGGTGGCCGCAGAGCTCTCGTACTGGAGCAACATTTGTACAGACATTGCCCTCCCAGGAAGGGGTGGTTCCAGGGCGCTTGGAGGGCGACCTCAGAACTGGAAGGTGAGACAGAGCAGGCGGGTGTAACCACAATAAGTGAAGTGAGGAAAGGGGCTTGGGCTTCAGCTGTAATTAAATTGGAAACAACGGAGAGTTTTTGCAAGGAGCCTCTGTCATTGCTTGGCCTTCAGTGCTTAGGTCAGGCAAGAAAACCAACGATCAGGAAAAGCAACCATGCCAGTGATGGCTTATGGGACCCAACGCCTGCGTCCCCAAAGCCCAGCAACCTCAGCCGACCTGAGCACCCTGTGGTGAAGTCACGTAACAAGTCTAGGGGTCATCCAGGCAGAGGGTGCCCTGACCCGAGTAATTTCTTTCTTTCCCAACTACTTCCATAGCACTTACTAACTTCTAGCTCTCATCTAAGCACACCACGTGCATTAATTCCTTAGGCCTCAAAAGAGTCCCATTGGGTAGATCCAATTCTTATCTCCACTTAAAACATAATGATCTTCTCTTACCACTCTTTTTTTAGAGTTTATTTCTTTATTTTCAGAGAAAGCGGAAGGGAGAGAGAAATAGAGGGAGAGAAACATCAATGCAAGAGAGAAACATCAACTGGTTGCCTCTCATACACACCCCAAACAGGGGCTGAACCCTCAATCCAGGCCTGTGCCCTGACTGGAAATTGAACCATCGACCTTTCGCTCTTAGAATGACACCCAACCAACTGAGCCACACTGGTCAGGGCCACTCCATTTCAATGTCATAATGGTTGTCGTAGCTGATGCAATAAGAAAAAGAAAAGTAAAGGATAGGATAGGATGAGATAGGGTGGAAAGGGAAGGGAAGGGAAAGGAAGGGAAGGGTATAAGGTTGAAAAGGGAGAAATAAAACTTTCTTTGTCCACAGATGATATGACTATGTAGAAAATCTGAAAAAATCAACCACAAAAACTTCTGGAACTGATAAGCCATTATAGGAAGGTTGCAAACTGAACGTTGATGTACAAAAAGTCGATCGCTTTCTTATGTATTGAACAAGCAGAATTTGAAACTAAACACCCAGTACCGTTTACACTAGCACTCCAAACAATGAAATACTTAGGTACCTAAGTCTAACAAAACGTGTAAAGATCTATATGAGGAAAAGCCACAAAAAGGGATGGAAAACTGAGGCATGGGGCTTGAGGGAACTGCCAAAGTTCGTATGGCTTATATGAACTCTGGGGCAGCAGGGAGCCCAGCTCTGACATCCAGGTTGGGAGCCCCATGCTACGCTGCCTTGCTGGTGAGGGTGATGGGCACTTGGCCCCGAGGTACCAAAGATTTACCATCTGCTGTGCTCTCTACTGTACCTATGCCACTGAGTGTGATCACTGGTAAGGACATTGGGTTCATTGAGCTTTGCACCCCCTTTTAATAGATGAAGATGCTGGGGCCCCGGGAAGAAACTTCCCAAGGTCACTAAGCAAGCCTCAGATCCAGTCTTGAACCTGCAAAAAGCACAGATGTTTGCAAAGAACCTGCAGGGCTAGGCAAGCCCTCACGCGGGTGGGGGCAGACTTGACCGCACTGTACTAACCAAATGTTGAATATCTGCAAAGATATCTTAACCACAGTCAGTGAAGAGCAGCGTGTCCTTCCACTCTGTCTCAGAGCAGGCGACCACAGAACTGGCTCCTATGTCCCCACCGGACTGGCAGGAAGACCTTCCCGGGGGGCCAGCCCACAGCAGGACACTGGCAAGAACTGATGAAACACGGGAGTGACCACAAACCACTGAACCTGAACTGAGTGAGTTCCCAGCTAACAGCAGGCTCCCGAAAAGGCACTATTCAAGCCCCGAAACATGAGTAAACACTAGTTTAAGGAGCTCAAATATATTTTCAAATACAGGGAAGAGAAATCACAACACAAAATGTCTGTTAAAAGCTTATTAAAGCTTAGATACACCATTTTATCTGCAACTGAAAGCTGTTTTGGAACGTAATTACAGATTCCTGATTCGGACATATGTGAAAAGGTTTTTTAATCTTCTCATCTTCAAATTGATCTATTAAAAAAACTGAGAGAAAGTCCAAATACAAATTAATCCAATATGAAACCAAAGCCACAGGTAGAAGCAAAGAAATTGTTAGAAATTGTTCTGAGATCAAGAAATAAATTGTAACCAAGAGAAAGACCATCCCCAAAGCAGCAACTTGTTAAACAGGAAGGAACAGATTTCTACTGGAAGGAGCAAAGTGTGATGAATAGGCCCCTGCATCGTTTGACAATTCAGCCAGCGAAGAGGAGTGAATCATAGAATTCATAAGACAAATATTTAATTTTTGCTGATTTGACAAAAATACTGACATCGACATAAATAATATAAAGCCCCTAACACGCCAGTACAACTGGAGGGACATTCATAACAAATCAGTGAATGAGTTCTGTCAAAGCCAACGGTACTCATCATTAGTCGCTTGCACAAAAAGCTTAAATTGACCAAGACTAGAGAAAAAATTATCCCATGAATAACTACTAAAAGGAAGAGGGGAAAACCAGTTTCTAATTATTAAAACTCCCACTCAGTGTTTCTTATACACAAACATGAAGAAAATTCAGTGAGGAGACTGAATTGTAAATGAATACACAGAAATAATTAACTCAATGTCCTCCAATAGAAACTAATCATAATCAAAAGATGTGTTAAAGAAAAGAAATGTACAATAGAAAAAAAACTGCCTAGAAATAGACTTCCAGCCAAGATGGAGGTATCGGTAGACACACTGTGCCTCCTGGCACAACCAAAAGAAGGACAACAACAAATTTCAAAACAAAAAGCAACCAGAGCTGCCAGAAAATTGAACTGTATGGAAGTCCAACAACCAAGGAGTTAAAGAAGAAACTTTCAACCAGACCGGTAGGAGGGGCAGAGACAAGCAGCCAGGCGGAGAGGACTCTCGGCAGGTAGGCAGCCAGAGGACCAGGGCAGGTGAGGTGTGGGCTGGTGGAGCAGGTGGTCCCACATTCACATGCGGATAAATGGGGAGGAATAACTGGGGAGTGAGACAGACCCTGCAACCCAGGGTTCTAGCACACGGAAATAAAGCCTCAAATCTCTGATCGAAAACACCTGTGAGGGTTGAGGCAGCAGGAGAAACTCTCCCTATTGGAGAGACCCACAAGGTCCTAGAACATACACAAACTGATCCACCTGGGTATCAGCACCAGAAGGACCCAATTTGCCTGTGGGTAGCAGAGGAAGTGAGTGAAAGCCAGCCCAGAGCAGAGCAAGTGGCACTGTGTCCTCCCGGATCCCTCCACCACAGACAGCACCACAACGCAGCAATGTGGATTTCCCAGCCCTGGCCAGTACCTAAGGCTCCACCCCTTACTATGTAACAGGCAAACCTAGACAAATACATATATATATGGCCCAAGTGAAAGAACAGATCAAAGATCCAGAAAAAATACAACTAAGCAATGAAGAGATAGCCAACCTATCAGATGCAGAATTCAACACTGGTAATCAGGACGCTCACAGAAATAGCTGAGTATGGTTGCAAAATAGAGGAAAAAGTGAAGGCTATGAAAAGTGAAAAAAGGAAAATGCATAGGGAACCAACAATGATGGGAAGGAAACCAGGACTCAAATCAATGGTTTGGACCAGAAGGAAGAAATAAACAGTCAACCAGAACAGAATGAAGAAACTAGAATTCAAAAATGTGAGGAGAGGCTTAGGAGCCTCCAGGACAACTTTAAACATTTCAACATCCAAATCATAGGGGTGCCAGAAGGAGAAAAGGAAGAGCAAGAAATCGAAAACTTACTTGAAAAAATAATGAAGGAGAACTTCCCCAATCTGGCAAAGGAAATAGATAGACATCCAGGAAGCTCAGAGAGTCCCAAAGAAGTGGGACTCCTCCAAGGAGGAGCTCACCAAGGCACATCATGATTACATTACCCAAGATAAAAGATCAGAAGAGAATCTTAAAAGCAACGAGAGAAAAGGAGAACGTTGCCTACAAAGGAGTTCCCACAAAGACTGTCAGCTGAGTTGTCAAAAGAAACCTTGCAGGCAAGAAGGGGCTGGAAAGAAGTATTCCAAGTCGTGAAAGGCAAGGACCTACATCCAAGATAACTCTACCCAACCAAGCTTTGATTTAGAATGGAAGGGCAGATAAAGTGCTTCCCAGATAAGGTCAAGTTAGAGGAGTTCATCATCACCAAGCCCTTATTATATGAAATGTTAAAGGAACTTATTAAGAAAAAGAAGATAAAAAATATGAAAGGTAAAATGGCAACAAACTCACAACTATCAACAACCGAACCTGAAAAAAAACCTAAGCAAACAATTAAAATAGGAACAGAATCACAGAAATAGAGACCACATGGAGGGTTATCGTTGAGGGAGTGAGAGGGGGATAAAGAGGGAAAACGTACAAGGATTAGGTAGCATAAATGGTAGGTAGAAAATAGACGGGGGGGGCAGGGGGGGCCCTGGCTGGCGTAGCTCAGTGGATTGAGCACAGGCCTGCAAACCAGAGGATCGCGGTTCAATTCCCAGTCAGGGCACATGCCTGGGTTGATGGCCAGTTCCCTGCAGGCCCAATCCCAGCAGGGGATGCACAAAAGGCAACCATACATTGCTGTTTCTCTCCCTCTCTCCTTCCCCCTCTAAAGATAAATAAATAAATAAAATCTTAAAAAAAAAATAGACAGGGGGAGGTTAGAATAGTATAGGAAATGTAGAAGTCAAAGAACTTATATGTATGCCCCATGGATATGAACTAAAGGGGGGTGCGGAATGTGGGTGGGAGGGGGTGTGCAGGGTAGATGGGAATAAAAGAGGAGGAAGTGGAAAAACTATAATAGTATAATCAATGACAGATATTAAAAATAAATAAATAAAAGTAACAAACTACCTAGGAATAAACTCAAGAAATAAATTAAAATCTATATAAGAATCTATATTTTAAAATCTATATAAAAATTAAATGTTACTGTAGGACGCAAAAAATATCCTGAGGGAAAATGATCTATTATATTCTTGTACTAGGAAACATCATAAATGTCATTTCTCTCCCCAATTACTATATAAATAATAAATAATCCAAGTCAAATACTAATGAGATCATTTAACTAGGTAAGCTGATCCTAAAGATCATAGAAATAATGATTTGAAAAAGAAGAATAATAATGGGTTAGCCCAGGCAAATATTGACATATTGTAATTATTGAAATCGTGTGGTCCTGATGAAAAAAGGCAGATAAGTGGGACAGAATTAAAGTCTATAAATAAACCCAAGTGCAAATGCAAACCAGTGTACGGAAGGGCAGCACGTCAAATCAGTGTGGGGGATATGTCGTGCGTAGCCATCTGTGGGAAGATGAAGCTGAATTCACACTTCACATCTTACACCAGGATGAATGTGGTATAGATTTAAATTCTTTTAAATTCTCACCCAAGGATATTTTTTATTATTGATTTTAGAAAGAGAGAAAGTGGTGGGGGGGGAGTGAGAGAGAGAAAGAAGCATCGATGTGAGCGAGAAACATCAATGGGTTGCCTGCTGGAAGCGCCCAGACTGAGGATCGAACCTGCAACCTTCTGCTTTACAGGGTGGCACTCCAACCAACTGAGTCTCCCAGCAAGGGCTAGATTTAAATTTTTAATATAAAAAAAAATCATGAGGAATTCTATGCAGCAGAAAGAACGAAGGAGCTCCTACCCTTTGCAACAGCATGGATGGAACTGGAAAGCATTATGCTGAGTGAAATAAGCCAAGAGGTGAAAAACAAATACCATATGATCTCACCTTTAAGAGGAACCTAAACAACAAAACAAACAAGCTATCAAAATATAACCAAAGACATTGAAATAGAGAACAGGCTGACAGGGACCAGAGGGGAGAGAGGAGGGAATTTCAGAGGAAAAGGGGAGGGATTCATAGGAACGAGTATGGAGGACACATGGACAAAAACTAACAGGGGTGGAAATGGGAGGGAGGTGGGGAGCACTGGGGGGGGGCGCTGGGATGGGGGTAAAAGATGGAAAACTGTACTTGAACAATAATAAAAAATAAAAATAAAAAAGAAATATTTTAAAAATCATGAAATCATTAGAAGACACTATAAGATCATTTTTTAAAAATAATCTTGGCATTAGCCCTGGCTGGTGTGGCTCGGTAGATTGAGCACGGGCCTGCAAACCACGAGATCGCAGTTCGATTCCCGGTCGGGGCACATGCCTGGGTTGCGGGCCAGTCCCCAGCCGGGGACTCACAAGAGGCAACCATACATTGACATTTCTCTCCTTCCCTTCCCCTCTAAAGACAAATAAATAAAATTTTAAAAAATAAATAATCTTGGCATTAAAAATATGTTTTTAACTATGAAACAAAATAAAAGCCATAAGAGAAAAGACTGACCTAATCAATTACATGCGAATGTTTTACAGTCTGCACAGTAAAAGCGGACATAAGTGAAGCTAAAAGTCAAATGACAAACTGGAGAAAAAGTTTTGCAACTGACATCACTACGTATATAAAGAACTCCCTTACAATAAAAAAGAAAAAGAACACAACCCAATAGAAAAACAGCAAAAGGTTGGGAAGGCGGGGTTCCTCCACAGTGAAATGAACATAGATTTAAACATGTTCAAATGCACTCCTAGTAAAAGAAATGCAAATTAATACTTGCAAATTAAAAGGGAGGCACCATTTCTTTCACCTATAAAGTCATGAATGTCAAAAAAAATGATCATCTATTGGGCAGCAAGTATGGGGTGAAATAAGCAGTTATAGATGGTGGGTGGCCTTGTTGTTTGGAACCTCAATGGGCAGAAATCTGAGAGTATTTATCCATCAAAACTACCGAAGCTCTTATCCTTTCATTCAACAACTCTACCTTTAGTAATCTAACCTGCATTATGCTCTCATGTGCATTATGATGGGAAAAGCTTGGAGACAAAGTGAATGGCCAGCGACAGGCAATCATGACTAAAACCCCAGGTCACAATGGAACATCATGCAGGCTCGAGAAGGAAGGGACCATGAGCTCCATAAAATGGAGCAACATCATAACCAATACCTGCTAGGGTTTGCCCTCAGCACCTCGCAGAGCGCCTGGTGCCCCTGCGGCACCCATGCAATATTCCGAGAACAAATGAGACCTCCCACGCCTTCTGTGCTCTGCCCTCCCGCCTCGCACTTGTCTTTTCCATTATCTGGCATGCTCATACCCGCTCCCTGATTCCCCGCCATCCCTTTGCCAAGCACACCATTTACAAATGGCCCCCTAACTGTCACCTCCGCAGCCTTTGCTGGAGCCTCCAGGTTTCTGGGAGGATTGAATGGCTCTGAAACCACTTCTGGGGACACCATGTCTGCCGTGTCAGCGAAGAGACACAGGAAAGAGCAGGGGGCCCAGTCCGTGGGGGGCAACCACGGAGCATGGGTGGGTGCCTAGCCCCAGCTGCCTCACCAGGACTGTCTGCAGGTGGCTAGCATAGCAGGGGGCGGAGACGGCAGAGGCTGGGAAGGAGAGGCTGCTTTGCGAGCCCATTTTCCTGGAGGAGAAAGCGTTTCTTAAAGGGGCAACTGCTAGCCTCCTGAATCAGAGTCCTCGCAGGTGCTTGTGGAAAACACATTTGCCCAGGCCCACCCCAAACCTGCTGGAGCAGACCTCTCGTGGGTAGAACCCCTGACGTCTCTGCCTTCAAAACCCTGGGGATTCTAACACAGACACCTGGGAAACGCACCCCAAGAAACCTGGTCCTACGAACTCCTACCGTCTGCTTCTTCAGTTTGCAACTTTTTACTTTGAATAATTTCAAACTTTTAGAGTAACGGTTTAGAAGTACTGCCAAGGACTCCTATGCAGCCCTTATTCACCAAGTGTTCACATTTCACCGCCTCAGCTTTCTCTGTATGCAGCCACGTATGTATATATGTTTACACACATATTTATTATTTCCTGAACCATTTGAAAGCAAGTTGCAGGGGCTTCATTTCCTATACCCCTAAATACTTCAGCATTTTCTCAAAGAATAAGGATATTCTCTTACATAATAGCAGTATAACTTTCAAGTTCAGGAAATATAAAACGGATACAATTATCTATTCTATAATCCACAGAGACTTCTTCAACTGTCCAGCAATGTCCTTCACCACCATTTTCCCTGGCCCAGGTCCCGACCCAGGCACCCACACATGGCATTTAGATGCTATGTCCCTGTTACCCAGGCCATTCCCCTGGTCTCTCTCCAAGCTCCCAGCATGGACCCCTACATTTGGGCCTCTCTGCTCTCCCTCCTCTGCCCGAGCACAGATCTTGCACTTCCGAGGACACAAGTGGACACACAGATGAGGACAGGATGGAGCGACAAGACCCTGACCTGGAAGACAGATGTCTAGCTGTTACACTCATTCCTGACCACCCGGCCACAGTGGAGCAGCTGCCGGTGGCCGAGGGTCCGTCTGTGCGCGCTGCACACCCCACCCCCAGCCAGGCTACTTCCCAGAGTTCCAGGAGAGACAGACACAGTTACGCCCCAGAGACCGGGCTGCAGCCGCACAACCCAGCTGACTCGGAACCACGCCTCTGCACCGGGTGGGAGGGGTGCTCCCAGGAGTGAGCGGGCCAACTTCCTCTGCGTGAATTATTCAGCCACCCGGCCTCCTGCTCCTGGTCCCGAGGAGAGACATTTTCAGCTCAGCCTGAAACCACTGAGTTTCCACCCACACCTACAAGGAAGAGACTCGGCGGCCACACTCACCCCACTTGCTCTCCTCTCCCTCTTTTCTCTTTCCCCTCCCACTCCCGCCATTGTTGCTGTTTTTCTCATCGTTCTACTTCAAGACCAAAGCATTTGGAGTTGCTCCTAAGAAAATGATTTTCCTGGTCTTGGAGGAGGCTCGTACAGATGGGAGGGTCCGAGGAGTAGGAGGGAGGACCCAGTCCTGGCTGCCGTCCCCATCACCCCTAGTCGAACCCAAGCACAATCAGGTGAAGCAGATGAAAAGGGAATACCTCGTGGGGGGGCCTGGAGCGTGGAGAGACCTCACAGGGGGTCCCACATGCCTGTACCATGGCTTTCTGGAAGCCAGCAAAGCTCAGGCCTCAGGCCAGGACCTGGGAGGGGCTTGAGCAGTGTGTTCTGTGCGTTCTGCAGCCACATCTCTGGCAAATCTCACAAAGTAAGATTCTTTGTATTTTTTTTCTTTCAAAAAGCCACCCAAATTTCATAAGCTACCACTGCACAAAACTGGTGTGCATTCCCACATGTACAGATAACATGTGCGTGCAAGATACAGATGGACACACGGATACACAGACAGATGCGGCATGGAGTAACAGAGGGTCCTGCAATCAGTTTTTTTAAGGAGAATCAAAATGCAAGTAACAGTGATATACACTTTTTTTTTTACATTTTAGTTTGCTTTCAAACAGAAGGTAAGGGACTAGTGAGTTGATATAAGAATGGCCATTAAGAATTACCCTGAATCTTTTGAGCGTAATTCCAGACTGGAGAAAAATTTTATCTTTTTTTAAACTTTTTTTTTTAACATTACTGGATCCTTCCAGGTCCTAATCCAAACTCACTCGTCTGGCTTTCTGTTCCCCAGGTGCGGCGTAAGTCCACCCAGCCGACACGGTCCAGGGTTCTGAGCTGCAATGTACAGCCTGGGCTGAAGGGGCAAAGGACAGAGCAGAACCCACCCAAGGCCTGGCTGAGAAGGGCCGTGGACACAGAGTCCATTGTTGGTCCCCTACCTCGTATTTGCTTCTGGAATGTTCCAGAGTAGAGACCATTCAAGTCAACCGTCTTCCTGTCTGAAGTTGTGCTCACTTTGTCCTCTGGTCCCAAACGCAGCCTCATTCAAGAACATCCAGACCGTTTCTCATCATACTAGTTATTTCACGTAAAAGATTCTCTTCCTAAGCAGACTGATGAAACACTACATAGAGTGGTTTCCCCACATCTTTATAATAGTTCAAAGAAAAGCCTTATGCTTAACTACCATGGCTTGTCTTAGAAGAGTTCATGGGATATAAGCAAGGCCTGCTCGCTTTTACATAGAGAGCGTCTGTGTACTAGGCCAGGTGACAAAACCAATGAGGTGGTGGGCACCCGAGAAGAAGACTCGAAGAGGTGATATAGGTGGACTCCCCACTCCAAGGTGCCCTAAAAGCCACGCTGCCCCCTCTGAAATCTCAAATTCGACATGACCCAAGCCACCTAGGGCCTCTCCAGAGTAGAGCCAAATCTGTCATTCCTACCCAAGCTCACACCCTTGGGGTCCCAGGGCCAGTGATCTATGAGGTGACAACCACGCCTTTGGTGTCCTCTGAGAAAGTCACCATCTCATCTGCTTCTACAGAAAGAGGAGCAAAACGGGAACTACGGAAAACAGCTCTCATTTACTGAGCCAAGCGCTACACTAAGTGTTCTCCATACATTCTCTCATCTAACCCTTACAAATACAATGCTGCAGGGCCAGTTTTTTAAAAAGACAGAGAATAACAAGTGTTGACAAGGACGCAGAGAAACTGGCGTCGGCACACACTGTCGGGGGAAACCTGAAATGGTGCGGCTGCAGGGGAAAACAATTTCTCAAAAAGTTACAATGTGATATAAAAACTCCACCTTCAGTATAGACCCAAGGGAACTCAAAGCAGGGGCTTGGGCCAATGTTATACACCCTCATTCACAGCATCATCGTCATTCGCAAGAGCCAAGAGGTGAAAACAACCCAAGTGTTCGCTGATGAATAAATAAATGAACAAAGTGTGGTCCCTCCACGTGATGGACTATTATACAGCCTTAAACAAGGAGGAACTTCTCTGCCCCGTGCTACAGTACGGATAAACCTTGAGGACATTGTGCTAGGGGAATTCGGCCAGTCAGAAAAGGACAAATCCTGTGTGATCCCACTTACGTGAGGTGCCCAGGGAGCGGGCAGATTCACAGCGTGGGGGGGGGGGGCGGATGCGGGGCGGACAGAATGCTGGTTGCCAGGAGCTGGGGGAAGTGGGGAATTGGGAGTGGATGTTTATAATGTGAATAGTTTTAGTTTTACGAGATGAAAAGAATTCTGGAGAGGGGCGGCAATGATGTTAGCACAGGAGTACAAATGTGTTTAGTAGTATCACCTAGCACGCTCAAAGACAGTTAAGACGATCAATTTTGGGATGTGCATATCTGTCCACAATAAAAAGAGTTCTGACTGAGGCGCTATTGTTTTGCCGATGTAGCCACGGAGGCAAAGGGCCAGGCTGCAGGTGAGAGGCAGAGAGACAGGACTCTCACGGCACAGGGAGACTCCAAGGCCTGGGGCCGAACTCCTATCTCAACCCTCCACCATCTACTTGGTGAAAACAAAAGAAAATCGCGAGTTGAAAAAGTAAAAAAAATGTAAAATATCCACACTTGCTCGTCTGAAAGAGTTGGCATAGCCCTCCCAGGGTACCTACTTGCAATCAGAAGCTGACCCTCTGTCCCAAATCTGTTGTAAGGTGGCCCCAAATTAGTAGCTGTCTTCCTCTATAACACGAAGGGGAATTTGAGCCCAGAACTTCCAAAACCAGAATAAATTCCCATAACTCTTCAGTCAGTCCCCGGGTTTCCCAGACTCCAGTGAGAAGACAGCTGCCATCTCTCATTGCGACGTGGTCTTTGTGGCCAACACATCCCTGCGGCCCCCTCTGGGGGTCGTGACAGGAAAGCTGTCACGTGGGCAGGCGGTCAAAGGTGAAACAGAACCCAGGAAAAGCAAAGGAAACCCCACCCATTGATCCTTGGTCCAAGAGCGTCGCCTCCAGGCTATTTGCAATCTGGTCACCTTCAGAAGGTCTCTGGGCTCCACCTACTCCCCTCAGTGGAGCCACAGGTCACTTGTGTCCTGGCGGTGGCGGTGGCTGAGACCCTGCCTCCACACACCCCCCCCCACAGCCACGTGGCTGGGCTTCCAGGCCCCACAACAAGCCCCACTTGCTCTGGCTCATAAAGGAGGAAGGGGCTGGGGCACACTCTGCCTGTGGGGTCAGCCCCTCCCGGGGTCCCCGCACGCAGGCAGCTCATTCAAAAACAAACCCTGGTGTTTGTACCGCATGGAAAAGGGAAGGCGCCGCGTGCAGAGCACTGAAAGGCAAACACTGCACAGCCCCCCACACCAGAAGCCCGGAGGCACATCTTCTTTGGGGGGTAGGCCAGCTATCTCTCCGTCCTTTTGGGGGTGAGAGGTTTACGTAACTGGAAAAGAGAGCTTGGCTTAACCATGTGTATAAGCGTGTGTGCGTGTGTACGTACACGGCAGGGGGCCTCAAGAAGCGAGCCATCGGCATCCTGCTCCCCTGCGCCAGAAACAGGCCCAACTCGAAGGTCAGGGCCTGAACTTGGGCGAGCTCTGTGTTTCTGGAAAGGAAGGGGAGGCTGTAGTGACCACAGTGAAGGCCTAGGAGGACTGGGAGGGGTGGGCCCACGGACACTAAACATTTTAACCCACAGCAAGACACACATTTTGACTGCAGCCTGACACACACACACACACACACAGCGACACATTTATACGTATATGTCATTAACTCAATGCTTCCTCTCACTGCATCTGAGTATTCTACTCTAGTTTTCATATTTTAATCTTTGAACTGAAATCTAGCATACCATCATAAAGCGCATAATCTGAAAGACAGAGCTTGATGGATCTTTTTAGGGCTTGCTAATCTTCTTTGTACGCACAGCTTTCCTGAGAAAGGATCTACACACCACAGAACGCACCCACAGAAAGTGCACGACTCCGTCGTCTTTAGGGTATTTCCAGAGTTGGGCAACCACCCAATTTGGAACTTTAAGAATTTCCACCAGGCCACGGGATGAAAGAAGGGGAAGGGAGTAGCCAGGGAGCCCCCGTGCGCATGGCCCGCAGACAGAGGCAGCAGCATGGGGATGGCCAGAGGGAGGGGGCGGGGCTGGGGGGAGGTGGGACAGGGGGACGTCTGTGATGGTGTCAATAATAAGTATAAAGAGAAAACAATAAACATAAAGTTTTTTTAAAAAGAAATTTCATCGGCCCCCAAAAGAAACCCCATATCCAAGATCTGTTCTATTTTATTTTATTTTTAGGCGGATCATAACCCACCAAATTCATTTCATTAGTGGGTGACAACTGCAGCCAATAAAGCCAGTGTCGCTGTTTTACCAAAATATCTCATCTGCTCCCCACAAGGGCCCTGGAAGACACGTTCGCTGTGCCCTCCTCCCAGAAGCACAAAGGGGCAGGAGCAGCGGTGACTCCAAGCTCACAGCACCCAGAGCAACAGAACCAGTCTGGCCGGTGCCCTTCATCACACCGTGACAGCAAAAGCCCTTTACCCCCTGAAGGGTAAAGCCTGGTGGGAGGGGGGGGAAACGCTGCTCAGAACCCCCCTCCCGAATTTCAAGGAGACGCTGGGCCTGGTCAGCAGGATGACTCACTTGTACAAAGCTGACCACAAGCCGAGATGCTGCTAGGCCATCCGTGTGCTGGAAAAGCTGCACTCACACCTCATTAACAGGGAGCTCGGCCATGCCATCCACAGCCCTGGCGGAGCTGGGGTGACCCGCACTGGAGCAGGATTTAGGAGCTGGGTTTGAGAGGCAAGCAAATAAATAACATCGTAAAAGCCTTCAGAGATAGTGCTGCCTCCAATTCTTTAAGCCTGGAGTGGATGACCACGTTTCAGAATTACAAATCTTAAAAAGAACATCTCTTTTGTAGCATGTAAACTATCGTTATCAATAAACCTTGGAGGAATTTCGGCCAGACGTACATTGAAAAATCCTACAGGATAACTGTGGTACAGCATCTTTTGATGAACTCCAGGTGAAAATTTGATGTCCTCTCTCATAGCCCAGCCCCTTCTCTGGTGGGAGGGGACAGGGGGCAAGGGGTGGGACATAGTGCATGCATGTTTGTGTATATGTGTGTTTCTGTGTGTGTGTGCACAGTGGACCCTGGAACAATGCAGCTGTTAAAGGGGCCAACACCTGCGCAGCTGAAAATTTGTGTATAAGTTTTGACTCCCCCAAAACTTAACGGTAGTCATTCATCTGTGGGAATTTAGTTCTAGGAAGCCCCCCTTTGGGCATCAAAACCTGCAAGTGCCTAAGTTCCTTGTATAAAATAACACAGAGCAACACATACAGCCAGCCCTCCACAGCCAGTCTCCCAGCAGCAGATGGAAACACTGCTTTCAGTCTCTGATTGGCTGAATCACAGATGCCAGGCCCGGGGATACAAAGGGATGGCTGCACGTTTACTGAAATCACAAAGCCATGTATAAGCAGACCCACACAGTTCAACCCTGTGTCGTGCAAGGGTCAACTGTTCCTGTGTGCGTGTGTGTTTGTGTACATGGGTGTGCATGTGTGTGCTGGGGGAAAGGGGACAGATTGGTCACCCCCCTCCACCCTGCATAATCTAGAGGCTGTAGATGTGAAGACACTCAGGCCCTCAATGCCACGAACCACATGGGCACAGATGTCACAGACCTGCCCACTGGCTGCAGGAGGGGCTCCATCAGGGGGGGAAGGAAAACCTAGAGGGCCTGGGGTCTGGACCCCTGACAAACCAAGCCATCCTAAGGTGACCTTGGGGCCGCAGGGTCGATGCAGGGCTGAGGGACAAAAGGCAGGATGCAGGGACTGGCAGGTGGCCAGCCTCCCACTGTGCACATCCCTGCAATTGCATCAGCACTTACTCATCTGCCACTTGGTTTGATAGGTAGTAAAGGAGAGCGACAGTCACTAGGAGGAGGAAAGAGTATTAAAAATGAGTTTCCCGAGGACTTCCGCCAAGATGGAGGCATAGGTGGAAACACTGTGCCTTCTCCCACAACCAAGTTTGAATACAACAAAGGTTTGGAGAACAAAGACACAACCAAAGGACAGAAAATTGAATTATACGGAAGTCCGACTACATCTAACCGTTCAACGGGGACGGTAAGAGGGGCGGAGCCAGCATCGAGCAGGGTCGGGCAGGACAGGGCCCCCGACCCAGGCACGCAGGCAGATGGGAACCAGTTGGAGTGCGGGGCAGACCGCGGGCGCATATTCGCGCACAGTGAGACAGACCACGCAGGCCCCAGGGGGCGAGGGCTGACGGTGGTGGCACACTCGCGTGCAGTGGGACGAAACGCGTGGGCCCGGTGATGGCAGCAACTGCGGCACCGGTAAGGGCCGTGGCGGCAGGCAGCGGACAGGATGCCATAGTCCCTCTTTGACCCTGCCCCCACATACAGCGTCACAACCCAGCGACTTAGTTGCCCTGTTCTAGTGAACACTTTAGGGCTCTGATCCTGCTATGGAACAGGCACGAACAACCCGAAAGATGGCGCAAGAAGAACTCAAAGTCCCAGAGCCAATAACTCTAAGCGACCGAGAAATTGCCAGCCTCTCAGAAGCACAATTCAGGACACTATTTATCAGGATGCTCACAGAACTGGTAGATTATAGTCACAAATTAGAGGAACAAAGTCACAAATTAGAGGAACATATGAAGGCTAAACTAATTGAAATGAAGGGAGATGCACAGGAAACCAATAGTGATGGAAAGGAAACGGGGACTCAAATCAATGGAATGGACCAGAAGGAAGAACAAAACATCCCACCAGAAAGGAATGAAGAAATGAGAATTCAAAAAAATGAGGAGAGGCTTAGGAACCTCCAGGACATCTTTAAACGTTCCAACATCCGAATTATAGGGGTACCAGAAGGGGGAAAGAAACAGCCACGAGTGGAAAACGTATTTGAACAAATAATAAAGGAGAACTTCCCCAGTCTGGCAAAGGAAATAGACTTCCAGGAAATCCAGGAAGCTCAGAGAGTGCCAAAGAAGTTGGACCCAAGAAGGAACACACCAAGGCACATCATAATTACATTAGCCAAGACCAAAATGAAGGAGAGAATCCTAGAAGCATCAAGGGATAAGGGGACAGTCACCTACAAAGGAGTACCCATCAGACTGTCAGCGGATTTCTCAAAAGAGACCTTACAGGCAAGAAGGGGCTGGAAAGAAGTATTCCAAGTCATGAAATCCAAAGACCTACAGCCAAGATTGCTTTATCCAGCAAAACTTTCATTTAGAATGGAAGGACAGATAAAGTGCTTCTCAGATAAGGTCAAGTTCAAGGAGTTCATCATCACCAAGCCCTTATTATATGAAATGCTAAAGGGACTTATATAAGAAAAAGAAGATGAAAAATATGAACAGTGAAAGGACAGCAAACACACAGTTATTAACAACCACACCTAAAACAAAAGCAAACCAAGAGGACAGCTAGATCAGGAGTGGAACCATAGAAATGAAGAACACATGGAGGGTTAGAAACAGGGGAGTGGGAGGGGGAGAAGGGGGGAGAAGGCACAGAAAATAGCATAGAGGGTAGGTAGAAAATAGATAGGGGGGAGGGTGAGAATAGTGGGGGAAATATAGAATCCAAAGAACTTGAGACACGTGGTTATAAACTAAGGGGGGGAGAATGGTGGGGAAGGGAGGGTGCAGGTGGAGGGGAATGAAGGGGGGAATAGAACAACGGTAATGGTATAATCAATAAAATATATTTAAAAAAAGAAACCCACAAAACATAAAAAAAAAATGAGTTTCCCCATTCCCGTCTAGCCCCAACCTCCTTGTGAATACCCTTAAGTAACTAAACCAGGGATCTCGGTTTCCTGTTCCGTAGGAGTTGATCCATCCATTCAACAAGCATCTCTTGAACACCCTGAAAGTGCCACTGACGGGTTGAGAGAGGGCACAGAGCTGTTCCATTCTCCGATCCAAAATCTCCCATGGTCTGGAGCCTCAGCATCTAAGAGGTTTATGCACAAGCCTCACCAGCTTGGATGCTGGGGAGGAACCAAGTTGGGTCAAGGCCCAAAACCTGTGCCCAAGAGCCTGTGAGCCTGCTCCCCATCTAAATACACCTGGGCCTCAGGCTCAGAGAAGCCCACCTGTGCTCCACTGCCCCAGCTGAACACCCGTAGAAGAGCAGGTATGCAGCGGGCGCAGAGCTGTGCGGGCAGTCGGTGGGGCTGGCCGGCTCGCCATCACTGAGTGTGTCTGTATCACCCACTTGCTCTCGGACAGGCTCGACATCTGTTTCGTGGTGACGAGGGTTCCTGCTGCCAAAGCGGGGAGGGTCAAAGGGCACAGCCTGATCCCATAAAACAGATCCGAGCTGGTCTTCGGAGGAGCTGGGCCTCCCCGCTCCTGACACTGACAAGCAGCACAGAGCAGGGGGCACCCAGAGGTCCCCGTGCCCTCAGATCTGGGTGCCCTCGCTGCCAGATCTCCCTAGGATACGGGTTCCTTTGAACTTTTCAAAGGTGTGGAAGAAAGCCCGGCTTTTTATGAGTTCGGCTGCAGGCAGAGGAAGTGTCTGCGTGCAGAAAAGGTGGCCAATTAGAGGCAAAGGTCCATGAGCTGCTCCCAGCAGGGCTTGCTGCAGCCTGCCCTGGGGTGGGGAGGGGGAGGCTGGGGCGCCAAGCTCCAGCGCTCTGCTCCTGAGGGCTGGGGCTGGAGAAGGGGCTCCTGGGAGAAGACAGGAAGCCATTCCAGGTTATCCTCTTTCCGAAGGAGTCCCCTTCCATCCCTCCCGCTGCCGAACCCCAGAGGATGGGGCTTGGCCTGGCTCCCCCATTGGTTAGCCGAGGAAGGCCAAAAGTGGCTCTGGTGGAAGGAGGAAACAGCACGGTTATTTCCTCTTGAGCCCCGGTCATACCCTAGAGCGACACAGCTCTCTCATCCAAGGTTAAAGCCGTATGTACTATACACATGAGGTGGCCAGTCCTCCCTGGCACGGAGAGGTTTCCTGGGACTTAGGACTTTCAGGGCTAAAACCAGGACAGGTCAGTCACTCTACCCACAGGACACTTATCCCTCCACTAGGAGAAGCAGGTTCCGAATGGGAACAAACCAAATGTAGCCCTGGGGACAGAAAGTGCTGTTGGAGTGCAGACCAAGCCTCGCTTGAGGTTTAGAAGACAGGAAGGATGGAGGCTTCTCCACATGTCCCGAGTTGCACCACCAGCCTCAGCCCAGACCTGAATAGTTTCCTCCAGCAGAGCCTGGACACTCAGCCTGAGCTTCCTCTCTCCCAGGTGGGGCTGTGCCTTTGCCCCTCCAGGCTCCCTGCCCCCCACAGCAGCTCTGCGCACAGCTGCCCGGGCGCCTGGGGTCCACACAGCACCACCCATTCTGTCCGGCTATGAGGAACACTCCTCTGGGCTCTGACTGTTGCTGGCATCTCACCCTGGCTGGGTGGCTCTGTCGGTGGCAGTGTTGTCCCGTACGCCAAAGGGTTGAGGGTTCCATTCCCTGTGGGAGCACATAGCTCGGTGTCAGGTTCGATCCCCACTGGGGACACGTTCAGGAAGCAACAGATCAAACGTTTCTCTCTCACCTGGATATTGCTCACTCGCTCTCTGAAATCAATAAACATATCCTCAGGTGAGGATTTAAAAATAGTCTTGCTGACAACCCATACACTTGGCTAGGGGGAGAGCGGGTAGTATGGTGAGAGGCCTGTGAGTGATTTTGCCTTCTCTCCAAGTGACCCTGAGCCCAGATGAGGTTTGTAAACAGCATCTAAAACGTTAAGGGGAAGCAGGGAAGGGTTTGCATGGCCCAGCAGCCTCCCCGGTGCCCCTCCTCCCTAGCTATCCTGGCCCTGTGGGCATCGGGCCAGTCCCAGGCCCCAGATACAAGCAGTGGCAGGCAGCAAGGAAAAGCAGAGCTGGAGAAAGGGGGAAAGAAGGTGGATGGAAAGGAGAGAGGAGAGATCCATGTGAGTGGTCGGGGTGCCCACTGAGCGATAACAGCTGGCATTTCCTACACGCTGCATGGCCAAGATCTCTACCAGCCATGCAGCGACTCTTCCAACGAGCTCACGAGGGCAAGGTGGGTTCTCCCCTATTTTTCCATAGAGGGAAACCATGCCTAAGGGAGGTTAAGCCACCTGCTCAAGGTGAAATGTCTCCTCACAAGTGTGTCGGCCTGCAAGGCTCTCAACAACTATACTATGCCACTTTCTGTCTCCTGAACTGCAATTTGCAGAAGTACACGGTAAACTCCATTCCAGGGAAGGTTTCTATCTTCCCCACGGAAAGATCTGCAGGCGCTGTGCTTGGAACTCACGGTCTAGACGCACTTGTCAGTCGCAGACGCGGGCCTGGGAGCTCAGAAAACAGCCGCCTACCGCCCCCTGCCGGCCGCTCCAAGCGCACGTGAAATCCCGGCACGCAAGGAGGGCCTCCAGGGTGCCTTACAAAGAACCAGAAGGGCAGCCATGCTGGAGACGGCTCTGCGTTTGCAGGATGTCCTGCTGGAGACAGAGGGGCAAGGAGGGGCGCCGTGCAAAAAGGTCGGTTTCCTAAAGGAATGCTAAGAGTTGTTCCTAAAATGCACACGATCTTTCACATTGAATTCACACAGCCTGAATTCAAAGTCCGAAGACAAGAGACATGATCCTTGACTAAAATTAAAAATGACAATAAAAACCATATGTGTATATACAGAAAAGGTTAACCACAACAGTATTAGAGATAATATTGAATAGTCGTGCTTAGCACAGAGAAAGCTCTATTCTAAGAGCTTTACCTTAATTATCTCCATTAATCTCCACAGCAATCCGATGAGATATTATTATTAATTTATTTATCAGATGTGGGAAATGGGGCACAGAGATGCAAAGTTCCTTGCAGAAGTCCACACGGCCAGACACTGGGGGTGGGAGGATGGATACAATAAGCAACAGACCTGCGGGAGACAGATTACATGCTTAGGAAGCAAATAATTCTGCCCGGCCCTGTGTGCACAATGGCAGCGTTTCCAGGAGTGCTCTGTCCACCGCTCCTCACGGGTCGTTATTTCCCTGAAAACCAGAGACGAACAACCAAACAATGAAGCCTCAGCACGTCGGACAGGTAAGCTGGCTCGTGTCTGGCCACCTTCTAGGAAGCCCTGCTCCCCCTCCCAGAAGCAGCCTTTCTGCCCCTACACCGTGAAAACCTTGCCTCCTTCCTGAGCTGAGCCGCCCCAGGAGGCTAAGGGGTAAGCCGAGGAACTTTAGGTGCAAAGTGACTTCACAGTAATAATCTCGTGGTTTCTGAAAGGAACCTGGCATTGCAAGGAAGAGGCGTGTGCAAATGGACTGAGGTGCAGAGACAGCTGACCCTTACTCTTCAGACCCTGGGGGTCAGTGGAGGGTCCAGCTTCCCACTTTGTTTCCTGCGAACAGATGAAGTTGCACCTACTGGCCTAACAGGAGAGCTAAGTGAGCTCAGGGGGCAAAGTTGAGGGCGGCTGACCTCGGTG
This sequence comes from Sturnira hondurensis, assembly GCF_014824575.4. Classification (NCBI taxonomy): domain Eukaryota; kingdom Metazoa; phylum Chordata; class Mammalia; order Chiroptera; family Phyllostomidae; genus Sturnira; species Sturnira hondurensis. Next base: position 13,712,794 of record NW_028091156.1, read on the forward strand.
TGACTCTTGGTGCTTCCTCATTAATACAAAGCCTGCTGGGGCCTGGAACAGAAGAGAATGAAGCGGAATAATGAGATGACGGCGGGCGCTCTGGCTTTATAGAGGCGAGCTAAGGACACCCCCAGCCCTGATTTCTGCCCCAGCTGGAGGAAGGAGTTGGTGACCGCAGGGGACAACTTGAAGTCTTAGAGATGCAAACATCCTAGGGATGTGGGCAGGGCCTTAGCCCTCTCACCTGCCTTCAGGTGAGGGAGTCCCTGCCTGCTGTCTGGCCACATTCCCCCAGTGTTATGCAAGGGAAGAGCTAAGCTCTTGGCGGCGCGTTGGGGCACACGTGTGCCAGGGACATTCTGTTCACAACGCACAAAGGATAGAAGGAAGGAACAAACCATTCGTGTCCCCTGCTCAGAGAGCCCTATTGTGTTCACTCAACATGACACAATCCGTTTCCTTAAAGGCTCCCTCTTCGCCACCATCGCCAAAGTCGGATTCTCTCCAGACGCGCTTCGGTCCCACCCCTGGCGCGAGGGCCCCGGGGCTCTGCCGCCAGTGGGTAAAGCCTGCGGCTCAGACCCCCCTGGGAGCTGGGACGCCGCAGGCCACTTCGGACACACCCCGCCCCCTCAAGGAATCACTTCTCTCCACTTGTCTGGGCCGAGCAGGAGCGGGGCCGCCGGAAACCAGCTGTAAGGGAGGTTACTGGGGCTTCCCTGTCACTGATTTATGGAGGCCTTTCAGGGCCAGAATGACACCATCCACCTTCAGCTTCCCTCCCGCTGATTTATGTTCTCGGAGCATTAAATCATGGTGACAGCCCTGCGGGCGCTTCGACCAATCCGGAGTTTCCAGGGCCCTGCACACTCACCGCAGGGTCTGCGCTGCGGCCTCACGCTGCGAGCGGGCTCCGCTCGGCCCACCAGCCCCAAACCACGCCCCCAGCTCCTGCAGCTCCGGGCCTCGCTGCTCCGTCAATCCTCGGAGCAACGACTTCCCTTTCACTGTCCTAGAAGCTCCCTCAACTGAAAAAACTACAGAAGTCAGAAAAAAATGATGGATGTTATGACTCACCCTTGCCGTGTTTTTAATGCTAAGTCTCAGAGCAAACACCTGCTACCGTCAACAGAATAAATGAACGTTAACTCACTACGATAGCTGAATTCTCCTTTAAATGCATCCTGCCACACCACTTCAGTCTGGCTGGGCTAGAGGAATTTTCGCCCACGGCAACCTAGTGCCCATTCTTTTCACCCCACCTTTAAATGCTAGGCCAAGCCTTTGAAGTCTAGGGCAAGAAAAAAGAAATAAAGATCACCACACACTGGAAGGCCTTATTATTTTTGAGAACACCTCAGTAGCTCGCTCTCCATATGGTAGCGATAGTCAAAAGCACACACACACACACACACAAAAGAAAGAAAAAACCGAAGCGGAGAGAAGCAGAAATTAGGCAGGAAATGAAAACCAGGCCGGCTAGAAATTGGAGCAAGGCTCTAGGAAGCAACGTGACAAGGAGAAGGGGACCCTCAGGCTCCTTCTCGGAACTCGGAGCTGCAGTCCCAGTGGAGGAGGAGCGGGGCCACCACCGGGCAGCCAGGGAGCACTGGCCGGGCTCCTCCAGGGTGCTTGTCTGGGACCAGAGTCGTCTGAGTTTATCTAGGCTCTTCTAGAAAAAGGAATCTGCCCTTAAAAACCGATTCATTCACATTGCTGATGTGGCCCCTCCCTCTCCTGCTTCTTCTGACCCAAGGGATTCTGTTCCTGACCCAGGAGGCCAGAGGCGCGCTGTGATCCACTGACTCAACTCAAGGAGGAAGTTGGGAGACCCGGGTCTTGGCCAGGACCACCCCCAGCCCCCTATACTCGCTTGAGTACAAGGGGCTGTCATATCTCTGTCTTCTCCCAAACTCCAAACAGCAAGTGAGGCTTGTGACTTACTTCAAAGGGTGCAGTGGGGTGTCGACACCGTCCCTAAAACTCGGGGAAGGTGAGCATCCTTCTAGGGTAGCACCTGGTTGCCTCCTCCGGAGTCTGACTTGGTGTTCGATTCTAGTATGATCCAAGCAGTAGTTTGGTGGGAGGTGGGGGGCGGGGGGCGTTGTATAAAAGGAGTCCTGCCTAGGACTCTCTGAATTTACGTTCTCGCTGGGGAAAGATACATCTGAATCGTTGACGGCTCCCAAATTCTAACGATGCTTTGAGCCCACAGAATCAGTTCCAAGGCCAGGCTGGGCCTTCGCCGTGAAGGGGCCAGGCCAGCGTTGGACAGGAAAAGGGAACAAACGAGCAAAGACACCACTGTCAGGGTCGCTATAAACAAAGACATGAAGTGGGAACAGAAACCACAGGTTTCCGGGGACGGTGTGGAGACCCCAGCAGGCGAGGGAAGTTTGCTTGAGGGAGCAGTGAGAGGTGGGGTCAGATGAGAGCCTCAATAAGATAAGGCCGCTGGAGATCCATGAGGGGTGAAGCCAAGATAACGAAGGAACTGTTTTTACAAAGATCAATCTCAAAGTATGGAAAGGATAGGAGAACGGAAAGACCGAGGAGGCTGCCGGGAAGCCCCTGAGTCCTGCCCAACCCACAGCGCTGAGAAAATGCAGGAGAAAGAAGCTGGGGATGTTACAGCTGCTCAACAGGAAAGGCAGGTGCGGTGCCCGGGTGACACTAGAGACAGAGGAGTGACGATGACATCGAGATGGAGCCTCTGTGTTTCCGACTAACACGGTAGGATTCCCTCCCTGCCCCCATCATGGTCTCCAAACTCTGCCTTAAAATCAGAATCTGATCCTGGAGGAAGCTCTGAGGCTGGGGGAAAACCGGGTCCTCCGGTGGTTGTTTTCGTTGGGATAAACTCCAAGTGTGCTAACAGAGACCCAAAATAATCAGGAATTAAGGTGGGCTTTGACGTCTCCGTCCTGTAAAAGCCCACACGTGTGACAGCCCAAAGCTGCTACGTCAGCCTGGTGTGCCTGAGACCAGGTTCATCCCTTCGGGTGCCCTGCCATCCCTGTGGTGGTATCCTGGTCTGCAGTCTCCAAAGAGGACCGCCCGACCCCTCCTCGGTCTAGGCAGCAGGTGGAGGGAAGGAAGGAAGAACATCACACCCGTGCCTTCAGGGAGGCGACCTAGAAGCTGCAGCTAACAGTTTCACTCAGAGCCCTCTGGTCAGAACGGAGGACGCTGCCACACCCGGGGACAAGGAAGCCTGAGCAATGGAGGTTGGTCCCGGGCCACTCAGGTGAGATCGACCACTATCAGAGAAGGAATGAACGGGTGTTGGGTGTCTGCCTGCACTCATTGCTATGAAGCGCTTCACCCAAAGCAATAAGCCACATCTTTTTCTGGCAGTGTGGAAGAACGGCCCAAGGAATCAATGCTACTATTAATAGAAACAAGAAGAATGGGGTGCGGGTGGTGAGGCAGAATCAGCCCAGTGAAGTGAAATAATGAAACTGTTTTTGGAAAGTTTCTTTTGGTTTTTTATTAAATGTGATTTTTAAAGATTTTTTATTTATTTATCTTTAGAGGGGAAGGGAAGGAGAGAAGGAGAGAAATATCAATGTATGGTTGCCTCTTGTGAGTCCCCTGCTGGGAACTGGCCTGCAACCCAGGCATCTGCCCTGACTGGGAATTGAACGGAGATCATGTGGTTTGCAGGCCCGCACTCAATCCACTGAGCTACACCAGCCAGGGCCTGTTTGGGAATGTTTTAATGAGCCTCCTGAGGAGCGCTGGTCTGGGGCTATTAAGAGACCTAGTACTGCAGCTAAGGGGACAAGCCAGGTCTGGAAACCCAAGGGACAGCCCTGCTCTGCGGCAAGGCTGAGAGGATGTGCCTGTTCTGGGTCTATCCAATGGGCTTCAGCCAGAGTGCTGAATGTCCCTAGGCTGTCTCAACAAACAAAGGGTACATCCCACTCTCCCGTTAGTCCTCCTTGTTTCCAATGGCACTGGTGCTTGACCTTGAGGGAGCCAGGAAACATTTTCCTTTTTCTACTGAAACTGTTTCAGTTGTATTTGAACACTTGATTAGCAAGGACTTCTCCTTCCTGAGCAAGCTGGTACCTTCTTGACGCCAGGGCCTCGGAGCGTGTGTGTGCACGCTGGTGGGGGCGAGACAAGAGGAAGGGAAGGCCTGAGAATTTCCGAGTCCCCTACTGCCTGCCGCACGCGCTGCCTGGTCTTTGGCAGTCAGCGATTCTGAGCATCTGGAAGTTTTTATCCCTCATCGTTCAGCTGTCCATTTTATTTTATTTTATTTTATTTTATTTTATTTTATGTTTTCCTCAAAGATATGTTTTTGTTGATTTTAGAGAGAGAGAAGAGGGGAGAAAGAGAGACATCGATGTGAGAGAGATGCATCAATCGGTTTCCTCCTACGCACGTCGCAACCAGAGATTAAACCCACAACCCAGGCATATGCCCTGGCCAGGAATCGAGCTGCAACCTTTTTGGAACACTGGGCAATGCTCCAACCAGCTGAGCCGCCTGGCCAGGGCTCCATCGTCCATTTTAAAGGGTTTGTGTCAATAAGTCAAATCAGGTCAGATGGACTGGGCAGCAGCACCTTCACCGGGCAGCAAAGCAGAGTTTCTTCACCAGCCGGCGAGAACGGAGTTTGCCCCAGGATGCAAAGCGGTCCCCCTCCCAGGCTGCTCGGCAAAGCCTTACCTGGACTCAGGGGCCCACAGCCCATCCTGCTAGAAGGTAGATGGAAATGTCATCTGCAGAAGATACGGCGGGCACAAAATGGGGCCAAAAAGAAGACGGCCTTCCAGCTCACAAATCCTTCAACATCGCCATTGTGAGAGAAGTGTTTTTGACTGGCGACATTCTGAGCATCAGAAGATAAACGTTTGTACTGAGTTATTTCTCTCCTGGACCAAGATCAGGAATGTCAGATAGGATGTTTAGCTTCACCTGGGGTGCGGGGTGAATCCATAGTTTGGGTTTCTTGCTAATCGGCTGGGGGCAGCTAGCAGATAAGTAAGAAAATACCCATTTTTAATAGCTTTGTGGACTAATGGGGCAACTGTAGTAATAAACAACCAACTGTTGTCTTGGCTTTCAGCACAGAAGGAAACTAGTATTTCCTGAGCATGTGTTACGTGTAGACGCTTTATGTAAGCCATCTCATTTATTATCCCAACAGTCCTAGAGATGGAGCTTGTTACTCCTATGCTACAGATAGGGACCCTGAAGTTCCGAGAGGTTAAATAACTTGCCCAAGGTCACACAGCTAGTAGGCTTACCATATGAATCAATCTTTACACTGTAACTTACTTCTGAAAAAGGATGTTCAAGAATAACCCATGCCGAACTTATTTCAGCTGAATATTTGGACCTCGTCATTTTAATAGCACTGCATGAGACAAAACTTAGAAGTGAGGTAGGTATTGTACACCACTAACTACGTTGAATAAAAAGTGGTAAAAACACACTACATAGGACATAAAACACGGTCCATGGGACATAAAAAGGTGAAAAAGATCATGAAGGAAATACAACCAGAATTTTTATTAGAAAATGTTATATGAAATCTTGAAGTAGGGTCTTTCCGTAAAGTGCAGTATCTATAGATTAGAAAGAATAAAAAACCTACTTTAAAAGTAAACTAAATGCAAAGGAACAGGGTAAAAATATAATATTATATGTGGCATCGAGTTAACTCATTAAAATTAATACGAAGCCTGCCAGAATGACTAAAACTAAAGGACTGAAATTACCAAAAGTTAGTGAAGATTTAAAGCACCTGAACTCTCATACACCACTTGGATGGAGCATAAATTGGGGTGTTTTTGAAAACTGTTTAACATTATCTGCTAAAGCAAAAGCTACACCTACATCCTGACCCAGAAGTCCACTTGCAGGTAAACACGCAAAATGAAATAAGGGCACGTGTCTACCTGGTACCCCAACATCCATAACAAGTTTCTTTTTTTTAATCCTCACCAAGGATATGTTTTTATTGATTTTTAGAGAGAGAGGGAGGGAGGGGGTGGGGGAGAGAGGGAATAAGAGAAAGAAAAATATCGATGTGAGAGAGAAACGTGGATTTGTTGCCTCCCACGCTTCCTGACTGGGGATTGGACCTGCACCCTTTTGGTGTCCCGGACGATGCTTCAGCCCACAGGGAGCCCCAGCTAGGGGACCAGTCGCTGTACGATAGTCAAACATTGGCAACAGCCCAAATGGTTCCCAGGATTTGGATATTTTCTATCTCGTGGCTTTAAGGTCTTCCATGATTTTCTGCTGTTTTCCAGATCCACTTTTATTCTCCATTCCTCTTGCTTTAAAGCTCGCAGTTCCAAACAGGGAAAGAACAGCACCAAGCCGTGTCCCAGTGGCTATAGGGGGACAGAACGGAGACATGTCGGTGATTCCACACTTCACGCAGCAGGTCAGAGGATGAGGGAGGGAGAGCAAGACCTGGGAGCTGGGGACAGAGAATGCATGACCCTGGGAAGGTTTGAGAGGCATCCCCCAAATACATAAATTCATAAGTATGAATAATTAGACACAGAGAATTATGCCCTGACCTAGAGTTCTAGCTAGTGCCTAAATCGCAGTCATCTGTTATGAGCCAGCAGGCACAATAAAAGTTATAGGAAGAATAACAAACCACCTTAGATTTCTAGAGTGAGCTTCTTCTAGCAAGTTCAAAACACTTCCTTCTACTCTCACCCACTTTCGTAACGTTTGTGAGAACTGTTGTTAGACTTACTTAACAGATGAGAAAACAGATTGGGCTAAGACAAAATTGAATTTGAGATCTCTTAGCTGCAGATGACAGTATAATTTTCCACCTAATAAGCCTTCTTTGTGAGCAAATAGGGATGCAATTAATAATCACACTCGAACAACGAGGGGGAAGCCAGAAGTGTCCAGGGCACACATTAATTCTCACTTTACAAACCATGTTCCAGAGAGAAACTAGAATGAGAAAACTTTCATTTATACGATTTTCACATCATCCTACCAGAATTCTTTCTTGGGACTTTGGAAGGGAGAAGACGGAGGGAACAGGTTGTTCAGAAACCAGAGAAGCCCAGAAGCCCAGGAAGTGGCTGGGATGCCCTGTTCCGGGCCTGGGGCAACAAAGCAATTAGCCCATCAACCTGTCCTGATTTGCGAAGCAGGAAGAGACCTGAGAAAGGAAGGGCAAGGAGACTGAGGCGGTGTCTGTGGCCAAAGACATTTTAAAATCACACCCAAGACTCTGCTCTGGGGGGGGTAAGTAGCTGCAACAGAGATTGGCTGAGTTCAAGTCTGAAATAGTTACCATACAGCTCTTCACAGAGAAAGCTTGCCCACGCCTGGTCTAAAGCAAAATACTTCAAAGTATTATGGGGATTTATAATACATATAGACATGTAATACATAGGACAACAATAGCACAGAGGGTGGGAGGCAGAAATGCAAGAATATGGTTGTACAGCTCTTTTTTTTTATTTATGAGAGAGAGAGACATTGTTGTCCCATGTATTCATGCATTTGTTGATTGCTTCTTGCATGTGCCCTGACCGGGGATAGAACCCACGACCTTGGTGTACTGGGATGATGCTCTAACCAACTGAGCTACCCAGCCAGGGCCTGTTGCAGGGTTCTTACACTCTGCCAGGGAGACTGATAAGGGTGGACGTATGTATTGTAGGCCCTAGAACAACCATGAAGGAATAATAATAAAACAAAGAGGCATATCTAATTAGCCAAGAACACAGATAAGTACAATTGTAAAAAGTATTCAATTAATTCAAAAAAAGTGGAAAAAAGGAAAGAAGCAACAAAGTACAGATGGGACAAGTAGGAGGAAAATGCAAGATAGTGATCTTGACCAACGGCATCAAAAATTGCATTAAATAAATGGTCTAAACACTGCAATTAAGAGGCAGAGACTGCCAGGCGGATTTTTAAACAAAGGCATCTTGATGTGTATTATCTATAAGAAACCCACTTTATTTTTTTTTTTTTTTTTTTTTGTAAGGAAATCACTTTATTTTTTTTTTTCAACGCTTAACTATCTTTATTTTTTTTTTTTAATATAATTTTTATTTAATTCTTGTTCAAGTACAGGTTTCTGTCTTATAATCCCAACCCTGCCCGCCCCCCACCCAGAAACCCACTTTAAATATAAAGACAAAAACAGGTTACAAGTAAAACGTAAGAGGCTGGTACAAGAAATGCCTACAGACAATGCTGATCTGCAAAGGACAGCAGGGACCCCATTATGGCAGGCAGAACAGACTTCAGGACAAAGAGTGTGGTCGGGAATAGACATGAACATTATGTTATGACTGATGAGTCGACTCTTCAAGAAGACGTAACGGGGCCGGGTGTGTAGTCCCTGCAACAACAGCTGCCAAACCCCGGGAGTGGAAGCTGAGCGAAAAGAATAGACGAATGCAAAGCCACAGTGGGGGGGTTCCCACATTTCTCCTTTAGCCGTGGGCAGAGCAAGCAGACAGAACATCAGCAAGGATATGGAAGATTTCGACCAAACTCTCAACCCACTCGACCTCACTCACCCAGCGCACGCTGGCCAATGACAGAGCACACATTCTTTCCAAGTGCCGCCTGGAACATTCGCCAGGACAGACTGCATTCTGGCCTGTAAGACAAACCTCCATACATTTAAAGGGACTGAGTCCAGACAGAGTGTATTTTCTGATCACAATAGAATTGAACTAAAAACCAGTAACAAATGAAGTGTGACGGTAGCCAATGTCTGGAGGGTGGGAAGCCGCGTCCTCACACCATGGGGGCAGTCGTGGAAATCAGCGTGGCGTCTCCAAGGGTGAATGTGGCTTGCTGTCTGCACCAGGGATTTTCAAGGTGTGCCCTTTCTCTCCCAGCCGCCCCGTGTGTAAGAATGATGCTGAGGAAGGAACCAGAGATGTGGATAGAGACTTGAGTACCAGAAAGCTCAATCCACTGAGCCACACCAGCCAGGGCTATTAAGAAGCGTAATGTCTTGTTAATAGTGAAAGGGAGGGGATGGTATATAATCTTAAATGTGTAATAATAGCAAGTTAAATAAATTTGGATGTAGTCACATAGTAGAATGCTATGGAGTAATGTAAAATATTTTTATAGAAAAGTACTAGCATGGGAAAATGCTTGTCATACAATGTCAATGTGAAAGAGATCATGAAGCAAAACATACAGTATGTCTCAGTAGTGTGTGCACACATGTGCATGTAGATGGGCATGTGTGTAAAAGACTAAACAACATGTATCATCATGTCAACTTCAGTAACCTCTGATTGTGAAATAATAAATAATTATCATTTTCCTTTTTAAAATATTTTATTTATTTATTTTTTGGAGAGAGGGGAAGGGAAGGAGAAAAAGCAGGAGAGAAACATCAGTGTGGTTGCCTCTCCTGTGCCCCCTACTGGCGACCTGGCCTGCAACCCAGGCATGTGTCCTGACTGAGAATCAAGCCAGTGACCCTTTGCTTCACAGGCCCGCGCTCAATCCACTGAGCCACACTGGCCAGGACTAATTTTCTTTTTTGTGTTCTCATAAAATCCAAATTCTCTGGACTTAAAAGGTTTTTTTCCTTTTAAAATTTTATTTATTTATTTTTTTAGAGTGAGGGGAAGGGAAGGAAAAAGAGAGGGAGAGAAACATCAGTGTGGTTGCCTCTCGTGTGCCCCCTACTGGCGACCTGGCTGTCAACCCAGGCATGTGCTCTGACTGGGACCCTTTGGTTCACAGACCGGCCCTCAGTCCACTGAGTCACACCAGCCAGGGCCAAATCCTCCAGACTTAATATGTATTGCTTTGGGAATCAGGCAAACAAGTTTTATTTAAGAAACCTTTACTCTTACGCCCAGTTTGAAATACATTCTGTTTAAATAAAGTGTAGTACTATATTATGCAGAGATGCACGTTTTGTTTCTTGTTTGTTTAAATGAAACGAGCAACTGTTGAGCAATGTGCTAACAATAACCTCTGAGCGGGAGTGGGGAGTGGGGGTGGACAGAGAGAGGAGAGCTTCTGAGAATCCGAGGAGGTGCCGACTGTGCAAAGCGAAGGGGGGCGCAGTTCGGAATACTAGTTAAAGACACAGAGCAAGGGCACACACACATATATACACACACGTGCAGGGGAGGGGGTGGGGGCGGGAGCTGAGACACCGAGACAAAGAAACAGACCAAGAGAGAGAAAGAGCTCAAGCTATGGCTGCCTTCGGCCAGAGTAAGTTCCTCTTCTTCCGGTGTTCTGTCCTCCCCCCCCAACCTCACCCCCCACAGAACCCCCTTGTGACACTATGGGAGACCCCCAGCTCCCTCCCAGCAGAGCCCCTCCCCTAGGTTAGAGAGCCGCTTGCGGGAGTGATGGTTTTCTTTGTCCCTTTCTGAACCCTGAAGCGCACTTGGACCGGGGAGGCCTCTCTGCTTTGGTGCAGATTAAATCACCACGTTGTTTGTTTGGGTTTTTGGTTGTCAGATAATCTTTAACTGAAGCATATTTCTCTGTTGCCCTTAACCGGCCGGGCATTCCACTGCACCACTGTTGACTCACCTATGATGTCATGAGGGGGCAGCCGTTAAATCACCCCATTTCGGGGTACTGCCCGAGAGACACTGCGTTAACGGCAGAACAGGGGAAGGACTCACATGAACAAGTATAAAGGACACATGGACAATAACTAAGGTAGGGGGTGGAAATGGGAGGGAGGTGGGGAGCACTGGGAGGGGGGGCAGGGCTGGGAATATAAGACAGAAAACTGTACTTGAACAAGAATTAAATAAAGGAAAAAAAAACAGTCATTGATACCAGGATCCTGGGCCCGACAGGATCTACAGGAAGCTTACAACTGCCTTTAGAATCAGTGAACGCATTAGAAAGTTGGCTGACAGTCAACTGACTTGTGAGACGAAGGAGCCAGCGCGAGCGAGGCGCAGGAACAAGGCAGGGATGGGAAGGCTCTGACAGAAGGCTGTGAAGCCTTTAAAATAGACCCGAAACTCTGAGACTCCTCCCTTCGGGAGGTGGAGCTTAGTTGCCTGCCTCTTGTGGGCGGAATGCGCTTGCCCGCCTCGGATGAGTAGAACTGAGCAACAGTGAGGGTGGGGTTCAGGGCCAGAAGCAGAGCGGGGCACGGTTCAGAATACTAGTTAAAGACACAGAGCAAGGGCACACACGTACACACACACACACACACACACACACACACGTGCAGGAGAGGGGTGGGGGCAGGAGCTGAGAGCCACTCCCTCTGAGCTCCACCCCAAGACGTCCCACTCTGCCCTGCAGACGATTTGGGGCTGAAAACAATCAAGGCCCAGAAGCTTCAGGAAGAACCTCTGACCTTCCCCCGAACTGCCTAAAAGAATTCATGATAGAAGGTCATGTCCAGAAGAACTCTGGCCCCAGCGTGACCTGAACGAGACGTGATAGACAGGGAGGAACCAGGCAAGGCAGTGATCAAAGTGCCTTGTGTGACCCGTTGTCCCAGCAAACATTTGCTTACTCAATAGTAGCTCTCTCGTCACCCTGTGACCGGCCCTGAGGCCGTTCCCCCTGAGGCCCCAGGCCTCTGCCTCCTTCTGCTTCGTCCATAATGACCACTATACCTCATTTGGCCTGGCTGTGTTTAGAATTTTTTATGCTTATATAACTTCCCCATGTGCGTATTTAAAACTTGGTTTTTCTGCTGTTAATCTGCCTTATGCCATTTTACGTAGTCAGCCAGCCATGAGAACCAAGAGGGGGAGGGGGGATTTTCCTGTCCCCTACAGACCAAATCATACAAGCCACAGGCCCCCCCAACCCCCCTCCCCCGACCCCCTGCTCCAACAGCCAGCTTCTGAGAGGCCCACGTGGTGAGTCCGTAATCTCGAAAGTTCACCTTCTTCAAAGCAGCCCTCCCTGCCCCAGTCAAGCCCTCTAACGACTGCAACCCCAGCCGACAGCTTGACCTTGGGAGACACACTGAGTCAAAACTGCCCCGCTAAGCCATTCCCGGAATCCCAACGCTCCGAATTTGGGGGTAAAGTGTCACACGGCCAGAAAACTAACACAGGAGAAAGGTGGGAGGAACCCTGAATGCTGGGGCTGAGGTGACTGTTTTAGTTTGATTCAGATTCACTTCCTCCCCCCGCCCCTCCCCCCATCTTTGCCTCTGCTCAAGGAAGAGGCTGAAGGGAAGAAACTTCGTGGGCCTGGGGAGTGGGTCTCAAAAGAAAGCCTCTCGCCCTCCTGTTGGAAGTAAGAGCCAAGGTTCGAAGGTTTAAAGCCACAGAGGTGGGGGGTGGAGGAGTGTCCATTCATTCATTCATTCACCAAACGTGTGCGGAGCACAGGGAGCCTGGCCCGGGCCATGCTCGGGCGATACCACAGGGAGGGGCAGAACAAACACCAGGCCTGCCCTCGTGGCGTCTGCTGTCCCCTCCTCCTGTGTCCGGTCACAAACATACAGGAATCCAAAGATGCACAGACTGCAGGCTGAAGTGTCCACTGCTGGCTGCTCCTTGGTCCAAACAGGACTCCGTGGTGGTAGAAAAGCAAGTGTGTTTTATTTTCCAGAACAGACGCCAATGGCGGCATCTTTCTGGAGGAGGCACTGACACCTCCAAGGACCTAGGCACCCGGGAGGGGAAAATCCAGCATCCAGCCTGCTGGTCGCCCTCCCTTCCCAGCACAGCCTCCCCCCGGGGTACACACAGGTCACTGGGTCATCTCCTGCGTGGGAAGCACCCTCCCCAGGCCCGCCCAGGTGTACACAGGTATCACTGTGGGTTTCAGTCTGAGGTGCTGCTGGGGAGTGAAAGTGAAGCTGAACCTGAACCTGAACCTGGCAGGGGATCCCGCCAGCACACCCTGCCTGGCCCTGCCCATCCTGGCACTGAGCCAGAGCTGTTCTTTGTCCCCATCAGCCCCAGATCGGGTGTCAAGGCAAAGCGAGATGCCCGTTTCCCAGCTCCTCTCCCTGGATCGGGCCTCCGCGGTTCGTCTGGCTCCACCACCCTGTTGCCTTCCCTCCCTCCCTCCAGCTGCCCCCCAGCTTCTCCCCCAGGTTCCCCCTCCCCTGCATTTGGACCTGGGCCTCCTGGCTCCCTCTGTGGTCCCTTTGCCCCTGTCTCCATGGTTGGCAGTTCCCCAGGAGGGAGCCACAGTTCCCAGGCCACTCGCGCCAGGGAATGTCTGTGAGCCCAGCCTGCAGGTGGCAGTTGAACCGTCACCTTTCACACGCCTGTGTGACTGGAGACCAGAAACGTCCCCATCGTTGTACCTCAGACAACTCCTCCCTGACGCTTTCTATGACAACAGAGGACGGGACCCTTTTTTGTTCCTTCGGTTGAAGGAAAAATAATTTCCCCTTTATTTTTCAGCAGTGACGGCCGATCTACCAGATACTGACTGGCACCTCTGTTCCTCCCCCCAAGTCCTCAGCCGTCTGGGGACGGCTCATCCCACTCTCAGCAGAGCGTGTTCTCTGGAAGTCCTGGAAGTGACCGTCTGCAGTGACCGCCACGCAGGGGCTTCCGACAGCATCCCTTCTGCTGCCATAGAGCTTTCCGAGGACATGGTCACTGGTCGTCATAGCCACGTTGCTGTCACAAACTCTACCCCTCTGCCCTTTCCCTTCAAGCTTCCTAAGACATTCGGACCAGCTTCTGGTGATTCACTAAGTCCTTGGGTTCTCGACAGCTCAGATCTTCCGAACAGATGTCAACAGATAGGTAAGTAACCAGCCTCCAACGTAACCAGGAAACTGGGGAGCTGCGGGCTCCTTCACGGCCACCCCTGAACGGGCAGGAGCCACGCCCCAGGCTTGGGCATCGTGAGCTGTCTGGTCCCTGCCTTGGGGCTCTCTTATGACTGAGAAACTTCTCAACCTCGGGGTCAGTGCCGACGGACCACCCCCTCAGGCAAGTCTTAGAAGCAGGACCCAAGACACGGGACAGAATCTAAGTGCTCTTCGGCACCAGAGAGCACTGTGGAAGTTTCAGTGTGTCCATTCCAAAGCCAACAGAATGCGGCGCGTACCTGTTCCGCGCCCGGCATTGCTGTGTGCTGGTGCCGCCAGAAAGTGCCCCCGGGGTTTCCTGCCTGTTGGGGACAGCTATGGGCTTGGGACAAGCCCTACAGGACTATGGAACGCCGACTTTGAAGAGGGGATGACATTGAAGCTGGACTTGGAAGGATGAGTTGGAGTTTGCCGGGAGTAGGCAAACTCTCTCACCATGGGGAGGTGCCTGGCTGTGGTGGGTTCAGGGGGGTTTATGCAGTAACCAGAGAGAAGAGGGCGGGGAGTGCTATTAGGTTGGAAAGGAAGGGGCCAGTTAACGTAGGAAAGATTTTACCTGCCGTGCTGAGAAGCTTATGTTTCACTTTTTTTTTTTGACTGGCTGGCATTTGCTCTGATAATAAAACACAGATTTGATGCTGACTAGAGCCTTGGTTTTAAAGCTTCATCTGATCTCTTAGGGATGAAAAGTGGCTTTCTCAACTCATTTTTTTAAACCTCTAGAGAACACTTTAACCAACATAATCTCTCATTCTTTCTTACTCTGACAGGGAGTTGCTTAAGAGTGAAATAATTCATTTCTTTATTTCTCAATATTGCCGATTGTGCGGGGTTTTGGGTTTTATAAAACTCTGATTGCTTTTGGCTGCTGTTACTCGGGGAAAACCTGAAGGCGCTCCAATGCGCATCAGAGAGGCCAGTTTCCTGAGGACAAAAGAGGCTGTGTTAGGTCTAAAAGTGCAGAGTCGGAAATTAAACTGAATTCTGTGTTAACATGAGGAGTGGGCCCTGTGGCGCAGTACCCACGGACTGTCCCCCAAATGCTAAGTTCATAGCCACTCAATAAATAGCAGTCAATGCAATGCTTAGGCGTCTCCCCTCTCCTCGTCACCCACTCTGCCTCCCTCTCCCTCTCTCCACTCAGTCCAGGTGGCTTTAAGTGCCAGCTGTATACTGAAACCTGCAGAGAAGGGGGTTTGTTTACCTCTTTCTCTGACTGGCTGCTCAACTCCCCCACCCCCCTGCGTACTCGACATTTCAGTCACACTTTGCAAATCTTGATTTCTGCATCCGCCCATGGCAGACTGCGTTTCCCAAAGATGGGCCTAGTAGCTCCCATCCCACATGCTCTTCTGTCATGTGACTGTGACCTTGACCCCCCCCCCCACATTGAGGACCTGATCCTTATTGTCTCCCCTCGAAATGTGTGCGTCCTCAGGAGGCTCACCCTCGGGCCCAGCCACCTGCTCCAAGGTTGCTGCACAGAGAGGCCCAGTGGAGGAGTCCCGGCCGGCAGCCCAGGGGAGGGCCCAGCCGACGGCCGGCCTCCAGGGCAGACGTGAATCTGAGCTGCCCCAGAGAACACCACTGGCACCCACCGAGTCCCCGCTGAGCTCGGCCCATCTTGCAGGTGTGTGAGTGGAACTATGACTGGTGATGTCTGAGGCCACTGTGTTAGGGACAGCGGGTTCCTCGGCTGCAGATAACTGGAACCCCCCCCCACCGGCCCCTCCTGCCATCTTCTCTCTCTCTGAGAAGGGCATCACGTTTGCCCCACTGCTCAGGTCAGAACCTAGATGCATTTTTCTCTCCCATCCCACATCCCATCTCTCAACAAACCCATTTGCTTCTGCCTTCAGAATCTACCCAGAGCCCTAGTCCCACTCCAAGCTCCTCAACTGTGACCTCCAGAGCACTGACCCACAGGCACTGGTAGAAGCAATAACTGTTTACCGTTTTCAGACTCTAAGTTTTGGGGTAACTTGTTAAAGAGCAATAAATGACCGATCCCTTTCATTTATTACCGATCCATTCCTGGGCATCCCTGCCTTTGGTTCACTGGAGAATCAAGTGTTCACGACATTCTCCGTTATGACATTTCCCCACATGGCCCCATGTAGACTGACTCTGAAACCTCGCTCAGCTGTGACACAGCACCACCCCAGCTTCCTTCATATGATTACAATGAACATGTGTTTACATGCATGCTCACATGGCATCCTCATGGGAATCTAAGGGTAGGAAAACACTTTTGCATCCCTTCATTGTTTAGTCAGTAAAATCAAAGCTCGGAGAAATTGAAGTGATTGGCCCAAGGCCACCCAGGTAGTAGTACGTCGTAGCTGGCACTTGGTAAGTATCCCAGACTCTCTGTGTTACTTTGTTGAGGCTGCCGTCCCAAAGGAGAACAAACTGAATGGATTCAAACAGTAGTTTACTCACTCACAGTCCCACAAGCTTGAAGTCCAAAGTCAAGGTGTCTGTGAACTTGGTTCCTTCTGGGGACTCTGAGGGGAATCTTTGTCCCGCACCCCTGGACCCCCAGCATCTGGCGTCAATGACAATCTTGCACGTTCCTTGGCTTGTGGCTGCCCCTAATCTCTGCCTCCATCCGCTCGGGAGCTCGCTCCCCATGTGTCTGTCTCCTCCTCCAATAAGGCTGGGTTAAGGGTCCGTTGATCTTAACTTCTTCAATTACGTCCACAAAGACCTCATTGTCCAATAAGTCACATTCTCAGGTACCAGGGGTTAGGCCACATTCTCAGGTACCAGGGAACACAAATTAACCCAAAGCACTTTCATAAACCACGGGATTGGGCCTAACTGGGGGTTCTTGGGCCTTGCTTTGTCACAAAGCACCACTTGGGAAACACACATCCTGGAGAGTACATCAGAGTACCACCAGGGGGCACCACTTGATCAGAAAAATAACAAAAATAGCTGTGGTTTATCAAATTCCCTAATGAATTTGTTCCTTAACTTTGTTTTTTAATTAGGACCTTAAAAATATGATAGCCCAGAAAGACTCAAATATTTTATGATTTTCTGATCACAGATGTCCAAGCAGCCTGAAAGCTCGTTGTTCCCACACGCGTAGCAGCAATGGGGTTGGAGTCGCCCCGTGCCGGCAGACTGTTCAGGGAGGGAGGGGGTGCCTCAGGGTCCTGACCACAGGGCACCGTGTTGTGAAGCCAGGAGAGCCTGTTACCGCGGTCGGGCGCTCCTGCTGCGTTTGAGATTTAAGTGAGATTGTACATCAAAACATAAGCTGAGCCCTGGCTGGCGCGGCTCAGTGGATTGAGCGCCCGCCTGCCAACACCGAAAGCCCCCCTCGCACACCAGCTTTGGGAGGGGTCTCTTCCCTGTGGAAAGCTGGCCGCTCCCCGCAGATAGAAAGCTCTGGTGGACTGGAGGAGTAATGGATGATGACCCCTGACGTGGACGGGAGTGTCTGCCAAACTCTATATAGCTTAAAATTTAGCCCACAGTATAGTTCTAACCATCCCTGTTTTCAACTGGGAAGGCACCTGAGGAAAACGTCTTCCCTACTCGGCATAAAGATGCTGCCACTCGCTGCATCTGACGTTCTGCCAGCCTCTGCTTCTCTCCGTGTCCCACCGGCAGCTGGTGCCGGGACCTTCAGAAATAAAACCAGCCCCCAGCCCACACCAGGATTTCTCTCCCTGTGGAGACCACCTGCTTCGGAAACACCTGAGGTGCTTGCTTTTAAAAACACGGAGTTCTGGGCTCTCACCCAGACTTGGTGAGTCAGACCCTCTGCAGCCGGGATCCAGAAATGTGTTTCTAGCGGGTTCCTCCGGTGTTCGCTATGCTCTGCGGTCTGAGAACCTGAAGGAATCTGCACTTTGCTTCTGAGAAGACAACGCAGACCGAGGATGGTGTGATTGGGGTGCTGTGCTCCTGCTTTTGTGGGGCACTTGGTTAATAACAAGCATTAGGGGTTGCCTTGTGCCTCCCCCACCAAACTCATATGTTGAAGTCCTAAGCCCCAGTATATGTCATAAAAGGAGTTTATTTAAAAATAAGGTTGTTGCAGGTGTAATTCACAAAGATGAGGTCATTAGGGTGGACCCTAATCCCATGTGACTGCTGCCCTTATACAAGGAGAAATATGAACAGAGTCACCCACACAGGGAGAATGCCGTGTGCGGGTGAAGGTAGAGATCAAGGCGATGCCTGCAGGAACACCAGACCTGGCCAGCAAGCCACCAGAAGAAGCCTGCAGCGAGGCAGGGATCAGATTACCCCTTCCAGCTTTCAGAAGGAACTAACCCTGCTGACACCTTGATCTTGACCTCCCAGCCTGCTGGACAGGGACACAGCACGTTTCTGCTCTTCAAGCCCCCCAGTCTGCAGTACTCAGTTACAGCAGCCCTGGCAGACTGATAGAGAAAGGCAGAATGGTGAGAACACTACCCGTGTTCTCACCTGCCAGCCTCAACCACACCATTTCTGGGAGAGGAAGAGAAATCCAAAAGGCCAACCTAAATCAATCTCTCTGTCTCTCTGTCTCTCCATCTCTCTCCCTCTCTCCCCCCTGCAAAGCCATGGGGAGCATCAATAAACCCAGCAAGCTCCTTCTCTTAGGCCTATTCATCTTCCATTAAGGGCCCATTTTACCAAGCTGATGGGTGGAAAACGGTACTGGCTACCGTTAGGCCCAAATAAGGAGCTGACGGCTAACACAGGCGGGGGAGTTTGAAAGAGGGAGAGCATGCGCACAGGACGTCTGGAGACGGAGGAGTCGGTGGGTGTTCCTTGCGGTGGGAAACCCCCTCCCCCGAGCTCATGGAACATACTGTACTTTCCTACGTGGCAGCCAATGTAACCCTCTATCAACACTTCTTAAAATCAGCCTAGAGAGGATTGCAAAGGGCTTGTGAGGGCAACATGAAAGTTCTGCACCGTGATGGCTGTGGTTGTTGGTTACACGGTGGTGTGATTTGTCAAAACTGGTTGAGTGGTACACTTAAAACTGGTGAAGTCGGTCACATGTAAATTATACCTCAATAAAGCTGATTCCAGTAAAAAATTCAGGGCGTAAAGAACGTTCTGGTTAAATGTGCTTGGTTTGGATCAGGGAGAAAGAAAAAAATCAACACTTGTGGGATTTTTTTTGTTTGGTTGGTTTTTAACAAAAAACGGGCCCAAAATAGACCATTTGATTTGAAACACAGCATGAGAAAGAAAGATAAAAATAAAAGAAAGATAATTTTATGGTACTTCATCAGAAAATGGGAAAACACATATATCTTAGTATTCTCAGTCAGATAGTTAATCTGATATGTAAAAGATGATAAAAAGAAAAGAGGAACAAGAAAATCCTCTTTTCTCTGAAGACAGAACAAAAATTAAAAGTACTAATGAATAATCCCTAAGTATAAATGCTGTTAAGTGTGGAAATAAGCAGAGAAGTGTCCCCATTAGAACTAATAAGAGATTTGCTGGGAACTTTCCAGTTAAAAGATAAAGGTGGGGAATTAATGTGTCACTGAGCTAAGCCACACACCGACAACTCCAACCCTGACTTAATACTGTCTACATGGAGTGTGTGCAGCACAGTCCTGTTGGGCAGGCAAAAGCCTGCATGTTTGGGGAATGAACCCGAACCTTTGCATTTAGGATGGGAGGCCGGGCGGTGCTTTCTATCCCAGAGCTTCTGATTAGCTGACAAAAGTGCCCAGGACCTGTCACTCTCCTGAGCACGTTCTTACTCACATCTCCAAACTCACTCAGCAACAGGGTTTCGATCTGAAACCTAGGTACTGGAGACTGCAATATTGTATCACAATATTGTAATATTGTAGTGCAGTAGAGCGCTGTGGTTTGTGGCCATCCTGCACTGAAGGGGGGTGAGGAGGGCCAAGGGAAGTGACCTAGGGCATCTAGAACAGGGCTTGGCTCACAAGGGCATCACTTCCTTTAGGTTCTTACACTAAGCAACTTGCTGTCTCTGGAAGTTGCACCTCTGTCTTAGATGTTATATCCTGGATTTTTTCCCTCCCTCATACACATTCCAGATGACAAGCAGAGGTGTCTAGCTTAGTTTGATCTTAGAGAAAAACCCCAACATTGAGACAGTGGGAACTTTGTCCCCAGTTTTGAGAACTGGGGCAAAATATGTAAGCCATCCAGACCTTTATTTCTTCATTACAAAATGGAATATTTATCCCTTGAGTTTGTTGTTAAAATTAGGGTTTAGCCCTAGCTGGTGTGGCTCAGTGGACTGAGCGCCAGCCTTCGACCTGAAAGGTCACCGGTCCGAGTCCTGGTTCAGGACACATGCCTGGGTTGCAGGCCGGGTCCCCAGCTGGGTGTGCGTGACAGGCAACCCCACACTGGTGTTTCTCTCCCTCTCTTTCTCTCTCCCTTCCCCTTTGTCTAAAAATAAATAAATAAAATCTTTTTTAAAATTAGGGTTTATAATACAGGTAAAGTGCTTAGCTCTGTTCCTAGTTTTGATTAAACTCAATAAATTACACTAGTATTAGGTGATACTTTTAAAGGGTCTTATTGCAGCCTTTCTACAATTTCATGGTGATGTATAAAAGGTCACCTTTTAAATTTTGCATAAATCAAGAAGTTTAAAGTTAAGTTCATTACATTAAATCCGTATTGAGTAGAGAGCTGCTGAATTTCATGTCACTCATTCCCTCCTTCAACAACTACTGAATTATGGAGGGTTTACTATATGCCGAATACTATTTTAGGAATGGGGACAGAGCAGAGAATATGGCAGATGCAGCCCCTTCCCTTACAGAGGTTATAGTCTAGAAGGGGAGCAGACAACATGAGAACAATCAGTATATGAGTGAGGTGGCGTTCAGTGCCCTGGGGTCGGGGGGTCCAAAGGAGTGGCTGTGTGGAGTGCTGGGTGGAGAGAGATTGCTGCTGCGTGTCTCAAGGGAAAGGCCTCACTGATGAGGTGCCACAGAAGCAGACAGCGCAAAGGCTGTGAGGGCACTACATGTAGACATCTGGGGCAAGGCCAGTGTAAGCAGAGGAAAAAGCACGTGCAAAGGCCCTGAGGCCTAAGCCTGCTCAACCTGTTTAAGCTGGAAGAAGGCCTGTATGACTAGAGCCGAGAAAGTAAGGGGGCGGAGGGAAGGAGAGAGGTCAGAGGAAGGCAGACCATGGAGGATCTTGCAGGCCATAATAACTGAGATGAGGCCTTTTGAGCAGAAAGCAGCAGGGTGGACTTATATTTCACTCCCCCCACCTCCAACACTGGCTGCTTTCAAAGAGACGTCGTAGTCCTTTTGTTATTGTATGTTTACATTTTAATAGGATCATTCTAGCAGCTGTGTTGAGAATAGACTGCAGGAAGACAAGGATAGAAGCAGGAAGGCCCGTTGGGGGGCATATTGCAGAAGGAGGAGGGCAGGCTTGGACCAAGGGGATAAAAGGGGTTAGATTCTGGATGTGTTGAAAGCAGAGTCAACAGGGAGTGCTGAGGGATCAGATGCAGGCATGAGGGTCAGAGGGCCCCCCGTGTTTTAGTCTGAGCAAGCTGCCCTCTCCGGAGACAGGAAAGATTGCAGAAGGCATGGATTTGGCTGAGAAATTTGGATGCTTGGTTTTCATTTTATTAGTATTAAGAAGCCTAGCAGGAATTCAAGTGGAGACATCAAATAAGTAACCATATATAGAAGTCTAGGCAAGAGAGAAACATTGACTGCATCAGCTTTAGATGGTATTTAAAGAGACCCACAGGCTGAGCTCTGGGGCCAGAGACGGGAGTGGGAGGCAGAGCGGTAGCTCCAGGCCTCAGGGCCCAGGGAGGAGAGGACAGAGCTGTGCAGAGGGAGAGTGCCAGTATTTCCTTTCTGGTCGAGATATTTGGCTTTTATATTTGCAAACTAAATCACTGCTTTGGGTGGCTCTTCCAAAACAAATCACCCTTCCCAAAGGCCTGAGTCTTTGTTCTCCACAGAATCTAAAGCAGTTCTCAGCTTTGAAGTAGCACCTAGATTGTATCCCATTGCCCTGTCCCGGTTTCAGGGATCTCAAGGTCTGGCTTCTGACACTAACCCGAGCGATCGCTGCATTTCTTTCTTATCCACAGATGCTTCTGGTAGGAAGAAAACTTAGATCTAAAGAATGGGATCACTCTCTTTCTTTTGAAATAGTTCGAATTCAAATGAGTCTGCTATGCTCAGGAATGCAAGTCAGACTCAAGGTGCAGAAAGCCACATAAGAAAGCAATAAAGTATCTGAGCCACTGAACAAAAAATATATGTGTATATTGAGAAAAAATAATTCCAGCCAATATAACTCTCACCACTCTCGTCATCATGAGGCCTTCCCTGTGATTTAGAAGCAAGGATATTTATTTGCTATTAGGGTCCTAAATAAAATCAAATGTAGAGCCAAATAGCCATTGGGGAAGAGGAGAGATGGCCTCGGGGAAGGTCTGGTGACAGTTTATGCGGAAGATGGAACCAAATAGACTTGGGGGGGGGGCGATGTACTTACTGGCATTTGCCCCACGGTCCACGTCACTTGAGAGCTTAGCCAAGGCATATTTTTAGTGTTCTGCTGTGTTTTTTTTTAACAAGGTTGGTTCTTATGATATGACATGACCCTGATCATGTTCCAATGAAACCAACTCCCTACAAAATTGTCTTCCCAGTAAATGTTTATCCCTACATTTCCAACACAGGGGGATTCTGAAGTCAGTGCGGGACTCCTAACCCTAGAAGTGCATCCGCAGCTGAACACCAGGGATGCCTCCTGCCCATAAGCCACGTTCCCCGAAAGTGGGATGCAGAGGGGTCCGTATCTGCGGGGGTCTCTTCTGCACGGGGACCCCTTCAGTGTCTGCCGGTTTTCCCCAGACCCCAGCACGGCCCGACCGGAGAGGCCCGGGCAGGTGCAGAGCGCAAGGTAAGCCTGCCCGCGGCCCACGCACGGGCTGGCCGCCAGCTGGACACCTGTTACTGCCTCCGAGTTACCGGTTAACCACGGCCGCGGGCAGATCATAGTAGCTGAAGGAACGCCTTCTCCGGGCCGCCAGCCGCACAGGATAACGACGGCCTCTGTACCGAGGCGGGTCAGTTTGGCAAAAAGAAGGCAATCGGTCTTTCTCGCCAGGGCAGGCGCTTGGCCTCCTCGGTCCCAAAGCTGGACCCGCGAGCCCCCAGCCCTTTCGCTGTGCAGCTGGGCCCCACCCCGAGTGCGGGCGTGCCTCCGGGCTGCATGCGCATGCGCGACCGCGGGTGGGGCGGGGCCTCACGCTAGCGTCCAGTCCCTTCCCCTCCGGCTCCACCCGGGCTAGTCCCGGCGGTGCGGGGCGGAGTGCGCCTGCGCAGAGCCGGCAGTCCGGCGGGGCTGCAGCCGCACGGTGGCCGGCGGTTGCCGTGGGGACCGCGGGCCCCTCCCTCCTCCGTCTCCGCCCTACGCTGTTCGCCCCCGAGACGCGGCGGACGACCCCGGCCCTCCCGTCCTGCCGCCCCGCCTGGAGGTGCAGCTGTGACCCGCGAGAGGCGGTGCCGCTCCCAAGATGTCGCAGACGGCCATGTCCGAGACCTACGGTATGCGGCTCGGCGGGCGGGGAGGCGGGGGCGCGGGGGTGCGGAGCCGGGCAGCCGGGCCCGGAGTGCGGGACGCGATCCGCTTTGTCAAGTTCCCTCCGGCAGCTCCTCCGCGCGCACGCCGGCGGGGGCTTCCTCCCAGAGTCTGATTTCAGCAGTTCAGGGTTTGGGCAGGAGTCGGAGCCCCAGTTTCCTCCGCGGTATTGTCCCCAGCGAGGGGTGTGCAGGACTTCGGGCGACGCCTGCATTTCAGCGTGAGCCTGGGTCGTTCGCGGTTGACCTTCCTGGTTTGGGATGCCTTTCTTTGCACCTGATCGCGGAAGGAGTAGTCGGTAGACTCTTCCAGCTCCTCCTCCGGAGACCGCTGGCTTCGTTTCTCTGTCTCGCTCGAGGTTTTTAGCCCTTTCTAGTTGCATTATGACTATTAATAAATGACTTTTTTTCACCATAAACATCTTGGAGGCAGTCCTGTGTTTAACCTTTGCTTCCCCTCTGAATACCCACCCGTGGAATTGTCCACAAATATTTTTGAATAAACAAAAGCCTTCCCAATACATACGCTGTGTTTTTTCGTAGCCGTTGCTGTTTTAGTCCTGCATGGTGAAAAAAATGAACCACACAGCATACCACTGCGTCCCGTCAGGGCTGAGGAGGTGTTACCAGTCTGTAATCACTTTCAGATGTGTGCATGCAGATTGAGACTTTGATTTGGAGTTTTACAGTTTCTGGCATAGGCTCAGATTCAAGCCCACCCAGCCTTGTCTCCATTTGCGCTGGCGCGCCGCTGTTTTCCTGGGAGGAGGTGCGCGCGGGCATGTGGAGTCCGCGTGCTGGGAGGGCACGCGCTCCAGGCTGGGCGCTAGTCTCAGAGTGCTTACGGGGGGGGGGGGGGGGGGGGGGCGGGNCCGGCGTGTACACTATTAATCCAACTGTGACACTAATGAATGGTTAAAAACGCTGCAGGAGTTCTGAAGGAATGTGGTCCTTTACAGTATATTACGAAGAAACCTAACCTAGACTGGGACCAGGAAGGCATTAACCAGGCAGCACCGCAGAGCAGCACATGCCCATGCCCTGAGGGGGATGAGGTTCCAAAAGGGGAATATGGCTTAAGCTTCTCAACAGCCTGCGGTAGCGGGGTGAGGGTGAGGCAGGGGGGACCTTGAGGTCCGGAGAGGGGTGGGGCACCATGCATTTGCCCCTTGTTGAGCCTTTCCTGAGAAGGGTGTGTGATTGAGGACAGGGGGTGGTGGGGGCAGGGGTCTGTTTCCTAGAAGGCTTTGGAGATCTTCCACAAAGCTGCTAGCTTCATAAAGACCAGTGTTGTCAAAGATGCAAATGCATCCACGTGGTCTGGTTCTCTGCATAGAGAATCTCTGTCAGATTCCATAAATATGTTCTCCGGCAGTTTTTGGTTCCCCTTTTGGCTTTGCTTTTGCTCTTTATCCCACCCTTATTTTCTTTCTTCGACCTGGATAAAGTTGACCGGGAGGCATGGAAAGTCGAAGTAAGCATACCCAGGGGGAGGCACCTATGAATTAGTAAGAAATGACTGGAAGAGTTCAGGACACAGAGCTTTTCTGTTTCATTCTGTTACATAAACTGGGAACCATGATAAAATGTAGGACATCTACAGAAATTTTGGCATCTCTACTTCTTTCAGACAGAGTTCACTGACCTTTTCAACATCACAGTAACTGATTCAATGCTGAGCATAAGGCTTTGATCATTAGGACTCTGACTTCATAGCAGCTTGAAAATGTTTTTATTTTTTCTACCAATTCAGTTTAACCTTTTCCTCTAGTACAGGAATTCGAGGAAACTACTAGAAATCAGTTTTAGAAAGAGCAAATGTGGCAGTTCAGAGCGTCAACCTAAAATTAAACATCATCCCAGACCAAGTCCTAACACTGTCATGTTCTTGCCTTATCACCAACCATATTTGCACAGCATTGTTGCCCCAAAGCAAAATGGTCAGGGGCCCTCCTTCTGGACCTTTGCCTTTCGATAGCTGGTTTGAAAAAAAAAATGTTTGCCTAACCTTTAAACTCCTTTCTACTGTAGGTTCATTTTTTTTTCTCTTCTGAAAAAGAATGCTCTGTGTAACTAGCGACAAATAAAGAGCCAGAGCTTACAATGTCCTGTTAATTAAAGCAGTATTTCACCTTTCGTAGACTGAGCAGTGTTCAGCATGTCGCTGCTTTGAAACCACTAACCACATGAAAACTATATACTTTATATAATATTGTAATACAGTATTGCAGTCTTAAATACCTAGGTTTCAGATTGAAACCCTGATTCTGAATAGCCCTAAACTGAAATAGTGTTTCCTAAATATTGTTACATTCACAGTGTTCCTAAAGCCCTGGCCAGTCAGTGCGGCTTGGACTCCCAGAGGAACTCCGGCCACCTGTGACTTGGGAGATCACCAATTGACCCTAAAGTCATTTCTGATACCAAGATTTGTGAGACAGACTAACAAATCGAATAGTAGTACCAAGCAGTGATGTTTAGAAAGGAGCTAAAAAGTTTAAGCAGTACACTATGAAATTTTAAGGGCTGAAGCACTTTGAGGGAGAGGAAAATCTAAGCCAAATTCTATATACAGGGTCTGAAAGAAGTAACGCCATTGAGCGTGGTTGCTAGGATACGTGCCTGTCTCACACAGGGTGGGTAGCAATTGAACATTTCACCAAAAATGTCATAAATAATATTGTACATGGTTTTTATTTATTAAATAATTATTAAATATTATACACATTTATTAGGGGCATTAGTTGTGACAGACCCTGTATATTGGAGTTTACACCTTCTACAATGAAAATACTTTATGAAACAGGAACACAAATTATTGGTCCTATTCTAATTAATACTACAATATACTCTTAATATTTTTTTACTTTGGGCTTTATTTTTTAAATATAGTGTTTACCAAATAATTTTGAGAATTATCAAGATTTGTAAACATACTACATATATATAAATATATAAACATATATACAAATATGTTTATATATATTTACATATAAACATACATAATATATAAATAGATGTTATATAAATATTATATAATATTTATATATAAATAATAGGCTGTTGTGGGTTGAATGCTGTCCTCCCAAAGATATGTCCAGACCCTAAACCAGGTACCTGGGACTGTGGCCTTCCTTGGAAACAGTGTCTTTGCGGATATAATGAGGTTACAATGAGCTCGTACTGGATGAAGGTGGGCCCTGATCCAGTGAATGATATTCCTACAAGATGAGCAGAATTTGGTCACAGACACACTCACAGAGAATGTGATGTGAAGACAGAGCCTGAGATTGGAGTGATTTATCTACAAGCCAGGGATCACCAAAGGATGGCTGGCCACCCCTAGAAGCTAATAAGAGGCCAGGAAGGACCCTTCCCTAGAGTCTTCAGCGAGAACATGGCCCCACCAACACCTTGACTTTGGACTTCTAGCCTCTAGAACTATAAGACAATAAATTCCTCTTTTAAGCCATCTTCTGTTTTTCCCATGTACTCATTCACCAAAGAGAGGCAGTTAGAGCCCTTTTGCTTTTCTCTCTCTTCCTCTCCTAGGGGACAGTCCTGTCACCCACCCCGACATCCAGCCAGGCATGTGAGCATCAGCCACGTGCCCCCTCCCTTCACAGCCACATCCAGAGGTGACCGGGTCCTGTGGGTTCTTCCTTCTAAGCAGCGGCCACACCTGCTGACCCTCTCCTGCCCACTGCCCCTGTCTTGCTGCCCCTCCCTGCCTGACTCCAGTCCCAGGCTTCCCCATCCACCTACCACGTTGCCCCCAAAGCTGGAATCCATTTTTTTATCCGTCATTATCCTTGGTCCACTTGGTTTCTGAGTCTTTCAAACTGAACTTTTCATAGAGTTTAAGTAACTATTTACCCCCCCAAAAGTCAAGGGAAGGTTAAGTTGAGGCCAGGTTAGTGGATTATAAAGCGAGAAACCCAGCCTCCCTAAGTTCAGCACAGCAGCTTGGGCTCACCGCACAGCACCTGCACGGCGACTGCTGAGCAGTGTCCTCAACTCCTGTGTGCAAGGTGCAAGGAGGTGAGAGACAGCTCCCTGAGCCAGGGCGAGGGCGAGCTGGAAGGGGACTTTTAACGTGTATTTTAGGGCCCAGGCTACTGGTAACTTATGCCACAGCCTCACGGACAAATCGTGGTAAGTTAGTGATCTTTCCAATGCCTGTTGAGGTCCCTGAACAACAATTTCATGTGTGCATCAATGTGAACTTTTCACTGTACAAATGGTAACATCTCTTCTGTTACTGATCATAGCACCAACCGTCTTTGAGAACCACCTCGCCTTCCGTGCCCTTTCTGTGGTTAGCCGTAACAGAATTCTTTCGGAAGGTTCAGTACTCCAGAAATCCTTCTGACCGTGTATTACCAAGCAAGTGTGTTGCTGATCTTTGCCTTGGATATTTCTTTGGAATGCGAAGAACGCTAATGATGTTTCTTGAATTTCTTCTCTCAAAACATCATGGAGATTGAGCTGACGGATGTTACAGATTTCTTCCCCCATCCCCAATAACTCCATTAGGATACTTGCCAGTGGAAATAGTTTGAAGGAAAAGCCTCTGAACCCTGTGCATCCAGCACACTTGTCTTTGAATGTCACCGCTCTCCCCATCGGGCTGCTCTTGGTAATGGACTGTGCTCCTTTGTTTGAAGAATACTTGATTTGTGCTCCTCTGTAGCCATGACTGTGGGTTAAAAGCTAAAGTGATATGCAGGGTATCGTTACTGAAGGGGTGGATGAAATCGCAAGAGAAAAGAATAGGGTTCTAACTTCCTCTCTTCGGTGAATGAGTACCTGGGAAAAACAGAAGATGGCTTAAAAGAGGAATTTATTGCTTTATAGTTCTGGAGTCTAGAAGTCCAAAGTCAAGGTGTTGGCGGGGCGGTGTCCTCACTGAAGACTGTAGGAAAGGATCCTTCCTGGACTTTTATTAGCTTCTAGGGGTGGCCAGCCGTCCTTTGGCGATCCCTGGCTTGTAGATAGCAGACTGCAGGACAGCACACAAGTCAGATTAATACAGTCTGCACATTTTCTTCCTCTGTAATTCCCCTCAGCACTTTCCAACCAAAACTAACTTTGTGTGGCGAGAGATTTGGCCAATACAAATAGGTCCCCAATGGTGATGATGATGACACCCAGAGGTACAAAGCCAAGGGCAGTCCTACACTACTCAGAACAGTGGACTCGTGTATGACAGTGCTCAGTGTGACCTTTGTCCTTCAGTTCTTTTACTTCTCTTCTGGGCTGTGCTTTGGCATTTAAGTTTTATTTTTTTTAAGTTTTATTTATTTATCTTCAGAGGGGAAGGGAAGGAGAGAGGGAGAGAAACATCAATGTACGGTTGCCTCTGGTGTGTCCCCTGTTGGGAACTGGCCTGCAACCCAGGCATGTGCCCTGACTGGAAATCGAACAATGATCCTCTGGTTCGCAGGCCCTCGTTCAGTCCACTGAGCTACTCCAGCCAGGGCACATTTAAGAAATCTTAAAAAGCAGCTAACAGTGCCTGGAAATGGGGAGGGATATATTTTAGAGGGAAGTCTTTCATTTTCAGATGAATTTGCAATTGTGCAAGAAAGAGATTGGGGGCTCAAAACAAAGCTTCTCTCTCTGTGGTTATAATGAGAAATACTGTGGTGCATGGCACCCCCAGTTCCAACACTGTTTCTCGTGTCCATTGTTCATCCTGGCTGCTGCAGAAATCCTCATCGGAGGCGGGGGCTCACGGGCCTGTCCTTGCATTCAGGCAACTCGATTGCGACAAAGCCAGCCCGTCTTTCCAGGCTCGATCGTAAGCTCTTTGAAAGCAGGAGACTGCTCAGGCGCTTTCTGTCTGTCGTGCTGTGAGTGGCTCCTGGCCACACTTTCACAGAACAGCAGAAGAGCCCGATTTGACCCATCTGAGAGGGGTTGCTTTCCTCTCACTTACAGAATATAGGAGAAAGGGCCAGGATGAATAGAAAACCCTGCTTTAAGACATAGTTTGATCCTTTTCTTTATGGTGAAAGTCAGAGCTTTTCATATTGTAACAGAAATGCAACCCTAATGAGGTCCTCTCTCAGACAGCCGTGTCCGAATTAAAGAGGTCACACAAGGCATCCTTTAAGAAAATAATGTAGCCGTGGCTGGTGTGGCTCAGTGGATCGAGCGTGGGCTGCGAACCAAAGGGTTGCCAGTTTGATTTCCAGTCAGGGCACGTGTCTGGGTCTCGGGCCAGGTCCCCTGTGGGGGCCACGTGAGAGGCAACCACACACTGATGTTTCTCTGCCTCTCTTCCTCCCATCCCCTCTCTCTAAAATATAAATAAAATCTTTAAAAAAAAAAGGAAAGAATGCTAACCTGAAACCGGTCTCCAGAGCTGCAGGGCTCGGCTGCTGCCCAGCGCAGCAGAGTTTTGCACCTGGGGAAGGAACACATTGATCAAACGGGAGTTGGTCAGCCATGGAGGTGAAAGATCCGAAAAGTCAGGCTTCAGTGCGTCCATCAGGCACCACACTGGGGACAGGTGCTGAGCCCAGAGTGTAGCCTGGGACCCCCCCGAGCTGACTTGTTACTGTGGTAGCAGGTGTATTAGGTGATTTGAATCTGTGGCCAGGAGACCTGCAAACGCGTGCCATTTGGTAGTTAAGTAAATATTTGTTGAACGAACTCCCCTAGCCTGAAATCCGTGCTTACTTAACCTTCTGATTAATTGACTCTGTATGATCAAAAACAAATACTATGCTTGACAGAAAATGTGTGCTTAGTAGCTAATAGATCCTTAGCTCTTTTGGTCACTTAATCAGGTAGAATATTTCCAACCACAATTAGTAGAAAACCCAACTGAAAATCCTGTAGGTAACATAAAAATGTGTTTTTTCAAATAAGTATAGCTGCAGCTTCGTGGCTGGTCATTTCAGAAGCCCAACCGTGTCGGGGGGGGGACCTGGATTGTTCCCCTCCCTCCTCTGGGGGGTGAGCCCCGTCCCCTCAGAGTTTTAGGGGGTGACTCTGGTCATGGGGGCGTGCTTCCTCATTGCCATCTGTAGGAAAGAGTCCTTTCCTGCATTTGTGAAATAGGAGTCCTTCTCACTCATCTGACTGGGCCACGTCTGGCAAGAGCCTGCCCCTGGACCTTGCCCTGAGAGTGTAAGCCTGGCTTTCACTGGCAAGGAGGAGGGAGCCGGGAGTGACCATTATTGGCTTGAAATAACCAACCCCTGTCCTCCAGCTTGCGGGTCCTGTGTCCCAAGGTCACTCTGGCTCCTTGGGGAGTGGCTGCTAGGCAGGCAACACCTACTGCACCAGCATCTGCTAGGGTCTATAAAACATGCAGGTGACCGGTCAGTGTCAGCCCAGCCCAGTTCCTGATCTTCCCGAAGACGGTGACGGGCTTAATGCTCCCCCTTCACACTCCCCTCCACACAGCCGTGGGACAAGCACGGGCCTCCCATCAGGCACACAGGTGAGAATCTCTTGTCTTCCTGGAAAGAGAGATCGAAGTGTCTCGTATCGTTTCACAAACACGCTGTTCTTGCATTTGATCTTAGTTTTTATTGTCTTTTTTAAAAGATTTTATTTATTTATCTTTAGAGGGAAAAGGAAGGAGAGAAATATCAAAGTATGGTTGCCTCTTGTGAGTCCCCTGCTGGGAACTGGCCTGCAACCCAGGCATGTGCCCTGACTGGGAATCGAACCACGATCGTGTGGATCGCAGGCCCGCGCTCAATCCACTGAGCCACACCAGCCAGGGCCTTTATTGTCTTTTTGAACCTGCTGAAGATATTTGGTGTTTTGATCAAGATTCCTCTTCAGACTCACTCTGACTGCAAGAATACTTTTGGGAAGAAAATGCGAGTTGGCTATTGGGTGGCCGTTAAATATTTCCCCACTTTTGTTACATTCGCACTTTGAGTGATTTTGTCACGAGTACGGACACAAGCCAGGATACTATGCCTGTCACATACTTTGTAACAATGAAGTCCATGTTTTTGGATCATCTTTTTAATAGTAAAATCAGTAGAGACCTTCATAATCTAGACATGACTGGTGAAACTATTGATAAAATTTTTATTAAAGTGTATTTTGTTATTATATAAATAAGTTCTTTAAAAATGGTATATATTATTTAGTAATAAAGTTAATTTTCCTGAGTTATGTTTTCCCAAGAACAGTGTTATTTCTAGCTATAGAGTGATGGAAGAAGCTTTTGGGTCAGTGTCTTTGAATACGTACTGATCAAAGGTTCTCCGGCATTAACCTGCTGTCATTTCTATTCGTGGGCCAGGAAATCCTTCCTTATTGAAAAACCATTGGCGCGTCTGCGCAGTGTGGTAACCCTAACTCACGTTTAGGTAAGGGATGAAGTCAGGACACAGTACACAAAGCCCTTTGCCCCCACTGTCTCTGAACTCTGGACAGTGGGAGGTAAACCCTGGGGCCCACCTGTGAGGAGCCCAGGTGGTCAGGGGCTCTGCCCACCGTCCCAGAGCTGAGGAGGGCGGGGCTGGAATCTGAACTCAAGATTGTCTGGCCTCACCTTCCCAAGGGTGGTCAGATTCTTCCTTCCCTTTTCTTTCCCCTACAGAAATCTCCTCCGTAAAGTCTCTTGAGTGGTGACGCAGACTAAACGTTCTTCCTGGATCTCATTGCTCCAAGACATGTTCTAGGCAAACACTGGGTGTTTCATATAAGTCACAGTCGATTATGAACTCAGGGTGAAACTGAGGACGGGGCGGGAACCAAAGCCTGTACCTTCCAAACTAGTGCAGAGACCTCGTGAACGTTCGTTCGTGAGGGGTGCTGTCAGAGATCTGCGTCGTCTCGGAAGTCTCACGTTCCGTTGGGGTATTCGGGGTTTGCTCGGAAAACACAGTCCAGAAAGACATGTTTTCTGTACATAGCCTCAGGAAATTACCGCCTCCTTTTTTATTGTGCTAGTTAGAGCGTTCTCTGAAACATTGTGACGAGGCACTCGGCCTGATTTCTTCACAGAGTTTTCTCCACCTATATCTCACTCAAACTCCACATTCTACTCTTCAAAATTCCCAAAACTCGTCTCCTGGTTAAGGGTGACTGTTTTTATTAGGTCTCTTCATTTCTGGCTATTGCACTGGCCACTGACTTCCTTTTCCGGGCAGTTTTTAGGAGATACTTTCTTTTTAAAAACGGATTATTACATCAAGCAGAGAGCAACTCCGAACCTGCGGCTTTGATGCTGGCTGGCTGGCCCTGCTCACTCACCTGCTGACTGCCCTTCATCCACACAGCAGGCCCCACACAGTGGGCCGGGTCCTAATGAGCACTTAGGCCAAACCACAGGCCCTGACCCGGCCCCCAGGCTGTCACTGGAGAGCCTGTGCTGCAGAAGTTAAATCCGCAGACAATCCCCATCCCTTGTGCTGACCTGGGCAGACCCTGGGCAGACGCGCAGTGCCCCACTTAGCCTCTGCTCTCCTTCCTCCTCCCTCCCTCCTTCCTGACTTCACCTGCCTCCATGGGTCACGTGCTGTCCTGCTGCCCACACCTTCCTTCCCCCCTAAGCCAGCACTTCAGGGGTTTCTGAAGTACATCATTTTATGTCCTGTGCTCTGCTAACTCCTCACTGCTGTCATCAGATAACCCTGGGGTCATTCCTTACTCCACAGGGTCACCTGGCTCCTAGTCTTCCTCTCCACCCCAACTCCTTCCTGACCCTGAGTGACTGCTTCCCCATACAGAGGGGTCGGTCAACCCCTGAGCGTCCCAGGTTGGTGACTTCAGCTCTCAGCACCCTCTCTCACCTCTGCTGCCCCCACTGAGGGGCTCACTTCCCTGGCTGCTCACTGGACACATGGCCCATTCTGATCACACCCATCCGGTCTTCACTTGTAGAGCTCCTGCCTCCGGGTGCCCCCCAACCCCCTCCCTTCTTTTCAGGCAGTGAGCTGTTCCCTCTCCAGATACGACACCCATGCCCCCTCCTTCCACCTCTTCTTCCTCATCCTTCAACTGCACGCACTTCGCAGATTCCAAGCCCAGCTTCCCAGCCCTCTGCCTCGCCTGCTGCCCTGGTGACGGTGGAGATCACAGTGGGCTTAGGGTTTCCCCTTCCATCTGGGTGCTGAGGAGGACTTCACGGTCCTTCCTCTTATCCATCGGCAGTGCTAGCCTTTCACCCAAGCCCTTTCTCTCTCTCTCAGCCCATGACAGGCAGGAAGAAGATGCCACCCTGAAGAAACTCTCTCCTCCAGCCAGGACACTTACTCACCTCCCTGCTTATCCTGAACCCTTGCCCTCTTGTCTCAGAGGAGAGGAGGTCTCTCTCCCTGTCGGAGACGGACCCCCGCCCTCAGGGTCAGGGCCTCGCATCACCCACCACCCTGTCTTTTTCTCCTGGTAACTTCCCCTCTGCACCCTCCCGGGACTCCCCTTCCCTTCTTCCCAGCACAACCACCAAGCTTCCTGAGACAGTTTTCAGTACTTTTTCTCTGCGGCAGCGGTTTCCCTAATTCTTCAGCTGGGTGACTGCGCCCCCGCCCCAGGGAGGGGGATTTTGCCTCTTTGATGCAAACCCTTTGATTAGCCATAGTTTTTAAAGCTTTCATATTTTTTCTTAAAAGTTTTAAAGTGTTGTTTTTAAGTCGTGATTTATTTTGAATTAATTTTTCTTAAGATATGAGACTTAGGTCATAGGTCATTTTCCCGTATTATGGATGGTCACTTGTTTCAGCACCATTTGCTAAAAAGCCAACTTTCCTCCATTAAATTGTTTTTGCTCTTTCGAAATTGATTGGATATATTAGCATCTGTTCATTTTTCAGTTCTCTAGTCTGTTGCACTGATCTGTGGGTCTCCCTCCCTCCCAATAATACACAGAGTTGTGAAAACTGTCACTGCATTCAAATCAGGGAAAGTCATTCCTTGCACTTTATTCTTATTTTTCAAAATTGTTTTAGTTGTCCTGGTTCCCTTGTCTTTCCATTTAACTTTTAGAATAATCTTGTTGATATTGACCAAAAAGTATTGCTAGCATTCTAATAGACACTTGATTAAACATATGTATCAATTTGGGAAGAGCTGACATCTTTACTGAGTCTAGCCTTCTAATCCATGAACACAACAAGTCTCTTCATTTACTTAGGTTTTCTTCTGTTCCATCAGTATTTTGTAATTTTTAACATAGAGTCCTTTATGTGTTTATCTTGGCCTTGCTGAACTCATGTATTGGTTGTGGGAGGGCTTTTTTGGGCGGGGGGCATTCCTTGGATGTTCTATGGAGACAGTCATGTCTGCTATTAGGAAGAATTTTATTCTCCCTTTTTGATCTGTGAGCCTTTGTTTCTTTTTCATGCCTAATTGTGCTGGCTAGACCTCCCTACAGGACCCTGAATAGGAGTGGTGAGAGCCACCTCCTCACTGTGTTCCTGGTCTTGGGGGTAGAGCAGTCTTGCACCAACAAGATCAGTTGCAGAATTTTTAAACGCTCCTTATCAAGTCGAGGAGGTCCTCCTCTGCTCTCGTTTCGGAGCGTTTCTGTCATGGGTGTTGGGTTTTGTGAAATGCTTTATCTGCATCAGTTGATAGGATCATGTGATTTTTTTACTTTTCACCTATTTATAGTGTAATTATATTGATTGATTTTCAGATATTTCAGACTTTCATCCCTGAAATAAAGTCCATTTGGCCACAGTGTATAATTTTATATTATACATATTACTGAATTCAGTTAGCTAATATTTTATTAAATATTCATGAGGGATATTATTCTGTAGTTTGTTTTGTTCTATTACTGTCTTTTTCCAGTTTTGGTATCAAGGTAAAAACAGCTTTATAAAGTATCTTGGAAAAGTTTTCCTCCCTTCCGTTTTCTCAGAGGGGTCGCGTGGATTGACGTTGAATCTCCTTCGTGTTTGGCAGAACGCTCTAGTGAAACCCTTCTTGTTTTAAACTTACAAATCCCATTTTCTTTATACTTCTGGGGCTCTGCAATGATCTGTCTGATGTTGGGTGAGTGGTTGTACGTTGCATCTTCGAAGAATCGGCCCCTTTCTTCTGATCGCGAGGTTTCTTGTTTCGAGTTCATGTCGTTCTGTTACCCCCTCGACGTGGCCATGTGCCTGTTTCATCCCTGGCATTGGCTATTGGTGTCTCCTCCCCTGTTTCCATGTCAGTCCTTGTACACACGTGGGTGAAGGATGGCCCCTGCGTGTCGGCCCCCACGCTGTTTCCTTCCTTCATGGCAAGGTGGGACATTGGTGCAAAGCGGCCAGCACCAAACTCCTGTTCTCAGCCACTAAGCTGTTAAACGCTGCCTGAATAGGCACGTGTTAGCTGTCTGGAGCCGGCCTGCCCTGCGTACCCTGTGACACTGCATCCACCATCTGTTACCCTCTGACGAGACAAGACCTCCAGCCGCGACCGCCCACCAGACTGCTGAGCGACACTACCAGACACTTAAGTCCCTCTCTGATGCCCTGTTCCCTTTCTGGGCACCTTGTCAGGACGGTCCCCTGCGGTGTGGGGCTGCCCCTCCCACCAGCTGTCCAGTGCCACCCAGATCAAGTGTGTGGGGTACAGGGCCTCACACAAGCACGTCTCTGTCTCTATTCCCCATCCTCTCTGCCCTCTGC
Source organism: Sturnira hondurensis (assembly GCF_014824575.4). Taxonomy (NCBI): domain Eukaryota; kingdom Metazoa; phylum Chordata; class Mammalia; order Chiroptera; family Phyllostomidae; genus Sturnira; species Sturnira hondurensis. The sequence goes on from NW_028091156.1 coordinate 13,748,745, forward strand.
CCTCCGCCCTCCGCCCTCCGCCCTCCACCCTCCACACAGCCCCAGACCCCTGAGCCCAGCACACTTGCACTTGGTTTGTCAGTTTCTCTGATCTCTTCAAGGAGCCTGTGCTGCTTTTCACAGATTTTTTCTCTTTTGTGTTTCCATTTTCAGTTTCATTGATTTCTTCAGTAACAGATACGATTTCTTTATACCTGGTTTTAAAAGAACAAGAAGGGAATGGACTTCTCAAAGCCCCCAAAAAAATCCACCAGGGTTTTTCCTTTGCATGGAAAACACTAGAAATTTCTCAGGTGTTTTTGCTTATCATGCATATTCATATTTCTTTGAACAGCGGCTAGCAAAGGGACAGATTTTATTTATTACAAGAGTAGTTTTCGGGCTTCCAGCAACAAAGAAAGTTGTCCCCAAAGCACGGTCTACAAACCACTGAACTACCGTGTAAGCCAAATACCAAAAATGTGAGAAGGTGAGTCAACATGGTCCTTGTTGTTTTCACAAAGTATCGTTACCTCATTTTGTTACATTAACAGATGAGATTTCATTCACCTTTATGATTGTAATCTAAGAGTAAATTTATAGCACCTGTTTTTAAAGTTATTTTTCATGGTCTCTTTTGTTTTTCAGATTTTTTGTTTAAGTTCTTGGTTATTGGAAATGCAGGAACCGGCAAGTCTTGCTTACTTCACCAGTTCATTGAAAAAAAATGTAAGTGGCGTGAAGTGGTCATGGTTTCATGCATGTCTTCTCAGAGCGCCCTCTTGCTCAGCTTTGCCTGGTGGCTTCATTCTAGCAAAACGTCCATGCCAGTTAGCTCTGCACTGCCCAGGCCTGAGGCCAGCTGGTGTGGTCGGCATCAACCCTTTTACCCCGTGCCCCCAGGAAACAGTGAGCCCACCAGGCAGACAGCATCCCTGGTTCTCGGTGCGGTGGCGTGTCTCTCGCAGTGGGGAATGTAAGCTGTCCGGGGACTGCGCGAGCTTTTAGCTTGTCCTTTGGTCCTCGCAGATCTTCCTCTGCAGACAGCTCGCTGCAGCTGGGTTCGGGAAGCCGGCGCCACCTGCCTCCCTGCCTCCCTGCCTCCCTGCCCATTCACACCAATAGTGTGGATTTCTCCAACAAGCCCCTTCCAAGCTATCACCACATGACACTCAGCTTCCTGGCACCTCAACAGCTACAACATGCCTCGGGTCTCGTTTTGGACGTTTGATTTTTGTTTTGTTTACTCTTATCTTTTCCTCTTACTCTCTGATCTTCGAGTTTTTTTTTTTTTGAGGACTTTTGGCTCCCCTGTATTTCTTTAGAATATTTCTCCATTCAACTAGTTGAAACTCTCATTCCCTCGCCAGTGACGGAGTTGCAGATCTGTCCCTGGCAGCACCGAGTGTCTCTGTTTAGAGTACCACCGCAGGGGACGGGGCACCTGGCTCTCTCGTTTATCGTGACCAGGTCCAAGCCCAGGCTTCACGGTGTGGGGTTTGTTTTAGGGGTTTTGAGGAAAAGCTTCATTGTCTCTTTGAGGACAGGGGCTGTGCGTGTGGTGTTTCAAACAGCAAACTCGTGCCAGCTGCCCGCCGGAGAAACGAGGGGCTGGAGTGAAGGACACTGTCCATGGCTTTACCCTGGACTGGAATGTTGCTTATTTGAGTCCGTCAGCCTGTTTCCGTACGGTCCTTAATTAGATGTCTTGTTCTTTTTCTTTTTCAGTCAAAGATGACTCAAATCATACAATAGGAGTGGAGTTCGGTTCAAAGATAATAAACGTTGGTGGTAAATACGTGAAGTTGCAGATATGGGATACGGCAGGCCAAGAACGATTCAGGTAGCTCTTTCTCTAACTTAATAAAATTGTTTGATTATCACATTTGAAATAATCAATTATGTTCTCTTAATGTATGTGCCGTCCCCAGCCCCTCACACAGATGTTAGAAACTCCACCTTTGGAAGCTTTAAGACGAGCTGAAAGTCAGTTTCTCTCCACAGAGATCAGTTTGCCAAAGAACCCCTCGAGTCCGTCCTGAGTGAGTGCGTCCAAATGTCAGGGCTCGTCTGTTCATGGAGCCAGCGAGGCCATCGGGTGTGGCATTGCACATTCCACAGTGTGCTTAGGGACACGAGGCCACGTAATAACACAGTTTTTCTATAGTTCACTTTTTAAAGAGAATTTTTAAAAGTGTCTTAAGAGGTTTTGTTTTTTACATTAATAGAGCATGTTCTTGTGGTCGATGGACACCCACACAGTATTATTTGACTGTAACTGGTGCTCCCGGCGGTGGCCCCGGGTCACCGCAGACATGGTTTCGTGTTCCGTGTTCTGTGTTCTGTGTTCTGTAGCTACCAGGACAGAGGCAGGGCGATGCTTTAGGTGGGCCGCTGGGACACATACACAGTCAGAACAGATACTCAGGTTTCAGAACGCGGTTACATAAAATTACTTCGCACTGCAAGCATTTTACTTAATTATACACTAATTAACTGACGCTAGTCGGGTTCATGCTGTATTCTAAATGCTCAATAATTGTTTGCCTCAAAAGTATTGTAACCATTTTTAGTCACGACCATTCTTTTGGAAGCGGTGGTTAAACGTGTGGATTCAACTCGACTTTTATGTCTTCTCACCCCCAAAGCCCCACTGAAATGACTATAAAACAACTGAGATAAGAAAATTTTAATGAAAAAAGGAGAATGCTTAATTGTGATTAAAACATTTTAAAAAGAGATGTTCAAGGTAAGTCAGCGTGGTGACTGACTTAAAGCAGAGGCAGCTGTCTGTGAGAGCACTGGTCATTGGTGGAGGCCATGCCTCCCCGACCAGACCCAGGACAGGTCAGGGCCTGGAAGCTTCAGGCTCTGCAGGAGGGAGGGTCGAAGTGTTTACAGCACGCGCACAGTGAGGGGTTCAGTCTCTGAGCTGAAACAGGGTCTTGATTCCAGGTCAGAAGGCGCAGAGGAGGGCCAGGTTAGGCAAGGGCTGGAAGGAGGGAGATTAATGGAAGGTCTGGGACCCTCACCCTCTTCCCCCACTGCCAGGGGGGAGTTGCCAGGAGCCTGGAGTATATGTTTCAAGAAGGAGAAACGAGTCCTCTCCAACGAAAACCAAAGCCACAGAAGGAAGGCCTTAAGATGCTAACATTTCCCTTTCCCCAATAAAACAGCCCAGTCTGTCCATCCGTCTTACAGTGAAGTCTCACCGGGTCGAAGTCTCAACTTCAATTGCTGCTCACGGAGCACCTTTTCATTCCTCACTCGTGAATATAAAGGTACCAGGCTCACCGGGCATTCAAAGAACATTTCTGAAATAGCCCAAAGTAAAGAAAATAGCAACTTTCCGGGGACAAGAAGAAACACTAAAACTACAGTATCCTCAGAAATTGGAGCAGAGATTGCATTCAAGTAATGAGAACAAAGTTATATTTTTAAAAGAGCAATTAAAGTAATGTTAAATAGAGTAGTGATCTTCCAGGAAGTTAAACAAGAAATTTGAGATGAAAGGGGACAGACAACATAAAAAAAACCATGCAGAATTGACTCAGGAGTTACAGTGCCTGGCTACTGGGAGTCCCAGAAGGCAGGACAGAGGAAACAAAGAAAGCTTTCCATTGAACGGTTACAATTCCAGATGTGTTCGCCTACCTGACGCCAAATGCAAGTAAGTGAGTGGGGAAAACGCCCAGACGACGGCATGTCGTGTGAAATTTCAGAGAATGAGGGATAAAGTGAAGAAACAGATTCCGTGGAGAAAAAGTCACGCATCATTTGGAAGCGAGAAGATACTCAAGCGTTGCCTTCAACACTCAGCATGGAAAACTCTTCTCCAACCCAAAATTCAAAACGTAACCAAACTCAATTAGGTGTGAAGGTAAAATCAAAATGCCTTCAGATACTCAAGGAGACGGGTGGAGGTTATCTCAGAAACTTCAGGAGCTTATACTTGACCCAGAAAGAGGAAGATGGAGTCAGGCAGGGGACCCTCCTGGGCAAGAACAGGAAGTGTCACGCGGGGACCTCATGAGCTGACGCTGCCATCTGGCAGAGTGGGCGTGGGGGCGCAGGTGAGCTAAAGATGCTTTATCCAAGCAAGAGAGTGACAAGCTCTAAAGTTAATAAGTCAAAGCATTGATAAACATTTTTAGAAATACCAAACAAAAATCAGAAAAATGAAACTATAAGATTCTTCAAAGTAAGGGTTTTTTGTATTTTGGGTTTGTTTCCCCAGAGCCCAGAGCAGTGCCTAGCACGTGGCTGTCCAACATGATTGAGTCATTAATCCAAGAAAAAAGCAAGTTCTGAAGGAGAGTACTCTCTTTGGGGGGGGGCGGGGGGGCAGGACTCAGAACAGGCAGGAGACAGCCGTGCTTCATTTCCAGCCTGTTAGCAGTGTCTTACTTTAAAACTCCATACCTGTATTGCTCTGGCTTAAATAACCTTTGGGGAAAAACTTTAGACCTCAAAACAGTAACCTTAAAGCTTAAATTTATATACTTGAATAATTTCTGCAAGAAGCCATATAAGAATGGCTTTTCTGCTTCTTGCAGAAATTATTCAAGTATATAATTATTCAAGTGTTGTAAAAAAATTTTAAATAGATTATTAAACAGATGTTAATGTGATGTATCTTGAGGAGAACTTAGATGCTTCTTTTTCTAGAAACTAGATGCCTGCTGAAGCTAAAATAGAAAAAGGAGGTGCCTCTTAACATGTGTGGAAAAGAGCCCCCTCCCCCCACCACCAATCCCCCCTCCCCCCACCACCAATCCCCCCTCCCCATCCTGGCCCGGCTGCCCTCAGCTGCCCTCGGCTGCCCTCTCCCACAGCCTGTGCCCCCTGTGGTAGCAACCGGATAATGGGAGAAAGAGGACTTCCCTCAAGCTAAAACAAATTTAGAAATGGCTGCCTTTTCACCAAGTAAAGCAGTCATGGGTAGTGCTGAGTTTTCCTGTGAGTTCAGCAGTTCCCCCTAACGCAGGCGTTGTGCATTTCTGTGGTGTCTCTTTTCCGACACCAAAGGTGGGGTTTATCACAACTCTCCAACACCAACTGGGTGCCCCACAGTTCAGTTCAGTTCTGACACCACCTGAAGTCAACTTCGGCTTCCCCCCCCCCCCCGAGGTTAAGGGCTCAGTCCCACAAGACTGCCCGCCCCGACTAGTGGACCCCAGTCACAAATGGGGTACCCAGGCCACCTTCACTTCCACCCAGCAAACTACAGATTCGGGGGTTTCCATACCTCCCCCCACAAGGCTTTGGTAATACATTGGAACGACCCACAGAACTTAGGAGAGCGCTGTGTGTGCTGTTACAGGTTTATTCTAAAGGATGCAGTTCAGAAACTGCTGAATGGAAGAGATGCGTGGGGCACAGTGTGTGGGCAGTGAGGGCTGAGGCTGGTGATTGGACTCGAATCCACCACTGAGCACAGTGGGCCCATAGGCCTTGATGAGGAGTTGCTACTCTGGGGAATGGAGTGAGGGACACCAGCGGCCGTGGGGACAGGAGCCCTAGGCAGCTGCAGAGGTCCCAGCCAAGACCAGGCAGCTGAATCAGGATGGTGCTGGGAAGACATGCACAGTGTGAGATGTGGCCATACAGAGCCCCGCCAGTAGGTCCAGGGTGGAGATGAGTGAAAAGAAGAACCAAGGATAGATTTCCGGCAGGTCGAATACCTGCTTTGCCCTCTCCCACCGAGAAGGGCCTGGAGGGTAGAAACCAGAGCCTGTCTTACAGACGTTGAGTGTGACATGTTCCCCAGGTGGTCAGGTCACGTGGAGATGCTGGGGCAACAGTTGGAGCTTCCAGAAGTGGTCTGAGCTGAAGGTTAAATCTGAACCGAGAGCATTCAAAGAAGAGAAAATCGAGGACCCAGCCCTGGGGGCCGGGGCACACCCAGGGCAGAGTCGGGGTGCTCTGGGGTTGGAGAAGCCGCAGCTGGTGAGAGGACGAAGGCCGGGAGACGGGGCTGCAGAAGCCGGGCCGGGAAGGCGTCCCAGAGCGCAGAGCTATGCAAGGGATGAAGACCAAGAATGCTCCTAGGGAAAAAATGAACACAAGGGAGATTGATAATGCAGGGGAGAGAGTGTGTAAGCAAAAGAGAACAGTCCTGGAGAGCGTGACCGACGAGATGCACCAAGGGACTCGGCTGCAATGTGGGGAAGGAGGGCAGAGTGGTGAGGACAGGGCACGGGGCTCTGGATTCGTGATTCCCACCTGAGGGCCTCCCTTTCCCGGGCCGCTCTGTGGGGGAATGGGGGTGATCAGAACCCCCAGAGGGAGCACAGTAGGACTGCTTAGTGCTTGGTGCTGCCTCGGGTTTATGGCGGCCCCTTTCGTGCCTTCAGAAGACACCCTCCTTGAGCGTTCCCAGAGGACTCTCGGGGTCTGCGGAGACCTTCATTCTCCTTCTAGAGGACATACTTGTCCCAGCCTCGTGTCCCCACCTCCCTGTCTTTTCTGATGTGATTTCAGACAGAAGCAGCTCCTCATACGTATGTTTACGTGTCTTTGAGTCACTTTTTTTTTAATGGGAAAGAAGAGAGAAAGGGAGAGAAACAACATCGATGTGCAAGAGAAACATCCATCAGCTGCCTCTTGCATGTTCCCCAACTGGGGACTAGCACGAGCCCTGACAGGGAATACAACTGGCGACCTCTCAGTTCGCAGGCCAGCACTCAGTCCATGGAGCCACACCAGCCAGGGCAGAGTCATGTCTCTTTTAAAGCAACATCTGCCCCTGCATTGCAGTTTGCGACGTGGACGTGGACGTGGGTGCTTTGGTGGGGAAGAGGGTGCTCAGCAGGGAAGGACTTTGATTGGCTGAACGTAAAAGCAGTGTAACTCTTTCAGGTCTGTGACCCGAAGTTACTACAGAGGCGCTGCTGGGGCTCTCCTCGTTTACGACATCACCAGGTAATGCAGACCCCCACCCCCCCCACACACACACCCAGTGGAAGAGGTGCCAGCCTGCCCCCAGCTGCCCCCGTCAGGTCCAGGCACATCTGCGCGCAGTGTGTGCTGTGTGCACGGGACCGCCCGGCTGGGAGTGGGGAGGCCCCTCAGCCCTTTCATTTGGGGTCTTGGAGGCTTTGGACCAGCCTCTGCCGCAGCTGTGCTGTGTAAAGAAGTATCTCCATCAGCATTTACCTAGATAAGTGTCACTGTGCTTCTCAACAAGATGCTTTAACACTCTCCCTAAGGTTTACCAAGTGAAGCTTCATACGCGGTAAATTATTGGAAATACTTGACATTGACCGAGGTTGAGGGCACAGGCTATGGGCTTAGATGGCCTGAACGCCTGTCTCGGTGCTGGGCTGTTGGCGGGGTGATGTCCTCTGGCACGGTGCTCCGGCTGCCTGGACTCTAGTGTCCTGGTCTGCAGAATGGGCAGTGGTGACCATTCGATACTCATGGGGTACTGGGCAGGCACGCCGGGTGGTGTAAAGCTCTGGGTGCTCATCAGGATCTAATTTGGCACTGCCCTCCGTGTAGCCATCACCCACATGTTGCAGTTAAACGACAGCAAAAAGGCAGTTCCTTGGTCTCGCCCGCCCTGTTTCTTGTGCTCAGGAAACACATCCAAGCAGGTTACAGAATGTGCCAGTCCTGGCAAAGGTCCCATCAGACAGTGTTGGCCTCGGTGTTCGCTGCAGGGCCTTAGAATCTTATCATCTAAACGGTCCCCCAAGGGCTCTTTTCTGGGTAGGAACTGGCCCCACTAGAGGGCATTACCCAGCTTCTATGACACACACCCTGAGTGGGAAAGAGGCCCCCAGCCCAGACTGCCCCACTTACCCAGTCCTGAGGGGCTCCGCTTGCTACACTGAGGAGTCAGTAGGCTGTCAAAGCGCCAGGAGGGGGCGTCTGTCCTTGGCTGCGTGTGGGCTGGGAACAGCAGGTCTGAAAAAAGACCTGGTTACATCCTGGCTGCACCACTGGCTGCCCCATGACTTTGGGTAACTTAATTCATCTCTCTGGGCCTCAGAGTCCGTGTCACAGAGGCCTTATAAAGAATCGGCGTGATAAATTCCCACGAAACAAAGTGCCAGCGCATTGCACGGATTGATCGCTCGATGGCAACAATTACCTGTTAGATCTTGTGTTTCACATCCTGTGAGCTCAATAAATATTTGTAAATTTAATGAAGGGCCTTTGTTTCCTTTTGCACCTTGATTGCGCAAACAGAAAACAACAGAATACCTGATTTGCTGTCTCATTTTTCTGGAAACAAGACAGCGCCAATGCAGGGGGTACAGAATGTACTGGGGTCGTTCAGCCTGTCTGTCTGAGTCACAGTGAAGGTTGCCGGCGTTACCCTGTGTGTTTGAAAGCAGTGTGAGTAGTGTGAATGACCAGAAAGAGTTGCTGGTGTTATAAAATACATGTATTATTTTCACAATCTTGTATTACGCAGCCGCGAAACCTACAATGCGCTTACTAATTGGTTAACAGATGCCAGAATGCTAGCAAGCCAGAACATCGTCATCATCCTCTGTGGGAACAAGAAGGACCTGGACGCAGATCGCGAGGTCACTTTCTTAGAAGCCTCCAGATTCGCTCAAGAAAATGGCAAGTGACCTTTGACCTGTTAGTGCTGCTTCAGTGGCAGATTTGGGGGTGAAAACATTGCTTTTAGCTTTTAGCTACTGGAGTTTTGAGATTAAACTATATTTAGGAAATGTAGGCCTTCCAGTTGCCTACTATGAATTGAGACTTACTTAGCATATTTTCACAATATTGCATTCTGCCTGTGCAAGTTACTATAATGATAAGAACAAATGCTCACATTAAATGCATTAATGTTGCGTAACAACTTTTCAGTCTGGGATCTTTGAATGTGACAGGTCTTGGTTTAAAGTGAAATTAACAACAAAATTCTTAAAGACTCTCATCAGATGATGTCATCTTTTTAACGTAGTTTGCAGGTAAGATAGTGAAATACTACATCTAAATAGAAAGAAGTAGTAGGAGAAATATTGGGTGTAGTGGCTTTATCTGGGTCCCATTACATTTAAGTTGGAGATGGCTTTGAGACCTCTCCAAATTCCATGTAGAACACACAAGATTTGGCCCTGGCTGGTATAGCTTGGTGGATTGAGCACAGGCCTGTGAAGCAAAGGATCGTGGTTCGATTCCCAGTCAGGGCACACGCCTGGGTTGCAGGCCAGTTCCCAGCAGGGGACCCACGACAGGCAACCATACATTGATACTTCTCTCCTTCCCTTCCCCTCTAAAGATAAATAAAATCTTTTAAAAAAAAAGAATACACAAGATTTGCACACAAACTTAGCGGTTGCTTCTAGGTAACAGAATGATAGGAATTCAGATATTTTAAAGAACTTTAATTTCTAGAAACAACCAAGAACTAAAATAGCCCGATACGCATTTTCAGTTCAACTCTAGGATGACCAAACTCTATTCTTACACACTGACTGGCTTTCTGCTGGGAAGGGAAACATGAGGGGACACAGGAGCCATTGTGTGTGTGTGTGTGTGTGTGTGTGTGTGTGTGTGTGTGTGTGTGTGTGTGTAAGCCATTTAGAAATGCAGAAGCATAGCATGTGGCAGCTCAGGGGCTCAGAGGTCATGGGAAGGCTCTGCACTTCTACCAGTGAGGGAGCCGGGGCCCGAGGCTGAGGTTCACCTCCAAGGTCATGGAGAACCGACCTTGGGGGATAAGAGGAGCGTTGATTCTTATAAGACCTCTTCATAGTCAGAATGACAAACGGCAGTACAGTCCCCCCTAAATGTAAAAGCATGTACATTATATTTGGGGTGACATACAGCTTATGGGAGAAGGAAGTTGTTCCTTCCCATCTTGGGTGGGGAGCTGGGCCGTTTCAGCCAGCCTGCATCCTCACCAAGAATTGCTGCTCACTCCATCTCCTCCACAGATTTAAGTGCTGGTACAAGGTACTGGTACTTTTCACAGAAGGCTAGGCTTCTGATAACATTTAAAAACACATAGTGACAGCCTCGGCTGGTGTGGCTCAGTTGGTTGGAACATCATCCCGTACCTGAGAGCTTGCGGGTTCGATTCCCCAGTCTGGGCATGAATGGGAGGCAAGAACTGATGCTTCTCTCTCACATCAACGTTTCTCTCTCTTCTTTCCTCTCTCTCTAAAAGCAATGAAAAAAACGTCCTTTGGGTGAGGATGCATATAAATATGTATACATGTGTGTATGTATGTATTGGTTTTGTATTTGCAAAAATACATGGTTTTAAGTAATTACTTAAATTTCACCTGCTACTCTAGGAGAATACAAAACAGGCTGTTGGTAATTGAGTAATTATGATTGGCTTCTAAATATGGCTTTGTACTGTGTTTGATGTCAATTTTAGAACTGATGTTTTTGGAAACAAGTGCACTAACGGGGGAGAATGTAGAAGAGGCCTTTGTACAGTGTGCAAGAAAAATACTTAACAAAATTGAATCAGGTAAACTTCATTCGTTGAATCAGTCTACTTTGAACGTTGGGGTTGTTGCCAAACTCTGGCTCCCACAGATAATGCTACAGCGGTAACCTGTGTACATCCTTTCACGCGCGTGCGTGTGTGTGGAGACTGCGTTCCCAGGAGTGGAACTGCTGGGTCTCAGAGTGTAAGCATTCGGGAAACACGTACAGGCCGTCCGGTTCCTCCTGCCAGCCCCGCGGCAGTGTGCCGCCCCACTGGTGGTGAGTGCACGTGCTCACTGCCCTCAGGCCCTGCCCACGGGGGTCTCACTGGGCTCGGCTGTAGTTTTACCCGTCTGGTTAGGGAAAAATGATACCCTTGTAGTTCAGTTTTACATGAATTTACCTTTTTGTACGTAATATATTCACATAACTCCAAACTGCACAGAAAGCGCCACCCCCACTGCCACCCCTCTCCCGCCCCCGGCCGTGCCGAACTCCAGCTGTTGTTGTCAGTTCTTCGGGCGCCTTTCAAAGCTGCTTTGCGCCCGGCAAGCAGACGCAGCTGTGCGTGTTTTTCCTCTTCAGTAAAAACAGTGGTGTGTGTATACCGCATTCTGCACTTGTTTTTCTTCTTCTTTTTCAACTTAATATATTTGGGGGATCACAGAAACATAAAAACTTGTCCTAAAAGACTTGCTTGTCCCTCAGGTGAGCTGGACCCAGAGAGAATGGGCTCCGGCATTCAGTACGGAGATGCTGCCCTGAGACAGCTGCGGTCGCCGCGCCGAGCACAGGCCCCAAGCGCGCAGGAGTGCGGCTGCTAGAGCAGCCGGGGAGCGCGGAGGTAGGTGCCCACATGCAGAGCCTCTGCTGGCCCCTCAGCCTCCTGCTGTGTTCGCTACCCGGAGACCCACCCGTGCTTTACGTAAAGACCCTCACTGCTGTTCGCTGCTACATTACGGAAAGGGGAGGTGACTGCAGAATTAAATGTTAGACATTCTCCGGTAGAATTACCTGTTCTTTTCAAGCTCACATGGAATACTCAGCAAGAGAGACCAAATTCTCAGCTATAAAACACAGCTTACCACATGTAAAAGAACAAAAGTCATACGATGTCTGTTCTCGGACCACAATGGAATTAAACTAAAAATCAGTAATAGAAGGATAGCTGGAAAATCCAAAATACATGGAGATTAAACAGGATACTTCTAAATAACTTACGGGTTAAAGCAGAAATCTCGAGAAATTTAAAAGTATTTTAAACTAAATAAAAATCAAAATATAGCATCAAAATTGGGGGTGGGGTGCAGCAAATGCAGCGCTTAGAGGGAAATTCATAGCATTGAATAAATATATTGGAAAGAAAGATCTAGATACACTCACTTATGTGTACACTATAGGAAACTAGGAAAAAAGAAGGCAGAAGAAATGAAATAATAAGAATTAGAGCAGAAATTAATTAAATTTAAAACTAAGAAATCAGTAAAAACAATTAACAAAACCAAAGCTGGTGCTTTGAAAGATTAATAAAAGCAGTAAGCCTCCAATCAGTCGAAGAAAAAGAAGAATGCAGGTTACAAATATCCAAAAGGCAAGGGGGAAGACCACTCTGCAGATCCTGTGGACAACTCTAAGCCAATGAAGCTGATAACCTACCCGAAATAGACCAGTTCCTTGAAAGATGCAATTTGCTAAAACACACAAAAAGGAATAGACAGTGTGAGTAAGTGGATACCTATTAAAGAAATTGAACCAATAATTAACAGCCTTCTAAAACAGAAAGCACTAGGCCCAGATGGTTTACTGGTGAATTCTACCAAACATTTAAGGAAGAAATTATACTGATTTTCTACAATCTCTTTCATAGGATGGAAGTAGATGAAATACTTTCTGACTTAATCTATGAAGCCAGCATTACCCTAATTCCAAAACCAGAAAAACACATTACAAGGAAATTACAGACCAATATCTCTCATGAACATAGATGCATAAATCCTAGAAAAAAATAATAATATTAGCACATTAAATCCAACAGTGTATGAAAAGAATTACATACCACCTCTAAGTGGGATTTATCCCAGGTATGCAAGGCTGGTTCAACATTCCAGAATTAACTAATGTAGTCCATCACATCAGCAGGCTATGGAAGAAAAATCAAATGATCATATCGAGATGCAGAAAAATTATTTGACAAAGTCCAACTCCTATTCATGATGAAAATTCTTGGTAAACTAAGAATGGATGGTAATTCCCTCATTTTGATTAATATCTACAAGAAAACCCACTACTAACATCACACGCAGTGGTGAGAAACTTGGAGCTTTGTCACTAAGATCGTGACAAAGGTACAATCTAAGGTACCTCACTAAGGTACGAGGCAAGGAGGTCCCCTCCCCCCACTCCTTTTCAACTTCATCCAGAATGTTCTAGCCAACACAATAAGACAAGGGGAATATAAGGTATACAAATTGGAAAGGAAGACATTAACTTGTCTTTGTTTGCAGATGATGTAATTATCTACGTAGAAAACCCGCAGGAATCCATACACTCCTGTATAAGTGACTGTATAGCACACTTGCAGGACACAGGTGAACATACAAAGTCAGTCCCTTTTCCATATACCAACAATGAACAAGTTCAACTTGAACTTAAAAACACAGCCCTGGCTGGTGTGGCTCCATGGATTGAGTGCCAGCCTGTGAACTGAGGGTCGCTGGTTCAGTTCCCAGTCAGGGCACATGCCTGGGTTGTGGGCCAGGTCCCCAATAGGGGGCGTGCACAGGACATCCTATCAATGTACCTCTCACATGCCTATGTTTCTCTCCCTTTCCTGCTCCCTGCCTTCCCCTCTCTAAAAATAAATAAAATCTTCAAAACACATACACACACACACAGTACCATTTATGTTAGCATCTAAAAAAAGGACACTAGCTAAACATACCTAACAAAGCAAGATCTGTTTGCAGAAAGTCAGACTGATTCTAACATGTATGTGGAGAGGCAAAAGACCCAGAATGGCCAACACGATAATGGAGGAGAAGAGCAACGTTAGCAGACTGTCACTACCCAACTCCAAGACAGTGTAACAATAAAGACAGAGTGGCACTGGTGAAAAGATAGACCAGCGGATCAGTGGAACAGAACGGAGTCCAGAAACAAACCCCATAGATACAGCAGCCGATCTTCCATGAAGGAATGAAGGCGAGATGGTGGAACAGGAATAGTCTTTTCGACAACTAGTGCTGGGACAGCTGGCCATTCACATACCAAAAAAAGCTATCTAGACACAGGTCTTCCACTCTTTCCAAAAATTTGCCCAAAATGGACCACAGACCTAAATGTTAAATGTAAAACCATAAAACTACAGGATGAGGTAGGAGAAAAAGTAGTTGACCAAGGGTATGATGGTGACTTTTCAGATACAACACCAACCAATAAACTAGGCTCCATTACAATTTCTGCTCCATAAAAGACAATGTCAAGAGAATAAGAAGACAGGCCACAGACTTGGAGAAAATAGTTCCAATAGACATATCTAATGAAAGACTATTATCCAAAATATACCAAGAATTCTTCAAACTCAACAGTAAGGAAACAAGCACCCCACGGTTATATTTTTATTGATTTGAGAGAGAGAGAAATATTGATGTGAAATAGAAACATCAGTCAGTTGCTTCCCATACATGCCCGGACTGGGAATTGAACCTGCAACATGAGTATGTGCCCCAACCAGGAATCAAACACGCAGCCTTTTTGGTGTACTGGACAGTGCTCCAACCAACTGAGCTAGCCATGCAGTGCAACAAGTGACCCAATGTTAAAATAGACCAAAGACATTAAAAGACACCTCACCAAAGAAGACAGAGAGATGACAGTAAGTCTATGAAAATAGGCTTCACATCATATGTCATAAGGGAAATGCAAATTAAAGTAAGTTAGCACTACTGCGAACCTGTTAGAACGGCCACAATTCAAGACACCGACAACACCAAATGCTGGCGAGGATGTGGAGCACAGGAACTCTCATTCATTGCTGGTGGTGGTGCAAAATGGGACAGCCGCCATGGAAGACACTTTGGAATTTTCTTACAAAACGAAGTATACTCTTCCTATGTGATTTAGCAGTCTTTCCCCTCGATATTTACCCAAAGGAGTTGAACACTTACATCTGCACAAAAGCCTGCACACGGGTGTTTATCGCAGCTTTGTTCCCAATTACCAAAACTTGGAAGCAACCAAGATGTCCCACAAGTAGGAGAATGAACAAACAAACTGTGGCGCGTCCAGACGATAGATTATTCACCACTAAAAAGAAATGAGCCACGAAGCCATGAAAAGACGTGTAGGAACCTTCGATGCGCATCACTAAGTAAAAGAAGCCAATTTGAAAAGGCTGCGTACTGTATGATCCCAACAATACGACATTTGGTAAAAGGCAAAACTATGGAGACGGTGAAAGGATCAGTGGGTGCCAGGGTTTGGGGAGAGAGGGATGAGGAGCCAGAACACAGATGGGTAGGGCAGCGAAATACTCTGTGTGATGTCATGATGATACCCATTACACACTTGTTCAAACCCATAGGCTGTCCAACACCAAGAGTGACGTAAACAGTGGACTTGGGGTGATGATGTGTCCGTGTAGGTTCATGGGTTGTTACAGTGTTCCACTCTGGTAGGAATGTTGGGGGGCAGGGGGTACATGGGAAGTCTCTGTGCTTTTCCCTCAGTTGTCCTCTGAATGTAAAATTTCTCCAAAAAAAAGTCTTAATAAGTTTTTTTAAATCCTAAAACAGCCACTCCAATACCACCATAAAAAGTTGTGGCCAATAAGCTAACGTAGGAATTAAAGTGGAGTACAGTACATGGTATAAGTAATCCAAAGAAGGCAGAAAAAAGAGGGGAGTAAGGAACAGATGAGACAGATAGAAAACAAATAGCGAAAGGACAAATTAAACTCAACTTTACCATTTTTAGGAAAAAAGTTGTATGTTCTACTTGAAAGGACTGGAAGCCCTTCCATGCACTTGCTCAGGAAGAACGGGGGGGCCGTTTTGGTGGGAGGTAGGGATGCCTCTGCCCTCAGGTCGGGGCGGTGCCTTCTGGGGCTCCTGGAAGCCCAGGTGCACGTGCCTGCTGCTAAAATAGAAAACTTGTTTATAGAATTTGCAAACAGATTGTAACGTTTTAAAGCTTCCTCTTTCTTCTCATTTACCACGGTGGACTTTTTACATTCAGTCAACATGATCTAAAAGGTGTGAAGCTGAACTAAAAGTTGCAGGTATTCACTGCTCCCTTTGGGATTGTGAGCTGTATTTGTGCATTTACAGATGTGCATGTTTCTAAGTTCTTCTCACTGTTTTTTAGGTGCTCGTGCAGTGGTATTTGGGACCCAATTGTCGGAGCCTGAAGAAGAAGTTTTTTACCACCACCTTTTTCTACTTTGTACAGAAGTAGATCTCTGTCCGGGGGCGGGGGGAGGTTTGGGTGTATTGTGTAAGCTAGTGAGTGTGGCTCAGCAAACCACGTCACGTGGTGGCATCCTTCGGTGGACCACACCGTGAGATGCCTAAACGTGTGTAAACATGTTCCGTTCAGTTTCCTTTCGCCTCCAGTTCAGACCCTGGCCCACACTGTATACACTCTAGCCCCACGACTCTGCAGCATGGTGTCTGATGTATGTGTGACCTACTGGAAGGTCCCATGAAATGCAGTCAAATGTTTTATTTTCCTTAATCATGCAACCTGAGATCTGCTGGCCGAGAGGCGTGCGGTCACCAGGTTGGTTGTGTCGTTCACACTCCAGCGTCACTGGCCAGCACGGTGCTCGCTCGGTTCTGTGTGTCACAGTCCACGAGGCGTGTACGTGACCCCACCGACACACTACACACTCGTTACTCACGTAGCAAAAGGAAATCGAAAGTGTTCTCCTGTGAACTTGACCCTGTCCAGCAATCTGCTGATGTCCAAGCATCCGCATCAAGATCACGTCAGGAAGTGCAGCCGACAGCTGCTGCCCCAGGCGCTGCGACCAGCCCCGCCGACTCGGCACCATCCACCACACTCGCCAGGTCGCTGGCCCACGCGTCCCTGTCGGCACGCGCAGTGACAGACCCATCACCTGGGCTGCACTCCTGGTCTGGTCTTCCTGCTGGAAAACCCTTGGTTTGCTCCTGTGCTTTTCCTAGGGTCTGGCCTTAGAACGCCACCGCCTCTTTTGTAAGCCTTTTACTGTTTCCTGCTCCTTGGAAGGAAGCCCATTAAATCAACTTAACGTGAAAGGGATGCCACTAAGAAATTCCGGCGTAGCTTTTGCTGAATACGTAAACGCCTTAGTACAGTTCTGAAGTCCACACGTTTTTAAGTCACGTGAGGTTTATTGAAGTACGGTATGTATTGTATTGCAAAGACTTGTTCTAGTATTTTAAAATGTCAATGCAAAAAATATATAATACAACTGTTCTCTAAAGTTGAAATACAGCATTATTTAAGGCTGAAAAGTTAAAAAGTATTCTTCACCTCAGATGCGTTCTTCCACTTGACTTTTTAGCTGCAGGCTGCCTGGTAAGTTTCATTTTCCCATCAACAGAACACAGTGGCACGACCAACGGCAGGAAGTGACATGGATAAAATATCAGTATGTATCTGTTTTAGATATTTTAATTCTGCTTTTAAAAAGCCTTGAGTGTTTTACTTTGAAAAGTCAGACTATGAAGCGAATTCTCAGACGGAACTACTCCTCGGACCTCGCTGGACGAACGTTTCATTCGGTGTCGCATTTATGATGGTTTTGCAAGCTGCTCTTTGAACAGCTTCCTGCATGGGCAAAGAGCATGTCCATTCCACCACGTCCGTTTACTCATACACAGAAATTTTTTAAATAACATGAATGTTAAGTTGACTTATAAATGAGCCTGTTAATTAAACCATAGATACTGCACAGAAATTCCACATCCTTTGACCAATAAAAGTTGCTGGAGAACCAAACCGTGGCAGTTCTTAATGAAAGTCTTTAGGGGAAAGGAAGAAAGGGGGTGATTTTGTACTACACATCAGTGCCATGGTTTCCACCGCCACCAGCCGATTCCCTGGGTCTCCAGGCAGCAGCTGGTGCCTTGCGATTACTCAGTTCCACACTGTCCACCTGGAGACAGTATCAGGTCCCACAGATTGAAGGCTGAGTCTGACACACACACACACACACACACACCCCACACCCACCCACCCCCCAGATCGCAAGTCCAGGTACTTCTGTCCAACTGGCCATAAAGCTGAGGTTCCCACACCCCCTTCCTTGGGTTCCTTTCCTTTGCTAGAGCAGCTCACGGATACTTGCCAGTTGCAGGAAGACAAGCAGCAGGCGAGCTGCCAGCCACCGGTG
Source organism: Sturnira hondurensis (assembly GCF_014824575.4). Classification (NCBI taxonomy): domain Eukaryota; kingdom Metazoa; phylum Chordata; class Mammalia; order Chiroptera; family Phyllostomidae; genus Sturnira; species Sturnira hondurensis. The sequence continues at coordinate 13,766,512 of NW_028091156.1, forward strand.
TTTAAGGTTAGAAAACACCAACCGGCCCCCCACCCCCACCCCAGGAGCACCCCCACGCTTTGCTTCCCCCACAGGCATGTGTCTCCCAGCCTCTGAGGGTCCCTGAGACACCCAGGAGCAATGGGCAGCTGTGGCTCCTCCAGGCCAAGCCCCAGCCCTGACCCCCAGGGGCCTCACCCAGGCTCTCTCCTATTGCTTTCTCTGCCCTGAGCCCTCCCTCATGTCACTGTCCCCGGCCTTAATAAGCGCACTCTCAAAATTTAAAAAAAATACTGCTACTACTATAAAATAATGTGATCAGCGAATCTAGATTTGTGTTGTTTTCTATTACAAAGGTGTTCAGCATGCACAAGTATGAAGAAAACAACACATGAGGTACTGGTCAGCTTCCACAACTGTACATTATGCCAATCTTCCTCTGCCCCAGTTTTTTAGGCTGTAGTATTTGGAAACATCCAAGGCTCCTAATTCAGCGTGCAGCTCTGATGACATTTTGTAAAGGTTGTGTAGTCGCCGCACCATTGGGAACTTCTTCAAAGGCTGTTGCAAAGCCAAGGATGGTTGTGGTGTTTTCTTACCTTGCAATTACATGAAGCTGATTTTCTGCCATGTGTTGAAAGCAAAATGCTCCTCTTTTATGCCATATTATTAAAGGTGACTTCCCAGCACGTGGCCAGTTGGACCAGAGTGCTGTCCCCTATCACAGGTGACCGTTATCTTCGGCGGGGACACCAGGGCAGCTAGCCTGCTACCCAGGGCCAGTGCAGCTTCCAAGCATCGGTGCCCTCACTCTGCTGGCTGTGAAGTGTTTTCGGCATCACCCCTTCCTGGGTAACCATGTGAGGGGCTGGTAATTCCAATCATCTCAGCTTGTCTGTAGCCCAGAGTAAAGAAGGTATTTAACTGTGACACGTGCGCCTCTGGAACTGGCTTACCAAGCAGGGGGTGGGGCGAGTCCCACCACACATGCCCTTGCAGTGATCCCCTGAGCTCCTCCCTGCGAGAGGCGGTGCCTTCGCCTTCTGTGGGGGACCGAGTGACAGGTGGGCCTCTGACAGCCCCTTTCTCTAACTTGACAAGTACATTTTTCTGTTCAAGAACACCAGCATTAATGAGTGAGTGCCTGGGAACCAAAGGTTCACAGTTCGATTCCCAGTCAGGGCACGTGCCTGGGTTGCAGGCCTTCCCAGCAGGGGACACACGAGAGGCAACCATACATTGATATTTCTCTCCCTCTCTCCTTCCCTTCCTCTCTAAAGATAAATAAATAAAATCTTTAAAAAACCCACCAGCATTAAGAAAAACTTGCTCAGTTTTACATGTCCAAATACCATGGAGGTAAGCATGTTCACTCTAGGGAAGGAACTACTAATGATACATGAGGGGAAAATACTAATTTCATTGGGTGGGGCGACCTCAAGTCATTTTACATTGACCAGGAAATTCTGTGATAGGATTAATTCAGGGTAAGTCTACCATATCATTCCCTTTTCAAGAAAAGTCTTCATTTTGGTTTCTGTGGCCAGAATTGACATCGCATGCCCTCACACTATGTCCATTTGAGAGGGGAATGGTGGGTTGCAGTTCTCTGACTGCCTGGAGCTTTCTCATTGCCTCTGAGCTTCTGCAGGGACCCTGACTCCCTCTCTTCTGTGATGTACCGGCAGGGCCGCTGCAGCCCTGCAGGGGGCAGTGTAACACTTCTCTGCAGGAGCCTCTCCACCCAGGACTACACTCACTCTGCTTGTCTTTGGCTGCCCTAACCTTTCTCTTGGTCTGGATCCCCTTGATCAGCACATTGTCCTTATTTGTTGTCTCTACTGGGACAGGGCTGCCTCCTGTGTGCCTGATGCCTGGCACCTAGGAGGGACCCCAGGGCCTGCGGGAAGGACAGATGGTCAGAGCCAGCTGTGTCCTCAAGTCTAAGGTACCTGCATATCCAGCCTGCCTGCTCCAAGACTTTTTTGCAAAATCCCCAAAGGGCGGCAATGTGATCCTGCTCAATCCCTTCCCTTCTGGGAGGGCGTTTCCTAACAGCCAGGTGACCTCACCCAGATGGATGAAATAGGAGACCCCCCCAGCCTCCATTCCCCCAACCAGGGTCAACAATAAGACAGCTGCCCCACCACAAAAACAGGCCTGGGAGGGGTCAGGAGTTCACGTAAGAAACTTCAGCAGCACAGTAGAACAAGACACCCGAGAACAATGAATCACCCAGAAAGGGAAGGAAGACCAGCCTCACCACCCCTCCCCGCAGCCCCCGGTCCCACTGCTCAGCACAGGAGGGAACTCCCTCCCCAGCTGGAAAGACTTCTCCTCCCTGGGAAAGGGAGAGGGGTAAGTGACTGGCTTTCGAGCCTTCCAGGGCACCACATGGACCTGCTTCCCCTCACTCTAGCCAGAGACCATGAAGAGGACCAGGAACAAAGGAGGGGGAAGACTGGCGTGTGGGCCATGCGCACAGCGGGAGCGACTGGGGCTGCTGGTGGCCTGCTCCGCAGAGGACCCCAGCAGTTTCCACCTCTGAAAAAATGAGTGGCCAGCACACCTGCCTCGGATGCCCGAAGATCCCACCCTAGATACGCCCATCCACAGGTGCCAGCCACCTGCATGCCTCCCACCCTCCCCCACCAGAAACCTGCCCAGCTCTCTGCAGCTAAAAGAGTTTTTCCTTTGAACCTCACAACAGAATTCCAAAGCCAAAATATAGGAGTTTCTATGCCAATAGTGTCCTCATAAACATGGTAAGCGTTCCTAATCCCTGGTGGACTTCTGTGAGAGTGGCATCGCCCCTATGAAATGACAGAGCAAAGAGGAACAACGGTCTCTGGTGCCCAGGAGAGGCAGCACTGGGACAGGGGGACAGAGTGGCTGTGGCGGACAGGCTGCCCCCATCTCCCAGGAAAAGGTGGACACAACAATCAGATTGTCCCGAGGCAAAATGCAGGAAGAGGAACCGGAGGGAACTGAAATGGGAACTAGTCAGAGACTCAACTCTCCTACCAGTGCCAGAACGAGTGGACAGAAAGTTGTTACGGATACAGAAGAGCCAGGCGGCAGCATCAGTCACATAAACTGGCATTTCCAGGACTCTCTCCCCAGCAACCACACACACATCCTTCCTGTGAGCATGAACACTCATCAAGACAGATGAGGTCCTGGTACATAAATGTTTACAAATAGAAAATAAGTCGTACAGAGTATTTTCTAACTATACTGGCATTAAACTAGAAATTAGGGAAAGGTAACAGGAAAATCTCCAATCAGTTGGAAATTAAACAATATACTCACAAACAATCCACCAAAGAAAAACTGAAACATACTCTCAATGGAAGAATAATGAAAATACAACATGTTGAAATTTGTGGGGACAGCTGAAGCAGTCCTCCCTCCTGTCACCACCAGACGGTCTTCCTCCCATCAGGCGGTTCTGCGACCCCAGCGGGGCACCCTGCAACTCAGTTCTGTCACTGTGCACAGGATGGCGTCAGGCCCTGCAGGCTAAGGGCCAGGTCCCGCAAACTGCTGTCCTACCCGACTCCCAGGGCCAATCGCAGGTCCAGGTTGTCACCTGTGCCTCCAACTGGCTGAAAATGGAAGGTTCCTACGACCTCGTCTTTGGGTCCTACTGATTTGCTAGAGCACCTCACGGGCTTCAGAAAGACAGTTTTACCTGCCAGACCCCTGGTTCATTACAATAGGTAGGAACTCAGAACAGCAGCTGGAAGAGGTACGCAGGGCAAGGTGTGGGGGAGGCCGCGGAGCTCCACGCTCTCTGGGTGCTCTGCTCTCCCCAAATCCCCATGCGTCCTCCAACCTAGTGCTCTCAGAACCTCATCCTTGGGGGTTTTAATGAAGACTTTATTGCAGGTATGATTGAATCCCTCTTCCCTCCCTGGAGGTCGGGGGGGCCGGGTGAAGGTTCCAGCCCCCACCCACAGGTGCTCTCCAAAGGTCACCTGGTTGACACACACCCAGATGTGGTGAAGAGGCCTTCTCAGTTCTTTTATCTTCCCAGCTCTGCAGCTGTTTCAGGGCCGGAGAATGACCAAAAACTGCTGCTGTTGCTCGCTCTTCCCCCATAGTGTTCCACATTTGGGGGGTATCTTTTCCCTCGGCCTGAAGAATGTCTTTCACCTATTCCATTAAAGTAGGTCTGCCTTCACCTGAGGAGTCTTCACGTCACCCCCATTGTCCTGAGGGACACTTCCCTGGCTGCAGAGTCCCGAGTTGGCAGTTTGCTGCTGGAACTTTGCAATGCCACATCGTCCTGGCCTGCGTGGTCCTTCAGGTGAAAACACTGTCTTCTGACAGGTCGTTTCACGGTGGGTAACCTTTCATGGCTCTCTAGCTGTTTTCAAGATGTCCTTTAGTTTTCAAGTTTATGATGTTTTGGGCTGGGGTTTCTTTGGTTCACCCAGCTTACTCAGGAGGTTTTTGGCCATCAGTTTTTAAGGGGTTTTTTTTTTGAAGATTTTATTTAGTTTTACAGAGAGAGGGTGAGAAACATTGATGTGCAAGAGATACATCGACCCCCACTAACCAGGAATCAAACCTTGCCCTCTTGGGTTAAGAAAGATGTTCCTCCTTCAGACTCGCTGGCAGCCCCAGGGTGGCCTGGGGGCTCCAGCAAAAAAAAAAGAAAAAACAGGGAAAAGGGGGCGTGTCCCCCACTCTCTTTGAGGGCTCAGTTCCTTTTCTGTCCCTCCAGCCAGACCATGGCAGGGCCCTGCCCCCCCGAGCTCACTGCTGCGCTGTGTTCAGGCTTGGAGACCCCCAGGATCCTTTTAAAGGGTGGGCTCACCACCCAGGTTGGACTTAGGACTCTGGAGCTCCTCCCCAACCTGCAGGCTGGTGGTATTCCCCCTCCCCATCCTCGGGGCTGTGCCAGATCCTGTCCAGGCTTATGGGTGTGTTCAGTGAGAACAGAAGGGGAATGCTGATCCCATCTCACCTGGAAACCTTACCACCGAACCTTCCCTAAAACCAGTGAAAAATATTATAGAGTGTGTGTAGCATTAACCCACACTTCCGGGAGGAAAGGACTGTGTACATGTGCCCCCCAGATAAGTGCTTAGAGAAAAGGTCTGCAAGTTTACACACCAGACTTAGCACTGGTTTCCTCCAAGAAGGGGCACAGAAGTGACGGTGACGGGGTGCTACCGAAGGGGATTTTCATTGTTTACGCCATACTTCTTTTGAAATTATTGTTTTTAAATATTTTATTTATTTATCTTTAGAGAGGAAGGGAAGGAGAGGAGAGAAATATCAATGTATGGTTGCCTAATTGTGAGTCCCCTGCTGGGAACTGGCCTGCAAGCCAGGCATGTGCCCCAACCGGGAATCAAACCACGATCGTGAGGTTCTCAGGCCCGCGCTCAATCCACCGAGCCACACCAGCCAGGGCCTTTTGAAATTATTTCAGCCATACACTACTACTTTTGCAATTTTCAAAGCAATAGGAAGGTATGAGGTGAACAATGGGGAACATTTTCCTCGATGTAGCTACCACATCTTGTTCAACATTTCTCTCATGAAAAACCCATTTAGGACTCACTGTGATCACGTATTGTTTCCAACCATTGATGTACTAATCAGAATTAATTTCCCAAAACACAGAAGGCTGTTTTTTCTTTTTTTATTCCAGCCTGTAATATCAAGTAACTTTATTCACATTTTTCCAAATAACTACAACATTAAACATAAGCAAAAAGCCATACACAGGTCTTACAAACTACAAGCTAAAATTCCCACTGCCGAGCTTTGGGATTACCCACGCCTTGCTCCTTTGGAACGTTCAAGTGCATGGAACGCTCAGAATGAACTTTTAACATGGGGACTGCTGCTAATTATTTTTTTCAGTCCAAAAAGCAGCTTCTAAGGTCTTCATTCAGGCGTGCTTTCAAAATGGAAAAAAGCACTAAAGGCGCAACTATTTCCCACTCAGACTAGCAGGCTTGGACGGAACCAACCTGAGCCCTAAATCTACACACGGCTCCTGGACTTGGGATCACGCATACACTCACGCCGAATAGCTGTCTATTCCAACTACTGCACAAAACTCCATTCCAAATGCACACAAATGGTCACATTTTTCAGATCCCTTTTAAATTATTTCACGGATCTCGACACAATAGTAAGGACTGTACGAGTTAGGCATTAGCAGTTTGATACCAAATCATCACAGAATTAGGTTGTATAAATATTAGCACCATTTTTAATCTAATCCAATGGAATGTCAAATTATCCACTAAACGATTTTTTACCAAAGTAGTCAACAAGTTTTGATTTCTAACATGTGCTTCACCTCACTCCCTTTTTGCCAATATACTTCTGAATATTTTAAATATCAAGTAGTGTAACATCCGTGTTTGAAATTTCTACCCAGGACAACATTATCAATTTACAGGAGGAGGGAAATACACTAAAGATTTTTTTTAACCTGTAAATTGTGCAATACTTTGTTTTGGATGTATGATTTCCAATAACTCAGTGGCTGTTCTATGCAATTTAGTTAGCTGAGTTTCCTAGTATAGAAATGATAAAACTATTAATATGTAGTAGGCATAAATAAATGCCCACTACAAGATGAGCAATTAAGATAATCTATACCTTATTATAATAACTTCAGTAAACTTACAAAATGTTGATATGTGCTTAGAAATTTTATGGGGAGGGGTGGTATACATATAACCAGAAGTGCCAAGTAAGTAACAGCAGTCTTTTAGGTTTTAAACAAAAATTAAAAAAGAATTGAATTCCTACTTACTTATTCACCCAGGTCCAGCAGTTGCAAATGTCATCCAGTATTCTATTACTTCTCTTAATAAAAGTAACACAGAAACACATTTGTGGAAATTGTTTTAATTAAAACCTTAAAACCAAAATTTTAAAAACAGAGTCTGTGTAGCAATTATTTTATTCCATATTTTAAACATCACTGGATTCTCAAGCACTTTGACGCTTTTCAACATGAAAGGTTAATTTTAAACTATCTTGCTGTCTCGCAAGTTGTCCCAAGAATTAGAAACATGATTACAACCACATTGGTTTCTAGTCCATCAAATTGTTACAACTTGAAGTATTTCATAGGCTCAAAAGTTAACTTGCACCCCTACAGAGGAAAAAAAAAAGAAAAGAAACCCTAACCTAATGACTTCAGTAAGACACAGGAAGGGGAGTCAAAATTCATTCATGATTTACTTGTCCTTCATGCACATTAAAAGTACTTTAAAAACCTTGCTCAATTGTCCTCTATTTAAAATGGGGAAACATGGCCAATATTACCTCCTAGGTTTTTCCAGATCTCCCCCTAGAGTCTTCACTAGGAAGCTCTGTACGTACAAGTCTGTTTTCTAAAGGAGAGAGGCTGGCTTGCTCCAAGCCCAGAGGAAGCTGGGTTTCTAAGGCAGTCTGTCCACGGGGGGCCTGCGCTACCCGCTGGGGTTCCCTTCCCTTCCCTAAGATTGTCAGGTGCGACCTGAAGGCTTGAACAATGCTGAACCCCAACACGCAGGAAGTGGTTTAAAAGGACAGTGTCCACAGTCAGCTGCACCATCCAATGATCACACTAACTTGACCTCTAAGAGACCTGCAGTGTTTGAGGACTTTAATAATAACAGCAAAAGTCACCAGAATTAACTCACCACAAAATGATGCAAAATATTTTTTAAAAGTCTTTTTTTTTAAAGCTCATGATTCTTCAGTATGGTTTTCACAGCTTACTACAGTTGTAAGTTGACATTATGTGAAGATTTTATGTGGACTAAAACATAGTTGTGTTCTAAAAAGTGATCATAATACTTCAAAGACCCACAGTACAAATATCAAGGAAATGCTCACACTCACATCAAACACCAAACTTTCACCTCCCACACCCCCAGGTGCTAAGTTGGCAAAGTACCTTTCTCCTCTCTTAGCACTCATCCGTCCTGTAAAGTCTGTCTCCACTGGATGGAAACCAGAGCTTCTTCAAATCACTTCTCCTTCCCCAAAGCACACGTATTCACTGAAGAGAAGGGGCACTTCATTCACACATACACACCCTTACATTTGGACCTACGCACAACGTCCTCTCACACGAAGTTCTGCACAAGACCTACTAGCTAGGAATGTATTCCCACCCAAAGTGAGTATGTACATCATCGAGGCTGTTATTAGCGAGTTCTGGGGAGGAGAGAGTGCAGGAGGCAGATGGGCCACATCTCTGGGGGACACCCGACTGTCCCGCGTCCCGAGAGGAGGCCCGGCCACCTCAGTTTCATTCAATAAAAGTCCAGGGCGGTTCTGTCACTGCCGACTGTAACAGGAGACACAAACAAAAGCCCTCGTGGGTGTGCGCCAGCGGCCAGCGACCCACTCCTTGTAAGTGCTCTAAAAACAATTAAAAAGTGGCACAGCCATCTTTGACTCAAAAGAGACTTCCGTGCTGTTCTAGACACACGGCACCGGCCCTCTTCACTGGAATGCACTTGAACTAGTAAACCACTGAATAATAAGTGCCCAGAATCTAGATGATGGTTTAAAGAGAAAAGATAACCCTCACCAAGCCCAGATAATTTTTAAATATCGCAGTCTGGGTGAAGTGAACTGAAATACAACTAACTTTAATTGCTCAGAAATGCCTGAAGTTCTAGTTTCACGGCACAGGGGACCACCGTGAGTGCCAGAATGCACGTTTGACATGACGTTCCCTCACAAAGCTACTCCGAAGGCCGATGAGTCCTGTGCTGATGTTGGAATGAGCGTGCCGGCTGCTCAATCTGGAGTGTTACTTGGGGCAGGACAAAACCAGCTCCACCTAAACTTACGGAAAAAATACTGAGTGTTAAGCATCTATAGCCATTTAAAGGCATTTGGTGTCAGTACCTTAAAAGATTAAGATGCTCTGCAACAAAACCCTTACAAGAATATCAAAGATTATGGGAATTATCTTCATAAATAACCAAATGTCTATGGCTTCAACTTCACCCGACTGCAGAGGTCGGGGATCAGGGTTCCTCAAAAGAGAAAAATCTGTTGGCAATTCCCTAAGAATCTTGCATAATCCACTGGTTTCTTAAACCTGGTTCCTTCCAACGCGTTTGTTTTGTTTGCTCTTTCTTTTATTTACACTGCTGAAAGGTGCCCGCTTCCCTCAGGCGCGGGCCGAGTAGCACCTCATGTACTCCGTCATCCACGGGTCCTCCGAGGAGGAAGGCCTCACCCTCCTGCTCTTCTCCACATCCACGGAGTGAGCTCGCTGCCTCTGAGCGAGCAGTTTCCTTTTCTCCACCTGTCTTCTGTTCTTGGCCCGCAATGCTGATTCATGAATCTAAGGAGAGTCCAGAAATAGAAGTATAATAAAGGAGAGTCCAAAAACAGAAGTATAATAACCTGAGTGGCTTTCGAATGGATGTGCAAGAATATTTGTGATGCCTCCACCCCAGGCCCCCTGAGGCAGGGCAGAGGCAAGCCCAGCCCCCTGGTTTGCAGCTCTGCACACCAAGGCTTCTCCAGAATGGCCGTTCCCCCGAGGCTGCGGGGCACCCACTGTCAGCGACAGTGACACCAAGCAACAGAAAACGTCCATGGGACTAAATTCAGATACAAATGCTAAGCAACGAATCTGCATGGCTCTCTAGAAACCGCCTCTGGAAAATCATGGAATCTGCTTAGCATTAGGCAAGGCTAAGTATTCCATTAAAGGACTTGAAGTGTTTTACAGCGAAAGAGTAAAAAAAAACCCTCAAGGATTTTACCATGTGAGGCATTTCATACTACAGATAAGCCGGTTAAACGTAACCCTGCCCAGTCGTTTGCTAAACCGAGGCTTTGCCGTCTGAGGCGCCGCTCCAACACCATCTGCCGTGGGGGTCAGAGGGCTGCTCGGGGAGAGTGTGCCTACGGTGTTCAACCAGAATCCACACAGTCTGCACCTTCTCTTTGTTCCTTTCCTTCGTTCTTTGCTTTGGGCAGTGGTAACAGTAGAATCACTAACCCACGCAATTGTTGGGTGGTCCTACACGTGAGGACGCCCCTGCCTGACCTGCTCTCGGGACACAGACAGGGACGAGCCAAGCCTCAGTCAGAGGGGAGCCGACGTCCTGGAGTGGAGGGAGGTGTCTTCCAGTGCATCTGGGCTGGGAAACACCCTCGTTCAAACTCAGTCCCAGGAGCAAAGGGGGGGGTCTTTGGCAGAGGGCAAGAGCTATAGGGGTAGCAACCTAACAGGCAAACCAATGTCAAAGGAGCCCAGGAAACACCAGTTAGCAAAGCTGAAGGGACTAGAAACCTCTCCAGACGCCCAAGGCAAATGTGGGTGAGCAGCCCAGCCCTGGTTGTGCCCCTCTTGGCACCTCCTGGCACCCCAGAACTCCAGAACCCAGACTCCATCCACTTCTTCCCCAGGCTCAGTGTTGGTAAACCTTCTGGGTTCTCGTGAACTCCTGGCAAAACCCCCTGGTCTCCAGGCAGCCAGCCTCCAGAATCCTCCCACTTGCCAATCAGATGCCCAGTTCTGGACTCTCCTTGGCCCACCACACCATCCCCTAGGGCATCTCTGCGACCACAGGGTGCGAGAGCCAAGGACAGGCCCGTGGCCGAGCCCACCCTCCGAGGAGAAGCAGAAAAGCGCGTGCACACGCACGCACCTCATGCACCGGGGCCGAAGCACAGACATTGTGCGTCTTCTGGCTTCCAGTGTCCATCTGCCTCTCTCCCCACCCGTAAAGAGCGAATGGATGCTTCTTTTCTTTTATTTTACTTGATGATCTCTGAGGGCTTTTCACCGCCTTCCTGGCTCCTCTAGCAAACAAGGCGCTAGGCTGTTGTCGAGGCTTCGGGCCACTGGGTAATCTGTCAGTCTCTTTTGTCATGACCTCTCCTTCCGGTTTTTCATTTACGTCTTTGACTGGTGATGCTTTTTTTTAAAAAGGAGACAAAACAAGATGAAAATGCTTTAAAAATCAGGTTTACACAGAATTCCCTTAAATATTTGGGTTGAAGAATACATTATGCTGGTCTCAGGGACATTTTCACACAATTCAATTCACAGGTTTCCCTTTGGGCAGAAAAGCAGGAACAAGTCAATCTGATAATTTTCAGTCTATCCCATTTTTTAAAAAGATTTTATTTATTCTTAGGGGGCGGGAAGGAAAGGAGAAAGAGAGGGAAACGTCAACGTGTGGTTGCCTCTCCCCTACTGGGGACCTGGTCTCCAACCCAGGCACATGCCCTGACTGGGAATCGAACCAGTGATGGTTCGCAGGCTGGCACTCCATCCCCTGAACCACACTATCCAGGACAGTCTATCTCATTTTTAAGTTAAAAACAAATACAGCAAGGCTGAACCAAGCCTACTCAAAAGCTCCTATTCTGAGATTAAATATTAAAAGTAAGCGAACGCTGTGGCCTCATGGCTTCCTCCAAACTCCCAGGAGCAACTGCAATCCGTTGTCAGGAGGTCTGGCTGCAGGGAAGACCCGGATGTTGCGGTGATCACCCAGCAGCTACACAAGGAGACTTCGTAAGTCACTCAACTCAAATTCCAGGATTCCATTACTGCCCGATGTTCCCCAGTCAGGGAGGATGCTCTGTGTGGCTCTTACATGCTCCTTGCAAGAGCTAGCTGGTGACCTCAATTTGAAAGCACCCCCCCACCCCATCACAATAGGGTGTGGTTTCCATAGTTACTTACCTGGTGCACAGCTTTGCATCCCCAGCCTGACCAGCTAGAGAGAGAACCAGTGGGGTAAGGCGGCTTCCCCTCCACTTGCAACAGAAACGAGCACCGTCTACACCACCCTCAATCTGTCAGCAGAGCAGGGAAGCTCAGGTGGGGGCCGGGGCAGCCCACCCAGGGTGAGCACTCCCAAACAGAACCATTTCCCTTCACTGCCTTTTACGATCTTGCCATTCGTGATCATTTATTAGCCCGTTATTTTTTCTAAAGGTTACATTCTGCCGTGTGAACCCTTTGTGAGCCTTTGTTTAGTGTCAGCCTAGACGTACACTCAGCAGCGGGGGCTCCGTACACCCATCGCCTCCGACGCTCCGGAGTCCGGGTCTAGCAATGACTTCACAGATTGCTATGCCAAACTCTCTTCCCTTTTTAAAGACAGACTTTAATTCCTGACTGCTTTTTGTCACAATTCTTATCTTGCTGAGGTCCACCTTCCCTTCAAAGTACAGCGAGCCCCTGCACAGCCCGCCCAGACACTGGGGGATGAACGTGTCATTGGCAATGGCCTTGACTCTACCACACCACTTTGTTTATTACTAAATATTTTAAGACAGAGACAATGCACACCCGATGCCGGGGTTTAATGCGCTGCACCGCTGTGCCCTGCACCTTCAGACCCAGCACCTGAGCTGCCCGAGATGACACAGGATGGCAACCTTCCTTTCTATCACACACTCACAGCTCAAACGTTTCTCTGAGGGATGTGTCCACACAGTCTCCCTCCCCTGGATCTAGGAGGTGGGAGAAGGAGCCCACTGGGGCCAAGGCAAAGGAAAAGAGAAGGGGGCCAAGACTGTGCAGCTATAATCCCAAGAAAGACTGAAAACGGCCCCAATCATTCTCACAGGCTCATCGCCCACCCATCTCTTCCTGTCCCATTCCATCTAACCCACATCTTCCAGCCAAGCCTGCCCGGAGAAGGTAATATGGATTAGTCCAAAGGACAGGCTGGAGCCAGCCAGAAAGAACAGGGAAGGGAACCCCAGGAAAAGGGAACAGCCTGTCCAAAGGCACAGGGAGAAGAACAAAGAGAAGTAGCTCAGAATGCCAGGTACAGAGAGTCCGTGGATGAAGGCAGGGAGAGAGAAGGCTCTCTCTTTCAAACCCTGAAGATTTCGTTGCACCCTGGAATTGAAGAACCACTGAAGAATTCTGAGCTGAAAAATGACATGGTCCTCTTTCTACTTGAGGAATGAGGCTTCTAGCTGTGAATGTGAAGGACGCATGAGATCAGAGGTAGGAGCAGAAGGGCCTGCTGGGAAAACCCGGCAGAGTCCAAGTGAGTCATCAACAGAGATGGCAGGGTGGAGAGGCAAGAAACAACCAGGACAGAGCTCAACACACCTGGCCAGTGCTCAGACTCACCTGGGCGCTGAGAACCACACACTGATCAGACCAGCGGGCACCTGGAACCAAGGATGCTTTCTAAGAAGGACTCTCTGGAGCAGAGAGCCCACAGTGCTGGGTTGGCCTCACAGGTAAACAGACAGCGGACGTGAGGTGGGCACTGGAAGGCAAAGGGGAGGCCTCAGCTCCCACAGGTGTTTAGAGGGGGCGGTCATGCCATCCTCTGACAGATGGCTCGCCAAAGGTTGAGAAAGCGGTGCTTGGCACCTTGGCGTAAGATGCTCTTGGAAGAACAAAACAGGCAGCAGCTGGACCTTTCATCGGGGGCTCAGGAAAACCAGTGGGATGGGAGAAGGTTGCGAGTGAGCAGGTGGGAGCTGTGAACCCGGTCCCCTGGAAGAAATGCAGAGTCAGAGGAGAGAGGAGCAAGCCAGGCCCCGGGGACGCCATTGTTCACGGAGCAGGCGGGCAGAGGAAGGAAGCCCCAAGAGGGAGACAGAGAAAGAGTAGCTCAGAACATAGAAGAACTACCCAGCACAGAAGCTGAGGAAAGAGCTTCAGCAAGGGAGAGAGCAGCTAACTGTGCCACAAACATCAACGAGAAGTCAGCAGGATGAGGATGAAGACAGGCTTAGCACTGGGCAGCCAGGCCGTTTCATGTGTGACAGAGGGGAGTGCGGGGTGGGGTCACGTCGGGCTGCAAAGTGAGTAGAATGGAGACCTCCATTCTGGTAGCAGTGGGCTCCTGGGCCAACCCTTCTGTCACGGATAACCAAGAAAGGCGACGTTAACAACTAACAGTATCCACCAAACACAGGAAACTAAAGTCTTCTCTGGGGACCAGAGGCCTGACCTCGTTCCTACAATCTCTTCTCACACACCGTTCTGAGTGCGCTGTGGGGTGGCCAGTGCACAGAAAGAGAAGACAGCAGGAGGGACCAGCGGGAGCAAAAGACTAGGGACGATGGAAGGGTGATTACCGTTCACAGACTATAACAACACTGTGTTTACCCCCCTGGACTTAAAGAAAAAAGACGCATTCGAAAGTGTCTGCATCAGCAGGAGATGAAAGACAGAAAGGACAGAAGGGACCGGACTTACTGCTGTAACATTAATATTTATAAGACTATGGAAACAGTGCCTGGTACAAGATAAGTGTACCTAAGTCTATGTTTCAAAATCCTATTAAAAAAAAAGTTTAAAATAAAGACATTTTCAGACAAATGAAAACTGTTCACCACCTTTATGGTAGAAGATTAAATAAAATCCCCCTTCTCAGTAACGATCATTCAAACAAAACTAGATTTCATCTAGAACTGTGCTGTCCAATACAAAAGCTCCTAACACCACACGTGGCTGTTAAACACAAGTGTAAATCAATTAAAATTAAAGAGTCAGTTTCTCATTACACCTGTAAGAGTTCAAGTGCTCAGTGACCACATGTGGGTGGGGGCCACCCCGTAAGGCGGTGCGAACAAAAGGCATGTCCATCAGCACCCAAAGTTTCATTGAACAGTCTGGTTTTTCTAAAGTATTTGAATAGCAGAATTACCACTTTGGACCTACTGGATATGTGTATGTGTCAATCTTTTCAAACATGAACACTTAGAAAAATTTGCATATCCAATATCATAAAGCACATCTTAGTGCATTTACAAAACTGAAATCACATAGAACATGTTCTTTAACTTTAGTGTAAAACAGATAATACGGCTGCACGAAAATGTGAACGCCCTCAATGCCAGAGCTTCCAAAACACCAAAATGGTAAGCTGCATTGTGTACCTTTTCCCATTTTTAAAAATTTTTTTAAATTAAAAAGTAGTGATGGAGGGCATTCCTTTCTCAATCCTGATCTTATTAGCATAAATGTTAAACTTTATTAATTTGGGGGGGAATATTTTAAAAATCATAATGAAAATTAGAAAATGTGCTTAAGGGAATAATAATACTATATGACAAAACTTGCATGAAACAGCAAAAGCAGTAACCACAGGGACATTCATGGCCTGAAACCAGTACAGGATGGGGCAAAAGTAGGTTCACTGTTGGGAGTATGAAAAAGAGTTTACTCCTGTATTATTACCTACTAACTATTGTATTAGTTTCCATATGAACAACTGTAATCCTACTTTTCCCCATCCTATATGTATCAAAAAAAAAGTCAGGGCAAATGATGAGCATCCACCTTTAAAAGTCAGAAAAATAAGCCCAAAGAAAATCACAGTTCAGGGAAAAAAGACCTTGAGTGAACGAAAACATATAATAAACAAAGAAGACCAAACACGAGCCTGACTGGCTCCACAAAAGCCACAGACACAAGTCTGCGGCCGAGCAGGGCTACCGAGGCCGGGCAGTGCAGACGCCACTCATTCCCAGGGCCACGGAGTCGGCATGCAACGCACACGCAATGGAGAAAACCCATGTAGCCGAGAGTCAGCTTGGCAAAAGGCTGATAGAATTCATACACCTCTGGCGCTGCTGACCAGGAGAGAAGGAAGTACAAAATAAAAAGTGAAAAGAGAACAAGTGGGGAATTCGGGTCAAGTGTGCACTGACATATGTGTGTAGTCCCTTCCTCCCCAAACCCCACTAGAGTGAAGGAAACAGGTATAAACCCACAAGAACTAGGAAGGCGATGACCTCAGACCGACAGTGTCAGTAAAACACTGCAAGATGGAGTGTAGCTGGAGAGGCAGAAGTGGCCTCGCAGGGGCACGCACCCTACCTCCCTGCAGGGGAAGGGCCCACGGGGACACGAGCTGACCCGCAGACAGAACGAGCACCTGAGGTGCCAGATCCCCCAGCAGGCTGGTGTGGTGGCTTGCCCTTTCCAAAGGTCCAGCATCCATCGGCGCCCTGCCCAGATGCTCTGACGACATCATAGAAACGCGCCCACATTGAGAATTGGGGTCGGTGCTTCTTGCCCTTGAACCCAGGGTCAAAGAGGTGTTATGTGCAACCCTAAGTTGTAAAGGACAATACAGCACCTGCCCAGCTCTCTCTCAGGGACACTCTTTCTTGGAGGCCAGCCAGCACGTTAGGAGGAAGGCCGGGCACAAGAAGATGTCACATGCCAAGTGTCCTAGCAGACAGCCACCAACCCTAGGGCCTCCCAGCTGAGGCCACAGACAGCATGGGGCAGAGACAAGGCACACCCTGGCACCTCCAGATTTTGAAAGACAATACTTCCCACCTAGAATTCCCTGCCCAGCCACAGACTCACTGAATCAGGAGGGTAGAATAAAGCTATCTTTTGACACGCAAGGTCTCAGAAAATTAACCTCTCACACACCCTGTTTCAGGAAGCGACTGAAGATAAGCCCCAACAGAGAGAGATGATGTGAAATCCACACAACAGAGGCTCCCACCCAAGAAAGAAGCCAAGGAGTCCCAGGGCGGTGGCCAAGGGCCCTCCCAAGATTCAACCAGGCAGTAGCTGCTAAGAACAGCCACCGAGCCAAAAGAAGTAGGTCAGAGGCCCTGGGAGAGATGTCTTCAGATGTCCAGAGTGATAGTGAACCTGATGTGCGGGTTGGATTGTGAAAGAAAGAAAAGGGAATCGCAGCAAACAAGGTAGGTGGGACGGGTTTGGGCACAGGTGCACTACTGCAGACGCTACCTGTGGAGCTAACACACTCCTTGATGCCTATCCCGCATCTCAGAGGGTGTGGGTGTGCATGGGCTGGGACAGAGGATAAAAAAGAGAGAGCCAGCAGATAATGTTAAAAACTTTAAAAGTCAAGACATGTCGAAGAAAGCAATGTTACCTTGAAAAATAGAAATAAACACCAAAGAGAAAACCAGAGGCAGAGGAAGTGGTACCCAAAGAGTGATTACTGGTGTGTGTGTTTGGTAGGGACCTGCTCTATCTTTGCAAAAAGCCAGATAGAACTATATGATTTGGCGCTGGCTGGATGGCTCCGCTGGTTGGTTAGAGCAGGGGTCCCCCAACCCCTAGGCTCAGGACCACAGCTTGTTAGGAACTGAGCTCTGCCTCCCATCCTCCCCTCCCCACCAGCGGACAAAACCAGTCACTGGTGCCAAGAAGTTTAGGGATCACTGGGTTTGAGCATCATCCAGAAACACTAGGTTGCACAGACAAGAATCAACCAATGGATGCATAAATAAGTGGAACAACAAATTGATGCTTCTCTCTCCCTTGCTCCCTTCCTCTCCCTTTAAAAAAACAAAATCAATAAGTAAAAATTTAAAAGAGAATTATATGATTCTATGTGCATATATGGCTTCAGTAAAAACAAGAACTAAACGTTTACATTTTATAAAAACTCAAGAGTGCTCATCATTCTAGTGTATAAAACCACCCACTTAAAAACAAGGGTTTTCAATCGCACCAGACTCGGGCATCAGGAGAGGCTGAGACAGGCAGGGCCAAAGCAAAGACCCTGCGTGGGACAGTCCTGAGAGCAGAAATCGTCCCACCTTCTCCCTGATGCTTAAACCAGAAGTACGAGTGGAACACAAATAACTGACCTTAGCCGCTGGCAGGATTCAGTCTCTAAGGAAACCGTACTAATCGTGAACTTGGGCAAAAACACAGGCACTATCCAAATGACAATGACGTCTAAAAGTTGTGCTTTTATACTCAGGAATGTAACTGACAGCTCGAGAGATCAGCACCCACAGGAATAAACTGCAAGGCATGTCCCCTACCCCGTCCGCCTTCTGTTAGCCCAATTTCTAGCACTGATCGCTGAAGCTAGTGGTTATCTAGCTTCTATAACAAGTAGTCAGGAGTCTGTGGGGATTCACAGGTAGCACGAGGATGGCGAGGCAACCCCCGCCACATGCACCGAGGACAGTATGACAAGAGCAAAGCAGCCCGGCTCAGGGACGAACTTCCTCTCCTCCTCAGCCTGCCTGTGGAGTCTGACTTGATTGCCGCTTACAGTCTGGTAAATAAACAAAAAGTCACTCCTCGTTTATCCTGCGTTTCCACGTCTTCATCTATAAAATCGAGATAAAAATCATGGTTCTACCTCTTAGCATTGTTTTGAATCTTGACTGAGAAAATACATATTCTAAGATCAGTGGACATGTAACATGCTCTCAGTAAATTTTAGTTATTTCTCTCACTAGAGCCTCTTTAAAATCGAGTGACCCTCTCTGGTGGTGTCTGGCCAATGTTAGAGGGTGGCAGGAAGGAGGCACTGGTAACTGCGTCCGAGGCTTTCAACACAGCCCCCTGCACCAGCGAGCATCCACCCGGCCTCACATGCTGAGAGCCCCCGACTCTGCCCCCGACTGTGCGCAGGAAAGGAGGTGCAGCGTCAGGGCTGAAACACACAGCACGCGCGCAGCATCCAAGAGCCGAATTCCCAGCCACGGCTCCCCCTGCACGCGGCGGCAGCCGGAGGATGCGCACCTTCGGTGAGTGGGTGCGCAGGCAGCGGAGGGGACCCAGCACCGGCGAGACACATGCTCCCACCCACCCCGTGTTACGCAACAGTCTGCGTAAACAAATGCAAAATGCTCTCAGGGACAGCGCGGCTGGGCCCAGGAGTTCACACAGAAAACAAAAGCCCCATTCACAAGACAGAAAGCTTAGCTCGGTGGTTCTTAACCTCTCGGGGTCACCTTTGAGAATCTGATGAAAGCTGGGCTCCTCATTAAAAAGTGGGCGCTTAGGAATAAACAGATGGGGTTCACTGGCTCCCTAAGGCCACCTCGGCCCTTGCGTGAAGACCCGAACCTCGCCAAGGGCACTTCAATTGAGTTCACGGCTGGCTCAAGTCACCTGATTAGGGAAATAAAGGAGGGGGGCGGGTAACGTTGGCGGGTTGACATCTTCCTTATTTTGTCAAGGGGGCGTGGGGGAGGGGAGATTCTCCATCCAAAAAAAAGAAAAAGGAAAGCAGAGCGCTGCAAGAAACTAACAGAGCGGCGCAGTTCAGATGCCAAGAGCACATCCAGGCCTGCGAGCACCCCCTCCCGGGCCCGGTACCTGGCACAGTCGTGTCCTCCGCGTCCCGGGCCTCCGCGTCTCCGGCCTCCGCGTCTCCGGCCTCCGCGTCCCGGGCCTCCGCGTCCCGGGCCTCCGCGTCTCCGGCCTCCGCGTCCCGGGCCTTCGCGGCCCCGGCGACCGGCCCCTCCCGCGCCGCGGCCTCAGCGAGCGGTGGCGGCGAGGCCCGGGCGCACTGGGGCGTGGGGCTCCCGGCGCCCGACGACGCCGAGTCGTCCGAATTGCCGGCCGGGCCCCAGTCGTCCCAAAGCCAGGGCGCGTGCGCCTGCTCCAGCAGCCGGCGGCCCAGGCGGTAGTGCAGCAGCTCGCGGTAGCACACCGCGTACTCTTCCCAGCGCGGCTCCCGGTACCGCTTCATGTACTCGCTCTTCACCCCGCTGCCCGGGGACATGGTGCCGCCCGCCGGCCCCGAGTGCCCGCCACCCCGCGCCGCCGCCGCCTACGGGACGGGGATACGACACAGAGGCCTGCCTTACCCCTCCGACCGCCGGGCCCGCCGCGACATTTAAATCGGGGGCCCCGCCCGGGCGAGGCAGGCGGGGGCGGAGCGCCGGGAGGAGGCGGGGCGCGGAGGGGCGGGGCGACGCGCCGGTAGGGGGCGGGGCGAGGAGGGGCGGGGCGGGGCGCGGAGTGGGGCGGCGCGGGAGGGGCCGAGGAGCGGACGGCCAGTCTCGGGGAAGGGCGGGGCCTTGGGGCCCCTGTCCGGGAGGCGTCGCACCCAGCGACCCGGCCCAGAGATTCTGGGCGGTGTGCTAGGCGTGCAGCTTGGAGGAGGGCGAACCCCTGGGCTGCGGGGAGGGGGGATCATCTCGATGGCGGCTCCGGAGATTGGAAATCAGAAGCTGCAGGCCGGGCCACAAGGCCGCGGGAGGCCGAGGAGCCGTGGGATGCGGGAGCCGGGGAGTGCAGTGATCTCCGCGGCCTCTGAGAGGCCTCCAGGGAGGGGCTTACCTCCTTCCTGCCGCGCCGGCCGGTCCTTTGCGCGCGTGGCGCAGCAGCCAGGAGCGGCCTGCTGTCCCCCGTGCTTTCCGCCTGAGCAAGATGTCGCAGCCGGCGCAGCGGCCCGCGTTCCTGCGGAAGCCCGCTGGCGAAGACGCCGCCTCAATCCCTGGAGCAGACGCCTCCCCCGCGCGCTCCCGGGCCCGGCGCAGTGGGGGCGGCTGCTTCAGTGCAGAGCGCGGGGCGCGAGGATGCAGGCGGGTGGGCCAGCCCCAGGGACCGGGCCCAGGTCACCGTGAGCCCGTGCGAGGCGCCGACGCACCCACGTCCCATCTGGCACCCGTCACTGAAGGAGGCGTCATTTAGGGTCTGGGGTTGATGATACCCGGTGCACTGAACTGGCTAGCGACACTGCGTCCCCGCGCTGGTCGAGTTTCCCAGAAACAACCCTGCGTCCACACGTTGCCTCTTGCTTCCTTCCTCTCTGTTCACACCTGTTACTCTGGTCTCAACTCTTCTTATGTTTTAGTGCAACTCCTTTCTTGTCTCCCCACATATTTTTACACTAAAGCTGCCACACCACTCTCTCTCGGAGACCCACTTACAGATGCAACCTTGACATTCAGTTGCCTAGTGCAGAAGTATGCAATGTTGCCGGGGTTGTTATAGTTTCTAAAGTGGCCCCGCAGATTCTTCCCCCTTTTTAACAGGTGCCTTCATAGATTAATTACAAAAAAGATTTGAAAGAAAAGAAGTTTGGAAAGCCAAAACGCGTTTAGCAGTTGAAGAGAGAGCCTCGGCCACCACGTCACCAACTATTTTCCGTTCTGAGTCCTGTCCCTGCCCCTCCTCACAGCTCAATAATCCAGAGGGTGGGCGCTGCCCTGTGGAACGGGTTAGACTCTTCTGGGAGCTTGAAGTTAGTAGTCCAGAAGTCGTTAGCACTGGATTGTTGACATTCCCACATTCTCCGCGGCCCTGACTTCTTTCCCAAGATAAACCCCACTCGAACTTTCTCATGCATTTCCCTTTGGTTTCAACTTCCCCAGGGTTCGTCGCTGATGGTTGCAACCCAAAGACCTTAATGGTGTGTAATTATGTGACAAAAAATACAGAAGAACACAATCTGTTGGCATCAGCTTTGGCTGCATAATTTACTACCCCCAAACTTAACAGTTTAAGACAAATAAAAGTTATTATTTCTCATGATTCCATAGGTTAACCAGGCAGCTCCTCCGCTGGTGTACTCATTCATACGGTTCCATTTGACTAGAAGGAGAGCTGGGCTGGAAGATTTGAAGCAGCCTATTCACAGGCCTGGCAGTGGCTTGCCGTGGGCTGGGCTGTCCTGCTGACCTCCCTGCGGCCTTATAAACTAGCGTGGTGTCTTCGTTGGCCCGCCCTTTTGAGAGGGAATAACAGCAGCTGGAAGGCCTCTGAAGGTCACAGACATCTCTTCCACTGCACTCTAGTGCTCAAATGTTTAAGTCAGCAGGCCAGCCCAGACCCGGTGAGAGAGAAATCAACTCCACCTCCGCACCGGAGGGATAACGGCGTGCATGCTGGATGGAAGAACATGTGGCCATATTTTACAGTCACACGACCACACACACGTATTCAATATATAAGGTGCGATACTGTTTTTATATAATAATTATGATTTTTATATCATTAGGGATGATTTGTTTTACTTTTCCTTGCACAATTACTTTTTTAAAGTGCTATTATTTTTTAAGAATTTATTTATTTATCTTTAGAGGGGAAGGGAAGGAGAGAGGGGAAGAAATATCAATGTATGGTTGCCTTTCATGCGTCCCCTGCTGGGAACTGGCCTGCAACCCAGGTAGGTGCCCTGACTGGGAATCAAACTGCGATTGTTTGGCTCACAGACCCGCACTCCATCCACGGAGCTACACCAGCCAGGGCCAGTGCTATTATTTTTTAACGTGCTACTATTAATCAGAGCTCATCCACTTGGAAGTGACATAGACCCAATTTGACCAATTTAAACAGAAAGAATATTTATTGGCTGTGGCTGAGCTAGACCCTGGGATCCAGTCAATGTCATCGAGACTCTGCTTTCTTCTTTCTGTCTTTGAGCTCTGCCTTCCTCCTTGGGGACGGCCTCTTCTCTCACTGCAGAAGGACTTGCTCCATGCAGCTTATTGGGGCTCCAAGCTTATTTTGTCTTCCCTGAGGAGCACCAGCAAAAGAAGCCTGCAGGTATTCCAATGATAGAGAAAGAGCCTTGAGTCAGATGCTTAGCTGTAGTCACGGGTAGGAGGTGATATGATTGGTTAAGCCCGAGTCACATGCCCACCTGTGTAAGTGGGGCTAGGATAGGAGGCTGAGATTGACAGCCCCCTGAGAATCACAGGGAACAGGGAAGGCGTGGCTTCCCAGAAGAAGGAGCAGGCAGGTGAAACAGATGCCCATCTATACATTTGTGTAAATTAAGAACAGGATGAGGAAGACTTGATTTGACAGAGCTTATGGGAGGGGGAAAAAGGCCCTCTGGGATATAGTCCATCACAGTGAGGTATAGCTGTCAGGAAATCCAGTACAATCACAGCCTGTATCTACCAAATGTAGTCTATAGCAGGGGAGGTAAACCGCGTCCCTAAAAGAATCCTCTGTTCTTGTAGCACTAAAGGACAGCCAGTGTGAGTTGACAATGTCAGCTTGTTCTGCACGTGGAATCAAGACCAAGGAGCAGAGATGACAAGATATAATTGGCAAATTGTTAGGGACTTGGAACTAGTTTCTTAAGCAAGAGGGAAACTTTAGGGATGGGTCACAGAAGAAACAGCGTGAAAATGGACAAGCACCAAAGGGACCCCAGAAGCCAGGCTCAAGGGCCTCCTGCCCCCCTGGACTCTGGTAGAGGCAGCTGGAGGGAGGTCCTCACTGTTGGGGAGAGACTGGGAAGCCAATGGAAGGGAAGGGAAGGTCTGATGGTGGCCTCCGGCAAGGGCACAGGAAATAGATCTCAGCTACAGAGGCTCAGAGATGCCAAGGAACAAAACCTGCTAGGGACTGCCCCTGGCAGGCCCTGTCACCAAGGTGAGTGCCTCCGGCTGTGGTACTTTCAGGGCTGCGCAGCTGAATTCCTGCCCCCTGCTGCCCAGAGCCTCCTTCCAGAAGCCTCTGGCACTGTAACTCCCTCGAGGAGCCATAACATGTTCTCAGAAGGAAGAGTCAAGTTGAGGAATCTTCAAGAACGTGTTCTTTCCCAGCCATGCACTGGCCCCCGCGTCTCCTGATTCCTCCCACGCCCTGCGCCCACCATCAGCCACCTCCTCCCTGTCGGCCCCTGGACTGCACTGGCATCTCTCTCTGTCTGCTTCGGTCGCCCCATCTCCAAACACAAACATACTCAGGGAGCCCCTATCCACTCCATCCCTTTTATGAATCCACCTCCCAGGGTAAAAGCGAAAAATGGTGTAGATTTTTCCCAGCCTCCCTCACAACTAGAGCACGGGGGGCAGGAAACCTAACCTCTTAGAATCAGAGTCTACAGTGCCGGGGCGGGGAGGGGGGGAAGGAATCTCTCCTTGGCTGAGTGCCAACTTCAAGACAGAGTTCCCGGTACAGCACAGGCATCCCAGCACCAACAGTGTCAGAAACATAGCCACCGTGTCCCCCGAGGAGAAGCAGTCTCTATTGGTCTCTTCCCCTCTGAGCTGCAAGCCTGCTGGCTTAGCCCTTCCAGAGATTCTGGAAGCCACCCGAGTAGCTTTTAAGTACATCTTTTCTCCTCAAATTAGCAGAGTTGGTTTCTCTGACTAGCAATTAAGTTTTTAATACTCTGGGCTGTGCAGACTCCCTCCTCCTCTCTGAAAGGCTTCCAGGTTCCTCAGCAACTTCCTATTCCTCCTCCTTCTCCTTTTTAAACTAGCCACCCCTCCCCCACCACAATTCTTAACTCGCCCCCGCTGCTCCTCACACCCTCTCTGCACTGGGATCACAGGAAGTGACTGGTCACCCCTGAATACCGTGACGTCAGTACCTCCATGCCCCGCCTCCTCTGCAGGGCCAGGCCACCTGGCCATCATGTCCTGTGCACAGCCTGCCAAGCCCTCACCTCCACGCTCATAGCTACCATCTTGCTGCCTCCCCCAATCCCTTACTCTGCATTCCCAATCTCTGTTAGTGGCATTTATTTTATTTTATTCTTTTTTTTTTTAGAGAGAGAGGAGAGAGAGGGAGAAAGAGAGGAAGAGAAACATCAATGTGTGGTTGCCCCTCGTACGCCCCCTACTGGGGACCTGGCCCACAACCCAGGCCTGTGACCTGACTGGGAATAGAACCAGAGAACTTTCGGTTCAGAGGCTGATGTTCAATCCACTGAGCCACACCAGCCAGGGTTGTTAGCGGCATTTTCATTCTTCCAGTCTCAGGGTCAAAATGTCAGTCATCTTTAAGACTGGGCACCCACCTGCAGTCACTTGGTACAGTGATTATGTCTCTCAGATGAGGCTTCACGTGTCCACCCCCTCCTTCTCTGCTTGGTTGGGGTTGACCAGCCACAGTGTCCCAGGTGGGGACACACTCACAAGCATCAAGCCTCCTTCACAGCCCTGCAGGGGGCAAGGACCTGATCCATTCACGGGGCCTGCAGCCCCCGGGGTGGGGGGTGGGGCAGGCCTGGCACGCTCACTGCCCACGGGGCCTTTCCAGGCCGGGGCTGCAGGGGGAGCCCTGCCTGCAGCTCAGGAGGGAGCTCTCAGAGCTCCAGGCCGACCCAGATGCTGGGTGACAACAAAGTAAAAGGACACATTTAAAACCCTCCAGTCCAGCTCAGTAGTGTCTAACTGTCCTTTTCCCCTTTTTGTCCATAGCGGACATGCCCAGAAACCATCACACTGAAAAACCTCATGGACAAGATCTGGCCTTAGCATTGGTTTTACTGGGTTACTCCTGGCAGATATAACCTTACTTCTCAAGGCCATGCCAGCCATAGGAAAGATCAAGAATATCTATTGCAGCCCTGACCTGGGTGGCTCAGTGGGTTTGAACATCGTCCCATACACCAAAAAGTCGAGGGTTCGATTCCCAGTTGGGGCACAGGCCTGGGTTGCGGGTTCAGTACTAGGTTAGGCGCCTATGTAAGGCACTCAATCAATGTTTCTCTACCTGTCTCTCTTCCTCCCTTCCCCTCTCTCTAAAATCAATAAGTGTGCCCTCCGTTACAGATTTTTATAAAGGATATGTTTTGAAAACCATGAAGGATTTAGCTTAAGTTCCTACCAAGAAGCCTGGGGAAATAACTTTAACTAGACAGCCTGGGTCCCTGTTCAGNTGCAGCATAGAATTCCATTGTGTAAATGTACCATAGTTTTTTGATCCAGTCATTGACCAATGGGCATTTAGGTTGCTTCCAACTCTTGGCTATCGTAAATTGTGTTGCTATGAACATCGGGGTGCATAGGTTCTTTTGGATTGGTGTTTCAGGGTTCTTAGGATATAATCCTAGCAGTGGAATTGCTGGGTCAAAAGGCACGTCCATTTTTAGTTTTCTTAGAAAATTCCATACTGCTTAGTAAAAGGACACTTTTAAAACCCTCCAGCACAGCTCAGTAGTGTCTAACTGTCCTTTTTGTCTATAGCAGACATGCCTAGAAACCATCACACTGAAAAACCTCATGGACAAGATCTGACCTTAGCATTGGTTTTACTGGGTTACTCCTGGTAGATATAACCTTACTTCTCAAGGCCATGCCAGCCACAGGAAAGATCAAGAATATCTACTGCAGCCCTGACCGGGGTGGCTCAGTGGGTTTGAACATCGTCCCATACACCAAAAAGTTGAGGGTTCGATTCCCAGTTGGGGCACAGGCCTGGGTTGCGGGTTCAGTACTGGGTTAGGTGCCTATGTAAGGCACTCAATCAATGTTTCTCTACCTGTCTCTCTTCCTCCCTTCCCCTCTCTCTAAAATCAATAAGTGTGCCCTCCGTTACAGATTTTTTTTAAAGGATATGTTTTGAAAACCATGAAGAATTTAGCTTAAGTTCCTACCAAGAAGCCTGGGGAAGTAACTTTAACTAGACAGCCTGGGTCCCTGTTCAGGGGAGCAGGTTCCTGAGCAGAGAACTCGGGCCACAGACACTGTCTCTGGCAGAAGTCATGTGCCCCAGACGCCTGCCTGCACCTGGCAGTCTGGGGTCCTACAGGGAAAATCCACCCTCGGTCCTTCACTCACGGAGAAGAGTAGAGAGAGGTTCTGTGCCCGGACCCACTGACCACAGACCCTAACCTTGACCACCAGTTGCTCCACCAGAGGCTCTTCTGCCCTGGCACTGGCTCTCAGGTGAAGACCCCCAGGCCCTGGTCTTTACTGGCAGCTGAAACAAAGCACCGTTTGTAAGTGGTGGTTCCTCAACAACAGCAATGTGTTTCTCACAGTTCTGAGGCTGGAGTCCGAGATCGCCATGCCCGAAGGCTTGGATGTGGGTGGAGGCCCGCCTTCTGGTTCATAGACAGCACCTTCCCGCTGTGTCCTTACTGGCAGGAAAACAGGTGAGGAATCTCTCGCCCTCTTTCAGGAGGGCTCTAATGCCGTTTGGAGGGCTCTGCCCTCATGAGCTACTCACCATGCAAAGGTCCCTAATACACTTCCTAATACAGTCATCTTGGGGAGCAGGTTTCAATATACGGATTTGGGGGGATGCAGACGTTCACACCATAGCAAACTCTGGCTTCTCTGCCTTCCTCCGCCAGGGGTACCTTTCCTGAACCACACTGCCTTCCCTGAACAGCCCAGCACGCTGCCCCCTCCCCTCCCTCCCTTTCTCTCTGACCCCCTTTCCCTTCTTCCCTC
Organism: Sturnira hondurensis; assembly: GCF_014824575.4. Lineage (NCBI taxonomy): Eukaryota > Metazoa > Chordata > Mammalia > Chiroptera > Phyllostomidae > Sturnira > Sturnira hondurensis. The sequence goes on from NW_028091156.1 coordinate 13,793,323, forward strand.
CCCCCCCTCAGTTTCTAGCAGTTTTTTTCCTCTCTCTCTCTCTTCCCCTCCCTCTCCCTCTCATCTCCCCCTTCTCTCTCTCCTGGACTTCAAAGTGCCTCTGCCTCCCTCCAGAACAAGCCCCTGTCCCCAATGTTCCCATTCTTCGTAGCATCTAACAAAGAAGCAAAAATATCCACAATTAACTTGGCTGCTTGAAAAGCCACCACACCCAGGGTGGCAGGGCGGTCCCCATGGCCGTGTGGCATGGAACACTGTGTGCCGTCTCAACTGGCTGCAGAGGTCCCCCCTGCTTTGGGAGAGAGTGAGCCCACGCTGCAGTCCTTGCTGTCTTGCTCTGGGCTGCAGAATGCTGAGCCCTGGGGTGCTGACTGTGGGCATTTCTGAAGAAATCCTGGGCCCTGTCTGCACATACTCCATCTGCTCACCACCAAGCAGATAGAGATTCCAACCTCTTCCCGTAGCTGCGCACTTTCACGAGCACATGGACGTTCTGCTATCCCCTTAGTGAAGCTGCTAAGAACATCCACACTCCTGGATCTTCCCCCTGGAGAGTATGGCCCCCAACTCCATTAGTCTGGGGAGCAAAACAGTATTCTGCATGGATGGTTGCCTAATGGGCACACTCTCACCGCATCGCTCCAGGCATTCCAAATTGCAATCCTTCCTTGCCTCCTAGCCAATTCACCCGAAAACAGTGTACTTCAAGAGCATTGTGCTGGCCTCTTACAGAAGTGGTTTTTCTCCGTTTCACGTTAAGGCCACCACAAGAAACAATCGGATGAAACTGTCTATTAAATCGGTGCGGTGATTAAATCAATAAAAAGGGGTGCGGTGATCCCATCTACAACTTCTCCCCATATGCCCTCGTGGAAACCCAGAGCAGAAATTTGTCCCTGTCTTTTATTGACAAACAAACTTATTTTTAAAGCTTTGGACACTGCAAATTCCATGTTTGCTTTGACTACTCTCTAGCGTGGAGCTCTGGGGCACTCACCTACCACAACGTCATGCGATTGTCTCCTCGTGTTTTTCTGGCTCTAGCTTCCTCCCTTCTCCTCTGCTTGTCAGATGTATATTTGGGGGCCTTACCTAAATCCTTTTTTAAGTGTTTGAAAATTGTTCTTCATTCTCCAGAGCTCGTGTAAAATGCAAACATTTTTCAGTTCAACGAGACTTGCAGAAATATGAAACTACACAGGTCTCACATGGGACGGTGAGATATATTAATATTAAATACCTTAGTTGGAAATCAATATCTAAATATCTTTCAGTGCTTTTGCATTTGAGGGTGGGCATAACAAGCCGCACGTTGATGGATAAAAGTAAAAATGACAGTTTGTGTGTCTGGTTTCGCATGGTAGCTACTGTCATACTAAGGTACTGGATGGAGAGGAGGCGCGGCAAAGAGGTCTTTACAGACTCCTGTGTAGGTGGTCTCTCTGTCCACCCCCTCCGCCCTCCCCACCCCCACTGAGGCAGTCTGCCAGCAGGAGAGTCACGGTGCAGCTGGCCGTGTCAGCCGCCTTTGGGATCCTTAGCTTGGAAACATCGTCGTTGGACAGAGAAGAGGCCCTGGAATCATCTCGCAGTGGCATTAGGACTCGGTGTCTCACTTAAACACGGGGATGTCCTCCCAGCAGTGAGTCAGAGACCGCGGGTCCTTACATCTTGTGACATGGCCACCCCGGTGCATAGCTGCCAGGTCCTCACGATCCTGCCGCACTCGCGACGCTTCTGACACCAGGCAGGTAGGTTTTCCACACTTCGAACAATTCTGCCACACCAGCTGGGGGGGCCTACAGTTCAGTGCAGTTCCGACACTCTCCACCTGGAGTTAGCGTCAGATCCCGCGGGCTAAGGACTCCGTCTCACAAGACTGCCTCTGTTTCAGACGCCAGTCACAAGTGCTAGGTCTCCAGGTACCCCGACCTCTGCCCGGCCTGGCTGCCAGTCGGCAGTTCCCTGACTCCCCTCCTAGGAGTCAGTCATTTGCTGCAGCAGCTCTCAGAACTCAGGGCGACACCAACTCAGGCTTATTGGTTCATTAAAAGGACCTGATGGAGGACGCCCATGAGCAGCCCGATGAAGAGACGTGTACGGCAAGGTCCGGAAGGGTCCCGAGCATGGGTGCTCCTGTCCCTGTGGACTTGGGGCGGGCAGCCTCCCGACACGTAGATGTGTTCGTCAATCCGGAAGCTCTCGGAACCCAACGTTGGGCGTTTTTAAGGAGGCCTCATCACGTAGGTGTGATCCATCACTGACGCAGTCCCAGCCTCTCTCCCCTTCCCAGCGGATGGGGAGTGGGACTGAAAATTCCAAGCTACTAACTATGTGTGGGTGGCCAGCCCGCATCCGGAAGCCAGCCAGGGACCCACGAAGTCACCTCCTTAGAACAAGATAATACCGGCCCCCAGGAAATTCCGAGGGATTTAGCAGCTCTGTGCCAAGGGCCACAGTCAAAGGCCAAATATTAGAACAAAAGATACTCCTAGTGTTCTTATCACTTAGGAGACTTCATGGATTTGGGGAGTTTGGTAACAGGAACTGGGGAATGTGTGTACCTTCTGTTATTTCACAGGGAAGGAGAAGACACACCAGCTCTCGTGAGGTGACTCGTGACCTTTTTAGATCTGATCACGTGAACGCAGCCAACTGCACAGGAAATGGAAGGAAGCACGTGGTCCTCACTGGCTGAACACTGTGTCTGCCGCGGCCAGCCACGTGGACCTGCAAACACGGTCCCTCCGAATTGCTGAGACTGTCTGGGCCTGGGGTCCTCCCTCCTGTTGCCAGGGGGGCGCACTTCCGCCTGTCCTTAAACTCATCCTGGCCTCCTGTCCCCCAGAGCCCTGCACTGCCTCTCACAGGACACCTGTGCGCTCCCTGTCCCCCACGGGGACATGTGGTCACTCCTTCTCCGGCATTTCCGCAATCACCTTGTGGAGTGGCAGCTGTCTCCTCTCCTGGCCAGACCACGAGATCTCCGGGGCAGGAACGAGACCCCTTCACGGGGCAGGTACGGTTGGAGCTCCCCCTGGTGGGTGCCTGGCGCTGGCGGAAGAACAGACTGTCAACGGGCACAAGGCCTGCCCTGGACGACGGCCCAGGGAACAAGCGTGTAGCCAGCAGTAATGTCACTTCTGATATGGAAGAAAATACAAACCAGACGGAAGACGTTTGGAAAAGGGAACATTCGAGAAGAAACGAAAGCTTCCTCCTCTCTCCCCAGCCTCACCTGCCCCTCCCTGGGAGGGAATGAGCGTCTTTTTCTCCACCGATCCTCAGTTTTCCCAGTTTTCATACTGTGCATGCCTTTGTTCCTACAGTAAAGAACTAAAAAGATGGATGTCTGAGATATCAGAACGTTTCCCTCACTCTCCTCTGTATGACAGGCTTCGGGGGGCCTCCCTCGGTGTTCTCTGTCTGTTCCTGGACCCTCAAATGCAGACCCCGGGGCTGGAGGGAGGTGTGGCTTAGCAGAAACCAGGTGGAAAGTGATTTTCGTGGGTAACGGCCTCCACTGGGCCTGGACGTGGACACTCCAAGTTAACTCCCCAGGTACTTCTTGCATGAATTGCCAAGATGTCTCTTCCACATTTAGCAGTCTGGATTCAAAGTCAACGTTCATCCTGATTACGCTGTTGCCTAAAATGAGAACGCAGAGGATGGCGAGGCAAAGGGAAGCTCTGATGTCTGGGAAAACGTGTGAGGACCTCTCTGGGGGCAGAGACTAACACCGAAAACCCGGTGCTGGAGCCTCCTCCCGAGCACGTTGTAAGTCTAGACATTTCCACGCCCGCCAGCTGGGGTCCTCAGGGACTGCCGGTTCGTGGGGCCCGGGTTCCCTCACGGGCTCAGATGGCAGCCCCGGGGCAGCGGGCCACCGAGGATTAGAGAGGGTAAGTGATACCATGACAAGATTGAGACTTGAGTATCTGCTTCCTCCTCCCCAGACTTCGAGTTCTGATGTGGTCCACTTGCCAAGGCCAAGATCAAAATCGTCACGTGCCTCGTGTATAAATAGCTCCCGGCATCTCTGCAGGGGATCTCGGGGCGGGGGAGGGGGCTGGACCTGAAGGGCACCGCTGAGACGAGAAAGGGGAGAATGCACAAAGCTATTCCTCAGTGGTGGCCTTGCGTGACATGGAAGCAAAGCCACACCCTCCACAGAACCAAGGATTTTCCCATGAACTTCACTTTGGAGTTAGACTTGGAGTTTCACAACAACAGTGGTCAGCGTTTGAGGGTTCCCTGAGGAGTTGAGGGACTAAGCTTGGGGGAACTGAGACGCCGAAAGGAACATAAGACTTTGTCCCTGAAGGGGCAGATGGCCCAGAGTATTTGAGAAACGGAACCCCCTTTCTTGGTTTTCTGACTCAACGCTGCATCCAGCCCGGGGCTCTGCGGGCGCCTCAAGTGTTGGGTCACACGGAGCACCTTCTCGCCATCTGGGCACAATCCCCCATCTGGGTTCTCCACAGAGACAGGAGTGCACTTGAGGGGGGAATGTATTTGAAGAGGGGCCAGCAGAATTGATGCTGGCTACAAAAATCCATACCCCGTGACTCACAAACCCAGCATCCTGTAAATCTCCGGGGCTGTGATCTGATGTGTAAACGTACCACCCATGCTGAGACCCAAGGCATCGAAGCTGCCCAGTGCTCTGCCCAAATGGACTGTGTGCATGCCAGAGGCCACTGTAAGTGTTGATTTAGCCCACAGAGCACCACTGCCCTGGTGTCCTTATCACTGACCGTCCCTGGCTGCATCTGATCAGGCGTGGAAGCCTGAATGCAGGGGGTGGAGGGCCAGGAGCAACTGCAAAGGGCAACAACAGAGCCAGCTTCTAGCCCCACCCCTTGGTCCTGCAAGAAGTGAGGGCGCAGCTGTACCAGGGGAATGAGGGGAAGTGGGGGACTCCGCCAGGCCACTGCTGTCCGCTATAGGCCCATAGGGAGGGACAGGCCACCTATGCCCTGAAGACCGAGTCAGAAACCGGGTGGGATGAGCACAAGGCCAGGGAAGGGTCAGCTCTACACACCCAGGTACAACCTGGGCTTGGTGGTCCCCAAGGAACAGCCTGAACCAGTGACAACAGCCGAGGCCCCCTCCCTCTTGGGAGCAAATACAGGGGCCCGAGGACGTGTCCTGATTTCTGAGTGAGTCCCAAGGTTGCTTTCCTGCCTACAGGCCAGACGAGGGCTTACCTCTGCTGGTGAGAGTAGATCTGTACATGACTTGTCACCCATGTTTTGCTGCTCAGGAGGTGGCAGATGACAGGTGGCACAAACTGCATGGGTGACAGCAAACTGCCTGGCTCCTGTCTCTCAGGCTGACCCCGAACACCAACCCTTCTGTCCCCCCAACTGTAAGTTAAATCGTGGTTAACGACCTCAGTCCCCAAACCTACCTGGGAGTACGTGAAAGTACCCAGAAACCCCCCAGAGCTCAGGAGCGGCTCACAGAACTCGGAGAGACATTTCACGACTAGATCACTGCTTTATTATGAAGGAATACAGCGGGAACAGCCAGATGGAAGAGATGCCCAGGGCGAGTGGGAGGGAAGGGGCGGCGCTCCCTGCTCTCTCCGGGTGCACCGCTCTCCCCGAATCTCCACCTGTTCACCCAACCCGGTCCTCTTTGGTTTTTCATGGAGGCTTCATGGCATGGGCAAGAGTGACTAAATCATTGCTGGTGATGGATTCCACCTCCAGGCCCCGCTCCCCTCCCGGAAATCAGGGGGTGGGACTGAAAGTTCCAATCTCTAGCCTAAGTTGGTTCCCCTGGCAACCAACATCCCTCCTTAGGTGCTTCCAAGTGTCCTCCACCTCCATCTCAGGTGTAGGGTGGATGGAGCACCTCTCTGTCTTCACTGACTAGATCGATCCAGGGGACAGGTACCTCTCCTCAAATGGGGCCTGANGGATTCCACCTCCAGGCCCCGCTCCCCTCCCGGAAATCAGGGGGTGGGACTGAAAGTTCCAATCTCTAGCCTAAGTTGGTTCCCCTGGCAACCAACATCCCTCCTTAGGTGCTTCCAAGTGTCCTCCACCTCCATCTCAGGTGTAGGGTGGATGGAGCACCTCTCTGTCTTCACTGAATAGATCGATTCAGGGGACAGGTACCTCTCCTCAAATGGGGCCTGAGGGGTAAGACAGAACTGACCCCTGATGGGCACTAGAGTTTGCAAAAGTCTCTCCACTAATTGAAGCACAAAACTGGCCCATCCAGGCCTTTCTTTCCAGCTGGTCGGCTGTGCGCAGGCAGCCCCACGCCTCCCTCAGGGCCTCCTCCTTACAACTGCCTCAGGAACTTTACCCCTCTGATTAAGACCTTGCAGGGGGCTCCTGCAGGGAAAGGCCCAGCCGCCGAGCAGCACGCAAAGCCTGCCGCACTCCGGCCCCTGCCTGTGTGTATCCAAAGCCCACGTGTGTCCGAAGCACCAGCAGTACAGAGCTGCTAACAGCCCTCCGAGTGGTAGACCCCTTCTCGTCTCTGGATATTTCCTTAGAAAGCCCCTGCTCAGCTTCCAGGGCTCAGTCCAGGCCTGGCTGCCTCCCTCCCTCTGCACTGGGTGCCCTTCCTCACCACCCCGGCTTCACTCATCACAGTCCTTCTGACTGCTTGCCGTCTGTCTGTCTCTGCCAGGACCCGGTGACCTCCCTGACAGCAGGAGCTGCCTCCCTCTCTGAACTGCCCATGCCAGGCTCAGCAGGCACGCACTGCCTGCTCGTGGGCAGAAGGAAAGGAAGCGGGGCTATTTCCAAGTCTCATCCACCTGGCCACGAAGCAGTGTTTGCAAAGCACAAGTCACTTAACGAAGGAAGGACGTTTGATGTGGTTGCTGTTGGAGGCAGTGAGATCTCCACTGGAGGCAGTGGAGAACAGTAGGGTCGTTATCATCTTCTGCATTAAAGGGATGGTGCAAACCAGCCACAGTTCCCCACCGAGCAGGCAGGCGTGCAGCCTTCACGGAAAACAAAATCCTTGCTTAAGGCGGAATCTCTCACTTGACAAGAGAAATGACTGCAGGAAGCGAATGGGTTTGTTTTCCAATGACGCTCGCCTTCTAGGGTTTCAGCAGCCACCAGGTGCGGATGTCAAGGGGCCCACACCGCCTGCTCGTGTGACTAGAGCTGCACACGACTTGTCACCTGTGTTTCTCAGGTGTGGAGACAGTGTGCACTCCGCCGCGCTGCGCCCCGTTTCTCCAAGAGCCTGGGAGGAGCCCGGAGGGACAAGAGGCCCCCAGATGTAGTGACCACAGCCCCGCGATTTTCAGCACAGAGGTGGTCCAGGAGTGAGGCCAGGCAGCCCCATGTTTTGTTCAAAATACACGAGTGACCTTGGTGACGGACACTTGGTTTGTAGGTCACCAGAATCCTCCAGGACCACCCTGTTTCCCTGCCCACTTGCTGTCTGAGTGTCAGACACTCCCCCAGGGAGACCAAGTGGACCAAGTAGTGCAGACAGGTGGGGCTCCCAAGCTTCTCGTGGGGCCATGTCTGTCTCCTGGGCCAGCAGACAAGAGCCCCGATGCTGGTGGTACAAGAAGGAGAATTCAGCCTCTGCCACATGTTGTTGGAGCAGCCCAGGCAGACGGGTGCAGGAACCGAGCCTTCACCTCCTGACATGTGCAAACACCTGTCTGTCCCCTAAAGATGGTGAGTCCTGCTCGTCCTTCGCTGCAGGTGAACCGGTCTCTGGCAGCAGATGGGGCAGGAAGGGGGGGAGGAAGGAAGGGGGAAAGTTTCCTTAAACATCTCGTCCCCACCCCCAAGTCTCCCCCGACACAAAGCCTCTGTACCATTCAGTGTCATCCCTTAAACACCATCCTTCACTTTTCAGATGAGGTCCAGAGAAACCCCAGTTCTTGCCGAAATCTCACTGCGAGTTAAAAGGCTTCTGTCCCTCTGTCTAAGGCCTTGTCATTACTGTCACCAGGGCTTTGCTGCCCTCTATTTCTCCCTCCTCACCCAGCAAGCAAGGGTGTCAAAAGAGGTGTTGAAGCTCATAAAGCACTTTCAGCCCTGTTCAAAGAGCAAAGCAAATTTATCATCCCCAGTGACAAGAGTCCTTCTCGCCAGTTTGGCATTGAAACTAGACTCCAGCCTGTGCACCTCAGCTAGCCGGTGGCGCGAAAATAGTGGCAAAGCCACCCCGACTTTGTCCTTCAGAAAGACGCTGCCTTCCAATGATGGGCCAGAGAAAATGATTCTGATGTCCAAACCAGCCCAGAAACGGGAATGGAGAGCCCGTACGAGCCAGGAGGAAAACCGCATGTCCGTCCAGCAAATGGGCACAGGCGACACAGAGGACGCTCACAAGAGAAAAGTTTGGCCAGTAAGCGTGTTCCGCCACACCCACTCTACCAAAAACAAAGTTCAGCTTCGCCAGTAAAGAAAGAAACACAAACAAAGTCAACAATCAAGGCCTTTTCCCGCCCATTGCGTTTCTAAAGAAAAAGCTGACCATACCCAGTGTTGGGAGGGCGTCCTCTTCTGTCCCCCCCCATCTCCACCCACCCCTTCTCTTCACTTTTTTACTCTTCTCCTTTATTGTTATTATTATTTTTATTTTTTTTATTTATTGATTTTAGAGAGAGGAAAGGGGAGGGAGAGAGAGCGATACATTGATTTGTTGTTCACACTTATCGATGCATGCATTGGTCGGTCTTGTATGTGCCCTGACCGGGGCTCAAACCTGCGCCCTTGGCCTATCGGAAGGACACTCTAACCAGCTGAGCTACCTGGCCATGGCTTTTTCTCTTTTTCTGCAGCCGGGGGTTGGCAGCCTTCCTATCTTGATTCCAGCCTCAGAGGTCACACACTTGGCTCCATAGCCAAGGAGAACTCATCCACGTTTGGGGATAAGCCAGCTGCAAGTTACACCACTTCGGAGAATCACATGGTCGGGGAGTTCGTTCTATAGGAATTAGTTAGTACACGCACTGTTTTCCAGTAGAGACCTGGTCTAGAAGAAAACTCCAGCTGGAGACAACACATCTTTTTAGTACAAGTGCAACCTTCTTACTCTCTTGCTACTTTCAAAGCAAAAAATGCCAATTTAAAAAAAGAATTGGTGGGGAAAAAAAGATGGAGGGCTACAGGTGTGCCACCCACGTCACCCCACACTTTCCCCTCCAGGCAGCACTTTGCTGCCAAGGTCATGAGTGGGAACATTTGTCAAAGCACCTGGGAAGTCCGGCAGCACCCAGGGCAGGACAGGGGGGCAGGACACACTTCATTCTGAGACTGTCAGCAATGAGACCAGTATGTCTGACTTAAAAAAACAATTTTGGCCCTGGCTGGTGTAGCTCAATGGATTGAGTGCGAGCCTGTGAACCACACGATCGTGGTTCGATTCCCAGTCAGGGCACATGCCTGGGTTGCAGGCCAGTTCCCAGCAGGGGACTCATGAGAGTCAACCATACATTGATATTTCTCTCCTTCTCTCCTTCCCTTCCCCTCTAAAAATAAATAAATAAATGAAATTAAAAAAAATTTTTTTGGCCCTGGCCGGTGTAGCTCAGTGGATTGAGTGCAGGCCTGGGAACCAAAGGGTCACCAGTTCAATTCCCAGTCAGGGCACATGCCTGGGTTGAGGGCCAGGTTCCCAGTAGGGGGCACATGAGAGACAACCACAGATTGATATTTCTCTCCCTCTCTTTCTCCTTCCCTTCCCCTCTCTCTAAAAATAAATAAATAAAATCTTTTAAAAAACAATTTCACACACATACATGACACTCACAGTTAAGATGTTAGTAGAGTAGACCTTGAAATCTCACAGTTTACCAAATCCAGCATAATTTCACTCACTTATTCATCAATTCACTGTTTACTGAGCATCTACTAAGTTCTAGACAGTGACTAGACACTAGGAATGCCCTGGTGAAGAGCACGGATGTGGCCCCTTTCCCCGGGTATGCTTATACAAAAAATAAAATTAAAAAAAAAAGGACAACACGGAACTTGGAATACAAAGTTCTTAATTTTGATGAAGCCACACTTACCAGTTTCTTTTGTGCTTTTGCCATCACATCTAAGACAGTCTTCCAGGATCCAAGATCACAAAGATTTGAGAATTCTAGAACTTAAGCCCTTACGTTGAGGTTTATGATCCATTTTGCGTTCATTTTTGCGTGTGGGTATCCGGTCTTCCCAGCACCGCCCATTGGAAAGACTGTCCTTTCCTCCGGTGGCGCTTTTGTTGGAAATCGACGGACCCTCAGTCGAGGACTTCCTGTGACACGAGCTAATCCAGTCAGAGGAAGGCGGGTGCGAGCGCTGACCTGGGCTCGGGACAAGCACCTGCCCCGCGGGGAGCCCTGGGAGCTTTTAGTGCATGACATCCTCTCAGGTCCTCTCAGGGTAAATACTGTCATTCTCTCCCACAGGGGAGGAAACTGAGGCACACAGAGGTTAAGCCCTCGGGGCAAGGCCATTCCGTGGGAAAGAGGCAGGAGCCAGGGATCACACTCAGGCACTTCGGCTCCGGAGTCTGAGCTCCCTACCTCCTCCACCCTAAGGGAGGAGCTTCGCAGGGTCCGCGCTGCACCGCAAGCTCTCAAAACAGTAGCTGGTGTTTGTGAAATGGTTTAAGGTTTAAGATTATCTATGCCCACCCTGGCCAGGTGGCTCAGTTGGTTAGAACATCGTCCTGGACACCAAAAGGTGGTGGGTTCGATCCCTCCCCCTCTCTCTAATACCAGTAGACATACTCTCGGGTGAGGATAAGAAGAGAGATTATATGTGTGCAGGGGCCGCTTTACAAACTCTGAGCGCTCTCCCCCTGTATCGCCAGGAACCCACAGGACCTGTGGCTGGGCCCTGCTGGTTTTCTCATTGGCCAGCTCTGTCACGTGACTGAGGACCCCTCAGGGTGGAGGGACGCCGCCCGCAGAGCAGTTCGATCTCAAACCAGCTTCCATGCACATAGGCTAGAGCGGGCTTGTTGGTTTTAAGGCTCCCTCGATCTCACGGAAGCTTTATTTCCCCCACACCTGGGGAGGCTGAGCGCACCTGGAACCCATACTGCCTGCCCGCCCCCAGACCTGCATACACAGAAATGTCCTAAAGAAAAAGCAATGTGTGAAAATGAATCTTGCTGCACAGGCTCTATGGACGGGGCGCTGGCTCATCCGGGTATTCAGGCAAGAAGGATGCTCTAAATAGCAGGGACAGGGGATCGCTGCCTTACAGAGAGAAGTCAGCAAGGGCCTCAGCAAGGGGGAAGCCAGTTCGCTTCCTTCCGAAGAAGGCTGGCGTGGACCATACGTTTGCTTTCCCTGTGCCGGTGGCGGGGACCCAGCGCAAGTGTCCCTGTCAACTACCCTGGACAGCGTGCCTGCAGCTCAGATCCCGAAGAAAACATGCCACCGCTACGGTGTGGGTTCTGTCGCCTCTTTACAACACTCAGTTCATGCCAGGAAGAGAGAAGTCAGCCCCAGAAAGGGTCGTTTTCCATAAGACACCCCTCGAAAGCGTCAAGGTCACAGAAAACAAGACATGACTGAGGAAACGGTCCCAGACCAGACACTAAGAACACAGGGTGGCTGAATGCGGTGTGGCACCCTGGATGGGGTCCTGGAAGAGCAAGAGGGTGTTGATGGGAAAGCAGGCCACACCCAGACAAAAGCCTGGTGTCTGGTCACCAGTCAGGCCCCAAGGCCGGTCCCTGAGTGTGGACTGCTCCCGGCTGATGTGGGTTGTAACGACGGGGCCTGGGTCAGGATGCACGCAGCTCTGTGTATTACCACTGCAACTTTTCCGCAAATATAATCTGATCCAGCTTTTGAATAATACATCCTTAATGCCTTCAACAACCACGACATTGCACTTTTACCCTGTTCAAGGCACTGTTTTGTTTTTTTGTCCTCAACCGAGAACATGCTTATTGCTTTTTAGAGAGAGGGGAAGGGAGGGAGAGAGAGACAGAGAAACATCGATGTGAGAGAGAAACATCAACTGGCTGCCTCTAGTATTTACCCCAACCCCAGCCGGGGACAAAACCCACAACCTGGGCACGTGCCACGACCTGGAATCGAACCTGCGACCTTCTGGTTGACAGGACAATGCTCCAACCAACTGTCGAGAGGTAAGGGGTGGAGCAGGATTGCTCTCCACGGCTGGACCATGAGAGACAGGGGCCCACCTCTTCTTCACCAGCCGCGTAAAGATGCCTGCTGGTCACTTCCCATCACCTTGGTGGCAAAGGTGCTCGGGTTCTTGCCTTCTGCCAGTCATTGCCAGATGGTGTGGGGGCCAAGCAGAAAGAGAAGATGGAGTGTGTTTTTCCCCACTGAGCCCTGCTCCACTGCACAGAACCCACCCGGGCCCCTGACAGGCCCCGAGGGCAGTGTGGTCCCAGGTTCCAAATTAACTCTCCTTGTGGAGTTACAGCATTAACTGCCCCAGTAAACAGGCCCATATGTTACCCGGGGGAGAAAGCAGTTAAGCCCTTGTCAGCCATGAACTAGGCTAATTTAGAGACCAGAAACGAGCCACGGGGTGAGGGTGTAGGCGGGGGCAGCTGAGCAAGGCAGCACACGTATGAGCTCTGGGCAGTTGGGGGACAGCAAGCAAAGGCACTGGAAGCCTGGAGAAGGCCGTGGGCCTGCTCTCTGACCTCGACAGAGTTCAGGTTCAGGGACAAGTTCCCCCCACAGGCTTGACCAGGCCCCACCCTCTGAGGCTCACCCATGGCTGCAGGAGTCCCCAGCACCTAATAATACACACGAATCAGAACTCGGGCTACGGGCTCTGGCCATGCAGGGAGAGGCAGAAAGCTGACACCCGCCCAGCCTGTCTCCACCGGCCTTGCCCTAAAGCAGCAGGGCATCTGGCCCCAGAGCCAGAGGCCCCCTGCCTGGTCTGCTAACAGCACCCTATATCGAGAGCATGAGCTTGCAGGGGGGAATGGCAGGCATGTGGTCCAGCTGTCACAGCGAGCCTGGCCCAGCAAGGCTGCTCCGTTCTCACACTGTTCTCCCGCTCCAGGCTCCAGGGCCAGCAGCAGGACGCTGGCTCTGTCCAATGCCCCACCCCACCCCACCCCCCGCCAATCTTCAGCGCTCAGTCTCCAGATGGCAATGCACCCATGAAATGGACAACCAGGCACAAAGGATGCACAGAAGCCACTGGAAGACACAAAAGTTGGAAACCCACTGAAGGAAGGTGGCTGCCTCTGTCCTCAATGCTGACCCTGACTGAGGGGATCTAGGAGGAAAACGCCCCCTTTTCCTCTTTCCCACCACCTCCTCCCTCCACCCCGGGCCTTCCATGACTCTTGAGAGATTAATGGCCTGAGACACAGGCTTCTTGATGCAACAGTAGCTGGGGATTCTAAGGTCAACTCCTGGCCTTGTTTTCCAAGCCTGTAAAATGGGAATATTCTAAATTTTCTCTTGTACCAACTGCTCCTTGCTCACGGAGGGACAATCCCCTTGGCCTAGTTCATGAAACTGGCTGCTCAGCCAGTCACTGAGCCAGCCCCATGGAAGGAACTGGGGGCCCTGAGAGCCGCATGGCTGGGAAGGGACGTGGCCACTGCTCTCAGGGAGCACCTGAGATTGGCAAAACCCAAGTCAGGCATTTGAGGCCTGGGGGAAAGTGTCCCAGCAGTTCAAGGCCAGGCTGCCCTTGCCCTTGGGACCAGCACACTGCCATCTGCCTGGGGCCAATGACAGGCCCAGACAGGCTCCGCTCAGGAAAGGCAAACAGATCAGGACAGGAAGAGGTGAGTGGGGAAGGGTGAGCTCCCTGGCAGGCAGGAGCCAGGTGACCGAGGCACTGGGAGGCGGGGTCTAGGAGAATAGGGCCTGGGGCGCCAGTTCCCGCATTCGGAGAGGTAGGGGAGGGAAGGGCGGGCCAACGTGTGCATTGAGTCTGGCTGGCCCCTTCTCCTTCCCCGCAGGCTCTGGCTGCTCTTGTCTGTCCCCCAGGCCCTCTGCCCCCAGAGTCACCCTTGGCTTTAAAGGTTGAGTTTACAGCCAAACATACTTGTCCAAGCAGAAAGGAAAAAAATCAGGCCACTTGTCAGGATCCCTCCGCTTCCTTCTAGGGTCAGGCCGACTGTGAAGAAGACAGCTGCCTACCCTGGGAGCCCCGGAAAGGGAAGCCTGTGCCAGTGGCCAGGCACCTGCTCCTGTAGGTGTGTCCCTTGGGGCACTCGGAGCTGTGCCCCTCTGGCCCTCAGCCTCAGTGCACAGGCAGCCTGCTGCACCCTCGACCCCCCTACCCCCACCCGGGGGTCCTGGGTCACCAGAATCTTGCTCTGAACGCTGGAATTCCGCGGGAAAGACCAAAGCTGCTTGAAACCCTTCTCCAGCAGGCCCAGGAGCTGCGAGAGAGCGGCAGAGCAGGCGTCCACCCTGAGGCCACAGGGACACACAGCTCTAGCTGCCCACTCCTCTCAAAGTGCACCCAGTCCCCCCACCCTTCGAGGGCGAGTGCTAATTCTCCCCCTGCCCCAGATCCTCTAAGGCACCGGGATCCACATCACCAACACTCACCCTCTGGTTCGATGGTCAGGGGCCAGGACCCCAAGAGCAGCCTCCCCATTCAGAGGCACCAAAAAGCCGAGTGGTTGAGCCCACAGGACCTTGGAGGACCGTCACCACCTTGGACATGACCCAAGATGTCTGCTCCTTCCAGGTGCAGTGCTGAGCCCCAGGGGGGCTCAAAGGCACTTGGCAGAACTTGACCCCTGCCGGTGGCTGACTCTCTAAGAAGTGGGGGGCAGCACTCTCCTCACAGCAGAGGACACAGTAGGTCTACAGCCTCCTCCTCTACAGTGGACCTGGTGACAGCATCTCTGGTCAGTTTGTCACAACCCTCCAATGCTTCAGGGTGGGGCCCATTCCCCCTCTCACAGATGAGGAAACCGAGGCTCAGAGACAGCAGACCATTGGCACAAGATAACACGGCTTGTAGGGAGCCGTCTGGGCATCTGAGTGCTGGCCCCAGGCACCTACGCTTAGGGCTGATCACCTAGTGGCTGCTCAACTCCCAGCGACAGTGGCAGCCTTCCTGCTCTCCGAGGAGGAGCCCTGTTAGGCCCGGTGTCACATTTAAGTGCCGATTAGCACAGCTTCCCTGAGCCCCTCCCGCAGCTGCCACCACCCTACCCCCAGCCCCTCCACCCCCTCGGTGAGGAAGCCCAGGCTGTGGTTCTGGTCCACGCCACTGGCTCCTGGGGCCCTGCCATGCCTGACACCTCCCCACCCCCCCACAGCAGCAGCAGCTTAAGCGCCTCGTTATCAAAAAGACGAAGATCTCCTAGTAAGAGGGAAGGATTGCTTTGTAATTCTTGTTTAGACCTAAATGATTCCCTTGGCCCTTTCCCCCGGGCCATCAGATTCTCTCCCCCAGTTTCAAGGCTCATTGAACAGTCGGATTGGAGCAGGCACTGATATAAAAATAGAGGCAGGCAGTGGGAGCTGGTACTGTGACTCACTGGGTGGCAGGCAGGCTGCAGAGCTGGTAGACAGCTGCGGCCTCCTCCCCTCCCCTCCCCTTTCCCCCCTCCCCTTCCCCCTTCTTCTCCCCCCTTCCCCTCTGCCCTTTTCTTTCCTTCCACCCCTCCTGCTCCCCCTCTGCCTTCCCTCCCTGCCCCCTCCTCCTCCTCCTCCTCCCAGCTCCCGAGCCCAGTCCTCAGAGCAGACAGAGGAAGGAGCAGCCCTGTGAGGCAGGCTTCTCCAAGGCTCGTTTTCCATTTCCGACGCCCCAGCATCAGCGCCTGAGATGGGAGGGAGCGACAGAGCTGCCCTGACTCTCCTTCCCTGCAGCGCCGTGCGCTTTCCACAGCCCCCTTCCAGCTCTAATGGACGCCCTGCTGAGAGGAACAAAAGGGCTTCAGCCCGAGCCACGCTCCCCTCTCAATACCCCGCCTCAGGACCCAAGCTGCACCCGCATCTCTGCCCTCCCCCAGCTGCCCCTGGGTGTCACACCAGCCGAGCTCACAGGCCCTGGTGCCTCACCTTTTGGTGGTACCTGCCTGCAGGGGAGTGAGTCAGAGACCGAGAGCTGCGGTGGAGTTCTCTCCCTTGCTTCCACGATGCCAGTCTCTCTCCCTGTCTCTCTATCCATTGTTCTTGGAATAAGCAAAACATATATTCTTTGCAATAAAGGGTCTGTCTGCTCAGGCTGCCCTGCCCTGCACCCTCAACCCAACCCCACTTCCTCCTGGCCACACCACCGACTTCCACGGGAGGGCAGGGCCGGGGAACCCCCCTCCCGGCCCCTCCCCTCCTTCCTACTTGACTTGCTAACCTCTACTGACCCTTCAGGTACCTCACCCTGCACCTGCTCAGGTGCCCCCCCCCCTGCCCCGCTCATTCTATGCAGTCTGGAGCCGGGCCTCAGTTTCGCAGCCAGACTCACAGATTCATACTACCTGTGTTGTTACTTAGTCAGTAGCCGTCCGCTCCATGGCGCTGTGAGCCCCAGGGCACAGCCCCTGACTTTTCGGGCTCACCGTTTTATCACCAGCACAGGGCCTGGCACGGAGCCTGCGCTCAGTCAGTGTTTGTGGAAGAAGTCAGCCGATCGGCTGAGGGCGGGCAGGTGTGCCAATAAGCAGGGCAGTAGTGGAGTGGAAATGAGCTAAGGGCTAATCAAGACTAGATATTGGCTGTCTGGACGCCCCGAGCTGCGTCCCTGGGTAGGCAGGGGCACAGGGGAGGAAGGAGGACAAGTTCCCTGGCTGTGCTCCCCTGGGACCAGGACGAATCTGCTCTTCTGGCAGGGCCAGACCTTTGGAAAAAATATCGCCACCCGGTGTGAGGCTGGGCCTGGGGTCCAGCCAGCGAGGCTCAGACAAAGCCCCTGCTGAGTGGGGGGTGCCAAGTGCACGGTGGGCCTCACCCCCTCTCAGCCCAGACTGGTGTATCCCCCGCCAACATGACAGGCAGACCCCCCTGTAATTTCAGACACGTTGATGACCCCAGCTTTCAAGTTTTCGACCTGGTGATGTGGGAAGACATAGTGGCTCCTCCCCAGGGACACAGGCTCCGCCTCGGAGTCCCCCGAGATCTGAGTCTGGCCCCGGCTCTATCCCATGGCCTGCTCTCTGCCTGCCTGCTCTGAGCACTAGGGGCCTGACACAAAATCCGAGGACCACCCAGATTCCAGAGAACCTCTCAGAGAGAGAGGTGTGACACACACCAGGTGCTCTTTCTAAGCATTTAAGGGAGAAGTTCAAGAACAGTCCAGGTATTACAGAGAGTTCCTCTTGGTGCCTGTGTTAGAAGAGGTGTTCAGGCAATATGTGCTGATGATCAGGCAGGATGGAGGGCCAGAAAGAGAATTTTGAGCCATCTGGCCTGGGAAGGGCGGTCAGGGGACCGTTTGCAGAAGCTTGCGAGGACTTGGGTGTGGACGCCTCCGCAGCCCTGAGCCTCACCTTCTCCCCCCTGATCCCACACCCTGCGTCCTGGGCTGCTTCAGAACAGCCTGTGTCCATCCCGCGAGCAGGGAAGACGAACCACAGGCTGCCTGAGGAACGAGGGACCGGTGACTAGCGGGTTTTCCCCTCCGTGTCAGAGACGGAAACCCGACAGCATCAGCAGAACCGGGGCTGGAATGCAGTCGCTGGGACCCCGGAGACTTTCTTCCGTCGCTGTCTGCCGAGTTCACACAGGACTCTTCTGGGGCTCCCCGCAGACAGATGAAAAGTGACAGGTCAGCTCCATTCCGCCGGTGCCACATTGCGGTCACGCGTGCTGCAGCCATCCCACACCCACCTGTCCCAGGAGCCCAGCCTCGGTCACCAGCAGGCTCACAGATGGAGGATCATGTCCCGCCACTCACGCACTGCTCATGGCTGCTGGGGGCAGTGGGACTTTTCCTTTTCTGTGTATTTTTTCATTGTTCACTTGAACACTTTTAATATTAACATAAAACATATCTCTTGGGAAAAAAATATTAAAGTATAAAAAGGCCGAAACAAACCCATCCCACCCACAGGAGTTGCCGTGGTGATTTATCACTTTAACGGACTCATTTTGTCCCTTCTGTCCTTGATCTTTAGACATTTTTCATGGTCCAGCTGATCCCTGGTGACATGTGGTGCATTAGCCTCGGGCTGCCGGGGTGCCCTGCCATCCTGGGGAGCTTCGCAGACCGAGTGCAGCTCCAATTCACAGCCCCTGGGGAGGCGGGGAGGCGGGAGGGACAAAGAGATCTCACGCTGTGAGTGCCCTTCAACATTGTCTCCGGTTCACAGTGTCCCGGGAGACGCCTGGCAGAAGCCAATACAGAGCTTTTCTGAAGAGAGCCACCTTCCTTCGTCTGACACTTCGTCATTCTTCAAGGACCGTGAGTACGACCCTGTCAGGCGCACGTGGAAGCCGGGTGGTGCGGCTGAGAGCCCCAGCAGACGGCAGAAACCAACTCCGGGACGCCAGTCACTGGGGTGATTGGGCCCGTGTCCTCGCAGAACTGTGCCTGCTCTTCTCAAGGGGAAGAGGCAAGCTCATAAACATCCACAGAGAACAGAAAAGTGTGAAAACAGGACCTCGCTGGTTCTGAAAACAAATGAAATGGAATTTCTGAAATTGTATAAAAGGGAAAAATCCCACAACACGCATTTACAGCCAAACAAAAGGGTTTAACAACTGATTAAGGTGAAGGAAGAATTAGTAAATTGGAAGACCAACTTGAGAAAATTACCCAAGTGCGATTCAGATAAACCTAAAATGAAAGATACCCCCCGAATTTTAACAAAGATTCGATTTATTTATTCTTAGAGAGAGGGAAAGGGAGGAAGAAAGAGAGAGAGAGAAACATGAGTGTGTGAGAGAACACCCATCAGCTGGCTGTTGCTCGGGTCCACGACCCAGACACGTGCTGTGACCGGGACCCAGCTGGCCCGAGCCACACCAGTCAGGGCCAGCCTTCCTAATCCTTTTAATGTAGAAGATATCAGAATCTCTGACATTATATTTTTTTGCTTGGAACTTTTTCTTTTGATTAAAATGTATATAATTGTACATTTTACTTAATTGCACTGTGAATGAGTTTGATCTCTGTAACACAGTCCTTTATCAAGATATAGAATAGTTCCATCACCCCCAAAAGCTTCTTCATGTCACTTCTCAATCTCCATCCCTACTTCCCACACACAACCATTGTCCTGATTTTTTATCTATACTGGAATATCACAGAGAGAGCAGTTCCTCCTTATCTGTAGGGTATCTGTTCCAACATCCCTAGTGGATGCCTGAAAGCGTAGATGGTATACAACCCTACATATAGGTACTGTTTTTCCCTATACATTCGTGCCTCTGGTAAAGTGTAATATAGAGGATAGGCACATAAGAGATTAATAACAATAATAATAATAAAATAGAACAAGTATAACAATATACTTTAATAAAAGTGATGTAAAACTAATCTCTCTCCTTCTTAAAATATCTTATTGTATCATACTTATGCTTCTTCTTGTGAAGATGTGAGACAAAGGGAGGTGTTTTCAATCAAAAAAACAAAATCGTCAAGCTGAAAAAGCTACTCAGCCATACGCTGTTTACGAGAAATACACATCAAATATGAGGAAACTGTCGTGACTGAAAAGAAAATAGTCAAGAGTTATATATTCAAGTCTTTGTTCTGCCACTTTCACTAATTTATAGACTTAGGCGAGTCACTCCACCTGGAAGCCTCACTTTTATTAATACTAAAGTGGAATGATACCTCTTACCCTTGGCTACCTCACAAGATGAGTGAGTTCATGGACATGGAAGTGCTTCCTACAGCGTAAGCCACAGTATTATCACAGGAGATGAATTGGTTTTTTTTCCTTTATTTTATTTTATTTTTTAAATATATTTTATTGATTCTGTTACTACAGTTGTCCCATTTCCCCCCTTCATTCACCCTCCACCCCGCACACCCTCCCCCTCCCACATTCCCCAGGAGATGAATTGCTGATGGTGGCATCTTGGATACTACAGTGGGTTGAACTGTTGGCCCTGCCAAATTGGGGGGGGGGGTGAATTGTGTCCCCCCACCCGCAAATTCACATGTTGAAGTCCTTAACCCCCCAGGACCTCAGCATGTGACTCTATGGAGATAGAGTTTTTAAAAAAGTAATTAAGTGAAAATGAAGTCTTTAGCCTGGGCACTCATCCAGTATGACTGGTGTTTTATAAAAGAGAAATTTGGACTCAGACGTGGAGAGAGGGCAGTAGAAGTGAGGACATGAGGAGAAGTTGGCCAAGGAGAGAACCCTCAAAAGAAACCAACCCTGCCACCACCTTGATTTTGCACCTCTTCCCTTCGTAAGTATTAAAAAAATAAATTCCTGTTGCTTCAGGCCACCCGGTCTATGGTGACTTGTTACACAGCCCCGGGAACCTGATGCAGGTGCCTTAAAGACAATTAGAGAAGATGGGGCTGGCCCAGGGCACAAGGGCACCACAGCTGCCCTTGACTCTGGATCCACAGGGGATCCCCAACTGCTGAGGCCAGCCAGCCCCAGTGACCAGAAGCTCTCCGCACAGTAATGAGGTGCAGGAAACCCCAGTGATATCCTGCAAAAGAAGATCCTGATTCTCTCCACCTTTGCAACTTTCAAAGTCACCCCAGACACTGTTCAATATCAGGAAAAGCCATTAAGAAACTGATGGGGGGGCAGGTCAAGGTCAATCAGAGGGCTCAGGGCCCATTCGCCCAGCTTCCTGAGACCGGCCCTCCAGCTTCCACACTCGGTGAATGTTCCTCCCCCACCCCCACCAATGCTCTTTGTTCACATCCAGCTAACCTCTGGTGCCCCCAGTACCCCGATACCATCACCGTTGGAAGCTGCAGCCCATGGCCTGCTGAGGGGAGTGGCTCTGGCCATGGATGAGGGGGACACAGCTGGGCCTGGAGACCTGTGTGTCGCACTGTGCTGCCTACCTAACCAGACTGCCATCAAAGCCAGATGTCCTCGGCTTCCTGCTGGGAGCCACAGTTGAGGCACGGATCGTCAGCTTGTGGTGACGCCTCCAGAGGATGAGGACATAGCCACAGAGCTAACAAGGGTGACTTCCAAAGGACAGGACAGAGCAGAAAGGAAATGAAAGTGACAGGAATGAGACAAAAGGAAAGGGGGGCAGGCAGATAGGCTGGCCACACAAGTGCCCACATGGGCAGGGCCAGTGCATGGCCTTAGCCCATCTCCACGTCCAGCCCTCAGGGCTGGGGCCCTCGGAGTGAGAGGCGGTGCCACTTTGTGTCCCCAAGGCCACGCACTGGGCAGGCCTCTTTGAACACAATGAGGGATGTGTTTTCCTATGAGAATCAATATCTGGACCCTATCCAGCCTTGTCAGGAAACAGTGCCGGCTGGAGGGAAGCCCGCCTCCTAGCACCAAGTGGCTGAACAGGCTGTGAACAACCACAACATCCACAGCATCTGATGGTCCACGGTCCGGGTGGGCCCTGCCTGCCTCACAGCCAGTAGCTCCTACAAGCTTTGTGGCCATCAGAATCAGGGCATAGACGGCTGATGATGGCGGGGACAGTGACAGAGAATGGCTAAGGATGAGACCATATCCAGCCTTCTCTCTATCCCTTGCACATAGTAGGTGGGCAATCAAATATGTCATTAACCCCTGTGAGTTCTGCCAGACCTGAGGTGTCAGGCTGGGGACTGATGCAGCTGAGAAGAGAGCCCTGATGTTGAAACTGGAAGTTCACAGGAAACCTGTTTAGGTATCGAACCAAAGACTGGAGGCACAGCTACTGGCTTTCGCTAAATGTTTCAGTGGCCTTTGTTGTCATGTAGCTTAAAGTCAAAGATTAAGAAATATATTAGACATGTTCTGAAGTCTACCCGTAATATAAGTTCCAGGGGAAAAGGTGTTTAAAAGTACACTTTGCTTGAACCCTGGCTCAGTTGGTTGAAGCATCGTCCCATGCACCAAAAGGCTGCAGGTTCAATTCAGATCAGGGCATATACTTAGGTTGTGGGTTCGATTCCTGATCAGGGCTCATACAGGGAGTAACCATTTGCTACTTCTCTCTTTCTCCCCTACTTCTCTCTCTAAAATCAATAAAACATATTTTGGGTGAGGACTTAATAATAATAATAATAACCCTGGCTGGTGTGGCTCAGTGGATTGATTGAATGCTGGTCTGCAAACCAAAGAATCGCCAGTTCGATTCCCAGTCAGGGCACATGCCTGGGTTATGGGTCAGGTCCCCAGTTGGGGGCACACAGTAGGCAACTACACATTGATGTTTCTCCCCCTCTCTTTCTCCCTCCCTTCCCTTCTGTCTAAAAACAAATAAATAAAATCTTGAAAATAAATAAGTTTTAAAAATAATAAAAGTACACTTTGCTTGAGATACTAGAAAAAAGTAGCTATTTGAGCACAAAATAATGATAGCTTAAGCAAAACAATGGTCACCAGATGGTTACTTTCTGCCTTTTGGTTTAAATATAACATCACAGATGCACAGTTTTCAGATATTTTGTATAATCTTGGTTCCTCAACCCAGTTTGATCAACCAGCCCTAGTGAGGAAGACAGCAGACAAGATGACGTCAGGAACGTAACCAACCAGACTAAAGAAAACCTCGGAGGCTTGCCCAAGAACTAACCAATCAGCTTCTCCCGTGACACCTAACCCCTAACCTCTGCCCCCAAACTTCGCCTTTAAAAAGTCTTGATGAGCCCTGGCTGGTGTAGCTCAGTGGATTGAGCACGGGCCTGTGAAGCAAAGAACCGCTGTTCAATTCCCAGTCAGGGCACATGCCTGGGTTGCAGGCCAGGTCCCCAGTAGGGGACACATAAGAGGCAACCACACATTGATATTTCTCTCTCACTCTTTCTCCTTCCCGTCCCCTCTCTCTAAAAATAAATAAATAAAATATTTTTTAAAAAAAGTCTGGATGAAAATCCATCAGAGATATCAGACTTTGAGCTCTAGCTCCCCATTTTCCTGACTTGACTTCCTGCTAACAAACTGCTTTAATTTCTAGCTCCTGGGTCCTTTCATTCTCCACTCAACCCCAAGTCCCCCTTTTAATCCAGACACATTACCTTTTCCCATTTCCTCCTGTGTTTCTCTGTTTTAACTGGATACTAATCGTATAGATTTGGTGGGTAAAGGTGGTAGCCGTTGAATGAGCTTTTGTGAGAAGGAGCAGTCAGATCCCTGACGAACCCCACTGCCAAGTCCAAGGAGGCATATCACAGCAGCCTGTGGGGGGAATTTTGTGTTGTTTGCCATTCTCTCACAGCTCCAAATCTGACTTGACGAGGTGGCTTTTCCACCGGGAATCAGCCATAACATTATTCCATCCGGCGCCGAGACACACAAGCACTGGGTACAATAATGTTATTCCATCTTCACAGCAGACCATAATGCTCACAACTGCAAACATGCCGAGTGGCTGGAAACAGTGATTTCTCCCCTCCCCCAGCCCAAATACATGTGTATGTTCCAGACATGGATTTTTAAAACACGAATTTTTGGTGGACCACACCAAGAACCCTCCTTCAGACCTCATATATGTAATGCGCCTTAATAAATGTCTACAGTAAGAGAGCAAGAAACTATCCGACACGAACAAAATGTGGGGTGTTTGTTTCTTTTTAGCGGGCATTGTTATAGCTGGGGTATTGGGCAGTGAAACCGCCCAATTCCTAATGTTTGCATGTTTTCTTAAAAGAGTGATGTCCAAGGTGGATCAGGGAAATGCTGCCAGGTTATAGTGAAAACTGTGTCAGTTCTCAAGTGTCACGAATCCTTCGAAAGTTACGCTCACAGGAGAACTGGGTAATTACCTGCTGAAGTACTTTACTTAGGTCCCAATTAAGTGATGTGGAGTTGGAGTTTAAAAACGGTTAACGTGAAAGCTAGCTAACTCCTGTAATTCTGACATTTTTCCAGGCTGCTGGATTAGCGAAGGGGCAGCATGCATGTGTGTTGTGTTTGCTCAAATACGCCTGTGTGTGTTTATTATCAGCAGTAAAAACCAGATTCCTCTGAAAGACCAGAATTTAGCCCATTTTTAACCATTGTCCCCCCTTAGTGAAACAACAATACAGTTTTTAGTAGACATGGTACCGTATACTACTTTTGTTAAAATCTTAAACTCTGTCCTGACTGGTGTGGCTCATTGGTGTGTGCCCCGACCTGCAAAATGTGAGGTCACAGGTTCGATTCCCAGTCAGGACACATGCCTGGGCTGTGGTTCTGTCCCTGGTCGTGGCATAAGCCAGAGTCAACTGATCGATGTTTCTCTTTCACATCAATGTTTCTCTCCCTCTCTTCCCTTCCAAAAATAAATAAATACAATCTTTAAAAGATCCTAAATCCTACTGAGTGATGTGTTCTCTTGATACGTGGATTTGGCAGAATTCCTACCTTGGAGGCCTCTTGGATTTCAGAAGCTTTGCAGTAGATCATAAAAGAAGGGAATAAACATATGCCGTGTGGTACACAACAGTTGGATTGTTCACACTACTTATAAACTCCTTTCCAAAGGGGTTTAATACCTCCTTTGAGTCACGATCTCTTTTATTTAAGCACCGCTGCTCTTGGGAATCTTGACTGTGAAACATTAAGCTACTTAAATTTTTTTTTAAAAAAAAGGTGTCAGGCTCTCCCACGGAAAATCAAACTCTGTGGATATATTTTGCGCCTTTAAAACAGGCGGGCAGGGGGCGACTGTCACTCTCCCTGGTTTACTCTTCTTCCAGACCCTGCCTAGCTGGGCCGCCCCCAGGGCCACCCCCAGGGTCGCCCCGCCCGGCCCCCCGCCCTCCTTTCCCAAGCTCCCAGGTGGCCGCCCTGCCACCCCATCTGCCGTCTCCGGGAGCGCTCTTCCCGTGCCCCGCACTGGGAGGTGCTTCTGTCCGTGGCCATCCATTGGGTAACGGAAGCGATTGTCTTCGCTCCCGAATAAAAACGGGCCCGTTCAATGCAAAACGCAACCCTTCCGGCCTGGTCTCTCGAGATTCTCCGATTCTGTTCGGAGGGACACCGATTCCTTTCGGAGACGCCCGCGCGGAGGGCGGAGCAGAGCGCGAGGCAGCGGCGGCATCTCCCGGGCTCAGCACCGCGGTCAGCGCCCCGGCCCGCGCGCGTCTCAGGCGGGATGGATGCCCGGCGCTCCCCCGGGCCAGTCGGGCCCCAGGCGCCTGCCCGGGTTGGGGGTGGGTGAAGTCGTGACCACTCGAAAGTTTTGTAAGGGGGCCAGTCAGTGCTGTGGAAGGCGACGCAAGGAGAGGGGGATCCCTCCTGGCTCCCTGCCCCGCGCCGCTCCCCAGCCCCGCAAATAAACACAACGAACGCCTTGACGCAGCACAACAGGATGGCTGAGTTTAATGCTTCAAGTTTTCCTTTTCCTTCCACAGGGCTTGGTTTTAAAAATAAGAAAATGAGGTAAATAAGTTAATGTATGTACACGTTAGGAACACTGTGTCAGGGCGCGGCGACGGCGGCAGCGGAGGGCGCTGCGCGGGCTCGAGGTCGGCCGCCCGCCACGTGAGATTTGTCGTCCTGAGGGGAACTGGCGCGCTGTGGGGACGCGGGGTCTAGAAGCATTTGCGGTGGACGATGGACGGGCCGGCCTCGTCGTACTCCTGCTTGGTGATCCACATCTGCTGGAAGGTGGACAGCGAGGCCAGGATGGAGCCGCCGATCCACACCGAGTACTTGCGCTCAGGCGGGGCGATGATCTGCAAAGACACGGCGTCAGCTGGGGGCGGCCTGCGGCCCGGGGCCCGCTCGCGGGCAGGGGCGCGAGCGGCCGCCCACCTTGATCTTCATGGTGCTGGGGGCCAGCGCGGTGATCTCCTTCTGCATGCGGTCAGCGATCCCGGGGTACATGGTGGTGCCCCCCGACATGACGTTGTTGGCGTACAGGTCCTTCCTGATGTCGATGTCACACTTCATGATGCTGTTGTAGGTGGTCTCGTGGATGCCCGCCGACTCCATGCCTGGGGGCCGCAGTGGGGGGCGTCAGCCGGCGAGGGGCGCGGTGGGACGCGCGCGGACCGGGGGAACGGCGGGGACCGGCGGGGACCGGCGGGGACCGGCGGGGACGTGCGGGACGGGGGGCTCACCGATGAAGGAGGGCTGGAAGAGCGTCTCCGGGCAGCGGAAGCGCTCGTTGCCGATAGTGATGACCTGCCCGTCGGGCAGCTCGTAGCTCTTCTCCAGAGAGGAGGAGGAGGCGGCCGTCGCCATCTCGTTCTCGAAGTCCAGGGCCACGTAGCACAGCTTCTCCTTGATGTCGCGCACGATCTCGCGCTCAGCTGCGGGGGACAGGGCGCGGGGAGGAGCCTTCAGCGAGGGTCCCCGGGGCCGTGCGCCGCCCCGCCCCCCTGCCCGGGGGGCCCAGTCACGGCCTACCTGTGGTCACGAAGGAGTAGCCACGCTCGGTGAGGATCTTCATCAGGTAGTCGGTGAGGTCACGGCCGGCCAGGTCCAGGCGCATGATGGCGTGCGGCAGGGCGTAGCCCTCATAGATGGGCACGTTGTGGGTGACGCCGTCGCCGGAGTCCAGCACGATGCCTGCGTGGGACCCGGTGGGGAGTGAGCGGCCTCTCTACCCGGCGCGCACGCAGCGAAACGGCCCTCGGGTAGGAGCTAGGCCGGCGGGCGCGCGCGGTGGGGCGGGAAGGGGCTCAGCCGCAGGCCGGGCTGCGGGGCCCCGCGGGCACTCACCGGTGGTACGGCCGGAGGCGTAGAGGGACAGCACGGCCTGGATGGCCACGTACATGGCAGGCACGTTGAAGGTCTCAAACATGATCTGGGTCATCTTCTCACGGTTGGCCTTGGGGTTGAGGGGGGCCTCGGTGAGCAGGGTGGGGTGCTCCTCGGGGGCCACGCGGAGCTCGTTGTAGAAGGTGTGGTGCCAGATCTTCTCCATGTCGTCCCAGTTGGTGATGATGCCGTGTTCGATGGGGTACTTCAGGGTCAGGATACCTCTCTTGCTCTGAGCCTCGTCGCCCACGTAGGAATCTTTCTGCCCCATACCCACCATGACGCCCTGCGGAGTGGAGACACAGAACACTGGTCACCTCTGCTCAGGGCACCCCGCGGCTGGGCCACGGTGGGGATCCCGCGCGGCCAGTCTGCGGAGGCACAGCCTGACCTGGTGGCGAGGGCGGCCCACGATGGATGGGAACACGGCCCTCGGGGCGTCGTCGCCGGCGAAGCCGGCTTTCACCAGGCCGGAGCCATTGTCGCACACAAGGGCGGTGGTCTCGTCTTCGTCGCACATGATGTCTGGTTTCTGCAAGGACAAAAAGGCCACGGAGAGGCATGGCCCATCAGTTCAAGAGGTCCCGCCGCTGGAGCGCTCCCCATCTGTCACCCCAGCCCACACGCCAGCCCTGGGGCGCACGCCAGCCCTGGGGCGCACGACAGCCCGGGGCGCCCCAGTGACGGTCTCTAGCTTCGCTCTAGGGTCTCAGTGCTGTTCTGTCGTGGAGAGTTGTGGGAGAATTTCTCCACCCTGAGGGATATATGGGCAGTGTGCCTTCAGAGACAACTGGGCCTTCGCTGCAGAGTGATGTCCGGGCGCTAGCACCCATGCTCTTGGGCTGCGGGGTCCTCACTTAGGGAGGAGGGTAAAGCCCGCTGCACTGGCTCGCTGAGGATCCCGTGGGGAGGCCTGGACTGCCCATCCAGGGAGGAGTCGCTTCTCCCGGGACACTCCAGACCCACAACCCAGGCACCCTCTCTTCTGACAGCGAGCCCAGGCAGTAAGGGACCTTACTGTCCCTTGGCTCTGGAGCTCAATTGGGGGTACACTGCTTTTGAGACGACTAAATGGAAACTTTCTGTGTGCCTGGGCACTACTAAGTGCCAGGTGGAGCAGCCCAAAGGGGAATGAAGTCGGAAGTTTCCCCAGGCGGATGGTCTAGTGTCTCCTCTTTAAAGAGCTGTGGCTTTGGGGACCGAGGCGCAGGGTGTGGACTTGGGGCTGATCAAGCCAGTCGGTTGGGCCCTGTCCCTCTGTCCCCTCCCTACTCCTGTCCTACCTGGGTGGCTGACTACACCTGCTGCTCTCCGGCTTGGGCCCTGGTCGCCGAGGAAGGGAATCGAGGCTTCACTGGGCGGTGTCCGCTGCGGTGGCCGATTGTACCCCTGCTCAGGTTTTATATAGCCCGCGGGCACTCCCCCGCGCCACCCCGCAGGAATGTCGCTCCCCTTTTCGAGCCATATTTGGGTGTTGGGCACTAGAGACCCCTCCCTCGGCCGTTTAGCGGCCTGGGCCCCGGCCCGGGTCCCCTATACTGACCAAAGAAGGAGAGGGCTGGCCCGGGCCCAGGTAACACGGGCCGGGCCGTATATGGAGTGTCTCCCCTGCGGGTCGGCCCCTCCCCACCGGCGGGGATGGGGTGGAGCGAGGGTCACTGCTTTCGCCGCGGGCCGCGCCTGTGCGCCTGCGCTCCCCGGGCTGCACCTGTCCGAAACACCACCCCGCCCCCGCCCATTCCGCGCGCACTGGGCGCTCCGGACAGTGGCTCCCACATTTCTTCGGGTTTTTACTCAGCCCCCAAACCCTCATATGCGACTACAGGGAGAGGAAGCCGTGTCCAAGCGGCCTGAGAGGATGGGAGAAGCAGTCGGGCCGGCTGTCCCAGACAGTGAAGGAAGGCGACCCCTCCCCCTAGGGGACTGTGTTTCTTCGCCTTCACCCCCCAGCTCCCCGAATCCCGAGGGCTGGTCCAAGTCGCCCCTACCCCCACCGCTGAGCGGGCCGCCGACGGGAGGGCGCGCAGCTGTCCCGGGGCAGACAGCTGGCAGGGGGCATCGAGGGCGAGGGCGGGGAGCGGCGCGGGGCTCCCGGGGACAGGCCCAGGGGATGACTCTGTCTGACAGCCCCGTCACAAAGCCAGGGCACCCGGAGCCGTCCGCCTGGGCGACGCGCAGCACGCTCAGCGTGCTCAGGGGTTCACAAAGAAAGTGAGATGGGCATCCTTACGGGATGTTCCCTTCCTCGCAGACCCAGCTTTCCCAGGTTAAGGTAGGCCCGGCCGAGCGCCCCGCCCCATGGGCAGCATCACAACCCAGGACCCGGAGGTGAACGCTTTCACCAGAGGAGCACTACAGGGGACAAGGACACTGCACTGCAAGACAGGCGGCAGTTTCTCCTTCTGCGAAGGCTGAACAGGCTCATCTTTATATTTAGAGGATGATGATCGCCAGGGCCCGGCTGTTTCCCGGCCACGTCGAGTCACCGCCTACCGGAGCCCGCTGAAGCACTTCTATTTATACCACCGATGGATGGGATATACCTTTCCAATTTTCGAGGATTTGGACCTACCGGTGGGGAGGTGGAGTGTGGGTCACAGGTGGTCATCCACTCGGTGCCCGGCTCCCATAGCCACGGCCCCCACCCCGCCCCAGGGCAGGAGGAGTCCCCACCTTGCTTTGGAAGGCAGGAGGAGAAACAATTTTCCGTGATGAACTCAGTGCCATAGTTTAAGGGACGAGGGGACGAGGTGCACATCAGAATGGGATCATTCATTTTTCTGACGTGCCCAAGTGTTCCCAGAATAGCTGCAATTCCCACTGGGTGGTAGGACTCCGAAGGGACAGGTGTGGACGCCCCTGGGAGCTACAACGCACATGGACCCGTCTGTAGCCCACATGGGGGCACCAATGATCAAAGCCGATGGAAGGATACGAAGTTGGGTTAGGACAGGCCCTATGGCAGTGAGTGTGAGGGGGTGTCAGTCAACGGCTACCCTCATTTCTGTTTAGTCTTCTCAATTTTGGAGAAGGAATGAATAGACAAAACCACAGTTCGTTTTTGTTTAAGATTTTATTTATTTACCTTTAGAGAGGAAGGGAAGGAGAAAGGGAGAGAAATATCAATCTATGGTTGCCTCTGGTGTGTCCCCTGCCGGGAACTGGCCTGCAACCCAGGCACGTGCCCTGACTGGGAATCGAACTGCAATTGTCTGGTTCGCAGGCCCGCACTCAATCCACTGAGCTACACCAGCCAGGGCAAAACCACACTTCATTTCTAACACCTCTGTCCTGGGCAGTGGCGACACTAGGAAAAGAAGGGGATTAACTCCAATTTTGCCCTTAACAGTGGGAAGAAATGTGCTGTAATTCAGTAGGTGCCTAATCATTTGTTGACATTTTAAAGGGGAATGGGGTTAATATTTTCCAAGCCTCTAGCTGAGGGCAACTCTCATCCCTCGTGTAGCAAGCTTTTCTAAGCTCAGGCCATGAAATTCAAATGCACGTTAAAGGCTGTGAGTAAAACACAGCTACAGGAGGTTTGCAAGTACTGCGACAGGTCCTGAGAACATGGGACCACATGTCTGCTCTCTGCCCCCCCAGCTGGATGGCTTCAACCATCTCTCCAGTCACTACAGGGCTGCTTGGTCCCATTCTGGTTTTGCGGAATTCCCATCAGCCTCAGGAGCAGGTGGAGAGCCCTCCCCACACATGTACGCCTTGGGGGACACACCAGCCCTGTGCTCTCACCGGGTAGGTGAGTGCTGCTGAGGTAAATATAGTCCCTGTTCACTCTGGTTTTGAAAATAAGGAAACCGAGGCTCAGTTAGACATGTCCCAGGTCCTCACAGCAGCAGGGGAGGCCTGGTCGTGAGTGATCAGGGCAAGGACTGCTTTCTCCCTCCCTTTGCTCTTCCCCAGCACTTGGTACAGTTCTGGAGAGACCTGAGGCCATCCGGGGGTCTTCCCCAACAAAGGGCAGAAGCAGCCCTGCAATGAAGTCAGCATCCCACATCCCAGCATCGAAAGCCAGCATCCCACATCGAAAGCAGCTCCCTCCGCAACTCCCATCTACTGCCTCAGACAGAACAGGGAAGGGCTGGCTGGCACCTTCCTGGATGCTGGAGCAGGTGGATGAACAAAACGCCATTCTGATCCTCCTCACCGGCCACACAGCTGAAAGGTCAGGCCTACCGGACGGTCCGTGGAGAGGGCTTCAGTTTTCTGCTGCCGGACTTCTCACTCTGGGCCTTGCTCTGCCCAGGCCATCTCTAAGGGCCCAAACGACTCCTTTAAAGCTGTCCTCTCTCCTCATCCCCACCCCCACATTCTTATTACACCCGGTATAATGAACCGGTTAAAAGCTTGCACTGTGGAGTAAAGCATACCTGGGTGGCTTTACTGACTGGCTCTGTGACCTTGGACAGGCCGCTTCCAGACATTCCAGAAAGACTCAGCATTCTCAGCTCAGGACACCACCTACTCCCTAAGACTGATTGGAAGATCAAAACCAGGCAACCACCTGAACCATAAACAAGTGGTGCAACATCTTTTTTCTTCTGTCTGGAGGAGCTGAGAGGCTAGCAAAACACATGAAAAATTATTAGATCTGTTCACTAAACGCACATCAACATCACTGCAGACAACAGGAAGAGTACATCCAACTTCAAACATACTTGGACCGCACCAAGATTTATTGCAGTATTATTTAAAAATAGTAAAACAAACCCAAACCCAAATGTTTTCCCCCATTAACCCAAGTGTTTTAAGACTGAGAGAGAGAAAACTGGTCAGCAGTGGCACAGCCAGCCACACAGTAGGTGCCATGCGACCATTAAAAACTGTCTCAAATATCGAAGACACGCATTCTCAAAAGGGGGGAAATTGGCTCTTGGCAGGAGTGAAAAAAACCTTAGCTAGTACAATGACTTGTGGCCTCGAAGGGCCATGATACCTAAAGACACACAGTGTCCTTGTAGCATTAAACATTCACGGGGGGGGAGGGGCAGAGTGGGAGGCCCCTGAGGAGGAATGCTAACAAAACCACCAGGTTGCAGCAGGTCCTCAAATAACATTGTTTGAAATTGGCTTCATTACATGTCGTTCCACTGCTGGTCCGAGCGTATCAGCAGCGAGTGAGGGCTGGCCGCACTAGATGATGGACACATAGAAATGCCCACAGCATCCCACATCGAAAGCAGCGGGTCACAGAACACAGCAGCATGCACTGTCCCAAACAGTCTGAGAAAGATTTCAAAATGGCCAATGGCTTTTTGTTGGTGGAATCACAGGGGTTTATTTTCTTCCGTATACTTGAAAAAAATAGGCTTAACATTTTCTACACTATTTTTTTGTTAGAATCACATGAGATTTCCTACAAATACACTTTGGTATTTAATGAGCATATTCACATCAGAATATGTACAGCTATTTTCCCCACAGGCACTTCCCCAATAAAATGTCTAGGACTAAGAAAGAAGGTATGGCTAAACTATTTATGCCTCTATATACCTGTAGTTACCCAGCCTCAAGGTGTACGAGTGTCAGGTCAGAGAAGAGTGAGAAGCAAGTGCAATGTCCCTGTGGTGGCTTTCCTTCCAGTGGAGTGACTGGAGATGACCCACCTCCAAAAGATGGAGCTGCACACCTGACTCCCACTGGGCTCAGGACACTGGAAAACAGGATCCAGACCCAAAGCAAACAAGCAAACAAGAAACCCACCCAGTTTTTAAAGCGTCCTTCAAAAACACCCCTGCAACGGAGGGGTCAGCAGCCTCTCACTGCACCGCGGGCTTCACCAAGTCACTTAGGTTCCGCCTACGGCCCGGCTGTCACCCTTCACAGAGCCTGCTCCTCTCCATCAGAAAGGCAGCCAGCCTTAGTCCCAGCCCCGACGTGTGCGCTCAAGACAGGAATGAGCAAGACCTTTCCCACATCAGTCCAGTTTCTTTACTCAGAAAACAGCTCACCTTTATAATTTCCATTGTTTCTCAGTTCATACAAAAGTCAATAATCCTGTGATACAGGCCATGCTGTCCAACAAGTTCTAAGTTAGAACAGTCATTCGGAACCGACTTCCCAATGGCTGTCAACCTCAGCCCGACTTCCCAATGGCTGTCGCGTCTCGTCTGCTATCTGACTAGTCCCCTTCCCTAACTTGGCTGCACATCCATTGCTTTGTCCCCGACACTGCCCTGACACACAAGCCACAGAGGCAGCAGGCTGTTGTCATCCTTCCTGTGATGATTAAAGTAACCGGCTCCATTCGGTGGTTCTTGTGGCCACGCTCGAAGGAGAGGGCACGATGGCTGTGCACTGTGGCACCAGGAACTGCACTCTTGTCATCTCGTCTGGCTTCTGTCCTTTCAGTTGTTGGAGCAAGTCCTTCCGTGCCCCTGCAACTGGGCAGAAGAGTGAACAGGCCAGCCACACCCTGCCCATCTCTGCTCTTTATTTAAAGCCGGACAGAAACTGAGGGACAATCTTGGTCAAGAGAAAGAGGCTTGAGAACCGCTACTTTTCAGGTCAGTCAGCTGCCACATTAAGAAAAATCTGTAACGGTTTCTGGCAACACACATGCTTCGTATCAGCTAGACAGATGGCGGAAAAGGTGGAATCCGGTGGAAATTATTTCAGAAATACATGAAGCTGACTGAATTCCTCCATTAAAAGATTATAACGAATACCAACAGTATAAAGAAAGTCACACAGGCCCTGACAGGGAAGTTCATTTGGTTAGACCGTCATCCCAATACGCCAAGGTTGCAGGTTCGATTCCTGGTCAGAGCACATAGAGGAAGCAACCAATGAATACGTGAATAAGTGGTATGACAAACTAATGTTTCTCTCTCTTTAAAAAAAAGTCAATTTTAAAAAATAAAAAAAGAAAGCCACACAAATGTTTTATTCAGTACAATGCTTTCATTAAAACTTATTTAAGCAGATGAAACTACAGAGTCAATCGGTTACCCCGCTCATATGAGTCTGGCCCGCTCTGGTCATTTCCTTCTGCGACACTGTACTTGTAAGTTGGCAACATCTGACCGTTGTCCTACCAGGTGTCTCGCACTGGCTCTCGGCCAAACAGACACCGGACACCCCAGGCTCTCCTCAGTGTGCAGTGTCCCAAGTGACACAGTCTCAGGGGTGATCCAGTGCGATCTCCGCATTTTTAGCGCTCCGGGAACGGAGGCAACAAGTCACACAAGCGTACAAGTAGCAAGAACCAGGACGGCAGCTGCAGAACCCGGGGTGCAGGGGATGACAGAGAGTGGGTATCGCACACGGGGACAGCAACCGATAAATTTCAGATGAAAAAGAGGAGAGAAAACTTCATGTAACAAAAACCAAAACAATTGTTGCATGGCTGTTTTGTAGCAGCTTTCAAATAAAGTACAAAAAACTCAGCAAAACATGTTATAAAACTGTACAAACTGCTACGTGTTTAAGGCCCAATATTTTTATAACAGGGTATACGAATTCCCAGCAACAATGACCATTTTGAGAAAAAGTCACACTTGTCCCTGGACATAATATTCATAATTTGCTTTCAAAACAAACTCAAAGTAAGGATTGGACTTTAAGCTTCCAAGCTGCTCTGCTTGGAGTAGGTCCTTCACCTCGGGCAGGTATTCACTGAGCTGAATGCCTAGAGACACAAACACAGAAAGTCATTTTTTACTGTCATGAAAAAGGAACTAGGATGATTGACGGCGAAAACACCTGTGCTTCTATTTAAACTGTAACGCCACTCTGCTGTTGGGAAACGCTGCTGGGAGCCCCTCCCATCTGTCCAACACAGATGCCAGTCTAACTGGAGGACACTCTCGGAGGAGGCTGCTTGAGTGGTTCTCCCCCTAGTGGCCAAAAAGCCACTCTATTTAAAGTCTTTAATACAAAGTCCCGAAATCTTTTCCCCCCACAGCTTAAGTCATTCCTCCAATGTGGAAGTTTTTTCTTGTTTTAAACTAATAATCACTCAAAACCAAGTACTTCAAACAACCAAGTAATTTAGGAGAAATTTAGAAGAAATTTCTCCCAAGTAATTTAGGAGAAACACTTTCACGAAAGCTGGCTGTGTATTCAAGGAGGTGGGAGGGCTGTTTCCCCACTGCCCTCCGCAGAGCTGGGGGCTGCGAGCCCTCACTGAATGGACTGCTTGAAGTGAGATCCGGGCAGTTTCAAGAGAATACATGCAATTTTTTCATTTGATAAAAAAAACCTGGACAAGAAGTTTTACATTAGTAAGACAATGTTTTATAATTTGTTACATTACCATGAAATTCTCGAAAATCATATTTAAAAAAATTTTATTTACTTATTTTTAGAGAGGGGGGAGGGAAGGAGAAAGAGAGGGAGAAAAACATCAATGTATGGTTGGCTCTCATGTGTCCCCCACTGGGGACCTGGCCTGCAATCCAGGCATGTGCCCTGACTGGGAATCGAACTGCGATCCTTTGGTTTGCAGGCCCGCGCTCAATCCACTGAGCCACACCAGCCAGGGACTTACTCATCTGTGTTTGGAACAGCAGATGGAATTTTGCTCGCTGCTTTAGGCACGAAACAAATGCAAAACATAGTCCCTTCTCATTTCTTTTTATTTTGTTCCGAAAGTGAGTTTCGGAGCACAATGTGCAAAAAAACCCCACCATTTTGTAATTTGTTCTTAAGTATAACATGGTCGGTTTAGTAGGCGATACACCTAAAAAGTTTGTCTCTCATGTGGAGTTTTTGATCTTCCCAAGAGCGCACTGGAAATAGAGGACACCGCGACACTGACAACGAGAGGCCAGCGCACAGGTGGTCAGTGTCGCAGCCAGCGCGCAAGCCCCTCCCTCGCCCGTCAGCACCAGCGGACACCAGCGAGGGGCAGGCCCACAGGACCCAGGAGCGTGGAGACTCCGCCTGACACGGGCCGCCCCAGTTGGAGAGGAAGGAAAAAAGTCCCTCCTTAATTCGAATTGATCTAGTTCCAAATATGTTATCATTTAATCTTAAATCTCCCTGGCATCTGACACCTTGGCAAATCCCTATTATTCTGAAATCTCTAAAACTGGGGACTAATGTAATTTCCAGCATTAACAAACCACTTACCATCTTTTAAAAGTTTCTGTAAGATTTTCACAAATATGCTGTCTTTGGACACTTCAATCGGATCATCTTTACCGTCTGAGCTGGACCAGCTAGGAAACAAAATCGGCACAAGGGGGGAACGAAACCGCGGATGTGACTGAAATAAAGGACGGCTGTTTGCTACCCCGGTTTGTGTGGGCGGGGCACATGGGTCAGGCAAACCCTGGCCTTTGAGATACAGTGTTTTAAATTATTTAAACGAGGCAGCTTTAAGCCTATACGTAGTGTTTACATTGGACATAAGATGTTACACTTAGGCAGCTACGCACCAAATATAACCATTATGTATTTGGTGTCAAAACCAAGCAGTGACATATCTTCCCCAATGAATTTCTGCACAAAAGTAATGAACCTAGTAAGGACCCAAAGTACAATCTTTTGGGGCACAGGTAATAGTGACAATACATTAGAGAACGTATTGTTTTTTTATGAAAGTAAAACTAGGTAACCAGTGTCTGCTGTGTAACTTTGCTTTATCTAGTTGAATTTTCTACTGTGAAAATCCAAATGACCAGAACCACTGCTTTGTAGCAACGGATGGCTATAGTATCCCACACGGTAAACCGGGAGCCAGGAATTCCAGTCCGATGACAGCGTCTCTAGTTATGATCAGGAAGGAGATTCAAGTAGGCGGAGCTGGATGCCTCAGAGCGTGACCTCCCAAACCAAATTTAACAACAATTTCAACTGTCTGGGAGTGGTCAGATGGGAGATGCTTTAGTAAAAACAGTCCGGCTGCACCTCCCCAACACCACAGGAGAAAGGAAAACTGCGTGTGGGGAGGCTTTCAGCCCCCAAGTCGAACTCTCTGTACACCCCCTTCCCCGGAAACAATCTACGGCCACGACCGATCGCTCTCAGCCTTTCTCCGCCCCCACCCCCCCCACCAGGCCCGGACACAGCGCCTCCTCCGCAGGACGGGGGCCCCTGAGGTCTAGGGGAGGGCTTGACCCTCCGACTGTAATCATTTGCTGTTAAAAAAAAAAGCAGCCTCAAGTCTTGTTGGGTAGAAGTGACCATACTTCTGTGAAAATAAAAACACGTATCTTTCCAGGCAAACAGTCAGAACTTCAAAATTAGAAATAAAGTCCTTAAGCAAATTCCTTAATTACTGAATGAAAAATTTTAGATCACAATACAACCGCTAAATTTCTCATTACACATTAGTTATGTTATTATGCAACGAGATTACAAAACTA
The DNA here is from genome assembly GCF_014824575.4 of Sturnira hondurensis. Lineage (NCBI taxonomy): Eukaryota > Metazoa > Chordata > Mammalia > Chiroptera > Phyllostomidae > Sturnira > Sturnira hondurensis. Next base: position 13,830,363 of record NW_028091156.1, read on the forward strand.
TGTGATCTATGACCTAACAGAGTGCTTTCCCCAAATCGGATCTTAGGTTCACGCTGTGAGAACTTACTTATCTCTCTGAAGAGCTTTGCAAAGGATTTCCAGTTTCAGATCATTTATATTTATATCTTCCTCCTTCACAGCAAGACAAAAAACATCTTCATTAAGATCTTTTTAAAATACATGTTCACATTTGACTTATGTCAACTCCTAATTCTTCATAATTACTACCTTAGTTCATAATTTAAAAAAATTGCCTTTAAAATATTAATACTAGAAAGAGTAAGATAATTAAGTTTGTGAATTAATTTCTGATTATTCTTTGGTAATAGAATTTTATCAGAAACCTTGAGAGGGTTAAGACATTAAACAAGGGAATGTAAAAGCTAAAACGCTGACTTATTTTCTTTTTAAAAAACTTGTCTTTTTCTTTTTTATAATTAAATTTATTGGGGGTGACATTGGCTAATAAGATTATATAGGTTTCCATTCCGATACATCATCTGTACACCGCACTGTGAGCCCACCACCCAAAGTCAATCCTTCCGCCTCCCCTCTGGTGGCCCCCACACTGCTGTCTGTGTCTGGGAGTTTCTGTCTGTCTTCTTTGTTCATATGTTGCTCTCCGTTTTACATCCCACATATGAGTGAAATCATATGGTTCTTGACTTTTTCTGACTTGTTTTGCTTAGCATCATAGTCTCAAGATCCATCCATATTATTCCAAATGGCTGTTTTTAAAATCGACCAAACGACTTTCAGTTGCAAGACCAACTACTTATCCTACTGAAATCTCATTAGAATCCTTCTCCCCAAAAGCTGAGGAACAGGTTTTCTTAGGGTGAACACTGTCAAGAACAAATTGATAAAGCAACACAAATTGAGGAACTAACAATGACTTAATAAATGAAAGAGAAAAAAAACCTCGGCACTTTGAAAAGCAACGTTTTTTATCTGTGCACAGAAAGAAGACGCCTGGGAACGTGTGAGGATTATCAGGAAGCGAAATCTCCTGGCAGCTCTTCTGAACACAATCCAAGAGTCAGGGGCAGCGCAAGAGGACAGTGTTTTTCATGACTGGCTAAAAGAGGTATGTTTTTCTTACTTTATGTATTAACAGCTTTTTTTTTTGGGGGGGGTGTATTTTTTAGAGAGAGGAAGGCAGGGAGAAAGAGAGGAAGACAAACATCCATCTGTGAGAAATACATTGATCAGTTGCCTCTCACATGCCTCCAACTGGGGACCTGGCCAGCAACCCAGGCATGTGCCCTGACTGGGAATTGAACCAGCAACCTTTTGGTTCGGTGGCCGGCACTCAGTCCACTGAGCTACATTAGCCAGAGCTATTATGTATTCAGTTCTACAGAAAACCCTATATAAACGTGATGCCTGCCTGTGAGCATCTCAAATGAATTTACTTACCTCATCAATATATTCCAGCAGGTCCAAAGCTTTCTTAAAATCATATTCATTAGCTCTTCTGTTTTCTTCACAGATATATAGCTACAGCAAGTTAAAGTAAGGGTGAGGACAAGTTTAAGTAAAGACATAAGGGAGACTAGAGAAATTTAGGGAGAAAAGAAGTCACTGTCTATCAAATTATCAGTACTTTTAGAGTAAAGGACAGTGTCGATTTGCAAATGACACTCCATCAACCTCACAGTAATCTTTAAAACATGCATACGTTCAATCAGTAATTAATTTGAATAACTTGGTGTATATACACACCCACCCACATATACATATACATAGTTTTAAAATGCTGGTAAATTTGTATCATTAGGTTCAAGGCAGTATATACATTTTAGTCTTCCAAAAAGCATACTCCTTGCAACTCATTGCTGTCCTTGAACTTCTAAAGCAATGCCTCTGAAATGTGGCCCTTTCAAACAGTTTTGAAAATCGAGGTCTATGATACAGCACGCAGCTGGTCTGAGGTTTACTTCAAAGGTAAGAAAACACACGGCACTGTTACCAACAGTTGTCCTGGCTGGTTAGACCACAGCGGACTGGATATTCGTTTCTGTATCCTGCAAGTTTCCTATGATTTTATAATCAGAAAAATGCTTGCCTTATTAAAAATATTGCTGAATTTTCCTATTTTCTTATAACAACCTTCATTTAAAAATGCTGTATATAATCCTTCAACAGCAAATATTCAAACCATTTCAGGAAAAAAAGCCATTTATGTTTCATTTCCTTACAACTCTTGAAAAGCAGTACTTTATCTCCCTGTCTCTGAACACCCTCCCCCCCGATGCTAACATCTCTGAGGGTGCAACGTGGTACTAAAGTCAACGGTGCATCAGACGGAAATGGCGCTCCTCCCTCCTTCCTACCGACACAGAAACCAAAGGTGAGTGACACCAACACAGCATCTTGGATTGCCGAATTAAATATGCTGTATCAGGAGAGGCCATTGTGAGCTCCATTATAAGAAGGATCACTAATAATAGCTAAAGCTATGTGTTTTTGAATTGTCTTCTTTTTAATACAACTAGAGCAAATTCAAGGTAACCCTTTGACGTTGTTCTTGCATTTGAAATGCCTTCTTGAAAGGAGTAAGTAGAGTTGAAGTTATAAGTGCGCACGACCACCAAACTCCTTTCTAGGCCGTGGCCTGCAATCGAGCGATGCCCTTAGGGATGAGTGGGTTACGTTTCAGAGGAAAAGGGAGAGGGTGGCAGTTACAGGCCACCAAAGCGCAGGCCCTGAAAGCATCTTTCTGACAGGCCTGCAGCGCACCCCAGGGCGCACACGGGTCCCACACCGAGAGAGCAGCACACGAGGAGCCCCTCCTGGCCAACTGGACAAGCACCTTTAGGGGTAAGGTTCACGGGCAGGCAGAGGCTGCTCGCTGCTTTCCGCTCACGGGCTCCCTGCTCCCCAGCAGCTTCTAACAGCTCATCCCAGGGGGAGTTACCAGGAGCAGGAAAGATGACTACTCTTGGAAACTACACTGCCTGGCCCAGGACCCCCCGAGGGTGCTCGAGAGTCAGAAGCGGTGCACCTACGTGGATGAGCTGTGCTGCGGTCAGGACCGGCATCGCGCTCAGGCTGAGCTGCTTCTCCGCTAGCAGCTGCTCCGGCAGGGTCTCCTGGTGCAGCAGAAAGCGCTCCTGCTCGGCCATGTCTGGAATGCAGAACGACAGCGGGGTGGGGGGGAGCAGGTTTTATTTTTGCCCTTCATAAAGGTCTGAATGTAAGAAGAAAAAGGAGTGTATCTAGAGATAATGCCATCACTATTCAATGATCTTAGAGTTTCAATTCTGCTTATTCTTGACTCCTGATTATGGTCACGCATATTCAGTGTCTGCTCCAAGTCATCTGACTTATCGCAGCAACCGGAGCTGGTCAAAGGGGAGAGGGGAGGGGAGGACGCCTGCCCTGCTGCCCAGAGACGTGGCACAGCACAGGCCCCCGCATCCCCGCCCACTGTGTGGTACCTCAGTAGGGCCCTTCTTCCCAGCAGTCATCCAGTCTGACTTCGTTCACTAATGAAAGCGATCTATTTAAAAGACACCAGGAGTACATTCCAGGAAAAACAGAACCTGGATGGTCATCTGCTGAACCTTGTAAGTAGCAATGGTTCTCTCTCAAGGACAAGTTGCCTTTTCTTGCCATAAACCACCCCGGCTGCAGCCCCGAAACCTGGCCTTGCCCGGGAGAACGTGCTGGATCGTCAGGAAAGGGCTAAGGGCTGCCGCCCAGCCCAGAAAGCACAGTGGTCCCAGGGCAGCAGCCAAATCCACCCCTCTCTGTATCTTTGTATCTCCCTTCTCCTTGGTTCTCAAGACTAGTATATTTGACCCTTTTCTCAATCTACAATATACACAGTAGTTTCACAATTATGACATTGAAAAGTTGTGACCTTGAAACCAAGCACTTCAGAAGGACCGCTACCTACAACAAACCCTGGAGTGAAGGTCAAGAGCTCTTTGCTGTTCTTCTCCTTAGAATGAGTTGCTAAGGGTATAATCAGAGTGCTGTGTGCAAATCATTTAAATTCATCCTCTAGAAATGATTTGAAGTACAAGTTGCTTCTCCCTGAAGAGACAATCCCAGTGTGCACCTGAACCACTACCTAAGGACAGTGAGTGGGAAGCGCCCCTCTTAAAGGAAAGAGGGGTCCCCTTTTGGATGGGCCCCGTGAGACAACAAAGAAATGTGCGGTAAGACTCCGCAGACAGCATGACCGATTTATATGTCTCCTTGTTGAAGTTCTTTTTTACCTTCAATTTTTTCTTGCAGTGTATCTTCTGAAAAGTCTGAAGCTAATGCAGCCAGTTTACTCAAGCCGAGAAGGGTTTTTTTCTTTGCAAAATAGCGGGTTTCCGAGTTCGCCAAGCCCAGTAGCGTTGCATGGGCCTACGACAGACAACATATGAACACTGGGACACGACCCCGGCTGCCAATTCAAGTTGACACAGACAGTAATGCACCTCAAACTTCCCTACCCCTCAGCTACATCAATGAAAGATCAAGTTAGTATCAGCAAACCGTAAAACCGATGAGTGCTGTATATATGGGAAAGCAATTTTACCATAAAATATCAACCACCCACACTAATTACTGGGAAGGGACACGTATAAAGCATTTGCTCTATGACAATTATATATTCACCTCAACATCCTGTCAAAAACTTTGAAATTAACGTAAGTACTGTTTTTACTCATAATTTCAGTATTTTTATTATAAGAAAATACCACAAAAAAGGTCGAGTGTTAGTTACACGTTAATCAGACCTTTGTGCTTCATTTTACTGTCTTAACAGTTAAATCACAGTGGACTACATTTTTTAATTGAGGTATTAGAGGTAGTGGCAACACTATCATAAATCAAAAATATTCAAATTATGTGAGTGGATAAGAGATCCACACTTAAAATAATTTACAAATAATATTTTAATTACTAAAAGCTAAATTAAAACTAACTAAAAAGTTACCTAAATCTGCTCCATATAACTGAATCCTTCTTACCTTTTCTAGTTCTTGGCTGTTAATTTCATGCAACCAGCTGAGATGCTCATGAGCTTGCAGAAAATCCGCCAACTGGCCGTGCTGGGCAATGGGCTGAGAGAGCAATTTGCCTCTCTTCCCTTTCTCCAGATACCAACGAAAGAGGAAGTCTGAAAAGTTCTGTAAGTAACACAGCCAAGAACCCAGTACTATTTAGTAATAGTTTTAAAAAATACATTTCTGATAATAAAGCATTAAATTTCCTCCAAGGGTCTCAGACTACAGAATGGACGATTTGTTCTTAACACTAACTTCTTGTATTGTAGGATCCTCAAAAATCACCTAATTGAAGCACCTCACAGGACAAATGAAGACATTCAGATTCAGAAAGATCTTGTTCAAAATCACACAGAATCTAGACACATTCTGTGTCACATGTAGCTGTTTAAACTTAATTACAATTTAAAATTTCAGTAGGTCGGTCACATAGCCACATTCCAAGTGCTCGGTGCACACGTGGCTAGAAGGCTCCTTTGGGACAGCACATGCAAGCAACATCTCCATCACTACAGAGTCCGGGGACAGCGCCGAGCCTATCCCGCTGGGACTGAGAGGTTTTCAGGGGTGGACTTCTGTGTCTACCACATGGAAGTCTGGCTCAATGAACCAGACTCCAGAGGCTCCCACAGACCAGCCAGTTTCCCCTGCAGGGCGGTTGCTGGATGCTGGAGTGGCTGAGAGGAAGATGAAAATGCCCTGCAGACCCACGGTGGCTAAGAGAGAGAGCCTCCTAGAGGGAGAATCCTGCAATGAACACATCAGTCTCACAGGCTTTGGAACCGGAACTGAAATAACGCACCACAAGCTGCAACGCAGCCCCAGCCTACCTGTCTGTGACACTGGGTGGCCTTCCTGCTGATCTGCCTCCCAGTGGGAAAAAAGCATCGGTTTCCACCTTTATGGGTCTTTTATTCACAATACCCAAAGTACAATAAAGGAATCACAAGACATAAGCAGAAAAATATGACTGCTAAGCAGGCAACAGAAACAGACTTCAGGATGATCAGATTTGTGGTACAAGAGGACTTTACAATAATTACTAGGGAAAATAAAATAAACAATGAAAGATGAATGGAAAATGTCAACAGGAAAGTAGAATCCATAAAAAGAATAAAACTGATGGGCATGAAACCATTTAGTTTAGGGCTACTATGAAATACTAGTTAAGTCCTGTCTAACTATTAGGCTAATGAAATAAGACAAGTTAGATCCATTCCATGAGATTTTAAAACTATTTTAAAATGTTGTGGGAAAAAAGTGTTGTTGTGGAATACTTGATTTCATGTATGAATGTGATATATTCAATAAAACAAAGAGTTGATAAAACATGTTTGTTTATAGTAACATAGAGTAAGAAGCCTAGAATGTAAGCCAAATGTTTATAACAGTTCTCTCTGGATGCTGGAGTTTAAAAGTGATTTTTTAAATCTTCTTTTTGTTTTTAGGGGTTTTCTGAATTTTTTACAATTTTTCTGTAGTAAGGAAAAAAGACCAATTTCTACATAAAAATCAAGTGGCTGAATAAACTGGCACTAAAGAGCAACTTAAACTCACCCGCACAGTGCGAGAATGGGAACTCTGTTAAAAAAGCATGATTCCAAACCAGGAAAAACAGCAACCGTGGGGCTTTTGAAACGTGTCATCCTGTGTTCTATTTTCTATTCAAAGTTTTACAACTCTACCAAAATTCATATACCCAAGGAAACCTTTCAGTAATATTCACATATAAAAAACTACCAATTTACAAAGAAACATGCGTAATATACAAATCAGTATCAAAGTTAACCACAAAAGAACTGTATCATCTCCCAAAAACCCCACGGAAGGTCTGAAATGGTAGAGCCCTATCCCAGGGGCTACTGCCTCCGTCCCCGTCTGTTACCTGGTCCGCAAACTGGGTCATGTAGCGCTGGAGCCTGGCCTGGTTGTCAGTCAGCTCACACATCTGTACTAAGATATCAAAGTCACAGTACTTTTCTGCCAACGAAGCAGCCCATGAGTACTGGCCTAGTGTGACTGTGGAAAAGGATACCAAGTGGAAAAAAATCTTATTAGTAAAAACTTGAAATGTAATTGAAAAATACACTTGCAATTTTACCTTTATTTGGATTATAAACTAAAAATAACTAATGGAATAGAAACCTTTCCAGTTACTGGCATTTGGTTTCAGAATCCATATAAAATCACTAAAGATGCTAATTCAGTCCCTCACTTCACCATTGTCTACCTCAGCTGCTGCTCCCTTCCCACATGTACTAGCACGACAAAGTAGCCCTCCTAATCCTAATGAAAACTAGGTCAAATAAACACAGAAGCTGTACGTATGTGCTCTAAATTCTTGGCACAGTCAGATTAACGATGTTACACTGAACACATTGCATTAACGATCTGACTCCTTCAGCTGTTCTGCAAATGCAAAGACCCGCAGCCCGAGCTGAACACCGTGCACTCACGAAGAGGAGATAAGAGCTCTGATCTTTTCTGTGAGTATTCAACCTCCAGATTGCTGTATCTTTCTTGATCACTGGATCTGTCCAGGGACTTCAGCTGACAAGTGTAACCGTCCAGGAAGCAATCAATCAGTGAGACCAGCTGCTCTGTCAGGATGTTTCGGAGTTTGCTGTCGGCTTGGGGGTACACCATCTTCAGCACGACCTCATGCTGTCGCGTGATTGCCGTTCGGATGCCAGCAGGACCGCTTGTCGCTGCGAAACCACACGAAGTGATGTGGGAAGTAAGGGCTGTGAAACGGCCAGGGGGATGACCAGCTGCCAAAACACTCTACCCCTTCACCACTGTGGAACAGAAACCAAAGAGGGGCTCAGCTGACACCTCTCTGTCCTGCTCCAACCCCACCTTCTCCACGGATACTTCCTGAGCAAAGCCAGGTAAACATGAGCCTTCCTTCCTTCTGAATTCCTTCCACGCTACTCCACCCACTTTCTTGTATTAAGTCAATGTAAAGTGCACACCTCCAGGGCTGGGGCCTCCTTTTGTGAATAACTACATGCACTAAAACCTCACAGATGCGTAGTTGGTATTGGTTCAATAAGTAAATCACGGAGACCTACACATTCCAAGGGAATAATGTGAATTTCAAGAGAATTGCTCCTTTTGGAGATAGACTTAAAAGTTATTTTTCATTTCACATACAAACCTGCACTAGGGGAATAATACAGCTTCCAAACATGATGGCTCACTAGAATATATTTTTACTAACTGCTAATAAATCAGCATATCTGGGCTCAGTGTCTGCAACCTCACCCGTCCATGGAATATATTCCGGCTCTTTGTCTAGTGGTTCCTCTCCTCCATACACCGAGTGTCTGTTCTGCCGATAATGACTAGCAGCTTGCAGCATGTCCTGGAGAACAATGAAATGTGTTTTCATAGGCAGAAAGTGCTGATCCCAGTGTTTCTAAAGGTAACGCGAAGCATCAGTCTATTAACATGAAAAAAATCCTCATATAGATCTGGCGGGGCAACGTTTTGGCTCCTTCTGCATTTGAAACTTGCTTAACTCCACAATACAACTCCAATTTTGGAAAATGGTAGTAACCACAGTAAAAAAACAAAAACAAAAAGTCCATTATAAAGTATGTTAGCTAAAATTAAATGGAACATTTTAATTAATATTATAAGTAGTGAGCTTTTGACACTAAACAGACACTTATTTAGAAAGGTATGTTAATGTTAACACATTTACAGTGATATATACGTGTGTGTGTGTGTGTGTGTGTGTGTGTGTGTGTGTGTGTATCCTTCTTCTACCAGACACACCTCGGGATTACAGAACCTTTTAACATGCACAAGGCAAATATTCAAAACAGCTGTTAACTGACTGATACAATGACTTAACTTTTCTAACTTCTCGGAATGAACGAATGGCTAGCGTCCTATAAATTAAGAGTGATGCGGAGTAGGCCCACAGAAACCACTTCCTCTTCACTCTGGCCCTGGCCCTGCGGAAAGTGCTGCATTTCGGTACCTTGAGAATTGTGTTCACATTGATCACCACCTCCGCCCACTCGACCGACTCCAAAGACGTGTCCTTCAGCACCTGCTCCTCATGCTCCAGCAGACACTCGCAGATGGTGTCCACCTGCGACACCTGAGGGAGTGGGACGAGTCAACCACAGTCGACAAAAATGACAGCAACAGGCAGCAATTACAACTGCCTGGAATCTACTCAGTGGGCTTGCACCGTTAAGTCGTACATACCCTCAGTTCATACATCAGAGAAAAAGAAGTCAAAGGTGAAAATAAATGGAAAAACCAAGGAAAGTTCAAATATCCTAACTTGTAAGTTAGCGTGCCCAAATAATTAAGTCTTTCAATAAGGTAACTCTGGACTGTTGCAAGATAGGTTTTTTCTTTTAAATGCCAAATACAGCCAACCCTTCATATTTGCAGGTTCTGTATCTGTAGGATCCAAAATATTTGGGAAAAAAATGTTATACTGTCACTGACGTGGACGACGTATTAGGCCTACCATGGTCGCAGCTGTGCTGAGCATGTACAGACGTTGTTTTTTTCTTGTCGTTATTCCCTAAACAATGCAGTGTAACTATGTACAGTACGTGGCACTAGGTAGTATGAGTAATTCGTTATTACTGTAAAGTACCTAGAGACGACTTAAAGCACACAGGACGGTGCGCACAGGCTATAAGCAAATACTGTGCCGTTCAACCTAAGAAGCCTCAGCATCTGTGGACTTTGGAGTTGGTGGTGAGGTTTCTGGAAGCAATTTCCTGCAGGTACCGATGGACAACGGTAACTGAAATGTTTATTACAGCTGCTAGTGCTCAATGCCACCTTTTAGTAGCAGGTTACAAATGACATTACAGTGTAAGACACCAAACTAAAGAGTTAAACTAATAAATTAAAATGACCCGAACTAATACACTTGCCAATTTCTTTCTTTGAAGAATTGCTCTTCTTTAGACATAACAGAAACGTTTTTAGAATAGCACACCTATACAGAAAACAACTAATTAAATATGTAATTTCTACTTGTTCTCTGTCATTAATTAGCACATGCAGGTAAGGTAATGGCCAGCATCTTAGTCTTTTCTCCCTTTGAAGTTCACAGGGTTTCCTTTTCCTCTGAAAATAAACCTGGTCTTAAAAGTGAGGTGTACAGCAGGATCCTAGCAGGTAGCTGAGGTGAGGTTAGTGAAGGGACTGTTTAAGGAACCGAGGGCAGGATTAAGGGGACCAAGAAAAGATAGTGTGGCACGCAGGGCGAGCTGGCGACGGGGGAACCACTATGAAGCCCAGGCCTAAAGGGGCACCGGGAGGGAGCAGTTACTGGAAACGCAGGGAGAGCAGCCAGATAGCAGCCTTGGTCTCCGAGATGGAAGGAAGCTGGGGGAACAGCCACTCCGACCTGTGACAGTGCCTCACCCTCCGCAAACCAAACAGGAAGCCAGAGGCAAGGGTGGCTGGCAGCCTGCTGGGGAAAAGTGGACCAGGGGACAAAGGAGCACCGAGTGCAGGCCAGGGGGGACGAACGTGCAAGCTGTGAGAAGGCGCCAGCTTGGCGAAACTTTCTGAGTGACGATGTACGAGATCTTCTGTCCTCAACCTTTCCCCTGCTCGGGCACAATTGGAGTATAAACGACACAGCTGAGGGGCCACATCGAGGGAAGGCGGAGGACCCGTCTTACCTCTCTAAAAAAGATGTCTGCAGGCGTCAGGCTGGACGGGATGTCGCAGTCCCTTTTGTTGAGCGCAATCAGTATCGCAGTGTTCACCAGGTCAGGCAGCCGCGAGTGGTGGTTCTTGAGCACAACGGCGGCCGACAGCTTCTCCGCGTGCTCGCAGAGCAGCAGCCGCGTTGCCATGGGCATCCCTCTGACTGGGAGGGTGCGCAGACGTCCAAATAAGCCCACCTGTGAGGACAGACACAGACCCGTGCTTGGAGAGCTTTTACCGTGGCACGAAATAATGCAGTTATTTCCTCTCCGCCAGAGAAGCACGTGGGGTAGAGTCCCGGGCCAACTCGCCCCCCAAAGGGACCTCCAGCTGCCTCTCCTTTTGGCTATTTCTAACACACGCCCGCCCGCCCACTGCCCAATTCAGCCAGGACTGCTAAGGCCTGTAAGAAACACACGCATTCCAGTTCTAAGGCCAGGTCACTCCAGAGCTTGTCCTCTACTGCTGTCTCTGCCTATTTTATTTCTCAAATTACTGTTCATGGTTATCAAAACGGTAAAATCACTCTTTCCCACCTGTGTCCACCACCTCCCCGAGATCTGAGACCTTGGTGGACTGTTTACTTAGCAGGCTCCACACCCAACAACTGATTTCCGAACCCGAAAGCGAGCACGGGGTGCAGGCGGGAGAGCATTTAATCCTTTCGGGTCCCACCTGACTTGCTGGGTGCTCATTCTGGTCCGTTACTAGGTTCTAGAAGTTTTCCCACGCTTTCTGTTGATAAAGCATTAACCTGAACTATGGAGAAGCCAAGAGACAGACATAAATAATAAAAACTCTTTCACGGTTTAAGTATAATCCATTTCAATAATAAGCAACCTGATTTTTTAAATATTCTGAGGCTTATTTTAAACACAGAACAGTACAGAGGAAACAAAGACAATCCAAACCCCCAGGGAATCCTACTGACACGAGTAACCGGCGCGCGTGGTGAGAGCGAGACGGTGCACAGAGGGAAGGGCCTGCAGCCCCCAGCCCCGTCCTCACCCGACGGTGGCTGTGGTTAAGTTTCCCCCGTAACTCAGTGTGTTTTTACGGTATTTGCACGTCAGGAGTTACCTTCTTAAAACACAAGAGGACTCATACGGATACACAGTTCTGTTCCTCATATTGACAGTATTCTATTTTTTTTTTTTTTACAAAACTTAAGATGTTGCTCATTGTTTTTCACGACTACGGAGTATTTCAATGAATGAGTTGTATGAATTCACTCGACCTGCCCAGTGGTCACTCTGGACTCAGAGTTCACGGCGGTTCCTGATCTGAAGGTGCCCCCTGGCTCCCTCAGTCACTGCAGGTATAGTTTTAAGTGAGGACACCGCTGCTGCCGCCTCTGCCCCCGCGTCCCTGCCTGGCCAGTGAGGGAGGGCCCCACGGTCCCCTTACTCTAGCCACATGGTGAAGACGAGGCCCTCGAGAACTCCCTGCCGGCTGTTGCAGAGTCTGTGTGACATCACAGGCTGCCCCCAGCACCAGCTGGCTGCAGGCACGATACGCAGGCCTTTCCCACCCCTCCGGAGGGAAGGAGCCACGGCCCTGCTGCTGCCGAGGTTGGCTTGATGAGAAGAGACTTTTATTTCCGGATTAGTAATGAAAATTCCTCAATGAAATAAGCTCTAAATATTCAAAGTAATGTAAAGGCACGGCCAAAGGGATTTTCAGATCATTCCTTTGCAATGAACCTCACCACCACCAACCATGTGGCTTCCTCGGGGTCTCTGAAGCCGGGGAGGCTGTGCCAGGGACGCCGCAAGGGCGCACGTGTGGGGCTCTCACCTCTGACCAATCGGCATCCTCAGTGCAGCGTACGGGGGCCACGAACTCCTCCCCCATCAGAACACACACCTTTGTGTGTGACTTGGCCCCTCCACCCACTAAGAGGAACAATCAATTTCTCAATCCCTTTCATCTGGGCTGGCCTTAGGACTTGCTTCACCCCATGTCGCTTTGGTGGAAGTGACATCGTAAGACATTTGAGATGAGACACTGAGCTCCAGGTTCTAAGGCATACCCTAGGGTGCTGCCCTGAGACCACAGTCCAGCCTGAAGCGGGGAGAGCGGCCAAGGGAAGGACCTCCACGTGGCCCTGGCTGCCAGCCAGCACAGCTGCCAGTCAGGCAACCAGCTTGGGACCTTCCAGCTCAGCCCCCCCTAAATGTAGCTCACGGACTGGTCCCAGGGGCAATCAGCAGCAGGACCACCCGGCCCAAGAACTGTTTGAATACACCTGCATTCTGGGGTGGTTTGTTATGTATTGATAGTTAATGTTAACTATCAATGATTAATACTGACACATTTTACTAATTAAACAATTACATCAGGAGAAAAAACCTTTTCCCCACCGATTAATCTGGAACCCACCTAAAACACTAAAGAGGGGAGTCAATGAATAAATGGAGGTCTCTGGCCGAGACAATGAGTGGAAATGAGCCAAACTGTGTGTCATTTGGACACATACATAGGGGCCACTACTGACGGCAAAAATGGGTGACTTTATGTAACGATTCTGTCTAGCAGCAAAACATTTTCTAATTTTAGTTTAGGCTCAATATAAATGGGACTCTCCCTTAAAAATACTTTAAATGAGAATTTGATTCTACTGGCAGTTCAAAATTAAAAATCCACAGATACAAATCCTATTTTTACTATCTTACTACTCTTCACTGTCTGTCTAATAATATGAAATAAACTCATGAACACCCACGTTTTATACATAAAAGGATACAGGAAATCTGCATGAAAGGCAGGCTACCACAGGGTGTTACATGAAAATCTAAAACAACGGTTCTGCTGAAATACATTATTTGTTTTTTTACTTTATTTTCAATGCAGTTTTTTGTACTTGAAGAGGCCTCCATGAATCCCTAGACTTAACTAACTTACTTTTAAATTGGAAAAGAAAATGTCAACTGCCCGTCAGGTCCCTCCTGCCTGTCCTGGAAGGAGCTGACAGGGGCAGCAGGGCGTGTGTCTGGGAGCCCTGCTCACCGGCGGGGGTGCTTACTTGGTGAATGAAGTCCATGAGGAAAGAATGAGCTTTCATCTTGTCTTCCAGCTGGTGAAGGATAATCAGTGACGTGTTGCTAAAGCCTGGTGCTTCTGTTGAAACACAACCACCAAATGTCAAACACGTAACATACAGAGTGTATAGCATTTACTGCTGTTAAAATAAAAAGTTAAGAAAACTCTACACAAAATGCAAACACCAACCTTGCTTTTTTAAATTCAAGATTTTTTAAAGAAGATTTATTTATTTTTAAATATTGGGAAAGGGAGGGAGTAAAACATCAATCCGTTGCCTCTCATTCCCCGGACTGGGAACCTGGCCTGCAACCCAGGCACATGCCCTGACCAGGAATCGAACTGGTGACCTTTCGGTTCGCAGGCTTGCGTTCAATTCACTGAGCCACACCAGCCACGGTGAAAACACCAACCTTTCAATGCAATTATTTAAAATATTACCCAAGAGTTTAAAAATTTTAGAGAAAATTTTGAGAGTCTGGTACAATTCATACCATATTCATTCAAAACAAAATATTATTACTAGTTTAACCATTTATTTATATCATTCTAAGCTTGACAGTTAAAAAAAAAATGGTCAAAGAAAGAAGGTACACACTGATATTTTCCTCCTGAATCTCTAATGAGGCTCAGCAAGCTTAAGGAGCAGGAAACCAGTAAAAGAAATGGCTGCCTGAGACAGCTCCCGGTTCCTGGGCGCCCCCAGGCGCCCCCGAGCTGAGGGGGAAGGGTCAGAGGGGCGGTCCGGGGCAGGTGGGAAAGCATCAGGCAGGAACACACGATGTGCCCACTCGACATGCTGGGCTTTGCGCACTGCAGCCCTTAGGGAAACGCACAGTTTCTATTAGCCAAACGCGGTGCTTATGCCAAAACGATCATTTAACTCCGGCTAGTGAGTGCCAGATGCTCCCTATGACATCAACTGCCTTTCAGAAATAAAATGTTGAGGCAATTAAGTAGGGCTAATTAATAATAGTCTTCAGCTAAAACCAGCTGATTTGCCCCAAAGTTTCCACTCTGTCATGTAGGTTTGTTTGGAGCCCGTCTCAAAATCTATAAAAGGTACAACCTTTTAAAAAGTATTGAATTAACATTAAGTTGCTTCAGAAACTTAAACACACGCACGCACACACATGCGCGCGCACACACACACACACACAAATGCTTTGAGACACTTTTAACTAAAGAACCAGAATGTTCTTCTCAAAACAGATCACTCCACACCCTTAACATCCGGCCGTTCGTACCCTCGGGGACAGACTCCGCCCACCGCGGGTCGGAAGCTGGGTAGTCGTCCACCAGGTCCGCACTGATCTGGGCGATGGCTCCGTCCAGCTCACAGTTGGAACCCACATCCGAGTGGGAGGAAAACAGTTCATCCACCATCACTTGTGCATGACCTAGATCCTTTCTGAAATGAAGGTGGAAAACGAGAGTATGAAACGAGGCAAAACATTTTCACCACTCACCATGAAAAAGTTAATTGTGAAATTCAAGTCCCATATTTTAGCCCAAAGTCAATCACTTTTAATAACTTCACTTAAAATGAACAACTCTTATGCATTCATTAATTCAACAAATTGAATTCTTAGAATATGCTAGGCACTGCGACCAGGTGTGGGAAGGACAGACAGGGCAGGAAAAGCCGGTCCAGGACTTCACAGAGTACAGTGCTGTGAGGAATCAGACGAGTAAACAAGAAGCTTCCCCAATACTACGACTGGGGAAGAACAGAGGGGACCCCTGACCATACAGGGGCATGGAGAAGCTCCTGGAGGAAAGGGGGGTTGCCCGCCGAGGAGGAGGGCATGTGTGGGGGGGCACGTGGTGGCGCAGGGGCACACACCAGACCCAGGAGCAAGCATGCCCGCATCTCAGGGGACAATGGGAGCCACTGAGGGGGAATGAGACTCCGCAGGGAGAAGGGGAAGGAAGCTTCCAAGGCAGACCTTGTTAAAGGCGGGGTGAGTCAGTATGAAGAATTAAGACTCTTTTCAACTGGTCAGAGATCAGGGGACAAGGTGAAAATGCATCCAAGAGCAGAGGAAGCGTGGCTCATGTGAAGACAAAGACAAACCCCGAAGGGTGAAGCGCCAGGTCAGAGTGTGTGAGGGACCAGACAGGAGGGAGGAACATCCAGTGAGAAAGTCACTCGAATATCTAGGCAGCCGAAGGCGGCCTGCACTCGCGGAAGCTGCAGGGAGAATGGGACACTAGGTCTGAGAGAGAAGACACTTGTGGTTGCTCCGGCAACTGGTCAGATCTGCTGGAAGAGGGTGACCTCCACGTGCGCACTCTGAACAAACGGGTGGATGGTGACACTTGTCACGGCGACCAGGTGTGGAAAAGGCAGAACACACGCTGGGGAAGACAAGTGCAGGGTTGGATGTGCTGAAACACGAACACTCCTCATCTGTTCACATCGGCCCGGATCACGGCAGGTCTGTGCTTCTCCAGCAAATGAAGCCCAAGAAGGAGAAGGGACTGTGCAGGGAGGGAAGAAAAGAATGGGGGACAACAGCACACCGCCCACCGGACCACCTCTCAGGTAGGTCAGCTGTAGACAGAAGAGAAGGGCTGGGAGCCCAGAGGGGGACACAGAGACTGGCCTTTTTAAAACACAGCAAATTAAACACGAGAACTGGCTGATGAGGAACAGCCAGCACAAGAACAGCCAGCGACGTACAACCGAAGAGGACAACCTGAAGGAGAACAGTCAAAGGGAAGCAGGAAATGGTACCACTCAAGACAAAGACAGAGCACATCTCCCCACCTCGCAGGGAGGGAGGGAGGAAAGGGTCTGGTGCAGGTGGGTGTGAGGTGGTGAGTGTGGGACTCGGTCCCTGCTGGCTTCTGTTCGCTCAAGCAGGAGCAGAGTCACCTGCTGAGAACCTGCTGAGGACGGGAGAGGGGGCAGAGCAGTGGCAAAGCGGGGATCAGAGAAGGGCTGGAATGGGCTCTCGGCAAGACAGGAGACCACACTGCCCACGGTCACAGAAGAGCGGAGCTGGGAACCCAGCTGTGCTCCAGGTTGTGGGAATGCAAAGTGGACTCTTTTCATCAACAGGGCACATTTTTCAACTCTTATAAACAAAAGATTTATATTTATACTGAGGTAGTAAAACAAACAACAAAATAACACAAAATTAATTTCAAAGAAACCATGATATAAAAGTAGTAATACTATCTTAGCACAAACTAACCAGATAGCCCCAGAGTGTAGCCCCACCTACTCGGTAGCCCCACCTACCAGGTCTGGCCCCCAGAGGACCTGGCACTGTCTGAAGATAACTTTGGTCGCCACAAGTTGGGGGATGAGGGTGCACCAAGGAGCAAAAGGCCAGAGATGCTGCTGAACACCCTGCAATTCACAGCCCTGCAACAACCTACCTGGCCTCAACTGTCAGCACTGACAAGGCTGAGAAATCCTGCCTTAAGACACCACAATTCCATTGTGAAGAGCCTGCAGGGGAGTCCAACCTTAGGCCCATAGGCCGTGTGCAGCCCAGGATGGCTGTGAATGCGGCCCAACAAAAAATCATAAATTTACTGAAAACATTATATTTTTGTGGTTATGTGTCACATGTAAGATCCAACCAATTGTGATTACATGTCATTTTTTTTTAAAGATTGTATTTATTTCTTTTTAGACAGAGAAGAAGGAGGGAGAAAGAGAGGGAGAGATACATCAGTGTGTGGTTGCCTCTTGCATGCACCCTAGTGGGGAGCTGGCCTGCAACCCAGGCGTGTGCCCTGACTGGGAATTGAGCCAGTGACCCTTGGGTTCACAGGCTGGCGCTCAATCCACTGAGCCACACCAGCGAGGCCGCAATCACCTTTTTAAGGGACACTGCTTTTCATCCAGTGGGGAGGGTGATTTACATCATGTTTTTCCCCAGCCCCGCTGGAACCTTTCTGTGACTACCAAGTTCAGAATAACAGTTTGATCAAGTGCTGAAGTTCGAAAACATGTTTTCTCCTTAATGGCATCATTCCTCCAACTTGCTCCGGCCAGTCAACAAGTAAGTAGCACATTGGTAAAAGGTGTCGGCAGGCTGAAACCTCAGTGCACACAGCTTGTCATACCTGCAGAACTGCAGAAAAGCAGCTTTCAGCAACCGGGTTCTGTCTTCCTGGGCCATGGGCTCATTCTTTATGGAGGTCTCAAACACTGCACTCTGTAAAATATCAAACTAGGGCTTAGAGGCGAAGGTATCAGGATATTTCTGACTCTCAGACTTGAAACTGGGCCCACCTGCGACAGCAACAGCCCAGCACACCAGCTGGTTACCACACTCCCTGTACCAATGGTTCATGTGTGTAAAACACACTGCAACAAGATGACATGCACCAAATGACCAACCGACGTCCTCTGGAAAGTTGTACGTCACTGAGTAACATTATCCGGGGATTTCATCATAACCAACTTTTTTTTCCGCTCTAATACAACCTATCACAATGTCTATTACTAAGCAGAATGGCTGATTTCAAGCTTCAACAGGATTTAAGGGATTTTAAAGAATCTGAATCCTGTGAGACAGCCTCTGAAAACAGCAGTATCACAAAATCTACATGACAACTAAAGATTTTTTCAGAAATCACTATTTTTGTTGAAACTGTACCAAATCACTTGAATTTTTAAAAGATGTTATTTATTTATCTTTAGAGGGGAAGGAAAGGAGAGAAGGAGAGAAATATCAATGTAGGGTTGCCTTTCGTGCATCCCCTGCTGGGAACTGGCGTGCAACCCAGGCATGTGCCCTGACTGGGAATCAAACCATGATCCGTTGGTTTGCAGGCCTGTGCTCAATCCACTGAGCTACACCAGCCAGGGCTTGAATTTTTACTTACAGGAATAGCGTATATATTTCACATACTAGTCAAATGGAAATTACCCCAAACAGATATATATAATATCCTATGAAAGAATGACAATAATCCTACAGACCAGGGATTTCAAGGTTTTGAGATGACAGAAAAACAAAAATTTTACCCCAGTCTGCCTTTCAAAAACCACCCAAAGGAACCAGTAGAAAAACAAACACAACCACCCAGATGTCTGTGATTCAACCCCCGACACAGGCGGACAGAAACCAGGAGGAACGGCCGACGACAGAGCAGAGGAGACAACGCAGACCTCCGTCTGCGGTGCAGCGGCAGGTGTCGACAAGGGTCTGGGGTGAAGGAAAAGGACAGCACATGTCGCATTTCCGCAGCCTTGACTGCAGGGAAAACCCTGCTGACAGGGACCTCCAGAGCTGCGGGAGGGTGCGGGACGAGGAAGCCGGGGGTGAGCAAGCAAATACAAACTTAGTCCATCGCAAACTCCAAGAGTCACAGGGAGCTGTACAGTAAAGGGCACGTGATCCGTACACTCCGTGGCTCTGTGAACCGTGAAGGGTATTCACGCTGTCGCTATAACGGGAAAAATTATACTGGGGTGGCAAAGGCAGAGAAAGTAATAGGTCACCCCAACTTCTCATCTTCTCTAACAGAAAAGCAGTAGACTGTCTAAATTTGGTGAATCCAGAGGCAACAATTTAGGCAGATTCATTAGAAATACAGAAAAAAATACAAGAAATAGCTACAAGACTTAAATTTAGTTGCTCCTGGCAAAGAGGATGACGCAGATGAGAGAGATAAAATAACGAATGTTTCCATCCCAATTCTTTTAAAACCGTCTCATTTTTCAAAACATTTGTGGGAAACAGTCTGATGAAAATTTAAAAACCACCTAGAACCACATTACCTCATTGCTTGGTCCAGCAAGTGAAGATGCTAAAGAATCTTCAAGATCCTCTGCTAATATGGACACATTTTCCCTCGGGGTCACAGACACCAGTCCGCTCTTTTTAGAAAAAAGGATGGGAATACCGCCACAGGAACCAGCTCCTAAAATACAATCCCCTAAAAGGAAGAAAATCACGCAGTAATTATATAGAACAAATGAATGCTTTCTAAAATTTATCTCCGTAAGCAGAAAATCATCTTCACATTTCTTTTCCTTTACAATATTACTTCTACTTCGAACTCAGTTCTTTAATCCCACATCAAATGTCAGGAACCTGTTGCTATTTGAAGTAGCGGATTCTGAGTCCTTCAGCGTTAGGATTATAAACACCAGTCTTGCCCTGGCCGGGTCGCTCAGCTGGCTGGAGTGTCATCCCAATACACCAAGGTTGCGGTCCAGCCTCCGCAGCGTCAGGACACATACAAGAATTAACCAACGAACACATAAATAAGTGTAACAGCAAACTGATGTCTGCCCGTCTCCCCCTTCCTCTCTGCCTAAAATCAATTAAGGAAAAAAAAGAAAGAAAGAAAACTAGCCTTGCAAGGACAGCAGCAAATATATTACGCAAAAAAAAAAAAAAGTATTCAGTCAGCAAAATCCAAAATAACAGCTTTTGCAATCTGATGGGCCCTCTTGCCCAACTCTTCCTCGACCTACTGAGTAAGCACGGTCAAGGCTCCTGTGTGAGGACCAGGAAATCTGGGTTCCATCCTACTGGCCCCCCTCCTCTGTAGACAAGTGTACTGATTGGCTCTCCCCAGGCCTCCTCACTTCCCCTCCCCCATGAGTCCAGCACCGGAGATTCTTCTTATCCAGCTGTCTGCACACACTTCACGAACAACTCAGACCAAGTCACTCTTCCTAACCAGAAATAAGCAATTACTTCTCAGTCTCAGTCCTTTCCGTCTTAGCCTCTTCTGCAGAGGATGCTACTGTTTTTGCCCATACATACACCAGTTTGGAAATTCTACCACCCTTTTGGTTTTCCAGTTGAGTCGTGACTTGAGTTACTACCAGTGTGGTAGTAAAGGACCCAGTGCCATCTGGAGATTTGTGCTTGGAGCAACGCTTACGGACAAAGAATCAGGACTGCTAAGAAGGACTAACGAGAGTTCACTGATCTTGCTTTCTGAAACTGCCGCCGTACCTGGCGTACCGAAGACAATCTTCTCCTGAGGCGGAGAAAACCTCCCGGTGCCCGTGGAACACACGAAGACGGCACTGCCGCTGCACAGATAGGCAGTCTGGTTGGAGAAGTCTGGGACCATCAACCGACACATGAGCGACTCTTCAGACTGAAAATTAGATTTAAAACCGCATCTCATAAAAACTGAAACAAAAATGCTCGTTTGTATGATTTCATTATTCCCAGTGTTGTACACCGCTCTGTCATAACAACGATAAAATAATCCAATGACTGTCCTTGTGAAAAACCTAAACGCTACCCAAGAAATGACTAAAAAATATGACAGAATAAGCTTGTAATAAATAGCAATTAGAGAAATTAATTTGTTGAGCTACAAACAGCAAATTTTTAAAACATTTCCATGCTGATGAGATTTTTTAACTAGAAGCCTATTAATAAATACAAGAAAGAAAATAAAAGGACTAATTAATTATATTACTTAGTGTAGATTGGTAAGCACTTTATAAACTACCCCTGATAAACACTTTGCTCCTCACTTCACTGTCAAGGTATCAGGTACAAGACCACGGAGTTAACTGCTTCAGGTACACGACCAGAAGCAGAAACAGAAATAAGGCCGAATTGCAGCTGACCCTTGAACATGGGTTTGAACCGCAGGATCCACTCAAATGTGAATCTTTTCCCAATAAATATAGTGGAAAATGTCTGGAGGTTCCCAGCCAGCGTGAAGCAATCACATGGGTTACACTAGGCTCCTGGAAAGCAATCACACCACTGCTTCTTCGTTAGCAACACACGGGTCGTTACACCTGCCAACAAATGTGACTCTTTTCACATCATCTTCATCTTTGATGTCTGGTGTCAGTAACAACACACACAAAAACACCCGGTGTTTTGTCTCCTATAAGACAACGCTGATGTATGTGCTAACAGAAAGAAAATTCATCTTGCAAACAGATGCCAAATTCACAGCGTTGATAAATACATTACAGTGCTGGAAATGTATTTTCTCTTCCTTATGATTTTCTTAATACTGTTTTCTTTTCTCTAGCTTACTTTATTGTAAGAATACAGTATATAATATGTACTCAAAACGTGTGTTGACAGACTGCTTATGTGATCAGTAAGGCTTCTTAGTCAACAGTAGGTGATGAGTAATTAATTTTTGGGAAAGTCAAAAGTTTATGTGGAATTTCGACTGTGGGGGAAGGGGGGTAGTCAGGTTAGGGCCCCTAACCCCCAGATTGTTCAAAGGCCAACTGTAAATAAAATTAGAAAATGCTAAAAATAATACAGTTGCTCTTAAAGAAGTCGTTTTACAAACAAAACATTAAGAGTGGGATAATTTCTTTTATTCTTCAATATCTTTATACCTGTTTGCATTGCCTGAAAATTTTAACACTGGACGTGTTTTTCTTGCATAATCAGAATACACGTTACAATTTATTAAAATAAAAGAACAGATTAGAAGATTTCCTTACAGTATGCAGTTTCACAACTCACAGTAACAATGAGGATTTAACAGAACCACTACAACATACGGTTAAATGGAACGAACTTACAGCGGTTACGGCTATTCCTCATGAACTCCATAGTTATTTAAAAATTATGTTCAATTGCTATTAAGAAACAATATTAGAGATCTTTCATGGCTTTAATCATTTGTATCAATTTTGATAGTATATAATGCCTACAAATATAATCCTACCTTGAACAGGAAGGGAATTTTTCTGTAATGTACGGGCTCAAAACCAAAGCCCAGTCCCTTCCGGTTCCTTCCTTCCTTTCCACCCTGCAGTGCACCGCCGCCACGTCCTTCCGACTCAGCAATGCAGCAGTAAGAATCTCTCCAGAGCTGGGTCAGCAGAAACGAACTGCTCGTTGTCCACTGCTTCAACCTCCAACTTTCTCTAGCTGAGCCGGAGCAAAGGAATGCGTCTGAGAGGGCAACTCAAATGCACTGTCTACTGAGTGGCTATTTAAAACATATACAAGCCCTGCAGATGAGTCTCTCAAAGAACCTGACCCTGCAACAGTCTGGGAAAGAAAACCCAGCATGTTGTTACCCGTCTGTGATTTCCCTGAGAGAGAGAAGTCTTACCTGAAAAGGCGGGTTATACTGCGTGACTTCCACAGTCACGGTGTCTGACATCTGGTGGCCGTTATCCTCGACTGTTATCAGAGAGTAATAGACGAGACACGGGCTGTCTGCTGGGTGCCACGCTGCCGCCAGAACCAGGAGCCCATCACTGATCAACGCACAAGAAGGAGCTTCAGTCTCTTTGGCAAACAGCCTGGCGGTTCCTCGCGGACTAAACACACCCTCACCATCTGATCCACCAACCCCCCTCCTAAAAATTTACCCAAGAAAAGTGGGAACCAGTGTTCGCACAAAAACCCATGTGTAAATGTGTGACATTTTCACTTAAAAAATCTTGTTTAAAAAACATGAATGGATTTCAGATGGTAAAGATGATAAGAAGATGACAACAATTTTGCAGATCAGTACAAATCTGACCAATTTTTATGTGAGTACATATAAGGGAATACATTTACGATGTTAAAAATCTTAACTGTACATCTAAAATGCAGGTCTCTGAGCTTTGTGTCACTGAAAGTTACACGCCTTCTCACGGCACATACAAGCCCAGGCTGTGGCTCTGGTCAGGAGCGACCAATCAGTGACTGTCAGGAAGACAGACGCTACGTTTAGACGGAAGAAACCACCCATATGCAGAACGCTCTGCAGGGTCACCAGACCCCGAGGACCTGAGAGGGATGAGCCTGGAGGACAGGTGGGGAGGAGGGTCAAGAAAGAGCGTGCCTGCCTCAGCCCCATTAGAACCTTGCTGGAGCGACAACACTGGGGGTGAGGGGCCCTGGCGCTGGCCCAGCAGAGCAGTCCCCAGGCATGTCCCCACCCTCGATTCTCCAACCAGGTCTCAGTCTAAGGACTATGTGAGAAATGTCCGCATCGCGTGCCCTCAGGGGGCTGTGTTCAGCAGCACTTCTAAACGGCGGAAAGGCCGGTGAGGACGCATGAAAACTGGTGAACTGTATTCAATTCAACTGTTTGTGAAAATTCGATATACACTATCATTCTTACTTTGACAGTTTTAGGAAGGTGAAGGATCCTACTGATAGCCTGAGAGAATTATAGAACAGCAATGTCCTTCCAATACACAAGTCCGTTTGCTCCCCGAAACTAAATTACTCTAACACACCCAAGGACAGCCCTTACCTCCCGGTGAGTTGTGTCTGAAGGATTACAAGTCCTGTATTTGCCCTTGTTATGCACCTCCTCACATAAAGCACGGTACAAACAGTTCTGAGTTCTGTGTCGCCTTTGGCTGCAAAGCTCAGCGACAGTGTGGGTGAACTGGCTGTGCCAGGCTGGCCTGGGGTCTCAGGCGCCACTCTGAGCACCATTTCTAAGAGAAAATTCACTCGGAGTGCAAACCATGGTTGAGTGCTAACTTGTCCTGCCAAGAAAAACACCTCACCCCATCCTTCTTCACTCAACGAAGCCTCAAACGCGGGGTTACTGGGGCTCCTTCGGCAACAGGAGAGGGGCTGGAGGAGCGTGTCCAGTACCACCCCGGGAGAAGAAAGAGGGCGACAGTATGAGCCTCGAAGCAGCAGCGGTGGTGGTGGGAAGGCACCTCTCAGCAGCGGAGAGAAGCTGCGGCCATGAGCACAGAAAAGCCATGCCTCTGACCACGGCAGGGGACGGGGGTGAGAACACACAGCTGACCGCTGAGGATGGCCCCTCTCGCAGATGAACCAGCATCTCCAGATAAGAGCACAGAACATTCAGTAGGGTGTACAGGCATGATAAGATGAGCATCGGGCGATGGGCGATGTAGCAAGATTGCTCATCATTTTATAATAAACGTCAATTTATTTTTCTAAACACCTACTTATATTCTTTACAACAAATTAACTGCTTACCAGTTTTGCTTCAAATCCAAGTATCGAATGTTGACCCCTTCTTTAATGCCTTCATAGTTACTTTCAGATCCCTACGTGAAAATATCAGTAATATTAGCCCCCTGCGTATAGTAATCCTTTCTTTTCATCTTGTGTCCCCAGCACCTGGTAACATACCTCATCAACTGAATGAATAATGCATGCATTTTAAAAATTAAGTGAATCAGTGAGTTACAGTCTTTCTAAAGATTAAATACCCAATTCTGTTTATCTGATGGCTACATAAAATTTGTGTTTCTCTACATTAGAATATGCTTCTATGAATAAAACTACTAAATAGATTAGAGAAATACCACTGTTCCTTACCCAAATGGCATCAGTAATGTTTTCCTTCAGGGTTCTGTTTATATCCCAAGTGTGTACTTGTTTTTCTGAAGACTCATCTACTTCCCACTTACTGATGTTTGAACTTGTCAGGCTGTAGAAGCTCGCTCGCTCACGATCCCAAAGGACACTTGAAAGCTGTATGGACAGGAGAAAAAAGTCAAGTTTATAGATTGTTATAATGTTAACACACTATTTTTCTGACACTCAAGTTTCATATACTTGACTATAATACTTGATTAGTACCCCTGGCAGGATTCTTCACTTAGGATTCAAAGGAAGGGGTGATCCTGAAACAGACCCCGAGGCAGAAATGTAAAGGTAGAAGGCCCACGATGAGCAGAGCTGGGGGGTGGGAAAACAGAAGGGTGTCTGGAGAACTACGGGTCCTATTAAGTTGGAATGTGGATAATAACCAAAAGAGGCAAAAATGAGGCTCAAACGAGGAATGAGGGACACACAGCAGAGTCTTGAATGAAAGTCCGCAAACCTCGTAGACAAGCAAGGGAAATACTCCCAATGGCTTTGGAACGCGGCTGTGTCACGGAGAAATGAATCAGGCAGGGCTGTGTGTGCTCAGTTATACACGAGGGAGTCCTTTTGCCTTTTAAGCATGTGCTTGCTGAGGAAGCATAGGTGTATTGCTATTTTTTTAGGTTGGATATACAGGAGAATTGTTTGTTGTTGTTTTTTTCCCCTACTGCAAAAAGCTTTATTGTTTCCATTTGGTCCAGTGCATGGGGGAGAGACTCCAGGTGGTTAAAAGGCTGCCTAGTGGTTGCAGGGAGAGGCTCGGGTAGGAACCAGACCCCGGGGGATGCAGAGGGCCTCTCAAAGGCGCCTGGGCACCACAGGCTCCTATTTGTGCTTGAGGGTGAGCCTTTCAAAGAGAGACTCGCCCAGTGCCACCTGGGAGCCGGCCACCTGTGGAGGAAGGCCAGGTATCACTCATCTTCTTGAGGAGTTACTCCTCATCCAGGAAGTGGCTCTCCGGGAAATCACAGCCCAGGGTCTGTGCAGGCAGAACCCAGGGCCCGCAGATCCACAAGGGCCTGGTTCAGGACGCCATGGAAGCCACCACGGCCTCGGAGAGCAACATCAAGTTCTTTTATCAACTTACTATGAGATCACTGCTAGGAGATGAAATTCCCAAAAGAGAAGACACCTTCCGACCAAGCCCTGAAAGCACGCCTTGCCCCTGAGGCAGGACGCGCTGATGAATCTTTCCCAAGCTGTCAGGTGTCAGCCGAATCAGATGGCTTCCCGTTGAGGACAAAATAAAACTTCCTCCCTGTGAACAAATATTATGAAATTAGCTCTAAGCATCTAAGACTAAGTAAAGAAAATTAACACAAAATTATTTGATACAGAGAAAAATCACCTATACCTTAAAACAAATCTAAAAGAGAAACAATGTTATGAAAATAATTTACTTATGAATCCATTCACTTAGTATTATTAATTCTATACAGAAAAACTGGTTGTAGTTTTGTATTATTAAACTGCACATTTTCCCCTGAATTTTAAATCACAGGTTCACCATATTGCAGGCTCAACAAATCAAGCATCAGATTTTATTTCTTTGGTAAGCCCACAAAGTACACTTTAGGAAACCATTCTTTATGGTGTCTGAGAGTTTTTAAGTACTATGTTCATGAAAGAAATCAATACCAGCAGCTTCAGAGCCTCTGAGAAGGGCTTTCCTCCTTTTAACTGTGCAGATCACAGGCCCTTACATCCTTCTCTCTTTCGGATCCCTCCCCGGCCTCTACGGTCTGTTCAAAACCCTGCACTTTTGGGCATTCAAATCCCACTTCCAAGCCACATCGCAGCTTTACAGTAAACGTAAAAGAATACCCATAGTGTACCTGCACTGCCGTCAGGAAACTGGACGTCTTATCACCTCCCAAATCCACAGAAGTCTCTGTGTAGGTGTCCTCGCCAGCGAGACTGGGCCAGTAGCGAATGGATCCCTCTCTGGTGGCGGCCATGACGGCAACAGACTGAAAACCAGATAAGACTCGGCGATCACAACAGAAGACGCACCCAGTAACCAGAGGAGTCTGATGAGACTGACACTGAAAAACTAGGGCAATAGACTGCTTGAGTAGGAAAATCATGAAGTAAAAACTCCCTTTCATAGTTAAAAAATTATCACACACTAAAATTGTCTAACTACCACAACATAATAGGGACACACAACAGTTCCACGAGCCCCCAGCATTCCCTAGACCAACTCCTCCAGCCGCGCTCTTCCCCACCCCTCCTGACTCCTGGCACCGCTGTTTCCATTGTTACAGCCTCACTTTTTCCAGGATGTGACACAAGTACATTCACACCGAATGTAACCTTTTGACCCTGGCTTCTCTCACTAGCACAGTGCATCTGAGATTCACGCGGGTTCTTGCACGTGTCAATAGTTCATCTCCTTTTACTACTGAGCAGTACTCCATCCTACGGCTGAGCCAGTTTATCCATTTACTTGCTAAATGACATTCGCACTGTTTCCACCTTTGGCTATCGTAAGTAAAGGTGATATGGCATTTGTGTATTGTTTTGTGTGTGGACGTAAGTTTTCATTGCTCTAAGGTACACAGCCAGGAATGGATCTGTTGGGTCCACTCAGGGTAAGGATATGGTTAGTGCATTTTAATCTTGTAAGAGTGAAAATCAAGTGCCTGGACCATTGTTGCGTTCTCAGCCTTGCGAGTCCTGGCTGCTCTGCATCCGTGTTAGCACTTGGTAGTGTTTCAGCCACTGGGATGGTGTGTAGTGGGTCTCTGTGCTGTTTCAATCTGCATTTCCCTAACAGCTACTGATGTGAACGTCTGCTCCCATGCTTGTTGGACATCCTTACACCCTCCTTGGCAAAGCATCTGTTCGAGTCCTGTGCTGTTTTTAAATTGAGTTGTTTGTTTCCTTACGAAGCTTGGAGAGTTCTTCTTACTTTCTGGACACAAGTCTTTTGTTGAATATTTCATTTACAGACATTTTCTCCTACTCTGTAGCTTGTCCCTTCATTTTCTTATCTCGTTTGCAGAGGCAAATTTTCAATTCTGCCAAAGTGCAATTTATCCATTTTTCTTTTATGAATTGTGCTTTTGGTGATTTCTAGAAACTCTCTCCTACTTTCTTCTACAAGATTTATCATTTTACATTTTTTAAATTTAAATTATTTTATTGTTGTTCAATTACAGTTGTATTTTTCTCCCCCCACCCCCAAGCCACCTCCCTCCCTTGCTTCCACCCTCCCCCTTGGCTTTGTCCAAACGTCCTTTACAGTAGTTCCTGAAAACCCTTCTCCCCACTGTCCCCTCCCCCCTCCCCTCTGAGTAGTGTTAAATTGTTCTTAATTTCAGTGACTCTGGTTATATTTTGTTTGCTTGTTTATAGTTTTATATTTTGATCTATGACCCATTTTGAGTTCATCTTTGTATACTTATGAGGATCAAGAAGGTAGTCTCTTTTTTTTTTTTGCATAAGGATGACCAGTGGTTCCAACACCACTTACCGAAAAGACCAAACTTATTCCACTGAACTGCTTTTGTACCTCTGTCAAGAATCAAAGGGCCACCTTTGTGTGGGCATCTTTTCTGTTCTGTTCCACTGCCCCCGGGTCCATTTCTTTGTTAACACCAGTGTCGTAATTTGTGTAAATTTGAAGTTATGTCTCAGAGTTAAGTCCGATGACCCCTCCAACTTTGGGACTCCCTTATTTGAACAAGAATAATTTCAGTAAGTATTTAAGGCACCTACCTGAGGAGAATGTGCTTCACCTGAGGGATCAGCGTAGGAGAGAGCCACCAAGTCCGCAGTCCAGTGGAAATCACTGGGGGGCAGCTGAAGTTCTTTGCAAACAGCTAACTGCAGGACAAAGCCAAACAAAAGATGTTTCGCATCCAATCCGACTTTTTGAGTACGCATCTGACCTCATTATTTCTTCTCTCTGCATCTTTACATTCTGATTTGTTGCCGGAAATATTCTACAAACATACTTTCTTCTCACAATTCTTGATCAGGCTTTCATCATGGCTTTCAGTAATCTTAAAACAAAATTTCTTAAGAGCTATAAAATCAGGAAAGCTTAAGAGCTAAACTGGATCTTGAGTACTAACTAGTGCAGTCTCTTCCAGGACTGAAAAAAGTCTATTGGTTAAGAGAAGTATGTAGGCTTACTGTGGAATTTTCCCAATCTAGTCTTGACTTATTTGATACTTAAAATCAGCACGACCACACTGTGATTATACTAAGTTGCCTAGAAAATATTTTAGACTGGGCCGAGTATCAGGCTCCCTCTGTTGACTCATGTGTCCCCCACCCCCACATTTGTCCTTCACTATGCTCCTAACCGCAATATCTCACCCTAGCCGGTGGCTCAGTTAGTTACAGCATCGTCCTGTGCACCAAAAGGCTGCAGATTCGATCCCCAGCCAGGGCACATACCTAGGCTGCAGGTTCCATCCCCAGATGGGGCACGTACAGGAGGCAACTGACTGATGCTTCCCTCTCTCTCTCCCTCAAAAACATCATTAAACACTTATCCTTGGGTGAGAATTAATTTTTTTTCAACTTATCTAATTTTATTTAAGGTAAATAACAAGGATCTTGTTTCAAAATTACTACAGTTGAGAAACTTTCTTCCCAATACACAAATGTGTATGCATGCTCAGTATTTCATTATCACTATGAAAATGCAAATTCATAATGCTTGAGTAGGTTCAGATCACTGTCTTCCAACAATTCTAAACATTTAGGGTAAAAATTAAGAGCCAACTGGTTCCCCTCTCCTCTATCTCCTTTTATCTCTCTAAAGTGCCGTTACCTTAGAAATAGGTGACACAGCCATCTTCCAAATAATGAGTCTGTCTTTGCAGACCAGACAAGCCCATCCACCTTCATCTATGTGAACAGTCAGCTGATCGCCGTCTACACAAAAACATACGGTACACAGTCCATCTTAGCCTAAGAATAACAACAACCCCTAAAATTTCCTTTTACCAGAATCTTATTGCCACATACTTCACCAAAAAAGTTACCACTCACGAGAAAGATTAATTCACAACAAAAACACTCTTTAGTATAATTCGAGTTCTCAATATCCAAAACAAGAGACCCATTTAATTTTGATAACCACTTTCAGAAATATATCTAAAGACAAAAAATGTATGTTGGGCCTAGGTTTAACTTTTCTGAATTTTTGTTATAAACAGATACCTTACTTTCTACAATATTTAATATTCATAATTTTATTTTGATAAAGCAACACAAAGAATAAATCTTCCCATTAGATACACAAAACATTTCAAGGAAAGATAATCTTTCCAACAAGAGTTTTTTTGGAATACAAAAAATTACTTCATTATATAGAGACATAAAGGGTTACGTTGCGTATTAAGTGACAAAAACTTCATTAGCATATCGCTCTTTTAAGCTTTGGAGGTAAACATCCATCAACAGCCCTGGAAACATAATTAATTTGACCTCTGCTCCTTGTTGAAAGGCAGGGCGAAGAGGTGAAATAAAAAGAATCCATAATGTATGCACCGCAAAAACAAATTGCGCCCAGGCGAAGTGTGGCTTTTTGCTGAGGTGGAATATCGAAGTATCTGCTCAGTAATTTTCTTCCTGAAAGCACTGTAGCAGCTGCAAATCCTCCACTGGGGGCGCCCTCGAGGACACTGACTTAACACACAGCAGTGTTCACGTGGGGAAGAGTTCTCCAAGTTTACACACCGCTTCAGCGTACACATCCTCGTTTCTAGGGACTCTCGTACTACTTGTAAATAACAGAGCCTGGTGGCACGAACCAAGACTTTCTTAAAAGCCTTTAACATATGATATATACTGTATTTGGGGGTGGGGGGAGAATATGCATTACACATATTTAAAACAAAACAATGCACGGTTGAGGTCAGCAGAAGTTTAGTTGTCTGAAAACAACTGCACCTGAAAGTCCCAAAGACTTACAGGCAAGATGTGCAAGTTCAAGGGGATGAGAAATATTCCTTCTGATGGAGTAGTTCAAACTTTTCTGTCATTCATAATATGGAATACATTTTCCATCATGATGCACTTACGCACAATTTAAATAAAGCCAAATTTACTCTACATTATATGAGATGAACTCTGATATCTGGCATTCTATTTTATTTCATCCCTTGAAAAATTCTGGTTATAAACTACTAAACTGATGTCAGTCACTACTTACAGTATGAAAAATAACACTGCAGAAAAATCACAAAGGTCTAGGGTTGAATTCTTAGTAAAAATGACTTGGGCAGATCACTGAGGATGCTCTGAACCTTGCTCTTTAGTCACTCGGACCCTCAACCGTAATGCAGCTTTTCTGCGGCTTGTGTCACTGCATCTTCCAAACCTCCACTCCACCTCTCTGCCTGCAGAATCTTCTAACCGCACACCACGTAACATAATGCATTTGTGTATGGAGCCTCTGAATGCCACACAAATTCCAGAAATGGCGCTGAGACCAACTTTACAGCATTATTATCCCAGTAACATGAGGCACTAATTTTAGGTTGTTTGTTTTTTAAGTTAAATTTCACACACTCAACTTTTGAAATTGAACTGAGTTTTGCATATGTGGAACTTACCAACCATTCAAGATTTAATTTGCCTATGCTAAAAGAACTCATGCTGCTTCTCAAATTATACTTCCCAATTAAGAGTAAAAAAACCACATAGGTTACCTCTTTCTTTCCATTGAGGTAAAGATGTGTCTGAGATAGTACAACTTTCAATCTCCATACTAGAATTAGGCTTCATCTGAATTGCTAATAGAGGCAAATGGAAAATGGCACCCACCTTTATTCAATGCTTCCATAATTGTGACCGGAAGAAATAATCCAAGCGTTTTCACATCATAGTTCATAGCTTCAGTTATGGAGTGATGTGGCAACGGGCGTGTAGGTGTTCCTCTGAAGGAGAGACCATAATACTTCACCATAACTTAAATTTTCCATTCTCCTAATTTTTACGTACATGCTTCCACAATAAAGAGCTTTTTTAAAATATGTTAATCATAATATTTTTGAAGTCTTTTTCTTTTTTTTTCAGTGATTTTTTAAAAATATTTTATTTATTTATCTTTAGAGGGGAAGGGAAAGAGAGAGGAAGAGAAACATCAATGTATGGTTGCTTCTTGTGCATGCCCTACTGGGAACTGGCCCCTGCCGGGAACTAGCCTGCAACCCAGGAATGTGCCCTGACTGGGAATCGAACCGCGATCGTCTGGTTCGCAGGCCTGTGCTCAATCCACTGAGCTACACCAGCCAGGGCCTAATAAAGAGCTTTGATAAACAAGAAAATACGAAGTGGAACAATAAACACTCTGGCTAGTGTACTTGGTGTAATTAAATACATTTTTCATTAAAAAAAACCAATTGGATTTAGTAACACTTGGCCTGATACTCTTAAACTCTAGTGTTCACATGCACGTGCCATTCACTCCGACTCTTCATAACTCTGCTTCCTTAGCTGTGAAACAAGAAGGCTGGACTAGATCAGTGATTTTGAAATTGTGGATAATTTTGAAGGGTTCAATCAACATTTCTGAAAACAAAATAGAATATAAAATCAAAGCGTTTTATAAACTTTGGATTCGACCGCACTTACACCCTCGTCACCACTAGAATTACAAGAATCTACCAGATCTATATAATCAACCAAGAGATTAAGTGGGTCATGAGCTTCCACCATTACCCGGCCTTCAATACAGCAGCAGAAATTATATTTTCTTCTCGGCTTCATTTTGACATTCAGAAAAAGCATAAAGCTACCAGTTTACAAGTTACTCTGTTTCATATCATAGGAGGACTACATGAGAGGATGCAAACAGTGAGGGGTCGAGAGCTTTGCTTGCCAAGAGTATTGTAACAGGCCCTTTTAAAATGATCACCAAAAGAAATAAAAACACATTAAATAAAGTACGACTTTTATTCTTTGTCTTTCCTCAAAGGAGAGGAAACACTAACAAGGTCAACACTTTGAAGGGCACTTGTCAAAATGCACAAATGAAGAATACCATGGATTCTTTAAAAATCGTTTCTCCTTTAGAGTACTGCAAAATCTCACCTCAAACTAATACAAAATAATATTGAATGTAAACTATAATTGAAATATAAAATTAGCCAGTATTACCATTTCCTTGTAGGGGAAAATTCATTTTTGACAGAGGAATTCAAAGGAAACTATTCAGAAACATGTTACCCTCTCCCAAAGAGCTACATTAATTTTGAAAGGGGGATTAGTGCGCCAAGTTTTTATTTGGTTACAAAGCTATTCTTATCTTAGTGTAGTATGGAAAGCCTTTTCCTTATCAATGCAGCTACAAATTAACTTCTGTACCTAACTACCCTTTCTAATCCCAATCAGCAGACATTCACGGCAGTCAGTATATGAGGTTTTGAATGAACAATGATTTTCCACGGTTGGAGGTCCTCATTCCCACCATTACTTCCTATCTAGTCGTGGCATTTCGTTATGACCCTTTTGGCCCCAGAGAAGCAAGCTCCGAGCAGATACTATCTATCGCCTTTGCACAGATGGAGGAGGAGTCACCGTAACTTCAACCAGATCGCAGGGGTTGAAGGGGAGGGACGTTACCACTGATTCAAATGCAGTTTGTTCTTCATCTCTACAAAGGTAATTCCATGAAAAGGGCAAAGCGAAGAGCCAATTAATGAATTACAGTGATGCTGAAATAATTCAAAAGGGTAGCGGAAGTCTATTTTTCCAATACTTTGGCAGTCGCCTTCGCCGCCTCCGATTCCGGAGGCTTCTGGAAACACTACCCTACTGGGCCCGCCAAGGCCTGTGAAACGCCAGACCCAACCCAGGACCACCACTCACCGCGAGCTCAGCGAACTACGCCGACCGACCGGAGAGAACAGCACCGGGGAGCCGATAGCAGACCCCAGGGCTAGACCCTTTCTACTCGTCGCCCGCGGCGTGGAGCCCGGCCCGACCCCGCTCATCGGGCCCCTTCGGGTTCCAGGCCCCGGCGTCCGCGGAGAGGAGACGGTCGAGAACATGACGGAAAGGAAAGATTACTGAGAGCGCGTCAGCTCCGATCGTGGGTCTGCACCGCGGATCCCGCGCGGAGCTTGAACACCCCGGGGCGGGCGGGCGCGCCGTAAATACGTCAAGCTCCGCGCCGCGCCGCGCCGCGGGGCGTGGCCGGGGCGGTGGGGCTCAGACGGCAGGCGCTTGATGATGACGTCAAGTCGCAGCCTGGAGCCAGCGGACTCTGTTCGAGTGAGCGTGCTTGTGTAGGCTCCGGTCCGCAGCAGCGAAAGTCCCCAATTTACGGAGAAGCGGAACTGAAAGCCGGATGCTGTTCTCTACCCCAAGCCTGGGGCTGGTCCTCCAACAACGGCACGCAAGCCTCTCTGCGCGCCAGCTTTACTGAGCCTCGGGATATGAAAAGTGTTTGTTCCCTGGTCCAAAATGAGGAGAGAGACACTGTAAATCTGACTCTGGTTTCACGCTCAGTGCTGCCTTTGTTCTTCTCTAGGTTTGTCATGTTTCCCATTCTCTCCGCACAGGTTCATTCATGCTAGTGTCGAGTCCGTATCTCTAATCCAGATCTCCCTCCAAAACCGCGGAGTCCTAACCTCCCTGGTGGGCACTTTCCATCTGAATGTCCTACTGACTCCTGCTACACTTGGCAAAAGCCGAGTTTATGTTTTCCTTTAGAACCCCTATCCTACTACCACCTCTGTCCCTTTTTGGTAAAACCGGTCAGTTGCCCAAAGCAAAAAGGAAGTCTGCCTTAGGGTCATTTCTTAGGCTTGCCTCCGCTGTAACATCTTGGTACTGTGTAATTCAGGTATATCCTGAGTATCTCTAACATCTCACATTTGCATTCCCTCTGCGCTGCGCTGCGCTCACCTTTTCTCACTTTTTTAGTTTTTAGCTTTGGTGGGTTCCCCCCCCCCCCCGCCCCTTGGTCTTCTTACCTCTGTCTAGGCTTAGACTGCTTAGTCCTTAGCCTGACTAGTCTTAGCCTGCTTAGCTGCTCGTCTTAGCCAACATAATGAACTAAGGTAAACTTGAAGCTGCTCTTGGGTTTGCAAATGCTCTGGTGGCTGGCCACTGCTATAGGGGATTTGCTAAGGTCCTTTGCGATTTAACTCTGCTGGCTTTTCTGATCCTACCATCCGCCACCTCCAACGTGCAGTCCACATTGCAAAAAGAAAAAAAAATCATGTCTCCCCACTCAATGCCTTTGCTCATGTTTCTTTTCTCCTCGAATACCCTCCCTCCCCTGTTGCCCTCAACATCAACTCTTCCTTCAAGTGTCTCCCTCACGCATCAGGTCGTACATTGGTGCTCCCCACTCGGTGATGACTTGCGCAGGATTAGGTATCCCTTTATTCTTTTAAAATATTTTATTTATTTATCTTTTTAGAGGGGAAGGGAAGGAAAGAGGAAAGAAGTATCAATGTATGGTTGCTTCTCATGCATCCCCTGCAGGGAATTGGCCCCTGCCAGAAACTGGCCTGCAACCCAAGCATGTGCCCTGACTGGGAATCGAACCACGATCGTCTGGTTCACAGGCCTGCGCTCAATCCACTGAGCTACACCAGCCAGGGCCTAGGTATCCCTTTATTCTTTGCCCCCAGGGCTCCGGTTTGTAGGCTGTTTATACATTTTTTACCTTGTATGGACAGTTGTTTACATAAATGTCTCTCATGCAGCTCCTTTAAAATGTCTTAACAGCAGGGACAGTGGCTGTAACTGTGTGCACACCATCACAGGTACATAGTAAATGCAGGGTGGGACAAAGTAGGTTTACAGTTGTGAGTATGTGAAACAGAGTTTGGTTTTGTATTGTTATTATGTTACTTCCTTTACAGAACAACTGCAAACTTACTTTTGCCCCACCCTCTATGTGTTGAACTAAGGGAATGGTTAAGTAAACACTGCGAATCCTCGTGGGAAAAAACAGTGTATGAGTTGCTGACATTTCTCCAGGGAAGCCGTTTTTTGTGTGCATTAACAGAAGGTTATACAGGCAAGCTGCTTTGCTCCTTCCCCCACCTGGGTTTATAGCCCAACTTTGAAGTTTGTTTCCCAGTCGTCTGGTTCTTAGAACCCTGGGCATATCTTCCTTGTTTCATTTTTACTTGGGAGGGGCAGTGAGATGGAGAGTAGTCATGTCTGAGAGGGTATTGCTGGGATAAATGTGTTCTTGGGCTTTGTTGGACTGGTTAGTGGCTTGCCCACCACTTCTAAAAGATGCTGTCTGCCAGCACCCAAGAGCAGGAACTTCCCTGGCGTCCGGGTGTACAACTATTGAAGGATGGTGAGTGAACAGCAGTGTCATTCATTCGTTGTGAACTTACTGAGTACCCACCATGTGCCAGGCTATGTGATAAATGTTCAAGTTTGTAACTGGAAAGAAAACAGACATGGGCCCTAGACCATTGAGAAAGACAGATACTGAACAAATGAACACAAATTAAGTATAACCTGCAAACTGAGATGTGCACTATGAAGGAAAAGAGCAGTGAGTACGACAGAGAATTAACTGGAGGTACTGAATCTTGGAGGCAGATCTGTGAAGGCCTCTAGGAGAAAAGGCTGGGTAAGCTGAGACTTCAAGCATGAGTTAGGCAGTCAAAGAATAGGGGGGAAGAGTGTTTTAAGCAGAGCCTCCTCAGGCAAAGGCCCTGGAGCAGCAGAGAGCTTGATGTGTTCCAGGGCCTTTAAACAACCAACCAACCTCAAATGACCAGAAGGAGAGGAGATTGGAGAGATGAGGAGGGGCCAGGAAGGGCCTTGTCCACTCCATCAGACAAAATCCTAGAGGAAACAGCACCCTCAAGCTGGGTAGTTAAGGAAGTTTAGTTAAGAAATATTAGGGACAGTGTAGAGCCCTGAGGCTCCTAACAACAGATGGACCAAGAAAGGAAGGGGTCAGTAGACGCTGAGAAACAGGGCCACCTACCAGAGCTGCGGCCTTGCATCTAGATGAGAGAAGAGGATGCTGGCACAGCCCATGGAAGTCAGGCCCCTGGGGGTGCAGGTGGAACAGAAGGTATTCAGGACATGTGCCAACGAACAGCACAAGTACTTCTTTATGACTCCTCGGTAGTCTACTTTTCTAGTGGCTGCCATTTCCTTATTATTAGTGTTACTTTGACCTTATATCTGTTGCAGTTGCTTACACTAGAAATCTAGGAGAAAGGCTAGGATGGGGCAGTCCCACACTTAAGCATCGCCTGCAGGGCTCAAGCTGGACTGCTGTCCTCAGAGTGTCGGACTAGGGAGGCCTGGGTCTGAGGCTGGAGAACTTGCATTTCTATCCAGTGCCCAGGTGTTGCGGGGCAGCCATCCCGGGACCGCCTTGTGATAATCACAGGTGTAGTAGCTGAGTGTATAGACTCGGGCATTTGATGGGACTTGCTTCAAATCCCTCCTCTGCTGTCTGCCGTCTCGGTCACCTTTTCAAGCCTCTGTACGGCACCAGCAGCACCCACCGATGAGAAACAGATAATGGATTACAGATGTGACTCCATCTGTGGATGCTCTGAGACGCAGGCAGGCAAACAGGCAGAAGAAAAGAAGTTCCCAGGAAAATAATACGCTTTAAAGTGTGAGGACGCAGGCTACCCCAACAGAAAAACGGAAACGTGTGGAGGGCATGATGGCCCGGGGTCAAAGACCAGAAACAACCAAAGCACGTGCCAAGACCTTCGATTCCCAGTAATTCCAGAAATGCCCACTAAACCAGCCATTGGCACGGCTCGCCCATTGAACTAGCAGGAGTGTTTGAAGAAATGAAAATAGCTTGTGCTGAAAGGCCGTGGGGAGACAGATGTCATCTTACTTCTGTCAGGATCAGAAATTCATATCGTCTTTCAGGAGGACAATCAACACACTTTATAATTTGTACATGCTCTTCAAACATGGCAATTTCACTTTGAGAAGTTTATCTGAAAGAAATCATAACAGATATATTGATAGTATTGTTTATAATAGCAAAGAATATAGAAACTAAGATAAATGGCCAACAATATTCACATGATAGAGTACAGTATGGTTAAAAAGAATACATGTAAAGGTGTGTAGTGAATATGTAAAGATGTAGGAAAATATTCTGAGAAAAGTGGGTTGGTTAAAAAATGGCATGCCTCATAAATGCCCATTTTTGTTTTATAATTTTAAAATAAAGCTATCTCACAAGTATAGACGTGTGCACTTGTGGGGTCTCAAGTTGCAGATGAGCCTCTGCTCGGAATACCCTGCCAAACATGGCCCTTTCAGTTAAGGCCAGACTCTGATTTATATGGGAGTAATCCTTGCAATCAACCAGAAAATAGCCAAAATTGCTTCCTGTTACTAAAATGGAAAGGCAGAGGGACAATGAAATACCCATTATGGCCCTGGCTGGTGTGGCTCAGTGGGTTGGGTATCGTCCTGCAAAGCGAAAGGTCGCAGGTTTGATTCCTGGTCAGGGTACATGCAGCTGATGGATGTTTCTCTCCCACTTTTGTGCTCTCCCTTCCAAAAAAAAATTTTTTTTTTAAAAGAATTCACTATGGAAATTATCCATGACCAGTCACTTTCAAGGCCTTTATCTAATTCTCATCCAAATGGCAATGGAACTTTTTCAGAGAATTCTAATTCCCGTGTCACGTAAACGCCCTCCAAGCAGTGAAGAACACGCATTGTTTTCGCCAGTTCTGGAGTCAGCAAGCACTTTCCATCAAGGGCCAGAGAGTAAGCATCTCTGGCTTGCAGGCTGTACCGCCCTGTTGCAACTACTCATGAACGAGTGTGTCTCTGTACCAATGAAACTCTATTTATGGACGTTGACACTTGAATTTCATGTGTCAGGAAATAGTTTTTAAAAGTTACTTAAAACTATAAAAACCACCCTTAGCTTGCAGGCCAGACAAATCAGGCTGTTTGCTGACCCGGCACTCGCTTCGTGAGGGAGACACACCGGCACCTGGCACAGGACCTAACGAAATAGAAGACATGCAGTAAATGTTTGTTTATTTATGTTTAGTCTATTGCTTTTGAGAGAGATCAAGTTGTCCCACTCACTGACGCACTCACTGGCTGATTCTTGTACAGCCAGGGCCAGTAGCTGTTAACTTAGTGGGCTGAGTGAGTAGAGCTAACCTGGAAAACACCATGATGCTTCAGATACAACAAAACATGTAAAAAAACCCCTATAGGAACATTGACAATGGAGTTTCACATACTCATTTAATTAATCTACTTCATATTGTGTAACATTTACATTTGTTTTTATTCACTTTCTAGCAACTTTGCCATGTTTATGGAATAAAATGGGCTTCCCAAAATGGAGCTCTACTTTATAAAAGTGCATCTTAAGGG
Source organism: Sturnira hondurensis (assembly GCF_014824575.4). NCBI lineage: Eukaryota > Metazoa > Chordata > Mammalia > Chiroptera > Phyllostomidae > Sturnira > Sturnira hondurensis. The sequence continues at coordinate 13,869,745 of NW_028091156.1, forward strand.
TGTGGCCTGTAATGGTTTAACTTGTGGTTTTTTCTAGAGAACCAGTCAGGTCCAAGGTCACAAACCTTGCACATAAAGGTAAGCCTGAGAGAGAGGTCAACAAAATGCTAATAAGCTTATGATGTGAAATTTTATCTTCACATATAGGGTTTCAGATGATTTAAGTTTTCTTCTTTTTTGCTTATTTCCTAAATGGCTTATGGGAACATGTGTATGCTTCAATGGCCTTCCATACCCTCTCTCTAAAAATAAAGGAAGAAAATAATAAAAATTAGAGCAGAGTTAAGTGAAATAGAGAACAAAAAGACAATAGAGAAATTAATGCAACAAAGAGCTGGTTCTTTGAAAAGAATAATAAAATTGACCAACCTTGGCTAGACTCACTCAAGAAAAAGAAAAAATTCAAACAAAATCAGAAACGACAGAGAAGTTACACTGGACAATACAGGAAAACAAAGGACTATACAAGAATACTATAAAAGGCTACACGTCTTCAAGTTCGATAACCTCGCAGAAATGGACAGTTATTAGAAGTATATAACCTTCCTAGATTGAACCATGAAGAACTGGAAAATCTAAATAGATGGGTCAACAGCAAGGAAATGGAAACAGCCATCAAACAAGTAAAAATCCAGGAAGAGATGGTTTCACTAGTGAATTCTACGAAACATTCCAAGAAAATCTGATGCCCATCCTTCTCAAACTCTTCCAAAAAATTGAAGAAGAGGCCATACCTCCTAACTCACTTTATGAGGCCAACACAACCCTGGTGCTATCACCTGGCAAAGACAACACACAAACAAAGTTACAGACCAGTATCTCTGATGAATGCAGATGCAAAACCCTACACAAAACACTAGCATATCGAATATAATACATTAAAAAAATCAAATGGGGTTCATTGCACGTGCATAAGAATGGTTCAATATATGCAAATTGATCAATATGATATACCCCATTAATAAAGAAAAAAATCATACGATCACATTAATAAATGCAGAAAAAGCATTTGACAAGATCAACATCCACTCATGATTAAAACAATAAATGGATATAGAAGGAAAGACGTTCCACACGATAAAGGTCCCATAGGACAAACCCTCAGTCAGTGTCATACTCAATGGTGAAAAACAAAGCTTTTCCTCCAAGATCGGGAACAAGATAAGGGTGCCCATTCTCACCACTAATTATTCAACATAGTGCTGAAGTCCTAGCCAGAGAAGTCAGGCAAGAGAAAGGCACCCTCACTGGGAATGAAGAGGTAAATTTGTCACTCTTTGCTCTAAATGACATGATTTTTATAGTCTACAAATACTGAATTCTTAAAAATTGTTTTCAATGACACTTTACATCCAATATTTTGTATTAGTTTCAGATGTATGACATAATTCTTTACAAAGAAAACTAAAGACTCCACCAAAAATCTATTGAAATAATAAGCAAATGCAGCAAAGTTGCAGGATAAGAAATCAATGTACTGTTGCTTTCCTGTATACTAACAGCAAAATATTAGGGAAAAAATGAAATAATTCCATTTGCAATTGCAACAAAAATAACAGAATATCTGGGAATAAACTTAACAAAAATGTGGAGGACCTGTACACTGGATACTATAAGACATTGTTGAAAGAAGTGCAGAAAACACAAAGAAATGGAAAGATTCTGTGTTCATGGATTGTAAGATTGAATATAGTTAAAATGGCCACATTACCTAAAGCAATGTACAAATTTGATGCAATCTCCATAAAAAATCCCAGGGGCATTTTTCAAAGAAACAGAACAAGAAAATCACCAAATTTGTATGGAACCATAAAAGATCCCCATCAGCCAAAGCAATCCTGAGAAAAACAAAGGAAGCCAGAGTATCACACTTCCTGACTTCAAACTGACTACAAAGCTACAATAATTAAAAAAAACAAAACAGTACAGTATTGGCAGAAAGACAGACACACAGTCCAATAGAACAGAATTGAGAGCCTGGAAATAAACTTGCATGTATATATGGGCAACTAATCTTTGACAAAGGAGCCAAAAATAGACCATGGAGAATAGAAAGTGTCTTTAATAAATGGTGCTAGTAAAACCAGAAAGCTACATGCAAAGGATGAAAACTAGACTGCTAACTGATATCATAAACAAAAATTAACTCAGAATAGATTAAAGCGGTAAATACAAGACCTGGAACAATGAGAGTACACAGAAGAAGACACAGGTTCTAAAATTATGAACCTTGGAGGACTTCTGCCAAGATGGAGGCGTAGGTGGAAACACTGTGCCTTCTCCCACAACCAAGTTTGAATACAACAAAGGTTTAGTAAACAAAGATGCAGCCAAAGAACAGAAAATTGAACTATACGGAAGTCCAACAACGAACCGTTCAACCAGACTGGTAAGAGGGGCAGAGCCAGCAGCGGAGCAGGGTTGGGCAGGAAAGATCCCCCAACCCCAGGCGTGCAGGCAGCCGGGGTAGCAGCACAAACCCAGTGAGGGTGCTGGGTGGCGGGCTGGCTGTAGTCACACATTCGTGCCCAGATAAACCAGCAAAGGAGTGAGCAGTGAGACAGACCTCGCAGGCCCCAGCAGGTGAACCCAGTGAGTGCTCAAGGCGGCAGGCTGACCAAGGCTGCACATTCACGTGCAGTGGGACGGACCGTGGCAGGAAGCAGAAGAGGGGACTGCCATTGCTTCCCTTTGACCCTGCCCCCACATACAGTGTCACAACCCAGCGACTGAGGGGCCCGGTCCTGGTGAACACCTAGGGCTCCGCTCCTCATACATAACAAGCATGAACAGTCCAAAATATGGTCAAGAAGAACTCAAAGCCCCAGAGCCGATAACTCTAAGTGAAAAAAAAAAAAAAGCAAACCTCTCAGATGCACAGTTCAAAATACTGGTGATCAGGATGCTCACAGAACTGGTTGATTTTAGTCACAAATTAGAGAAACATATGAAGGCTAAACTGATTGAAATGAAGGGAAAGGCACAGGAAACCAATAGTGATGGAAAGGAAACTGGGATTCAAATCAATGGAGTGGACCAGAAGGAAGAAAGAAACAACCAAACAGAAAAGAATGAAGAAACAAGAATTCAAAAAAATGAAGAGAGGGTTAGGAACCTCCAGGACATCTTTAAATGCTCGAACATCTGAATTATAGGGGTACCAGGAGAAAAGAAACTGCCACAAGTGGAACACTTATTTGAACAAATAATAAAGGAGAACTTCCCCAGTCTGGCAAAGGAAATAGACTTCCAGGAAGTCCAGGAAGCTCGGAGAGTCCCAAAGAAGGTGGACCCAAGAAGGAACACACCAAGGCACATCATAATTACATTAGCCAAGACGAAAATGAAGGAGAGAATCCTAGAAGCAGCAAGACGTAAGGGGACACTTACCTACAAAGGAGTTCCCATCAGACTGTCAGCGGATTTCTCAAAAGAGACCTTACAGGCAAGAAGGGGCTGGAAAGAAGTATTCCAAGTCATGAAATCCAAAGACCTACATCCAAGATTGCTTTATCCACCAAAGCTTTCATTTAGAATGGAAGGGCAGATAAAGTGCTTCTCAGATAAGATCAAATTCAAGGAGTTCATCATCACCAAGCCCTTATTCTATGAAATGTTAAAGGGACTTATATAAGAAAAAGAAGATGAAAAATATGAACAGTGAAAGGACAGCAAACTCACAGTTATTAACAACGACACCTAAAACAAAAGCAAACTAAGAGGACAGCTAGATCAGGAGTGGAACCATAGAAATGAAGAACACATGGAAGGTTAGCAACAGGAGAGTGGGAGGAGGAGAAGGTACAGAAAATAGCATAGACAGTAGGTAGAAAATAGATAGGGGGGCAAGAATAGTAGGGGAAATATAGAATCTAAAGAACCTGAGACGTGGTCATAAACTAAAGGGGGGAATGGTGAGGGAGGGGGTGTGCAGGGTGGAGGGGAATGAAGGGGGGAATAGAACAACTGTAATGGTACAATCAATAAAATATATTTAAAAAATAAAAAATAAACTTATGAACCTTGGTCTTGGAGAAGATTTTATGAACTTGAAATCAAAGGCAAGGGAAATAAAAGGAAAAATAAATTAACAGGACTACATCAAACTAAAAAGCTTCTACACAGCAAAAGAAACCATCAACCAAAGAAAAATTCAACAAATGGAATAGAAGATATTTGCAAATAATACCTCCAATAACAGGCCAATATCCAAAACATATAAAGAACTCATACAATTTTAACAAAAACAAAAATGGGCAGAGGACCTGAATGGTTTCCACAAGAATGCATACAAATAGCCAAAAGATATATAAAAAAAGATGCTCAATTTCACTATAAGGGAAACAAAATTAAAACCACAATGAGACACCACCTCACACCTGTTAGAATGGCTTTTATCAGTAAGACGAGAAATAACAAGTGTTGGAGAGGGTGGGGAGAGAAATGAACTCTCATGCGCTGTTGGTGGGAACGTAAACAAGTACAGACACTTTACACGCACAAAAAATGAACATACAAACTCATAGACACAGGCCACGGAGGGCGGTTACTAGGAGCCAAGGGGGGTGAGGGGAAGGTGAAGGGCGTCAGTCAATCTATGGTGACAGAGGGAGACGAGCTTTGGATGGGGAACACACACTGCAATGCACAGACGAGGCGTTACAGGATAGAACCCTTCACACCCACACAGTGCTGCGGATCAGGGCCACCCCAGTCAACTTAATAAAAGGCAGCACAAACAAGAAGGAGGTGACACAGTTAAAGTTCACTATAAATTTTAATCCACAATATAAATGTTACTTAAAGACACACTGAACATCTCGTATTAGACAATAAAATATAATCAGATTCAATTTTGTAAATACGTCTATGGCACATAGAGATTCCCTTCAGATCCAACTTTCTGTTTGCTCTCTGTGAAGCTCACCAGAACAGCGAACTGCTTAGGGACTACAAGTAAACTTTGTTAGGGTGATTGTCACAGAGGTACTGGTTACTCACTCAAAAAACACAGCTCCTGTATTCATTGTATTCACCAGTAAATTCCCTTAGGTAGCATGAAATACATTACTCGGTGCTTATCATGAAGTAGTGGTTTCTTCTTCCAGTGTAACCAGGGAACTAATGATTACTTAGATCAGGAGCAAACTCCCATTTTAGATGAGATCAGGCGTGTTCCCGGCCACAGAGAGAAAACTCCCATTTGAATCACATCGACACAGTCAGTTCTTACGCCTGGCGCTGTTGGGGCGGAAAGGGCACTTCCTCTTGAGGCAACAGCAGATCCGCGGCCCCGAAGAGAGGTTTGCCCAACTAACGGTCGGCAGCCTTGTTCTAGGAGTTTGAGGCATTTAGACTCGTGCCAAAAATATTAAAAATCACCCACATCCAAACACAGTCTCACCCCAGAGGAACACGTACTCCTAAACTCCACACCTCTGCAGACATGGGACATGGAAAATACCAACGCTCCCTTTCGGTGCATATAACGCTCAGGTGTGCTTCATGGGAGTATGAGGAGAAAAGAAACGATGCAATTTTCACCCTCGATGACACTGCCTAGTGACATACGACCCGAAGTTGGTAGAATACTACCAAGAGAATTACACAGTGATTGGCATACTGGCCTAAAATAATTTGGCTTTTTCTTTATAATTCCCTTTTAAAAGCTGTCATTCGACAATAACCTCAGTCTATAACAGCAGGTAAAAAAAAATGAGGTGCCATGCTATATGAAAATATTCCAAGATAAAAGAAAGTACAAAACTTGAAAATAACTTCAGTGCTATAGACACTTAGAAAGTTATAATTATTAAAACTCTGAGTAAAAAGGTCTTGAGAACAGGTACATTTCAAAATCATAGTTTATATACTTGGGAAAAATAGGTATATTTCAAATAACTTGAAGTATGATTTACAGATTCCACACCACCTCTTAAGTTTTTTTTTTCCCTGCAATGCTGTTTTACTTTAAAATTTTTCACATTCAATTTACCAGCAAGTGCTTCTTTATGCTGAAATGCGACTTTGTTTGTTCATTAGTTTTCTATATAACCCATCTGGTTTTGCAAGCAGTTCTTTATGTTTCCCACATTCAATAATTTTCCCTTGGTCGAGAACAGCCACCATGTTAGCGTTCTTGATGGTAGACAGACGATGGGCGATAATTAACACGGTTCTTCCTTCCATTAGTCGATCTAGGGCTTCCTGCACAAGGTACTCGTTCTCAGCATCCAATGCGCTTAAACAGGAAAACAGGTGAGAAAGTCAGGATGTCAGAGCCACGCATACTGTGTCCCCATGCATTTCCTGCTACACACACAGTGAATTTTCACTGTGATCAAGTGTAACTTCTCGGGTCTCCTGCCTATAGTTCATATTATAAAGATGCTATTAGCAAGGGGCCGGGACTCCAGACTCCCACAGAAGTACTGTCACGTAAGGAGAAAAAAAGTCTGCGCAGTAGCTGATCAGAGTGGTTAGGGATTCGGCACAAACATGTCTGAATTGGGACCAGGGCACTCAGCTCAGGGCTCAGCCTCCCAACTGTCACTATTAATTCAGACTCAGTCCCTTTGAGATGTAGAATGAAAAGGACATTTTTGGCTGTAACACTGGGAAGTACAGAAAAATAGTTCATTGGTAAAGGAAAAATTTTGTTTAATGCAATTTCACATAGGATTAAGATATCCTCACCTGGTTGCTTCGTCTAGAAGAAGAATTTTGGGATTCTGAAGAAGGAAAAACATTAAAAAGAAAACATGATTTTGTTAGAAAAACACAAACTCTCAGTAATTAAAATAAAGTACTGTACATGATACAATGCTAATGAACCTTGAAACCATTCTGTTAAACAAATCGGCCAGACCCAAAATGCTACATACTGTATGACTGCATAGGGGGTGTCCAGGGCAGGCACGTCGACAGAGACACAAAGTCGAATGGGGGTCACCCGGGGCCGGGGTCAATGGGGGAATACGGGAGGGTGGGTGTGTGACTGCTACGGGGCGTGGCGTCTCTTCAAGGGGGGGGTGAAAATGTTCTCAACTTGATTATGGTGATGGATACACTAAAACCCATTGAATTGGACCCTTTTAGTGGGTGCATTGTATAGTTTGTGAGTTGTAGCACAATAAACTATATCCGCCTATGTATCTTCTTGGGGGACTTCTTTCAGTCCCAATGCATGGGGACTTCCACAGTTTCTTTTCTTTTACAAGAAAAGAAAGCTGTAAGTGTCTGAGGTAAGCAAGTAAGTGGCAGAATTAGCGAGGACTTGAAACCACCGCCACAGTAACCAGTGGCCTGGGTCTTGGTGCCCATGCTGTTCTGTCCTGCCGGCCACCCACCAGCGTGAGGTGCGGCTCACCGGTGAGTAAGATGGACTCTCGACTCTCAAGGTCCTGCTTATAATTTAGTTAGGAGTATTGCATAAAACAAAACAAACCAAAAAGGGTAAGCTGATGTATATAATACGTTAAATTCTAGTTTGGCCTAGGAGTTTATCACAAGAAGTGGAAACGTGTCCACATAAAACCTTCTACATCATCCATCCACAACAGCATCATTCATTCACAGTGGCCCTAAACCGGAAGCAGCCCACATGCTCACCAGCTGCAGAACGGCTAAACCAACCTCGGGGGAGCCACACGGAGGACTGCTCCTCGGCAGTGGGGAGGGATGAAGCTCAACGCCACGGTGCTGGTGACGGAGGCGAGATGCAGCAGACCACACCCCGTCTGCGTGCACTTGTTTGAAATGTGGGAGAGGTGGGTCCAGACAGAGAGCGGGTCAGCGGTGGCCTGGGGCCGGGGCTGGCGATGGGGAAAGGCCATGAGTGGGTCCCGGGGTCCCTTTTAGGGCAATAGAAATAGAAATGGGGAGAGGAAATTCCTTCTTCTCTTTTCAGAGGAGGAGGTGGAGAAGAATGTTCTTTTCTGGTTTTCATTGTGTGATGGTTGAATAACTGTAAATTTACTAAAACCCACTGAAAGTACATTTAAAACTAGTGAGCTTTACAGCATGCAAGTTAGGCTTTGATAAAGCCTTATTTCAAAAAAAGATTTTATTTATTTATTTATTTGTTTGTTTGTTTATTTTTCAAGAGAGGGAAAGGGAGAGGAACATGGACCTGTGAGAGATACATAGATCAGTTGTCCCTTGCACACCCCCAACTGGGGACCTGGCCCGTAACCCAGGCATGTGCCCTGACTGGGAATCTAACCAGTGACCTTCCAGTTAAGTTTGCAGGATGGTGCTCAGTCCACTGAGCCACACCAGCCAGGGCTTTTCTTTCTTTTAAAAAACCGTCTATAACTCAGGAGAGCAGTTAAGTAACAAAGGGGAAGACTATCATTTCCTAAAAATATAACGCCTGACTTTCAGCTAAAGTGGCCTTCCCTCTCCTCTTAGAAGTCTTGCACACGTATTTGAAGTCTGCATCGTGCGGTTGAGCGGTGGACAATGGAGGACACGAGTGCGCGCACTTGCACTGTTTTGCCGCTGTGGCGCAATCGCTGGCTCCCTAGTTGGACCGCACGCTTCTTGGTGGAAGGCGTGTGTGTGCAGCTTCTCCCCCTCTGTCAACACCAGCAGAGAGCCGGCCTCCAAGTGCCCGAGGAATGCACGTCACATTTGGACAACACGCACTCAGTGGAGGTTCCCACTCCTCTTTCACCAGAACTGTCAACCACACGTCTCCCCCCCCCCCCAAAAAAAAGAAGAAAAAGAGTACTTTACAAATTACAAGGTCTCTAACTAAAAACCATAACAAAAACCCCAGCCAGGTGGCTCCAGGCTTACCTTCAGCAGAGCACGGGCGATTGCAATCCGCTGTTTCTGCCCACCTGACAAAGACAGTATTTTTTTTTAAAGAAATTGAAAGCCTTCACAAAAACTCTTGGTCCTAGGCATTTCTAATAAGCCATGTGGCAACTTGAAGGTCATTGCTTCCAGTTAGTCATTGCTAAGATCGATGGCTGAACAGAAACCTGTTTTTAAATACGCTATCTCCTCATTAACCTCAAAATTGCTGACATCAATTATTGTCATAGCTAACATTAGTTAAGGTGTTGCTATGTACCAGGCATTTTCTTAATGCATTACACATATTATCTTACTTAGCTATCAAAAAATCCCACGAAGTAGGTCCTATTACTCTTCCCTTTCACGCCCGATGAAAAACAGAGGCACAAGATAACCTGTCCGAGGTCCCGCAGTTGGTATCGGCGGAGCTGAGGTCTGAACCTGCACAGAGTGCAGGGCTATGCTTTTAACCACTACACACCTGCCTCCCTAATAGAACACTCAACATCGCAAGGAAAACGGAAACTCAGGCTACCCAGAGGCCTCCGAACCGCAGGCGCGACAGGCGGGAGCACAGGGCGCCCGTGATGCTGGGATGCGTCACTCCACTGCCTGCCTGGCAGCACGCTCCCGAGACCTTCTGTTGCCAGGCTGTTCTCTCCTCTTCCCGGCCCAGGGAAGCACTGGTACACATGTGCTGGTTTGCGTGTGAGTACGAAACTGAAGGGTACACGCAGCGTAAGCCACGCTAAGCCTCCCCTCCTTTAAAACTCACATTCTACTGAAAGCAAGGGAACCAAATTGGGGGTGGAAATGGGGAAAATGTAGACAGGAGGAGGAAGTGAGTAGAAAGTCTGCGATGACTCCCCTTCCTCCTCTTTGAGTCACGTCACCCTTTCTCCTTCCCCAGGGCACACTACGCCTCAGTGACAACCAGGAAGGTCTCAGAGAGCAATGATCAGGACTCACTCCTCCCAATCTGTTTCATTACANCTACTGAAAGCAAGGGAACCAAATTGGGGGTGGAAATGGGGAAAATGTAGACAGGAGGAGGAAGTGAGTAGAAAGTCTGCGATGACTCCCCTTCCTCCTCTTTGAGTCACGTCACCCTTTCTCCTTCCCCAGGGCACACTACGCCTCAGTGACAACCAGGAAGGTCTCAGAGAGCAATGATCAGGACTCACTCCTCCCTCACTCCTCCTCTTACTTCAAGTAAGAATCTGTTTCATTACAGAAAACTCAGTCTCATTTTTGGTGATGAAAACAATCCTTCTTGGTTGATGTTATTGGGCAAAAATACTAATAGGAATTGCTGGACATCACAGCATTTCTTCTAAAAATCACCATTTACAGCTGCAACGTGTGGTGCTGCTCAACGCTGACCTCAACCAGGGCGCTTGGCGCCCGCCTTGTGGGAGCAGGGAAGCCCTCGCCTCCCACCCTCTCCGACGGGGGAGGGTGTCTCAGTGCTCAGGGCAGGTCAGTCGGGCTGCCAGGGGAGGGCTTCGGTGCTCAGAGAAACCCTACTGCCAGTTAGTGCGCCGGGAATCTATGGCCAAGTGTCCTTTCTTTGTCTCAGAGAGCCAGCAAGGATTGGAACCTGCGGTTATGTCACTCTGAGATGGGGCTTGGGAATCCGGGCCGAGGGAAGGACATGCGGAATCTGCTCTGAGGGGGAGGGTAACCTGGCACAGAAGGGAGTCGGGGTCACTCCCAGCCAACCACACTCCTCGATGCTCAGTGATGTCACTGCGCGTGGCCAAGCTGGTTTTCTTCTGGGGACACGTTTCAGAGACACAGTCACAGTTCAGGTCACACCGCAATGTGTAACTCTTCTGGAACTTTCCTAGTCTAAAAACACGTTTTTCATCTACTGCCTACAGATTTTTTTTTAAGTTATATTTTGAAGTTATGTTTTTTTAAAAAGATTTTTATTTATTTATTTTTAGAGAGAGGGGAAGGGAGGGAGAAAGGAATGAAACATCAATGTGTGGTTGCCTCTCATGTGGCCCCCACTGGGGAGCTGACCCACAACCCAGGCATGTGCCCTGACCGGGAATTGAACCAGCGATGCTTTGGTTTGCAGGCCTGCGCTTAATCCACTGAGCTACACCAGCCAGGGCTATCGCCTACAGTTTTAAAAAGCCACCCACAACGAACTTAAAACATTTTGTGCTAAATTTTTTGTGTTCAGCACTTCAAGTAAGAAGTGTAGTGTTGAAAAGGTCCATTGCCCCCACCCCTCTGGCAGCCTGGCTCTGACGTGGAGGCCCCATCCCTGCTGAGACCACCCCATACCCTGCCGGTGGAGAGCTCGCTGCAGTGAAAGGGACCACACGGCAATATTTGCGATGAAAACAAAACCTGCATTTAGCCAGTTAAAAATGTATTTCCCTCTCAGCCATACTCGTCGGCCCACTTCTAGACTCTAAAGCAACAGAAAATAAGTTTTCTTTGTCCCTCCGCCTGGCACCCATCATGTAACATACCATGTCAGACGTGCTGGACCCACTGGGAAGTGCGGTTGCGCCTCGCACCGGGCGCCCTCCACTCGCCTGGCACAGGGCCTGCAAACTGTACACTGGGCGCCAGATCTGAGCCAGGACCTGCTCCTGCACGGCCCTCGAGCTAAGCGTGGCTTGTACATTTCACTTGGTTGTTTAAAAAACCAACAAAGGGGAATACTATGTTCAGAGACCACATGGGGCCCATAAAACCTAAAATATTTACTCTCTGGCCCTTTCTTGAAAAAGTCTGTCGACCCCTGGCCTAACATGGACAGTGAAAACTGAGGAGTAAAGAACTCTTTCAAGTTCAATTCTGTTGCTGATTCAGTCTCTGCCACTCTGAACAGATGACCCTGCCACCCTGTACCCATCTGGAGTAGCAAAACGCATCTTTTCTCAGATGAGAACAAAAGTTGCTGTGGCCGAGCACTGCTCAGTGGGACATCCGGTGGGAATTTGGGAGCATCTCTGGGGTAGGAACCAAAGGGAACTGAGGGGCTGTCCATGGGCAAAGGAGGTTTTTCGAAAGTGGGAAGTCCAATTTCATAACCTCGAAGGACAAAACTGTAACTGAAAAGTAACACTGCAACGAGAATGTTCGGAGATGTCTGAGGAGCAGAGAGGTCTGGCTACGACACAGGCGCCACAGGTACCTGAGAGCAGGACCCCCTTCTCTCCGACCACAGTGCTGAACCCTTGAGGGAAGCTGCGGATGAACGCGGCTGCGTTGGCCACCTCGGCCACTTCCTCCACCTGTGCGGCTGTCACTGCGGAGGGGTCGTCTGCGCCATAGGCAATGTTCTCAGCAATTGAGCAAGAAAACAAAATTGGTTCCTACAAATTGGAAATAAAGCGTTTATTGCAAACTTCAAAACAAACATCTCACGTGTCTAGCAAACACAGTGGAGCTCAGAATTATAGCTAAGAAACTATTAAATTGATCCAAAGAATGCATGCCAGTTTCTTTTTTTTTTTAATTTTATTTTTAGACAGAGGGGAAGGGAGGGAAGAAGAGAGAAAAACATCAATGTGTGGTTACCTCTAATGTCCCCCCCACTGGGGACCAGGCATGTGTCCTGACCAGGAATCGAACCAGCAACCCTTTGATTTGCAGGCCGGCACTCAATCCTCTGAGCCATACCAGCCAGGGCCATGCCAGTTTCTATGCTCTACTTCCTCACTCTTCATAAATTCACCCCACAGATTTATCAAAAATCCATGTATTACTATAAACAGGACTGATTTTGTCATCTGCGGTTCCCATCACACTCCAGGGAATGAGGTCTCATAGCAGATGCCTGCACAGTGCCTGGCACACAGTAGGCACTTCGTAAATGCAAGTTCCTTTTCCTTGGGAACTGTGAGGCACTGGAAGACCACAAGCCCACCTGCATTTCCCAGTGGCCTGCCTCCCACGGAGGACATTACTTTTTGGAATATGCACACACCAGATGCGAACAGGACATTTTGACAGAGCTCTGTGGAATGATCCAAAAAGCAAATAAACTTCCAGCTTCTTTTCTCCAGCCCGTAAATGATACATGCCGCTAGAATCCTTTCACTACTGAGCAAACCCCGTACTGCCCCTGCCCCGGTGGAAGGGGCTAAGGGTCAGGTCAGGGGGAGCGCATCAGAAGCAGAGGCTCAGGTTGGTCTGCTGTGATGGAAATACAAGCAGCTGAGTCAAATTTCCCGGCACTGAGGGGTCTCGTAAAAATAGCCTCGGTAAAGTCACCACATCACAGCTACAGGCTGCCTTGAAAACTGTAGCCTCTTGCAAGGGGACTCTCGCTCTTTCCTTCCAGAGCCTAGCCTTGTTTTTTGCTAAAACCCTTTATGCTCAACAGTAGACTGTGGTGGTGGTGGGGTGGTGGGGGGCAAAAAATGGGAACCGGGGAAGAGCCAGTGAAAGCTAAGAAGTTAGCTTTTCTCCCTTCTTCTGGACTGTCTGCACTACAAATTCACGCCCGTGCCACCGTCTGACAAAAAGTCAGCGCATCTCCTGGACAAGTGTTTCAGGTCTCGAGGAAGCAGCGGTATTTCCAGACCTAGACAATCTGCCACATGAGACTGGTTTCATGCGTCTGGAAACCTTCCACTCTTTCTCTCTTGAGAGATTCTAGGCCGAGCCAGACAAATGACCAAAGAAGCAGTTTTAAAACAAAGCACAATGAAAACAAACCCCGCTCCTCTTACCTGACTCACAGCCCCAATCCTGGATCGCAACCAGACCGGGTTTAGCTGGCGGATGTCGTGACCGTCGAGACTGACCGTTCCTTGTGGAGAGGGAAGGAGAGTCACGGTGTGCCCTGACTAAGGCCCCACGCACAGGGCCAGTGACTAAGGTAAACACAGAAAGCATCTGGTGGGAAAACGCCAGGCTCAGTTTTCAAAACACTGAAAGTATATTTGAAGCCTCCAAACACAGCCTAAACCGACATACATCGTGGACGTGCAGAGCGAACAGGGCTTTCTGGGTGGCCCGTGCCTGCTGGCCCTGCAGTGGGAGCTGGTGGCCCGGCGGGCTCATCCGTCCGCTCACCTTCCTGCAGGGGCTGCAGGGCTTCCTGCAGTGACTCGGGCTCCCCAGGACGAGGCGCCCGTGCAGAGCTTTGACTCGGACGAGATTTAGGAGGGAGAGGTGCCAGGCGTGAGGTGTCCACTTGCACAAACACTAGCAGAGGTGGCAGAGCTTTACAGCTGGCACCCAGGACCTCGGCTGCCTCATTTCGAAGCTTCCTGGAGAAGGTCACCATCAGCAAGTACCCTGGAGGCCTGGCTCTGTGGCAATGGCGACGCTCTGGGGAGTGGACGGGAAGTTCAGCCCTGCTGGTGGTTTTCCTCTCTCCCTCCTTCAACTACCCCTTCCTGACTAACTCGGCTGGAGGAGGAGACTCTGTCATCTGAAACGAGGAATCTGATGGCGATGGTGGCCGTGTCTGAACAAGGAGACGAAACGCTGGCCTCAGCTAGCAGAACTAATTCTACGCGCGGCCTGGGGACTCGATAATGTTGGGCGACGACAGTGGCTGGCGTGAGAAATGCCGTCGCTTCTCAGTGAGTGGTGGCGGTTGTACAGCCAGCTGTACACGTTCACAAGCTGGCAAAACCTGAGGTCTTTTACTTATTTTTTTTCTAATTTTTATTTTTTAAAAATGTGTACCCTGCATTTTAAAAAAGATTTTATTTATATATTTTTAGAGAGGGGAAGGGAGGGAGAAAGAGAAACATCAACGCGTGGTTGCCTCTCGCGTGGCCCTGGGGACCTGGCCTGCAACCCAGGCATGTGCCCTGACTGGGCATCGAACCTACGACCCTTTGGTTCACAGCCTGTGCTCCATCCACTGAGCTACGCCAGCCAGGGTTGAGGTCCTTCACTTTAAATGTATCATTGCTCTACAGGCCCCCTGATGAAGGAACTAGAGAACCAGCATTTTGACTTTATTTACATGACCTGACTAGGACTTCTCTAAACTTGGAACTGATAGCAAGTAGAGAGCCAACCAGACCAGTACCACAGAGGCAAACAGCCTCGTGCCACCCTGTGCACACAGCTGGTGACTCTGTGCTTCAGGCTCTGCAAGTGAGAATACTGGCCTGGCCCATAACCAGCTCTTCCAGTGTTTTAAACAAAAAACACAGGTAAGAAGAACACAGGACATACTCTTTTTAAATTCATGATTTGATTTTACTAACGGTTGTCTTCTCTTGCTAAAAGCCATCATCGTTTCCTCAACCCAAAATTAAATCAGTATATACAGAATGTCTACTCCAGGATCTCACATGAAGAAGGAGATAAACCTTGTAACGATGTGTGGTGTTGGATGTAAACTCAAGGTTGTGAACATTTTGCAACACGTACAACTACCAAATCATAATGTCCTACACCTGAAATACGTTATGTCAACTATATGGCTACAAACAAGATACAAAGAAGTAAAATAATGTGTTCCTTGTTCCAAAAGATGCTATAATCTGGCTAAACATCAAATAAAAACCAGAATAAGAAAAACCCATTAACCCTGGCTGGCGTAGCTCAGTGGATTGAGTGCGGGCCTGCGAACCAGAGGATCGCGGTTCGATTCCCAGTCAGGGCACATGCCTAGGTTGCAAACCGGTTCCTTGCAGGCTAACTACCAGCAGGGGATGTCCAAAAGGCAACCATACATTGATGTTTCTCTCCCTCTCTCCTTCCCCTCTATAAATAAATGAATAAATAAATAAAATCTTAAAAAAAAATTAAAAAAAAAAAGAAAAACCCATTAAGAAAATCCCTACTTTCTTAAGAGGTAGCAGGGAAGGGAATTGTTGGGAACCGCCCTGCCTGGTTTCAGAAGCTGCAACCCCCCATGGCCCAGGCTGAGTGAGAGACCTTGGGACCAGAAGCCACTTAGGAGACAGAGCTTGTCTTCCTTGCAGGGGCACCGCCTCTGCCCCCTTTCTCGTCACCCTGCTTGGCCCCAGGCAGGTGACTGGTTCGCCAATGATGGGTAAGATTCCTCGAAGGAGAGATGCCCTAAGACAGGCATGGCTGTGAAGGGGCCCTCAGGGAAGGACTTGGGGGGCTATAGAAAAAGGGGGTGATGGACCCTCGCCCCTGGGCTTTGACATAGCCTGAGTCCTCATTCGGTCTGCAAGAAGTCTCCTAATCTCTTTCCCCTGCCTGACTTAAGCCTGAAACAGCACAGGAGGGCGGTACAGCCCTGGGCAGGGACAGGCTGGTTCCCTGGGCGATCAGGCCTAAGAAAGAATGCATAAGATCCTGTGAAACCTGCTTTGCTAACACCCTCAATTAAAGTGATAAGGGTCCAAGCAGGAGGTGACTTCGTTCCCCAAAGTTTTATGGCCTTTTAACTATCTGACCCTGACCCAGAATAAGCCCTCAGAGTTCTTTGAATGTTATTGTTTAATCATTTCTGCCTGATAATGATTGATGAGCTTTACCTATACACCCTGTGTTCCTGTGCAACTTGAGCCCAATAAAAGCCTGTCAAGGCAAGGGTTGGGGTGCTCTCCCCTTGAGAGAGTGGCCGTGCCATCCCTTTTCCTCCACAGGACTCGGGAGTCCATGTGGATTTGTCTGGTCTCATCCACAATGCTGCGGACACTGTGGGCTGGTGTCTGCATCAGGGAATCACTGAGCGACAAACAAATCCTGTTTGCTCGGGAGCCTCTGAGCTTCCATAGGGCTCCCGCCTCCGTGCATCGGAGAGCCCAGCTTGCGAGAGGAGGAGGGAGAGTGGCGGCAGTCACTCAGGACTTGAGGTCTGACTGACAGACACAGAATGCCTGAGGGCCTTCTCCATGAGCTGCCACAACCCTAAAAGGGACACCTGTGCCGAAGGGACTCCCTTCCCGGGAACGAAGCCTCTGGCACTCGAAACTCTACACACTAACTTTTCTCATCGACTGACCCTTTTTCGGGGCACAGGAATAAGAAGGGCTCTGGACAGTCCCCCCACCCCACTGTGTGGCAAACTCACCGGAAACAGGGTCGTACAGTCTCAGTAGCAGGGAGAGCACCGTTGATTTGCCGGAACCGCTGGGGCCAACCAGTGCTGTTACGGACCCCGATGGGATAGAAAGGCTGAAATCCTGGAATATAGGCACCTCTGGGCGGGCCGGGTAGGTGAAATGCACATTCTTAAACTCCAAAGTGCCCTGGAAGCTTTTCTCGTTCAAGACAAGTCCCTCTGAAAGACAAGATGGAATACTAATTACTTCACGCAAAGACCAAGTCACCACTGACCTCAGTTCCCGCTTGTCTGACTGCAGATGACAGCCCCCCCCACCCCCCCACCCCCTGCCAGCTGGCCCTGGCGTCGGTGCTCTTGCTGGGCACGTCGGGAAGAGGCCTCTGTCTGGTGCTTGCCCTGAGCCCGCTCGGCACCCACGCTGTCCCAGGTGCTGCACAAGAGCTGTCCTGTTCGAGTCCCACAGCCCTGAGNAATTACTTCACGCAAAGACCAAGTCACCACTGACCTCAGTTCCCGCTTGTCTGACTGCAGATGACAGCCCCCCCCACCCCCCCCACCCCCCGCCAGCTGGCTGTGGCGTCGGGGCTCTTGCTGGGCAAGTCGGGAAGAGGCCTCTGTCTGGTGCTTGCCCTGAGCCTGCTCTGCACCCACACTGTCCCAGGTGCTGCACAAGAGCTGTCCTGTTCGAGTCCCACAGCCCTGAGAGGTGGAAATGACTGTCCCGGCCCCGCTCAGAGGACACTGTGGCTCAGAGACAACACCCTGCCCCAGCTGCCCAGTCCCAGGGTGAACACCCACCCTCCCCGTGCTCCAGCCTCTGTGGCTCGCTCGCTCCGGGCTGCTCCCATGGACTCTCTGTCGGTGTTTTGGGAGAACAATGATGCGCACGTGGGCACCACACAACACCCAAGGAGCCAGAGGGGGTCGGGGGTCTGTGCTGTCCTGGTACCACCCAGAGCTCACTTCCTCCAGCCCGTGATCCTGGAGAACGCTGGGGCTCACTAACGACCTAGGAGCCATGAGGGTGGGGAGTGGCTACCGCTCACAGCCACTACTCTGGAGCCCTGGCTTCCAGGGAAGCAGCTGATGAAGGGGATGGCTCCAGATGAGAGCATTAGTATCAGCAATCCCCCACCCCACATCCAAAAGCCAAGAAATTCAGAGGTTTTATATATGAGATGCCTCTTCCTCCTCTTCCGTCCCCCCTACAAACATCAAAGTCACTAAGAAAACTCATCTGGTGGTGCCCAGGGCCCTTCCTGTAGGCGCACCTGGGCTGCCATCCTGCGTCTGTGGCACCAAGTCACCTGCAGGGAGGTAGACAGCTGGTGGCAAAGCATGTGGTCAGCCCCGGGCTTTCAGAGGTGTCCCCGGGCCTGCCAGCAGCTGTCCTTCCTCTCTCACCGCCCATCCCTCTGATGACTCGTTCCCTGCCACTGGCGGGGATGATGTCCTCGTCATGCCCATCCTTCCCACAGAGGGCAGGAAGCAGCCTAACTGTCCAAAGCCACATTTGCTTAATCCCAGTGAAAAGGGGCGGACGCATTTCAGACCCACCGTTGAAAGGAAGCTCGGGCTTTCTCTCAATGAGCTCCCAGAGGCGTCCCCCGGCGCCCAGTCCTTTCATCAGCTCCGAGTAGAAAGAGCTCAGACCTGAGGGTGAGAAGCTGACATCCATCACTGGTGCCAGGAATCAGACAGCTGCGGCTCCCTTCCCACTGGAACCGGTAACAATTTGCTTCCAATATAAAACCTGTTACTTTCAAAACAGGACCAGAGGCAGCTCCCTGGAATCCACGTTCTGAATTCCCTGTGTCTCACAGCCTTGTCTTCCTTCAGCGTCTACTGCTCCCATTTCATTGATTTCTACTAAGGATTTAATGGTTGATCAGGAAGTCTACAGATACGGATGCCTTATTAATCAGCCACTGAGTTAAAATCACAGTGTCACAGAGAAGATTATACCTAGTCAAAAACAGCAATATAAATGAAATACGATGCTTATCTTATACTTAAAAGGAAAATATAATATCCCATATTCACTTTAAATTCATATCCACAAACACCAGACCTCCCTTTTAGGCACTCAAATGTTCAACTTTTACCAGGCCGAAAACCTGAGAAGGGATCTGGAAATGTTAAATATTCCAACTGTCTCTTCTTTTAAAAAAAAAAAATTTCATTTATTTTTAGAGAGAGGGGAAGGGAAGGAGAAAGTGGGATAGAAACATCAATGTGTGGTTGCCTCTCATATATCCCCTACTGGGGAACCTGGCCTGCAACCCAGGCATGTGCCCTGACTGGGAATCGAACCGGTGACCCTTTGCTTCACAGGCCCGCACTCAATCCACTGAGCTACACCAGCCAGGGCTCCAACCATCTCTTCTTAAGGCCTCTTTTATCCCATTGGGTGGGTCCTCTTTCGTTTTATTAATGGTTTCCTTCACTGTGCAGAAACTTTATAATCTGATGTGGTCCTTTTACTTTTTCTTTTGTTGCCTTTGTTCAGGGAGACATACCCCCAAATACTGCCAAGATTGATGTCAACGAGAGCTTTCTGCCCACATTGTCTTCTAGGGGGTTTCATGGTTTCAGGTCTGACATTTAAGTCTTCAATATATTTTATTTTTGTATAATATGTGATGTAAGAAAGTGATCCACTGTTTAAATCTTTTTTGCATATATCTATTCTGTTTTCCCAACACCATTTATTGAAGAGACTGTCACTTCCCCATTGTATATTTTTGTCTCCCTCGTTAGATTAATTGACCGTATGATTGTGGGTCTACTTCTGGGCTTTCTGACTTGAACAAACATTTCTCCAAAGAAGACATACAGATGGCCAACCAACATGAAAAGATGCTCCACATCACTACCTATCGAGGAAGTGCAAATCGAAACCACATGAGCTGTCACACATGTCAGAGTGGCTATTACCCAAAAGTCAACAAATAGTAAGTACTGGATAGGATGTGAAGGAAGGAGAACTTGTGAGCACTGTTGGTGGGATCATGGAATGGTGCAGCCACTGAAACAGTATGGAGGGTCGTCAAAATATAAAAAATACAGAATACCAAATGACCCAGCAATTCCACTTCTGGGCATTTATCCAAAAAGAATGAAAACAGTAGTAATACAAAAAGATACGCACACACCTATGTGAATTACAGCATTATTTGCAATAGCCAAGATATGAAAGCATCCTAGGTGTCCGCTGATAGATGAATGGATAAAGAAGCTGTGGTATATATTCACAATGGAATATTATTCAGCCATAAAAAGGACAAAATTTTGCCACTTGTGACAACATGGACGAACCTGGAGGGTATTATGCTGAGTGAATAAGTCAGATAATGACAAATACTATATGATTTCGCTTCCATGAAGACCAGAGGTAGTTTTTCTCAGGTGAAGCAGTATGGAGAAAAGGGGGTCGGGGGAGAGGAGCGACTGAAAAAAGACAAATGGGCTGTGGCAGAAAACCTGAGATTAGGGAGCTGACAGCACACAAGCGTGGAATGTGAACAAAAAGGCCACAGAAAGGGAAGTGGTGGCAGGCAAATGCACTCTGAGGGGGGGACATAAGACTTCAAGGAACGTGACCTGACAGGTGTGGGGCCCTACAGCCCAGCAGGCCCAACCCAGGGGATGGAGAGGAAAGAGCAACCCCGCCGTCGTGGGTCCTCCCGCCTGACCCTCCTGCTTCTCAAACCACTTGGCCCCTGGAATGTCTTCATCGGGTTTCTTCAAACCAGCCAGAACCCCAATGCTGCTCTTAGGGGACTCTCGGAGCCTGGGCCTAGAAGCTGTCCTCACCTGTCCACAGGTGAGGTGTCTAAGGCATAGCCTCTACCTTTAACCAGTAGATACAAAGTTCCGGAAAACAGAAATCTCACGCTGAGGTGGGGCTCTCAAGTTCCATCAATCAGACCTCAGGCTACTTATCTAACCTTTCCACCATGGTTTTCAGAGAAGAAGAAAAACAGAAAAGCATGAAATCATTCGCCCCTTGCTGGCTGGGGAAGCAGGAAAGGTGCTGAAACGTCACAGACTTCACGCAGCTCAGCCTCCCTTCACCCAGGCGAAGACAGAAAAAGCTGAACTCAGAGTCTCAGGAAAAGCAAGCCATTCTGTCTCAAGCACCTTCTAATCTGTACGTTTCGACTGTTCATTAGTTTTGGACAAGGTCGCCTTTGCACAAAAGGACTTTTATTCCCCAGCCACCTGCCAATCATGCAACAGTCCCTTCCACAGGCCTGTGGGCTCCCTGTGTGCACACCTGTCCAGTGCCGTCTTTCCTCCTCCCCACGTTCATTCTGTGAGCAAAGTCACCAGCTTTGCAGGTTGGAAGACACTGTGCCCGAGTGGCCCTGAGCTCAGTGAGTGACAAGTGGCCTCCAAAAATCCTGAACTTCCCAACTTTGCCTCTGTGGGGGGATCACACTCATATCCTTATTTTTTCTTTCAAAGTCAAGTTGGAATGACTTTCTAGAAAATGTTTTTTTTTCTGGGGAAGTTAATTGCTGAGAGATGGAGTAATAGGAAAGTTAAGTTTTTGCTCCAGAAACTAGACCCTGACATTCCATTTGTAACTCCCTGAGCCTATTTAGAGTACATACCTACAATGCTTAGTCCAACCCAGAAAGTGTATAGCATGAAGGAAGAGAGCTCGCCCACGGTCATGTGGGCACTGCCCATCAGCAGCCCTCCTTTGTACAGGACAGAAAGCACAATCAGGTTCCCGGAGAGCCCCGTCTGTCGAAGGAGGAAAACACAGAAGTCAGGGGGGCACTGGAGACCCCAAGTGCAAAAAGCATTAAAATGGTCTATAATGTCCTCTCTGCGTTTAATTATCACAGCAAGATTTTTCCAAAGTATTACGTTTTTATCTAAATTTCAAACAAAAATACTTCTGAAATATTGCAATATTGAAAGAAGGAATCTCATCAGCACGGAAACCTGGAAGGTAAGTCACCCATCGGATTCCTGTTTTACTCTGCTCAGTTTGCAAAGGAAAAACTCGTATCAGGGATTCGTTCCCTAACTGGAGGCAATACACACACACAGCCAGCATGTGCGTTTGTATGCTCTCACGTGACACACTGGGCAAAGATGGGACCTCTGGCCCACCTCGGCCTGGTGGGATGGGTGGTCTCTGGTAAGCGCTGCCTCCTCCGGGCCTCTGTTTCCCTATCTGTTGACTCTCGGCCATTACTCAATCACCTCTAAAGCTGTTTCCGGTTTGAACGTATTATGAATTTGCCCTCATGGTGACTTTCTAGTTCGGTGTCTAATTTGAGTTCCTTGTGATCCATTTTTCTAGACTTCCTTCTGGAAATACATGAGGTTCTCCTGGTTACTCCTCAGTGGGTCTCACACTGCCTGCATCAGAATGACGCGGAGGAGCTGATACAGCAGGTATCGCTGCTCCCCGACTCCGCCCCCTGCGGAGTGTCTGATCCGGTAGCTCCGGAGCAGAGCGGAGAGTCTGCACGTCTCCGTCTCCGCAGCTCCAGTGGGGCGGCTGCGGCAGGTCTGGACCATGCTTTGAGGGACAGTGCCTCGTCCCTTCCTGTTGGGTCTCCCCACCCATCCATTGCCTTTTTTCTAATTCCATTTTCTTGTTTTCCTCTTCTTTCACAAAAAATATTTTTAGGAAGGCAATTCTTAGTCTCAAGGCAGAATAGAATCATTTTTTATTCATGGCAAGAGTCACAGAGTAAAATCTCTCCTAATCGTAACATCTACCTTTCTCACTCTTTCCAAAATGATGTACTTACAGCTCCGAAGAAGCCAGCCCGAGCGAAGGCCTCTTTCCTTGCTAGCTGCAAGACATAGTCCACTTTGCTGTTGTATTTCTCTATTTCAGTGCTTTCCTTCCCAAAAGCTCGAACAGTTCTTATATTTCCAATACGTTCCTCAGCTAGCTGGGAGAATAACAGAACCGTTTCAGGGGGAGCAAGGACACATTCCAAGATTGCTAGAGGCACGATTAAAAGGTGACTCTCATTTTTAAGACACTATCGATGGAAAGGGGCTTGTATACACGACTAAGTCAAAAAGAGACTGCGAAGGATATAGAGAACAATCTTAGTTTTGGAAACACAGATCTATACATGCACACATCCCATACAAAGGTCGAAGAAAGATAAACAGGAGGGGAGGCAGTTGGACACAGAATATATCTTTACTCAGAGGAAAGAATATTAAAAGGACTGAGTCCAAAATGTTAATAGTAATTGAAAGGCGGGATTATGCATGTTATTTTTCCTCTTTATATTTTCAAATAGAACCATTCATGGTTTTTGCAATATAAAAATGTAACGATTATTATTAATTTTTTGAAAGGCAACACTGGACAGCAGTGCAAAGCTGCCCTTATTAATTCATGAGGAACAGAGCGTCGTCCACAAAGTGTTTTGGAAAAATGATTAACTTTTTCGTTCTACTGGAAATAATGATGGCAAGAAGTAAGAAATCCACACGTGTTCCAAGTTAAGTTGGGCCTATGTGACGTGTGGGCAGTAATCCAGTCTACAAGGCAGAGTATTGTCGGTGTCTAGGACCCTAGGGTGAAACTAAGGAGAAGTAGGGGCTTTTGGAAAAGCTGATCCCTTGGGGTCTGCCCACTGGTGCCACGGCACCGGGCTCACTCAAGCCCACTGGAGACGGTGCCAGGGAAGGGCCTGTACCTGAGTGGCTTGCGCCAGGGAATCCTGAGTGACTTTGGTCAGTTTCCGTAGATACCGTCCATAAATCACAGCGAGGATGGATATTGGAGGCACCACACTCAAAACAAAAGTTGCCAGATGAGGTGAGACAAAAAACTGTCAAAAACAAAAGCCGGAAGGTTTTCGTTACACAGAACAGCAAGAAACTCTCAGTACGTACTGTAGGTGAGCGGGTGTTTCCGTGAGCAGACAGGCCTGAAGGCACTGTCTCAGTGTTATACGCCTTGCACTGGGGGACCTTTCCAGACATCGTCAATCTTCATAAAACCCGCGAGTCTTCAGTGTGCCACACAGCAGTGATGTGACCAGTCGAGAGCTGCTGAAGACAGGGTGGAAGTATTTTACCCTCTGTGCTGCACCACAGCTGGTCCAACGCTGCGTACACGAGGCCCCACCGCTCAGCAGCAGAGAAGGCGGAAGCAGGGCAGGAGCGAGGGAAGGAGGCCCATCCTGCCCACGCTGCCCGGGCCACACCGGGAATTCTGTGTTCAAGTCTGGACCATGTCAAGGACACTGAGCCAGGGCAATGGGTCCCACTAAGGTGACCAAGCTGGCAGAGACCCAAACACCTGCATTACGTGACAGATGAAAGCAATGTGGGGGAGGACGTAACTGACAATGGAAGGACAGTTCTGGTGGTTTCCACGGCTCAGTGAGTCTGAGCTCATCCTAAGGAGGTGCTTCCTAACAGCTGGCGTTGCTCAAAGAAGGAATAGCCGGCTTCTAGAAGCCACATGGTGGGGTTTCCTGACACCCCTGCAACGTGGCGACTGTGTTTTAAACAGTACTAGCATCTCTTCACCAAATTATGAAAATCTGCCAAATCTCAATTGCACAGAGAATAGTACAATCAGTACAGGGCTGTCCCAAAATGCTGAGAAAATGCTGCAGACTGAAATGTAAAGGAATGGAGAGAACCACCAATCATGCATCCGTTTACTCATTCGACAACTTGTTACTGAGTGTCTGCCTGCAGCAAACACTCCCAGGTGCCCAGGAGAGAAATGACCTGCGTGGAGTTCCACCCAAGGGGAGAGGAAAGCCGACAGGTAGAGAAGCAGCAGATGAAAGAGAGGGAATAACTTCAGGCGTCGTGTGGTCTGAGAAGTGCAAGAGCACAAAGGCCCGAAGCAGGAATGGTTGGCGCGGAGCAGAGAGGGTCCCAGTGCAGCAGGCCCTGGGACAAGGGTCACCACGGCAGGGGCAGAGCGCGACCAGGGCAGGCCTGACAGTCTGGGCCTGACTGCACCTGAGCCCCAGTGAACCAGGCACACGGGGGTCCTCTGCAGTGGGGCGGGAGAGTCCTTCGGGGTTCCCCAGCGCCTGTGTGGTCTGTCTCAGAACCCCCTTGAGTAATAAGCTTCTGAAGCTGAACGCAGGGTCCGGTCACCGCAAGGAATGCCGCAGGGGCAGGGACGCACACCCGGATGTTAGGGCGGAAGATCCTGCGTCTGAACTGCAGAACTGGCAGCCCGGTACAGACATCCCTCAGTTCTTGTGAGCAGGCTCACCGTGAACCCGACCCAAGGAGCTCTGCGGGAGAAGCAAAGCGCACCCCTGTTCCTCCACAGCTGAAGACCCGGCCCCAGGGGGTGCCGGCTGAGGAGGCCTGTGATGGGCTGAATGTTGGTGTTCCCCCGAAAGTCATGTGCTGAACCCCCAATCCCCCTGGGGCTACATGAGTCAGGTATTTTATCCCTTGTGGGGATGGCGTCCTTAAGAAAGTAATTAAGGTGAAACAAGGTTATAACGGTGGGGCCTTGACCCAACAGGATTGCTGTCCTTAAGAGAACAGCCTCCAGAACTATGAGAACTGCATCTCCTGCTCGAGCGGCCCAGTCTGTGGCACTTGGTTATTCCAACCCGAGCCAAGACAGGCCCTTTCCCGCCAGCCAGCTGAACTACGCTAACTGTCACCAAAAAACGTCCTCGGCTCTCCCGAGCCCCAGAACTACTGATGCCTAGATGTGAGGCTCTAACGCAGGAGGCGTCTTCTTTCAGAGCCGTGCTCCTCTCTTGGCTGGGAAAACGTGAGATGTCAAAGCTGTTTTCCGTGCCGTAAGCCACATTTAGAGGCTCACGCTGGCAGCGTGTTGTTCTGCTCTGGTCTAAGTGCTATGGGGCACAAAACCCCCAAGATTTGCCACTTGTGAGGAAGGGTCAGTCCCAGTCCTCATTCTGGAGTCTAGGACTACGCTGTGGAAGTTGGTAGCCTCCCATGGTTGCTGGGCACTTGAAATGTGGTCAGTGTGACTGAGGAACTGAATCTGTAGTTTCATTTAGTTTCAGCTAATTAAAATAAAAATTTAAGAACCCATGCTCCGTTTCTATTTAAGTCATTGGTTGAATTGTCAGTGTGTTTGGAAAACTTGGTGTGGCGATCTACTTTTTCAAGGGCAAATTTTATGAAATCTAAATACAGATCAAGTATTTCCAATGAAAATCTAACATCTGGGTTGAGATGGTTTGTAACTATTCAAATACACACTGGGTTTTGAGATTTTAATATGAAAAAATAATATAAAATACCTGACTCATAATTTTGTATTAATTACACGTTGAATTAATTATAAAATACATTATTAAGTAAAATACATTAAAATGAATCTCATCTTCCTTTTTGCTCTTTAAAAAGTGGCTACTGGGAAATTTTAAGTTGTGTAAGTGGCTTGCATCCCGTTTCTAGGGATCAGCAGCATGGGTCTAAGGAGGTGCATGGTTTGTGGAAGCCAGGCAAGCAGGGGGCGGGCGCTCAGGGCACACTGTTAGGAAAGGAATGAAGGCTGGGGGTGGAGGGAGTGCCCCCTGGAGGAGGGCAGACCTGCCTCTGTGTCCAGGAGGATGGAGTTGGTCTTCCTTCCTCTTGAGCCCCAAGATGGCAGGGTAGCTTCGCTGCCTTCGGGGGAGGGTGGGTGGCCTCCTGTCTTTTCCCTCACCCACTGCTCAGCACCCAGGGGTGGCTGCCACCTGTTGCCCTTTTCCGCCTCCCTGCATTCTCAGAAAACCCAGGCCACAACGTAATCTTTTCTAAGGCCAACAGCCATTTTTGCAGATAAGATCTCATTCTGGGGAAATGGCGGTGCCCGGGGCAGTGGGAAGAAGCTCTCTCTCTGGGGCCCTGCAGCCTCTGGGGCTGCGCTTTGGGCCAAGCGGCTGCAGAGGGATCCGGGCAGCTCACCCGAGCTCGGCTCACACCTGAGCGGCCTGGCGCAGGCCAAGGACTGACGAGGGGGTCTCAGGGCCAGCTGGGCCCACGTACCATCATGCCAATACCGACAGAGGCCTGGGCTCCGGCCCTGAACCCATCCGAGAGGTTTTCAGTCAGCGAGTGCCCCAGGAGTGCGGTGTCCGAGGAGAGGCGGTTAATCAGCTCTCCCGTGCGAGTCTTGTCAAAGAAAGCAACCTCCTGCCTCAGAATGGAGGAGAAGAGCGAAGCTCTCAACCTGTTCACAATGCGCTGACCTGCAAAAGCAAACAGAAACGGCATCGACTGGTGTCCGGACTCCTGATTCCCAGCAGCCTGGCCCGATGTCGCTGCCCCTCCTCTGCTGCAGCCTTGGGGGACATCTGGTGCCCTACTGACCCCTGGGGCACAGACTCGCCTGTGCCCTGGCAGATGGACAGGCAGGTGCTAGTAACGCTTAGTAACTGCAGACTGTGGATGCTGGGGAGAGGCTAGTGATGAGGTCAACATAACGTGACCGAGATTCTCAAAGCACATCATTTACAAAGAAGTTTTACTACATTAAGTGCTCAAAAATTAATTGCGTTCTTCCTTGGCAACCCTTTTCGGTATTGAACTTTCAAATAGTAACAACTGGTTACTCATCAACTGAGCATTTATTTTATTAGCTAAATGGCAAGCAACCGACTTAGAGCCGGGCGTCCCGTGCTCAGCCCTTGCTATGGGAGTCACCTGTCTGCTAACAGGCCGGCCCGACACAGACCCAGTGTAAAGCCACCGTGCAGCTCCTACTACAGGGGGAGTGAAGCCTGGGGCAGCTCCCGAAAGAGGCCCCCCAACTCCGGCCTCCAGAGTGCAGGCTTTGTTCTCAAACCTCCCAGAAAACACCACTCAACTCCCATTCACGGAGAAGGAGAACTGAGAAGAGAGCACTTGATCTAAAACACTTCTCAGCTCCCACGTCCGGCCAGCATCCCCACGGAATGTGATGCAGAAGAGAGGAGAAGGCTAGGGCGTGGGGCACGTGATACCCGCACGGCTCCCCTTCACATTCTCTGGGAGACCCCAGGACGAGGGGCCCCCTCACCTGAGGTCTGCATGAGGTAGATGCGAACAGCGTTGGCCGCAGCACCGCACAAGAACACGCCGCTGAGCACCAGGCAGAGGCGGGTCAGGCTGCTGCTGCAGTCTGCCGTGGGGTTGGTGTAGATGATGTCGATGATCCTCCCCAGGCAGAAAGGGGCAGACATGGTGATGACACTGGACATGGCCAGGAATCCAACCGCGACTGGAAAACACAGGCAACTCTCAGGGTCAAAGGGGCGGGGCGCTGAGACTTTCCTCCCTCTGGCTCCCAGACCCCCGAGTAAATGGAAGGACCAGCAGGTTCCAGGGCCAGAGGGAGTAGGGTAACTGTAGCGAGGGCCCAATCTTACCCTGAACCCTGGAAAACAGTGGCCTGCATCACCCCAATCTGAGCACCCCCTCCTTGCTAGGAGCAAGGCTCCAAAATTCTGTTGGGCTTTCCCTTCTGCCTCTTGATCTGCCTGTTCATCTTAGACAATATTTTTTTGCCTACACTCCTGCTCTTCATCATTATTCCCTGGCATCTAAATGTGTCTCAGCTCATAGATCACATTATGCAGGTAAAGCTCTTGCTTCTGTCTAGTATTTCGAAATACACTTTGGAGAGCAGTCGCAGGCATTCATCACACACGTGTTGTGTCCTTAATATTATTGCTTTGGGGAATAGAGCAGCAGAGTATCAGCCCGACATGAAAACAAGGAAGAACTCAACTGTTCACACACCCCAAAAAGGGGAGAGAGTCTTATTTTAAAAAAAAAAACAACAAAAGGAAATACTGGGAATATCCAGTCAGGAACAGCACACATCACAGACAACTGCTACCATAATCAGAGGGACACAAACCACAAAGACATGGCCCCCTTCCACCAGCAGGGTTGGTGGAGGTCAGAGGTGGACGATGCGCCAGCTGGTGAGCTGTGGGAAGAGGCACTTATACTGTTCATGGGAGCGCGAACAGTGTCATTGCAATTGGTAGCGATGTGACTGCCTTGGTCGAAATGTAAATGCATGTTCCCTCTGACCTAGCAATTCCGCCTCTATGAATTTAACTGATACCCCCCAGTGTGAGTTTGCAAAATTGGACATTCCAGAATTTTCAGTACAGTATTGGTCATCCCAGCAAAAGACTCAAAATATCCTAATTAGGCGGAACAAGGTAAATCATTCATGGAGCATTTCTTTTATAAATACTATGGAGTCTTCGAAGAGGACACAACTGTAGGTATTGACATGAGCAATCTACCAGGATTGCAGTGTTGGTGAAAAAAGTCAAGGACACAGACGTCAACATTTGAGGGGCTCTTTCTTTGGTTTTTCAAACAAAACACACACCCAGAACATCTTGGAAGAGTGGCAAGAAGCAAGCAGCACAGGCCCCTTCCTCAGAGTGGTGCGGGGTGACTGGTGGGCCGGGTATGTGACACCAGGAACCTCTTGAGTTCGATCCTCTCCGGACCCAGTTAGTGCTGCCCTTAGAGAGTCAGTGGCCAGCGAGGTTCCCAGGGGACACGGCAGGGACTGAGTTCCCAGAGACGGGGGTTCCCAACACCCTGCAAACAGCCGTTGCTTCTGTTTGCTTGGCCTAAGGGTATTATTTTTATGTAACCTCAATAAAAACACTACAGAGTAAACTCGGGCCGACCGGTTATTTAGCTGGCAAACAGAGCTCTGGGTGAGATGTGAACCTTTTAAGCAGGGAACATGTCCCACAACCAGTCTCTTTCTTGAGATGGTCTACGACCTCTCCTCCATCAGGCCTGCTCTGCCTGGTATCAAACACAGGCACCCAGCGCTGCCTGCCCCACCCCCCCTTCTTCCTTCTGCGGGCACATCCACCTTCGGGCTTTCTAAATGTTTCACTTGTTTACTGTCTATGTGTCTGCGAGGACATAAAAGGTTTCTGTGCGTTCACTGCTGTAACCCCACTGCTTACAGAGACAGGCACATGATAAAAGCTGAATAATGAACTAATGAATGAGTGAACTGAATTTTGATGGTGGAGGCATACAAGTGTCAAAGTTCTGATGAATCAATAAATTGAACCTTGAATGAATAAATTGAACTTTGAATGAATGAGCAAATTGAACTTTGACAAGGGAGGCATAGAAGCGTATCAGACCAAAGTTCTTCAACAGCCTAATTAGGGATGTAAGATCTAGCAGCTCAGAAAGTGCAAGTGAAAGTGACTTGACTCCTTTGCACACAGCCAGAAAGTCTACGGCTCTGGCTTAGAATCCCATAATCACAACTTCACTAAATAATGTGAACCCAGCCAAGGCCCATTTCATCTTGTTTTAAGAACTGGGGTCTTGTTTTCAGGTGCCAAGAAGGACCGTAAGCCCAAAGGGCGGGGAAGCTGTCTAGCTCTGGGTTCTGCAGGACACGCCCGGAGGAACTGGCGGGCTCCAGAAACAGGTGTCCTGGTGAGCTAGGGATTGACCCAAAAGCCTTGGGTTTCATCTTTCACTGGTAATGAACCTTCCAAGTCTGTCTGCTCTTTTGCAGAAACGCGGCCAAAAGTGTGACCTGCATGAGGTCTGTGAAGACCCCTCTCGCCCTCCTTTCTCTGGTTCTGAATCAAAGTCATGATTCCAAGAGCAGAATCTGTGTCTCATGAATGAAATGTCCCGTGATTTTGGTTCTCAAAACTAGTTCTTACAGTTTGATAACACAAAGAGGAAGGAACTTAGCTACTTCCAAACTCATTCCAAGATAACCCCTCACTTTTTTCCCCATTTAATTTTTTTAAAAAAAGATGATCAGCTTGTTTTCTTGCCATCTACCTCTTTCCTCCTACAGGATGACTGTAGGCAAAGGTAAAATAAAAGATTTGTTCAGCTTTTGGTGGATCTTGTTAATCCAAGTTTTCTTACATATTATTGCCTTTGACATCAATGATTTTCAACTTGTACCATAACTATCTCAGACTCCTCCCTAAACTCAACAAGCCAGGCATCCTGCAACCTGAAATTTTCTCCACAGTTAAGTCTCTTGCTTGCTCCTATCCTATACTGAAGGGACCTCGGCAACTTCTGCTGTCTCTTGACAGATAGTTTAAAATATCTTTGTTACCTTTTTCCTACTGAATTATGGCATCTGGTGAAAGAAATATCCTTCAAAAGAAAGAGGAAAGAGGCCCTGGCCGGTGTAGCTCAGTGGATTGAGCACAGGCTGAGAACCAAGGAGTCACTGGTTCAGTTTCCAGTCAGGGCACATGCCTGGGTTGTAGGCCAGTTCCCTAGTGGGGGTCACATGAGAGGCAACCAACCACACATTGATGTTTCTCTCCCTCTCTTTCTCCCTACCTTCACCTCTCTCTAAAAAATAAATATAATCTTTTAAAAAAGAAAGAGGAAAGAAAATGTAAAATGCAGATTGTTGGGAGAAGGGACAGCTATGTCCGCTGCCATTTAGGGCCGAGAGACAAGGCACCAGGAGTCCGGGCACCACCTGAAACATTTGATGTGGATTACCTTTCTCCACCCTTCCTACGCCCTCACCATTCTGGGTTTTTCAGAAAGGAAACCCACGTGCAGACAGGTGAGGAAGCTTACCCAATGCCACCCAGTTCTTGTAATACAGAACCACATTCTGAGAACCAGGCCTTCCTCGTCTTCCAAGAAATGTGGGAAGACGAGGTCTGTGAGAAAAAGCACAGACCTAGCCTGGGAGTTAGGGCAGCTCAGGGGGCAGAAAGGCTGCAGGGCACGGCTGCATAGGACCTCACCGAGCACAGGGGAGGGAACTGAAAAATAGAGTGAAAAGCTAGCAGGTTCTAGATTACACAGCAGATTACGGAACTTGCGGCAAAACAAGCTAGAAAAGGGCCTTAGGTTCTGGAGTGACAGTCAGATTTGCATTTGAAACAATCCGCTCTGGCTGCAGCGAAACGAAGGGAGAGGACTAGAGGCTAACACAGGCAGACAGATGGACAGTTAAAACACTGTTCTGGCCAGGTGAGGGGGAGCTAGGGTGAAGCAGGGTGAGAGCAAAGGAGATATGTCCGAAGTTGGGACTAGCAGGCAGTCCCAACTTCTGACACCTGGCTGTGTGACCGTGAGTCACTCAACCTCTCTGTGCTTCAGTGTCTTCGTCTGTAAAGTGGCAATAAAAATACTAGGTCCCTGATGGAGATGTGAGCAGGAAGTTAAACCCACATGTAAAGCACCTGGAGCACTGCCCAGTGCCTAGTAGGCGAGAAACATGGGCTATTACCTTTATTACTGTTGTTATGGCAAGGAGTCAAGAATGACCACACACCTGGCTTTAGCAAAGGCTTTCACTCAGCGGTCCCACTTCGAGAGAAGGGAGAGAGGAAAGGCAGCTCCAGGTAACTCTGGTGTTTAGTCACGTTCAATGTTCAGGTGTCTGGGGGGCCTTCTGTGGATGTGGGTGGATATCATAGAGAACACAGCAACAGAGGATCTAGCTGTGCAGGTTAGAGGCCAAAGGGAAGGAGCCTGGCATCTAGGCTGGGTGAGAAAGGAAGTGGAAACACCAGGAGCTGAGAGACTCGCGGGAAGCAGAGTGCAGGAAAGGTCTCCAGCCCGCGGAGGAAGCTGCGGGGCACAGACTGGATCTGCTGGGGAGCAGATCTGGTGCAAGGCTGAGCTGCTGGCGTGTGCCCACAACCGCGCAGTTTGTGCCACGGTGCCAACAGGGAGGGCGGCCACGGGCTCCAGCACTCGCTATCCAGTGGTCATGTTGTGGGAGCCTCCTATGTAATTTAAAGTCTTTTAGCTGCCACATTAAAAAGAGTGAACAGGAAGAATTCATTTTAGTGACACATTTTATTTGACCCACTATATCCACAGTACTAATTAACATGTAATCAAGAGTTTAAAAAGTAGTGATATTTTACTTTTTTCATACTAAGTTCCTTCAAAATCTGGTGTATGGTTACACTTCCATCAGTGCTGCCCAGCACCCTGCACAGCTTGGAGTGGCCCTGCGTTCTATGAAATTCCCATGCCCAACATCCCTGGCTCTCCGGAGCTGTCTCTGTTTCAAAGGCTCAGCCCCACTGTCCTTGTACAACCTTCACCCTGACTTGGGCTTCGGGAAGCTATCGTTCTAAGCACTGCCCATCATCGCCTGGCTTACTGCACCCACTGGTTTAAAGTCTATTGAGGTCACTTCACGGTCTGGCATCGTAAAATATAATGACAAATTCAGCAAAAGCTCCTGGCAGGCATTAGGTTCTAAGAATGGCCCTAATCTAAAAGCACATAAGCCCTTATCAGGAATTTCAGTGAGAGGTACCCTCACGGCGGGGGTGGGGGTGGGGTGGGGGTGGAGGGGTGGAGGCAGGGCTGTGTACCTTCCAGTTTGACTAGGAAGTTGCCTGGGACGTGTGGGGAGAACAGGCTGCCTCTGTACCCAGAGGCCCGGTACAGAGAAGAACCGTAGGGTATAGGCCTCTGTACCCACAAGAACTTCCCGGTTGGCAGCATGGTTCTAGTCTTGCAGGACCCTAAGGGCCCACAGCACACCCCAAAGGCCCAACTTTATACACGATGCCCCCAGCCTGACTCCCTGGGGTGGTCAGACACCCCAGCAGCTTCTATCTGCCAGGTGCAGCAAGAGGGCTCGGACCAATTACTCCTTATCCCATCAGTCCACACGGCCTCCCGGAGAGTCCCTTCATCTTTTAAGACTCCTCTGGCCAAGGTGATAAGATGCAGAATTATCAGAAAAGAAAGGCTGGAGAGCCACCTGGCAGGCCCCAGCTGCAGGAAGACAGCTGCAAATTCCCACACACCGTGAGGTGAGGTGCGGGGAGAAGGGGCAGAGGGGCTGGGAAAAGAGAGGATGCCCACATCACCTGTAAATGATAGGATGCATGATGCTCCACACGCATCTGTAAACATTCCAGTGGGTTTTTAAGTTTCTAGTACAAACGACTTCAGATGAAAGTCTCCTGGTCACACAGTTCAGGTGGTATGTTTGCAAACTGAAGCTGCTGAAAACATTATTATTCAAGTGCATAGCTGAATTAAAAAAAAGATTTTTGTATTTGCTTTTCTCAAAATTAACAAATTAAACGCTGGAACTCCTTCAACTCAGCTTTCTTTGTTCTGTTGATTAAAAAGAAAATAGGCACAAACACACAGCTGCCCTCTCTCCACCACTTTAATCCGATGTGCCAACATCTGGGGCTGCTATTATGATGATAAGTTACAAATTAATGACCCCTCACTTCCTCTTAATCCCACTAATGCCAACATCCAGATTAGCTTCCAAATACATATAATGACTTCTGAGGAAACCATATGTCCTAATAAGTGTTTCATCAGATTTCCTCACAAGATACAGTATGTATTTATCACATGTTTTAGAAGTTAAAAGAATTAGCTGGTGTACCCCTCCACACCATGCCCCTCTCATTTCTCGCAGAATGAATAAAAACTTCATTCTCTAAAAAAAGAAAAAAAGTTAAAAAAATTAGTGTGCAACCCCAGACTTATCCTCCAGTTTTATGTTCACAATTATTCGGTGTGGCATCTTAAGGTAGCTCCCCTTCTTAAAATAAAAGGAGGCACAGCCTCGTTTAAGGCTGTCACCTCAACACGTCAGCATGGCAGGACCTATGGGGACACGGTAAGAGGGCCCAGGGCTGACGGCCAGAGAGGCAGGGCTGGGCTACCCAGGAGGGCTGAGCATGTGCGGCACCCGAAAAGCCTGACACCCCGAGAATCTTGACATTTAATATTTCAGAAACCAGACAAAACCGGGTGTGTGGACACTTACTCTGATTTGCATGCAGAATGGTGGCCACATCCGGTGGCACTCAGAGTCCCTCACTCGAGACCTCACCTGCGCCCGGTCCCACCATCAGTTGCTCCTTCATCTAAGGCCCCTGGAGCCCCTGCCCTGGCCCACACTGAAGACTGGGGAGGGAGAGAGGGGCAGAGAGAGCCACTCTCTCAAGCAGGTTGGTTGGTGAGAGCTTCTCTTGCCATTTTCCTTTTTTTGGTAAGTCAAACCTGTATGACTTCATTTTTCACATTCTTTTGTTTACTGTTTTAAATTTGTATTGATTTTTTTCTTGTGTGTGTGTGTGAGAGAGAGAGAGAGAGAGAGAGAGAGAGAGAGAGAGAGATGGATTTGTTGTTCCACTACTTGATGCATTCACTGGTTGTTTCTTGTTTGTGTCCTTCCCCGGGGATTGAACCCACCACCATGGTGTATCAGGCCAACACTCAAATCAACTCAGCTACCCGTCCAGGGCTTCAAAACTTTCTTCCAAAAGAAAGAAACATCTTCATTTCCAACAAAATCTACATACAACCAAGCAATGAAGTAATTCCCTTTATACCTCAGTGAGACTAAGACTCCCCCCAAACTTGAACAGGCAGCCAGAGGCAAAGCATTCCCACTGTAACCGCCCTCCTCCGCAGCACCAAGCTGCTGGAATCACAAATCACTTCCTAGGAGGAATGTCCTAAGGCAGTGGTTCTGCAGCGAAGAATGTGGGTCCCCACGGGTGTCAGGTGTTGCAGGTGACAGCCTCCCAGGTCCTTTCCAGGTCTTCAGCACAGCTGCGGTTTTGTCTCTAATCACGTGATGATCTCACTCCTGCCCCCCCTCCCCCCACTACGCTGGAAGTCCCAGCAGAAAGCAGAAACCAGAAGCCAGGTTTCTTTCTGTTCACCATTGTAACCCCTAGGGCCTTACACACAGCTAAAGAAATGGAGAGTTTGAGAAATCTAAAAAAAATTGCACTTATACATTTCTCTAATTATGGCTAAAAATGAGCTATAGAAAAACTTCCGTCTCTGGATTCTGTTTCTAAAAACGTCCATTTTCTTTTAAAAATGACTCGCTTATGACTTAGGTGGGTTGTGAGCGACAGTTTCTCAAAACTTCTGGAGGTCACAGATCACTCTGGAAGGGGCAAAGTAACCCCCTACTTATGTCTCATGGAGGTAGAAGCACTGAGACAAATTGGGGAGGTTAAGATTGCTTTTGCTTCACATGGNTGCGGTTTTGTCTCTAATCACGTGATGATCTCACTCCTGCCCCCCCTCCCCCCACTACGCTGGAAGTCCCAGCAGAAAGCAGAAACCAGAAGCCAGGTTTCTTTCTGTTCACCATTGTAACCCCTAGGGCCTTACACACAGCTAAAGAAATGGAGAGTTTGAGAAATCTAAAAAAAATTGCACTTAAACATTTCTCTAATTATGGCTAAAAATGAGCTATAGAAAAACTTCCGTCTCTGGATTCTGTTTCTAAAAACGTCCATTTTCTTTTAAAAAATGACTCACTTATGACTTAGGTGGGTTGTGAGCGACAGTTTCTCAAAACTTCTGGAGGTCACAGATCACTCTGGAAGGGGCAAAGTAACCCCCTACTTATGTCTCAGGGAGGTAGAAGCACTGAGACAAATTGGGGAGGTTAAGATTGCTTTTGCTTCACATGGCAAAAACATTGACTGATAAACTTGCCTAAAGCAAATGATGTTTTAAAATTAATGTAAATACAAAATACAAAAATAGCGATGTCTTTGGCTAGAGTTAATTTCCAATAATGAGCGACGGGGAAAACCCGGCTGGTTTTGAGAATGCTGACAGAGCCAAAGAGGAACAGACCCGAATTTCTAGGGAGACACCGCTCCCCTGGGTAACGTGTGTCAAGCTAACCAAACCAACATAAAGCGGATCTTCAAACTGGTGCCCAGCTTCAAACTGGAAAGGCTTAACCATTCCACTTCGAGGCGAGCGTCCCGTCCGGCACTTCTCGGTACAACTCCCCCAGGGAAAAAGGCCACCCCCTCCCTCCTCTCGGTGCTGCCCAAGGTCCCGCACTGTCCCCCGCTGGAGGCCCCGGGACCACGCGCTCTGGAAGGGGTGCTGGCTGGCAGAGGGGAAAGTAGAGGGCGAGGACCGGAAGGGCCCTACCTGCCAACCTCCGGCGTTCGGGGTACGCCAGCCCCAGGAGCTTCCGGGCCTCCGAGCGCCGGGCCGCCGAAGGGCGCAGCCGGGAGTCGTCTTTAGGATCGGTCGCGGCCGCAGGCAAAGCCGGTCCGCGCCGCCTGGCGTCGCCCCCGGCGTCGCGGGCGAGGGCAGGGCCGCCAGAGAGCACGGAGCGCGGGAGCCCGATGGCGCCGGGGGACCGCGACCACAGTCCCAGGAGACGCGCGAGGCCCGCTCCGCCGCCTGGGCCGCGGGGACCCCCGCCGGGGCAGCAGCTCGTCCAGCGGCGCGGGCTGCGCGCGGCTGCCGCACCCGCGAGGAGCCCCGGCCCCGCTCCCCAAAGCCGCGGCGGCCCCAGGCCGGTCGGCTGCAGCAGGGACACTGGGACGCGGGCGACCGGTGTCCACGCCAAGGCCAGCGGGCCCCGGCTCGCGAGCAGCGCCAGCGGCCAGGCAGGGGGGCCGCGCATGGTGCCGCGTCCGAGCCGTGTGTCTCAGCCCACCCGGCCCGGCGCGCTCGGAGCCCGAGGACCCTCCCGGCCCGGCCGAGCGGAGGGCGTGCACTCGGCGCCGCCCGCCGCCCCGCCCGCGGTCACCAGCAGTCACTGGTTTCATCAGGCTATCCGCCCAGGCGCCCGCCTTGGGCCGCGCACCACGCCCCCCAGGGAGCCCACACCAGACCAGCTCAGGGCGCCCCCCACTGGGCACCTGAGCGCGCGGCTCGCGGCCAGGGTGGTCAGGGATGGGAACGAGGGAGGCGGAGAGCACCACTGCGCCTGCGCACTGGCGCGCGGGGAGCTTTTTCACGCTTCTCAGTCCTCTCGCGTCAGAACCTGGGAGAGGCGCGAGCCCTTTCTCACGCCGTCGGACTCGGCGGAGCGCGCAGACGCGATCACACGATGCCCGGCGCAAGGATGTGGCCGCAGCACTGCGAGCTGGACAGGGCGGTCGATAAGTCAGCGGTCTTGGTGACTCCAGCCGGCACCGGTCCTGTCACCCTACGTCCCGATGCCGAGCTCAGGGCCGAGGGGTAGGGACACGGCTGGAGAAAACATCGAGGCGGGTCAGCTCAGATAGAAAAACGTTGCGGGGAGTTGTTTAGTGAAGTGACATTTAGATAACTTTGAGGACGGAAAGAGATCATTTTATAGCGTCAGCCAAAGTGCAAAAAAAGCACACGCGGTGGAGGCACTCGGGCTGCTCAGAATGGAGACCAATCAAAGTGCAATGTATTTTAATACACGTGCTGGGAAAGCCGGAGTAGAGGGTCTCTGAAGCCATCAGGTCACAAGGAGACCTCTGGTGGGAGCATCTGTAAATTGAGGGATACTCAGCGACCAGCCTGCTTCTTAATTTGAGTCGTGGTTGAGGATCGTGGATAGCACTTTATTCAATCGCAAGATATATGGGTTTGGAGGGGGAAAACACCCCTCAATAATCAAGATAAATGTTTTAATGTGATATTTTTAAAAAATCAAAATTAATGCAAAAAACAGGCACAATAAGCAATATGCCAAACAAACGCACGATCCTCCCCCGCACTTGCAGGATCCAGCCTCTCTTCTCATCCTAATCTCAGCCCTGAAAATCTTATTTACAAAGGCAGGCAGTTAGCAGCTGGGCCTGCTGTGCCAGTTTCTTTGTTTGTTTGTTTGTTTTTTAATTTTTGCTTTAAAATATTATTTACTTGATTACTGAGACGTTTTAGGGCCTCCTAAAATTTCATCCTCAGGAGAATGCCTCACTTAATCTCAGCCTACTAGGGGTCTTGTTAGGTAGTAAGGAGTGTAAAATTTTTAGGGAAAATGTTGATAATAGTGTGGAACTATTAGGTTGGCCAAAAAGTTGGTATGTTTTTTTCCTGTAAAATGAAAGACACATTTTCCATTTTCACCAATAACTTTATTGCTTTGCATATTTCGAGTCCGTTGGCTATCTCCTGCTACAGGCTTCTAATGGGTAGAGGCCAGGGGCGCTGCTAAACACTTTGCAATGCGTAAGACAGCCCCATGGCAAAGAATTATTTGGCCAAAATGTCAATAGTACCAAGGAATTTCGCAAACCACTTTTGATACATTCAATCAGTGACAGCACCTTCTGCATACACTAATCTTTTTGTGTGTGTTTCAGTTGCATTGTTACCTTTCTTGAAATAATAAAGCATGATACATCAAAAATGCTGCATGTTTTCTTCCATCTTTAATATTAAAATGGCTGCACAAAAATTCACCAATGTGGATGTTTTTTTTAAACGCAGGCCGATAGGACAGCTGTCACAATACAATCTAACAAAATTGTTTCAAATGAAGTGAAAGACAACAAAGTACTACCAGAGCCATCTTATGGGGAAAAGAACTAGAAAGAACTTTTTGGCCAACCCAATAAATCATGGTTGAAAGGTTCCGGTCAAGTGAGTTGGAGGCATGCCATCCTCTCCATCCTCACCTCTTGACTCGGTGGCAGGCACAGCCTCCCCCTAAGTTAACCACGACTTAGGTTCTCAATGGTGTCTGACCTCTGGAATGCAGGCTATAGATGAAGACAGACACCACTGATTTGTAAGCAGGCACGTTGCTTCTGGGAAAGATTTGGTTAGGTGGCTTCTGAAAGGAAGGGAGATAGTCCTCATACCCAGCATTATGCGTCCTGTTACTTTCCTTTTGAGTCCAGCAGAAACAGTTGTGGAAGCATCCCATTCTCCCCATAGGAGAGAAAGTAACAATTTTAACTCACACGTAACCTTCTTACTTTCTCTTTCCTACTTGCTAGAAAACTATTGCTGCCAGGAGGTCTGGCCAAGGCAAGACTGGCCTCTGCTTTCTGCCTCCCCCCGGCTTTCTCAGCCGGCACTCCCTGAAGCCTGGAGTCAACAGAGTGTAGCTAATTAAGAAATAAAAACAACAACAATAAAACCTCTGCTTTTTTAACTTGACAATTTTGTTGGGGATAATTATTTTCTGATTGATTTTTTTTACAAATGCAAACAAAAGTTCCCGGCTAGCTATCATATAATATATGAGGAGAGAATGATTTACTAGCATAAACTATAAAGAAAATGTCCATGGCTCTTAAAAAATACAATGGGGGAATGAAGTAGGGAATAAATATTGGCAGAAGGACTTAATGTAGTCATCATGTCTAAAAATGACTACATATAGTCAGTACAAAACATACACACTCATACATATTCAAATTGGAAAAGGTCATAATAATGCAAAGCAATAACATGTATGCCCACCTGAAAATAAAGATAACTTCTCATTGCCATTTTAGAAATAGGATACAATTCCTTGGCCACTGAAAAGGGCAAGAAATGCTCTAAGGTGTGTTTGGGGAAGAAGGAAGCGAAGCACTTAGATATGAGTGGATTAATAGTAAAAATACCACAGCAAAACAGGGAGAGGTTGCATGTGAATTCTGAGACTCCGAGACAGCAAGCGAGAATTCAAATCCTGCCCACAGACAGACAGAAGGACTCTTGGTGGCTGTGTGATTGCACCAAGCAGTAAAATCCAGCCCTCGGTGAACAGACTTTTAATAGGTTTAGTGGACCACAGCTGTCACATTCAAAAAGGACTTCTTTTGACCAACACTTGAGAGCAGTTGGGATTACTGCAAGAACAGTTCCACCTGTGGGTTCTTGTCCTTCTCAAAGGGTGACAAGGGAGCTCATGGGGACACCAGGAGGGGGCCCCTGAAACACAATAGTGCAAGGCGCAAACAGAAGTCTCCTGGCCTGCAGTCTGATCTGATTGGGAGGTGGGGGGGTCATGTGACCCTCTTCAGTCCATTTCTTTTTTCTCTTAACTGAAGCATTTAGCCCCCACTGTCAAGGGCAGGGTTGATGGCTGAAGGTGGAACATGCAGACTGTGAAAGTGCAAACCAGGACGAAAGTTCTTTGTAAATTCCTCTGAAGCCCAAATGAAGGTAACTTCACTGTGTGCTTACGCGATGTCGAAACTGTAACTTTATCTCCTAGACACGTGGCTCAGGCAGGCTGAATGCAACATATGTAGAGGGTTCAGCATCTTTGGCCTTACATTGTCACACACACACACACACACACACACACCCCTTTTCCCAAAAGATTCTAGAGAAATGTTGTTATGGTTTGAATTGTGTCCTCAAAATATGTGTGTGTGTGTGTATATGTGTGTGTGTATATATATATATACACACAGGGTATGTGTGTGTGTATATATATATATATACACACAGGGTAGGGCAGAAGTAGGTTTACATTTGCTTGTATGGAAGATAATACAATAATAAATAATAATACAAGAATAAGTTCTGGATTTTGCATACTCGCAACTGTAAACCTACTTTTGCCCCACCGTGTACATGTCAAAATCCTACCCCCAGTAACTCAGAATGTGACCTGATTTGGAAATAGAAGCGTGGCAGATATAATTAGTTAAGACAGAGTCATATTGGGCTGGCAGTAGGGTATCATTATAAGAAGACAGCCATTAGAATGAAGACAGAGACACACAGGGAAAAATGCCATGTGACGATGAGGACAGCTTGGAGCCGAGGGACACCGAAGGTGGCCAGCAAGTCGTCGGGGGCTTCGAGGGCAGCTCTGCACAGGCCTGTGTGGACCATCCCCTGAGATGCGCGGTGCAAACAGGCAACCAGCAAAGCAGGTGCTCCACTGCATGCATAGGACTGTATATTTGTGTAAAAAGTAAAGACACGCATGTTCACATACTCTTATATTCACATGTGCACGGAATATATTTGGAAAGATTTACAAGGAACTGTGGTTATCTGGAAGGAACTGAATAAGGGTGGGTGTCCTTTTGTAACTCCCAAATTTTCACCATCTATTCAAAAGTGAGTTAAAACTATGGTTCAAATTAAGGAAACAATGAAAGATAACCTCCTGTATGGGGTGGGGGCGGGGGGGAGGGAAGAAGAAAACTTTAAAGACACCAAAGGATTACATAGAAGAAGAATGCGTGGACCCTGGCTGGGTAGCTCAGTTGGTTAGAGTGTTGTCCTGATAGGCCAGGGTTGCGGGTTTGACCCCCCAGTCAGGCACATACAGGAGTCCACAGATGATCCATCAATAAGGGGAGCAACAAATCAACGTTTCTCTCTCAAATCAGTACATAAAAAATTTAAAGGAAAAATGTGCTTGGCAAGTTTGTTCAAATTTTTAAAGAGAAAATAATTTCCATAGGATATAAACTATTGTGAAGGACAGAGACCTGGCTGGTGTGGCTCAGTGGACTGAGTGCTGGGCTGTGAACCTAAAGGTTGATGGTTTCATTACCAGTCAGAGCACATGCCTGCGTTGCAGGCCAGGTCCCCAGTAGGGGGCGTGTGAGAGGCAACCTATCAATGTCTCTTCCATTCCTCTTCCTGTCTCTAAAATTAAATAAAACCTTTTATTTATTAAAAAAAAACATTTTTACTGTCTTATTTTTTAAAAGATTTTATTTATTTATCTTTAGAGGAGAAGGGAAGGAGAGAAGTATCAATGTATGGTTGCTTCTTGTGAGTCCCCTGCTGGGAATTGGCCTGCAACCCAGGTATGTGCCCTGACTGGGAATCGAACTGCGATTGTGTGGTTTGCAGGCCCGTGCTCAGTCCACTGAGCTACACCAGCCAGGGCTAAATAAAATCTTTTAAAAAATCTATTCTGAAACATAGAAAAAAGACTTCTTAATTCATTTTATGACATTCATTAGTCCTGCTATTCACATCCAAGAAGGACTACACCAAGGCACATCATAATTACATTAGTCAAGACTAAAATGAAGGAGAGAATCCTAGAAGCAGCAAGAGATAAGGAGATAGTTACTTACAAAGGAGTTCCCATCAGACTGTCAGCGGATTTCTCAAAAGAGACCTTACAGGCAAGAAGGAGCTGGAAAGAAGTATTCCATGTCATGAAAGGCAAGAACCTACATCCAAGATTGCTCTATCCAGCAAAGCTATCATTTAGAATGGAAGGGCAGATAAAGTGCTTCTCAGATAAGGTCAACTTAAGGGAGTTCACCATCACCAAGCCCTTATTATATGAAATATTAAAGGGAAGAAAGAAAAGAAGATAAGAAAAAGAAGAAAAAGAAGATAAAAAGAAGAAGAAAAAGAAGATAAAAAATATGAACAGTGAAAGGACAGCAAACTCACAGTTATTAACAACCACACCTAAAACAAAAGCAAACCAAGAGGACAGCTAGATGGAGATCACATGGAGGGTTAGCAACAGGGGAGTGGGAGGAGGAGAAGGGGGGAGAAGATACAGAAAATAAGTAGCATAGACAGTAGGTAAAAAATAGATAGGGGGCCCTGGCTGGTGTAGCTCAGTGGATTGAGCGCGGGCCTGCGAACCACACGATTGCGGTTCAATTCCTCGTCAGGGCACATGCCTGGTTGCAGGCCAGTTCCCCACAGGGGACACACGAGGGGCAACCGGACATTGATGTCTCTCTCCCTCTCTCCTTCCCTTCCCCTCTAAAGATAAATAAATAAAATATAAAAAAATAGATAGGAGGAGGGCAAGAATAGTAGGGGAAATGTAGAAGCTAAAGAACTTGTGACACATGGACATGAATGAAAGGGGGGGAATGGTGGGGAAGAGGGTGTGCAGGGTGGAGGGGAATGAAGAGGGGGAATAGAACAACTGTAATGGTATAATCAATAAAATATATTTAAAAAATTCTGAAGCATAGAAAAAAGACTTCTTAATTCATTTTATGACATT
The DNA here is from genome assembly GCF_014824575.4 of Sturnira hondurensis. NCBI lineage: Eukaryota > Metazoa > Chordata > Mammalia > Chiroptera > Phyllostomidae > Sturnira > Sturnira hondurensis. The sequence continues at coordinate 13,913,169 of NW_028091156.1, forward strand.
CATTAGTCCTGCTATTCACATCCAAGATAGCCATAAAAACAAAACAAGACACGAAAACAGAAAAATTCTTAATACAATAATAGCAAGTTATATCCAGCAGATCATTTTAAAAAAACATTATTACTAAGCCAAGAGGACAAGAATACAACTGGGGCATTGTACGATGTTCCTCTGGGCCCTGCTGAGGAACACTGAGCGGTGAGCCCCCGGACACATTCTCGTCTCAGACAGAAATGAGACAAGGGTGCCGGTCCCCACTGCCACTGTTACATGCTGGGCCTCAGGTCCCAGCCAGGGCAGACGACAACGAAGGTAAAGGAGGTATAGTCATCAGCAAAAAAGAGGTACAGTCATATATACACGCGGACGATGGTCTTGTCCACCTGAAGAAACAGAGAGCAAAGTGAAAAAATAAGGAAGGGAGAATTCTCCAAGGCAGCTGAATCCAAAACTGACGAAAACAGCAGTGTTCCTGTACATGAAGGTAAAGAAGTAAAGAATACACCGCCCCTCCCAATGGCATTAATAATTGGAATACAAATATACATAAGAATCAAATTAAAGGGGACATACAAGACTAAGGTGAAGATAATAACAAAATGTTACTGAGGGAGAAATAAGAAGACTGAAATAAAATGTTTTCCTGAAAAAATATTCTCCTGGATGTGAAAAACAGTGAATGATAATAGGAATACAATGATGATATAATTATGTCTTCTGATACACAGCCGGTTCAGTGTTAAGTTATTTATACATGATTACAGAACTTTTCCCGTGCTTTTTGTTTTGTTTTGTGTTTAGACAAATGAAGAGGCTGCAGCCAGAACTGTAAGGCAGTTTTCCCAAGATCACAAAAAGTGGAAGAGGCCCCCAGGATTTGAGCTCTGGCCGTCCGTTTTTAGGACGTATGTCTGACAACCAAGTCGGCTCCTTCACACCGATTTATAAATCTAACACAATTCCAACTGAACTCTCAAAGGTATTTTCTAACTTCCTGAAGTGAATCTAGAATCTAAGAAAATAAAGCAGCCAAGCAGCTGGCCAAGTAAATATAAGGCTCCCCATACAGGCTCCAAAAATATATATGAAGTAACAGAAAGGACAAACAAAACCACACCTGTAGCATAGTTACAAACCCCACGTTATCAGGAAATGGAAAGATAAATGCCAGCTTCTACCAGGGCAGATCTTCCTAGCTTCTGCTGTGCAGATTTGAACAGAACTGGGGAAGGAGTCCAGAAAAACCGTGAAAAAAAATCAGAGTGGTGGTAATAGGGAGAAAGTGTCTAAAATTCACCTAAAATCACAAGAGGGAGAAGAAATTCAATGAAAATATAGTTTGTTTGTTTTTTTTAAAGAAAGAATTCTAGTGGATCAAAACACTGCCGGCAGCTTTAAAAATGAACAGGACTCAAGGTAATTACCCCAAAAAGAAAAAAAGGAGAAGATGGAAAAAGTCTGTAAAAAGAAAGGATAGGTTTTTTTTTTTTTTTTGAGATTTGGGTGGTACAGAGAAAAGGGGGAAAAAGGAATTTAGAATCCTGCAAGAACCAAAATCGATCGCACAATCCTTTTCTACTCCAAAAAGACATCCATGAAATAAATTGCACTTCACTACTCTGACCAAAGAGGGCGCTCTTGGACTAGCAATCTTAAAACCTAACCCCAAACCACCACTTTCCAGAGAGCTTTCATCCACCAGAGAAACTATGCTAGGTAGGAAATAGGGAAAATTCAAAAAGTTTCAGCCGATAAAAACCTCTCCCCTCAAAATGAACACAAAGCAGAAGGAAACTGTAATGCCATACACAAAATTAAATTGAGTATCTCCTAACAAGCATTTGGGATATGCAAAACACATTGAATCAGAAATGAATAAGCTAAGAACCAAACAGATTTCTTAAAAAATAGTGAGAAGGGAAATGAATTGCTTGGACTCAAAAAAGAATTAGAAAAAAAATCATCTCTGAGTTGAATACTAAATGATGAAGTACGCAAGGGAAAATAGTTTCATATAAAAAATGTAATAAGCAGCATTGAAAAGAGCCAGGAAAACAACTAAAAGAATAAAAATGAGAAAAAGAAAGAAAAAAAGGCCAGAATGTAAGTGGCTGAAATGGAAGACAAGTGAAGAAGGTCCAGAGTTATTATAATTGGAGACGCAGATCAAAACAATAGACCAAAACTAATATGTCAACGTATAATCCAAGAACACATTCCAAGAACAAAAACAGTCTGAATCTACTATTTAAAGAGCCCACAACTACTTAGAAAAACTGACCCAGAATGGGAATGAATAATTCTAAGACATAGAGTAAAACGACCCCAGGAAGCGGGATTCACTTCAGCGGGGCTCTGGTGCCTGCGAAATTGGTTCTTAAGGGGTGTCATTTGTGTAGCTGGTAGGGTGATGCTCTGGTGTGGTCTGAAGCAGCCACCAGGTGTGTCGTTTCTGGGGCTCCTTGGGAGGGGCTCTGGTGCAGAACAAGGTCAGTTTCGGCCTGTGCCTGACCCAGGGCCACTGGCAGGAGCTACAGTGACCTGCAGTGGGTGGCTGCTTGTGCGGAGTTAGGAGGCGCCAGGGAGCGGCTGTGAACCGAGGCCGGCTGCCACTGGGCTGGGCCTGCGGCTGCTTTGGCAAGAGGTCTGGGGCATGTCAAGGCCAGACACCACGTTTGAGAAATTTTTGGAAGGCCAGCTGCTGGTGAGGAACAGAGGCTGAGGAGGGCTCCTGCAGCCCTTGGGTGAGGTAGGGGCTCAGGGAATCACTGGGGTGGGGTGAACAGTGTCAGCCAGATTGATGGAGCATTTAGATTTGTCACTGGCCTGTGCCTGCCGGCTGGATGGGGAGAGGACTCAACAAAGGAACAGTGGCATCCGCAAGCACTTCTGTCCCCAGAGTGAACTGCCCTGAGCCCTGTTCCTCCAGTCCTTCCCCTGAAGCCAGTCAGTTCAGTTCCTCCCTGTCTGTCCCTGGTGCTGTCTGAGCTTCTGCCCCAGGGCCGGAGGTCAGAGTGAGGGAGTCTGGGAGAAAGTGAATCGGTGAGTAGGTCCATAGGCAGGCCCTTTCGGAGAAAAGCCTGGTGTTCCAGACACCCTCTGCCGCACTCCCCCGCACCCAGAGAGGGTGAGCAGCGTGCTCCAGCCGGCAAATCTGCTGGTAAGGCTGTGTTGTGAAGAAAGTCCAATGCAGAAATAGTAATCTCAGTAAGCCAAAATAAATCATACAGGTTCATAAGATTGTGCTTTGACTTACCACCTTCCTCCCTCTCCCTCGCTTTTCCTTCCTCCTGCCTGTGAGCCTTGAGAAAGGGCCAGCCCCCAGGACTTCTGACCCCCGGCCCTCACCTTGTCCTGTCCATGCACAATAGCCTTTGTCTCTACCCCTCCCGCTCTGGACTCCTCCCAGCAGCGTCCAGAGAGCCCTGGTGCAGCAACGTCCAGTTGGCCTGTGATGGCCTCATCAGTGCCCTCAAAACTAACTAGTGCGCTGTGACTGATAACCAGCATGAGAAACTGTCCATCACCGTACATCACATATGGAAATGTTTTCTTCCACGCACCACCCTCTTGAGTCTCAAATGTAACGATCACTTTTTAAAATATATATTTCTGAAGTAAGGAGAGGATAGGACTTACAACTGAATGGCACCTTATACCTGCTCTTGGCCAGGTGGCAGTTGACAGGGCACCTGTTGCCCCAGGTGCCCAGTTCCAACACGGCAGCCACTCACTGCTTTGGCCGTCAAAATATTTAAGGGCAGTTCTCCTTTATTTTTTGTTCAAATAAGTTTTCCACTTGTTGCTGTTCCTCTTCCCCTTCTGGTACCCCTATAATTTGAATATTGGAACGTTTAAAGATGTCCCCAGTCTGGCAAAGGAAATAGACTTTGAAAGGAAATCCAGGAAGCTCAGAGAGTCCAAAGAAGCTGGACCCAAGAAGGAACACACCAAGGCACATCATAATTACATTAGCCAAGATTTAAATGAAGGAGAGAATCCTAGAAGCAGCAAGAGATAAGGGGACAGTTACCTACAAAGGAGTGCCCATCAGACTCTCAGGGGATTTCTCAAAAGAGACTTTACAGGCAAGAAGGGGCTGGAAAGAAGTATTCCAAGTCATGAAATCCAAAGACCTACGTCCAAGATTGTTCTATCCAGCAAAGCTTTCATTTAGAATGGAAGGGTAGATAAAGTGCTTCCCAGATAAGGTCAAATTCATGGAGTTCATCATCACCAAGCCTTTATTATATGAAATGTTAAAGGGACTTGTCTAAGAAAAAAAAGATAAAAAATATGAACAGTAAAAGGACAGCAAACTCACAGTTATTAACAATCACACCTAAAACAAAAGCAAACCAAGAGGACAGCTAGATCAGGAGAGGAAACATAGAAATGGAGATCACATGGAGGGTTAGCAACAGGAGGGTGGGAGGAGGAGAAGGGGGGAGAAGGTACAGAAAATATGTAGCATAGATGGTAGGTAGAAAATAGACAGGGGGAGGGCAAGAATAGTAGGGGAAATATAGAATCTAAAGAACTTATGACACATGGACATGAACGAAAGGGGGGGGAATGGTGGGGGAGGGGTGGGCAGGGAGGAGGGGAATGAAGGGGGGGAATAGGACAACTGTAATGGCATAATCAATAAAATATATTTTAAAAAATGAAAAAAAAATATTTAAGGGCAACTTGAGGAAGAAACAAGAAGCCTGGTTGTTTTCTGAAAGCCTCTTGTTGACACCTAAGATAAAGAAGGTGCCAACACCAACCTTGCCGAATGGATGTCTGTGACTTGGGAGGAAAACCTGGAGATAATTTTATTTTTTTAAAGATTTTATTTATTTACCTTTAGAGGGGAAAGGAAGGAGAGAGGAAGAGAAATATCAATGTATGGCTGCCTCTCATGTGTCCCCTACTGGGGAACTGGTCTGCAACCCAGGCATGTGCCCTGACTGGGAATCGAACCGCGATCCTTTGGTTCACAGGCCCACACTGGAGTTAATTTTAAAATGCTTCATCAAATGTGTATTCGAGGGCACAGAGGAGAAAACTTAGTACTGACTCAAAAACCTGGACTCAGTGTAGAGATCTTTTGGGAACACCAAAACAATGAACTTCACTTATGTTATAAAAAGTATCTAAGTCTAACTAACCCTGGCTGATGTGGCTCAGTGGATTGAGCACTGGCCTGCAAAGCAAAGGGTTGATGGTTTGATTCCCAGTCCGGGCACAGGCCTGGGTTGTGGGCCTGGTCCCCAGTAGAGGGTGCACAAGAGGCAATCACACATTCATGTTTCTTTCCCTCTCTTTCTCCCTTCTCCCCTGTCAAAAAATAAATAAAATCTTTTTTAAAAAAGCATTTAAGTCTAACTAAACAAAATTGAACATCCGAGTGACAAGAAAGCATGTTCATCATTCAATGACAGTTTAAAAACTGCTGCATAAAATAAGGCGCCCTTTATAGTCAACAAGCCTTAGACTCAGTATCACAGTGCATGTGTGCCGCACCAGCTCACAGTGTAAAAAAATACTGTCGGTTGGGTCTAAAAGTGGGAAAGGCCCTGCCACGGAACTTCCACTGAAACAAACAAAAACAAAACAGCAAATTAAACAAGCCTTTCTTGATTCCACATGTCTCAGTCTCTGCACCTTGCGAGCGTTTCAAGATCTGTCTGCACGGCTAGTTCCTCTGCTTCCCACTTCCTCATCAACATCTTACTTTCAGAAACATTTAAACACAATGACATAAAACTTCTTTGAGTGACCTAACCAACGGTGCTCAAGTTCAAGTGGATAACACCCCGGCACCCCTTCCGGGTGGGCCAGGAGCCCCACTCCCCGGTGCCGTGTTGTTGATTTTGGATACAATACTGAAATACAGAGTTGGTTTTGTTTGATTTGAACTCCAAATGGCATCCTTCTGCAGGAATAATTCGTGTTACTCTTCACCTTCACCGAAGGTCCCTCCTTAATTTCAACTGCGTAAAAAGAAGCTGCATAGTATTCTGGGGGGCATCTGAGATCTTGTTCCCTGGCCTGTGTTATCCGTTTGGCTCACATAAACTTATAAAAATTCTCAACAAAGCAAAACACTGCAGTTACCTCCATGCCGTTGCCCATAACTCGAGTCCATCCATTCTTCTGGCAGGGTTTATCAGGATATGACTATGCAATGAGGTTTTATCTTTCACTCGGTTTAGTGTAGTTGCAGTGTTGGGAAATGATGGACACTGTTGCCATGGACATTTGCACACATGGATCCTGGTGAATGTAAGTGTGGATTTCTGGGCCCATGGTAGGGACTGCCGGTCATGACAGAGCATGCCTTTGTTCCACTTTGCCGTGTGACACCACACGGCTTCTCAGCACAGGTCACAGGTCACATTCTCACCCTCACAGGAGGTTCTTGATGCACCAATGGCTGGGCTTTGTCAGGCCCCTGCAATGTGATTGGTCTGATGGGTGCGTGATGGTATCTCGTTGTTTGAAACTTGCATTTCCCCCAGTAATACCGGGTTAAGTACTCTTTAATTTGTTGGCCAGTTGGATTTTTGTGAAACGTTTCCCTTTGATACTTTTGCCTTTTCCCCCATGGACTCACTCATTGGTAGTTCATGCATTTTAGAATTCTGGAGACTGTTAAGACCCTAGTCTCACGTGGGTAAGTTGAAATGAACACCATTTAAAAAACTCAGTTCCTTCACTACATTATCCGTATTTCAAACGCTCAGTAGCTCCATGTGGTTGGCAGCTGCCTCACCGGACAGCAGGGGACTACGGAAGCTGTCAGTGCTCCCAGCGTGTTCTGTCATCCACGGGACAAGACAGGACAGTGAGCGCTGCACTGCACTGCACAGCCGATTCCAACACGCAGCGCTGCGCTAGACATTTGTGTCGCTCAGGTGTTCCCTCTGCCTTCTCACACCCATGGGCTGTCCAGGACTTCTTTTTGTGCTTTTTCTGATGAGTGGATGTTTTTGAATTTAATCTCCCTTTTGGGTTAGGGCTTTTTTTTTTTTAAAGGTTTTGTTTATTTATTTTTAGAGAAAGAGGGAAAGAAGGAGAAAGAGAGGGAAATGCCAATGTGTGGTTGCCTCTCATGCGCCTCCTGCTGGGGACCTGGCCCACAAGCCAGGCATGTGCCCTGACTGGGAATTGAACTGGTAACTCTTTGGTTCTCAGGCCGGTGCTCAGTCCACTGAGCCACACCAGCCAGGGTGGGTTTTTTGTTTCTTTAGAAGTGTCTTCCAGTCCAGAGGTCATGAGGGTATTCTTGTAAATGGTTTATATGTCTGCTTTTCACACTGAGGACTTTAACTTGCCTGAAATTTTGTGTCTAGCGAAACAGGGTCCTAATTTCACTTTTTTCTCCTGGATAGCCAATTGTCCTAGCACTGTAGTAAACAGTCTGTCCCTCCATTCTTGTACGTGTCACCTATTACAAATGAAGTGTCCAGATTTACTAACCTCTCCACCTTTCAGCTCATTCCGTGCATTTTTCATTACTCAGGCGTAAGTGCTTGTGCTAATAAGCTTGTCGGCTGCCTTCCCACTAAATCTGACGGACATTCTTTAAACCTCACCTGAATCTTCGGTTCATCAGCACAGCTGACCACTCCTGTTTTGACGCACTTCATCCTCTTGGCTCTGAGGACAGTGCCCCCTCACTTTTTTCTGTTGTCTGGCTGTTCCTCCTCTCTGGCCTGTAAATGCTAGAGCATGTCACGGTGTAGTATTGAAGTCATATCTCCTCCCACTCTATGTTCTTATCCTTGGTAATCCCACCTATCTGCAAGGCTTCCAATTCCAACTACATGACATTGAGTCTTGCCCTTGTCAGGTCATGTGGTGATTTCCAGGCCTAATGCAAACTGGAGAGATTTGGATTCCGCCCCTCTTGCTTATAAGAGTGAGGAATAGAAAGTGAGCTCACATTCCCACGAGACAGGATTGAGGGGAGCCCGGCCCTCATCGCTGTCAGCAGTCCCCCCAGTCACGGGCAAAGCCTGCCCATGACAAACTCAACCACGTAATGGAGCAGAGTGGAAGCACAGCACTGAGGGGCCCTCAGAGGTACACAGGAAACCTGCTTGACCTCTGCTGTGTGACGTGAACCAAGGATGTCTCGTTTTTAAAACCACTGGGAGTCAGACTTCTGTCTCGAGTGGCACGAAGCCCCCTAATGAACCCAGCCCCCAAAGCAGCACGTCGGCCCAGGCCTCTCTGCTGAGCCGTGGGAGTGCCTCTCCGAATGCCCACCCCACCTGGTTCTCATAAAGCACCTCCCAGCTAAGAGGTCCCATCCTCCAGTCTTGACCTTCTACCCAAACGTCTCCTTCCTCTAGTAGTTTCATCACCATAAAGGGCAGCCTACCCACCAAGCTGTTCATGTTGGAAACATGTAGGTGGCCATGAATCCCTTCCTCCCCACCCAGTCCAGGATGAAGTGCGGCCCAATCCACCTCTGCAACAGTCACAGGCCTGCCCACTTCTCTCCACTGCCACCGTGGCCAGGCAAGCCCAAGTCACCTGCATCTCTCCCCGGACGCCTACAGTGGCCTAACCAGTCTCCTGGTCTCCTCATTCTCACTCACACACCCTTCATTGATTCCTTAGAGCTGCAAGTGATTTAAAAAAATCAGCAGTTATTTCACATCCTATAAGGCGGCCGTTAGAAGAATAAGCTATGAAGTGTGTAGAGGGCTAATTTTCTATTGCTGCACAAGGAATAACTCCAAACTTTAATGGTTGAAGCAACATTTAATGTCTCCCCATTTGTGTGAGTTGGAAATCAGGTGGACGTCGCTGGGCGCCTGTATTTCAAGGTCCAGCAGGGGACCACCACCGAGATGCCAGCTGGGGCTGCAGTCGCCCCTGAAGGCCTGGCTGGGGCAGCTGCGCCCAGGCGGGACTCAGGTCCTCACATGTCGGCTGGAGGCCACTTTCAGGTCACGGCCCCAGGGGCCGGGCTACAGGGCACATGGCTGCGGGCTTCCACCATCAGCAGAGCCCTGTGCTGAGCTTGGAAAAGACCGGGTTCGGCACCTGTTGCTGAGTTATACCACTGTTGGAGTGGAATTCCGGTTCTCAGCGTGGGGTCAGTGTCCTGTTGCCAATGACACTGAGGTAGGAATCGGACTGCATGGCCTCCCTACCCTGCCCCATGCAATGGCTCCCATCTCTCCTGGGGTAAGACTTTAGCTCTGGACAGTGCCCTGAGCCCTGCCCACTACCCACACGCCCGTCGTGCTGTCCTGTTCCAGGCCACACTGCTCAGCCCCACTGGACTTCTCTGAGTGTACAGGGTCTTCCCACTGAGGGTCGGGGCTGTTCCTTCCGAGCTCTGCCTGGTTGCCTCCTGTTCGCCCCCAGGGCTTACTCAGTTGTTATGTCTTCAGGGAGGTTTCTTTGAATGCTTAACCTGAATTAGGTCCCTGGATATATTCTTCCATAGCTCCCAGTATAGTGAGCCCACTCACTGGTGTTTGGACTTATATATTCATGGCATTATTTGATTACTATCTCTAAATTATAAGCTCAATCCATGAACTGTTATTGGTTTTGCTTACCACTGTATTTCCACACACTAACACAACATGACATGAGGGCATGACACGTAGTTAATATAAAGAAAGATACTTCTTAGCCCTGGCTGGTGTAGCTCAGTGGATTGAGCGCGGGCCTGTGAACCAGAGGATCGCGGTTCGATTCCCAGTCAGGGCACATGCCTGGGTTGCAGGCAGGTTCCCTGCAGGCCAACTACCAGCAGGGGATGCACGAAAGGCAACCATACATTGATAAAAAAAAAAAAAAAAAGAAAGATACTTCTTGTTAGGTATTTCAGACAATCACAGGAAGTATCAAAGTGTTCCTTTAATAGAGCAAGTGACAAGGAACATCTGGATTCCTTAAATTCTATAATGAAGGTTTTGCTTACCACCGGGCAGTTTCAAGTCATCTGGCTGCTGTGTAGGTGTCGGCAATATGAATTTTTGGTGTGGGCTGAGCAGATTCAATAGACACTTTTTCTAAAACATGCAACTGAAAGCCAAGTTGAAGTACAGACTAAGTTTTTAATCCATATACTTAAATACCAATCTGGGCAATAGCAGAATGAGAAGCCTACACACTCAAATATTTTTATACAACCAAGACATTTTTAATATACAAATAAAACCAATGAAAAGCTAGCAATTGTATCCTTAGAAGCTGGACTTTGAATTTTAAAATTTCAAATGATTTCCTGTTTTGTCTGTCTTCATTACTTTCCTTTATCCTAATTTTCTTTCTTTCTTTTGACCAGTCTACTTCTATATTAAAATTACAGTCAGATTTTCTGAGCCTGACAGTCTAAGAAATTTCAGCTGTTGCCCCGCCCCCCCACCCCCCCACCTTACACACATTGAGGAGATTTATCACTGTGGTTCAAAATAACTGAATACTCTAGAGTTTCTTTATTCCAAAAATAAATAATATAGGTTTTCTCAGATTTAGGTATTTCAAATACAAAACGGTAACATCACCAGTCCTGGCCACATCACAGGAATGCTCTGAAGATAAAGCGCGTGAGAGAGCAACCCGAGAGGGTGCCCACGGGGCTGGGCACCCCAGGGACACCCCTGCACACGCATGCCCCTTACATACCTCCTAAGATACTGGGGAAGTCGTGACAGGCATTCTATAAAGTTCCATGACCCCGCCTTAAAACGAGCTTGCAACAGAAGGGAAAAAAAGGCCAAACACACAGATTAAGCGCTTCAATTGAAATCACAAAGTATATACACGATCGATAATGTGAAGACTGACCAACCTCATACATTTGTGTTTAATCAAAGAAGTCCTGTGTTAAAAGACAAACACAAAACCTACACATCGGTGATCTTTCCACTTCTGAGAACGATTCCGTCCAATTTATAAATTTCATTATTTCTAGCAATACACCATACAATCTAACTTAAGTACCCACTTACTACAGCTAAGAATGCACTTGAATTCTAGGCTTTTCCCACAGACCATGTGGAAGGCGATGCTGTCTGGCTAAGTCGCCAAAGGATCCTTCTTATAACGTTTCAAATACATATTCGTATCTACAAGGAACATTTCCTATTATTTAGCACCTTAGGCTCAAGTAAAAAAGTTTTTTGGCACAAAATTCTAGAGTCCTCCTATTTAATTTCCTGATAATTCTGGTGTCCTTGCAGAATATTACATATTTAAGTACATTTAAAAAATTCTGGCATCATTTAAATCTTTGAATGAGTCCATTATTTGAAATCGTTCAATAAATAATCTGAATTAAATAACACAGGTCTTATACCCCTTAGCAATTTCATAATTTGATTTTCAAAGAAAACTGGAAGTCAAATCTTACAAAATAACTCTAGACGGCAAAACAGATGTTGTCCCCCGTCGGCAACTGGCAATCCTGGACGCAGAAACGGTGGTAAATACTCCCGACAGTCCCCGTGAACACCGAGGGAGTCGGGGTTCAAAGTCGGCTGGACAGACCACAGCGGCAGGCAGGAACGCGCGTCCTTTGGGGCTGGTCTGGCCCGCGGAACCGGCTGTCACCCGGAAGGGGAGCTGCGTGCCGGGCCACACACTCTCCCTCCTCACGGCTTAAATGAGATGCCGACGCTTTTGTTTGGAAACTAAATACATTTTAATAGAAAACAAAATACAAAATAACTTTTCAGAAAACAGAAATATTTAATCCTTTCCCCACCAACTGGAGCTTGCTTCGTCCTCCAAGTTTTATATGCGTTCATTCGTCCTTACAACTTTTTCACAAAGGGCTGGTTAAACTGCTGTTGCAGGAGGTGGGAGCGGATGGGTTCCAGGAGAGAAGGACTGAAAGAGCCACACCTCGGAATATTTGCTCATTTGGAAATTCAGCATTTTCTCACGCTATCTTTCGACTCACAGCCTCAGATTATTTTCATCTCTCTACGGCAATATGGCCTTTCAGGGAGAACCGTTCACAGAAGCGCAGCCGTGAAGAGAATCTTTTGTTCCCACCGTCCCTGCAAGAGCCCAGGACGTTCTCCATCAGTCCGCCCACCTGCTGCTAGAAACACGTTGGTGGGGGACAGAACCTGTCCCCCAGAAACGGTCCCTTCCTCACAGTACACTGCGCTACGCAATTCTCTGAATTCCCTGAACCTCAAAAATTCCAAGTATCACAGCCAGTGTCAGGAGTCAAACCTGAAAGATGGGGGCAGAGAACACCCTCTGCCAGTGCTACTTCCTCTTCTCAATAATAATAATAATTACTATAATTATAATAATAATAAAGAATCCTGTTCTCTGTAATTACGGGAAGGGATAGACCTTTTCCAGGTGATCCTGGCCTCCTCGCCCCATCCCCACCCCCACACCCCTACACCAGTGGGGACCCCCTTTTATCCGGCGGCTAATGGCACGCAGCCCCACAGCACCGCTCCGCCTGAGAGCCCTCCGCGACCGTCCTGGGGCCACGCACGGCAGCAGCAGCATCTCGGTGTCAGAGGGGGAAGTGGGATGGACACGAGGCGCTGGGACACAGTGGCATCTTTGTAAGAGCCTGCCATCCAACCTCCAGAGCATCTCGGTTCTCGATCTCAGGTCCGTGAGTCGCCATCCGTCCTCCCCCTAGTCCTCTGACATGTGGGGGGCTGACTGAAGGGTGGCGTGCTCAGGACGTCTGCACAGGGGAAGGGGGAGAGGCGGGGGGGGGGTCTTTCACAGTCAGTCAGTGATTTGATCGTAAGACTTGCAATCTGGAGGCCCTCGACACCGCCGCTGCCCCAGTCCGTCACAACGAAGGTAAAAAAAAAAAATCAATGTTCCTGATTTTCCTGCGTGATTCCAGTCACCAGAAGGAGGTTGCAGGCCATGAACTGCACACTCAGCACATTGCTCATCTGCCCGGTGTACACGCCTACGAGCTCGCCAGAGGAGCCGTCGGCCGCCGCGCTGCAGTAGGTGTTCCTGATGTCCCAGACGCGCACCGAGTTGTCCATGGACGCGGAGGCAATCAGACTGCTGTCCGGACTGAAGGTGAGGCTGGTGATGTTGTCCGTGTGGCCTCTCAGTTCTTTGTAGAGGGTCCCAGAGGCCAAGTCCCACAGCTTCAGCCGCTGGTCCTCACCGGCCGACGCCAAGTACTTACCGTTGGGCGAAAAGGCAAGAGAGAGCACCGGGCCGCGGTGGCCCGTGAAGAGCCTCACCGAGTTGCCCTGCTGGGCACTCCACAGCCGGACAGTCTTGTCGGTCGAGCCCGTAGCCAAGTAGTTGGAATTAGGGTGGAATTTGACACAGTCCACGTCGGCCAGGTGGCCTGCGTATATTCTCAGCGGGTACGTCCGATCGAACGACCACAGCCTTGCTGTGCGGTCGTGGGACCCACTGGCGAAGTACAGGCTGTACGGGCTGATGTCCAAGTCCCACACGGGGTAGGCGTGTCCTTGGTACAACACAGTGTTGGTGAAGCTCCCGAGGTCCCAGTACCGAATGGACATGTCTTCGGAGCAGGAGAGCAACCCTGAGCTGTCCGCGAGGAACCTTGTGCTGTACACCGGCCCACAGTGCCCCCGCAGGGCCTTCATCTCGGTGCCGGCGGCGTCATCCTCGTCATCCTGGGGGCGTCGGGTGGGGGTGCAAAAGAGACACACACAAAAATGTTCAGTGGGCAGTGTGGAAAACAAAACCTTTGGGGGGCGGGGAGACAGTGTGTGGGAAATAGCATCCACCTAGTAAATGACAGTGGCCTTCTCCTTAAGGGCAATCCCAGGAAACTTAACACTTGTAACTGTGTTTAACTGAACGAAGAAGGAAAAAAGTCCCTTACAGCTGACAAACTGCTTTCCTTAAATTCACGTGGGGGCCAAGAATATATCAAATCAAAAGATGCAGTGATGACTGTGGATCTTACTCTTAGGTTGAGGATTACAGCCGTCGAAGGCTGGTTAAAAGGCAGCCATCCTGTGGTAACCTGCACAGTTAATTCTGGTATCTGCCACTCAAAAAGACTGACTTTTGCATTTATGTCCAGCTCGTAGATTCTTTTATTCTATGGGCTGGTCAGGGTCAGCTGCTTTATAAGCCACCGTGCTCCCTGCATCCTGTCCGCTAGGACAGATTGGGCATGCTGACTGCCCCCTCGCCTGGGGTCGAGGGTGAAGGCTGGTGTGGTCACAGTTCATGATTAGTACGGAGCCACCGTAGGAGTTCAGCCAAAATATACCCTGGACATACCAGAAAAATAAGCCAGAAAGGTGCGGATATCAGTGAATTACGCTCCCACCTGTGACCAGGCACAAACTGTTGGCAACCAAAAGGAAACGAGATGAGGTTCGGAAACTGCGACTTTCTGGAGGGTCTCAAACATTTCCCCAAGGCAACAAAACAAGGTTGGCTTCGGAGCTGATTTAAAGCCAAGGGACTCATGTGATCCTTGGAAATGATTCCTGTGAGTGGGGACAGAGGGGGAGACAGCTGCCCAGGGGACAGGGACTGAGAGTCCCCTTCCTCACCCTCTTCCCCACAAGTGCACGCTCCGTGTCCCAAATCCACCTGCCCTCCATCCTCTCGAAGGCCAGCTCCGTAAAACTGCGGATTAAACTGCCCCTCTCCCTCCTGGAATGAAGTTAAAATGGGTTTTCATGAAACACTGGAAGAATGAGGAGCAAGATGAAGATTCTTAAACCCACTGACTTTGTTGGCTTAGAAATAACTATCTTTGTGAGCTAGGAAAATGGCATTCTTTTAACTTCTATTTGAAAACTATTAAGTTCAGAATACAACAAACGCCTCCAATGTGTACATATTTGAAAGTTAAGAAAAATAAATATGGATGTCCATGAATATTCAAAATGGTTATTCCAGACACTCAACTTTAAAAATACATAAGCATCTGGGAGCTTAAGGTTCTACTGAGTGTTAACCAAGAATATTAGTAATTTTTCCTTCCAAAGAGGTTACAATACACTTTAAAATTTCAAGAATGACTCATTGCTCTACCTCAGAAAGTTTACTAAGAACTGTGGAGCAAAGAACAGCCCTGGGGGGAATTACACAGAGACCCTGTGAAAGGTCACAGTGGGGCCAAGGGTGCGTCACTATTGCCGAGGCCTGAGCAGTCTCCGTTTGGAGCAGGAGTTATGGAAACAATCCTTGTCCTCTTGTGGGGACCTAAATGGCATGCTCAGAGCTGGGGAGAGTGAGCCAGGACTTGGGAGTCAAGTTGGCCCTTCCAAGGGTCTTTTTTTAAAGGAATTAAAAGTTTTTTAAAAAAATTTATTGATTGATTTTGAGAGAGAGAGAGAAACATCAAGTAGTTGTTTCACTTATTCATGCATTCACTGGTTGAGTCCTGTATGTACCTCGACTGGGGATCGAACCCACAACCCTGAGACAGTGGGATGATGCTCCTACTACAACTAGCCACTTGGCCAGGGCCCCCACGGGTCTTGATGACTGTTGTCACCAGCCTATGGAAAGGTGCTTGGTTGACTCGCTAGTCCAAGAAATGGGGACACCAGAACGTCCCTGTTGGCTGATCAGCTCTTTGCCAGGACCACAGCTCAAAATAGCCAGCCCCGTTTTCCTCTGCGGCTCAACTCAGTCCCGCCAGGGCCTCCCTCGGCACAGGCGAGGGGAAACTCTGAGCCGGCGACAATGCACACATGCCCAGCCCTACAGAGTCTCTCCCCTGCCTCTCATCTGACAGGGCTGCACCCTGAAACTCCCTGCAACTGATTGAACCCTTCACAGTGAATGGGCATGCACCCCGAATTGGAGTTTTTAACATGTAAAGTGTATTGTGTAATAATAAACTGTAAAATGCACATGATAAAACGTGCCTAAATTAGAAAACACAGAGAAGTAAACAGATCTTTATTGTCTGACACGCCCCTGTGCCACGTTGTTAGCGAATTAAAAACACTCAGCTCCCAACCGACAGTGGTGAGAGCTGAATCTCGCTCCCAGCTGCGCTTCGTGTAAAGCCCAGAGTGCAGGCCTCGTTCTCCGAGTGTCTGCAGAAGGGTCCACAGGTCTGGGGGAGGGGCACTGCTCTGCCACAGCACAGATTTTCAAAGGTTAATCTAGACCGTCTTTGAAGTAGAGATAACAAGCTATAGGGCAGTGCCGTAAACCCAGTTTCATTCGGCAAAATTAACAGAGAATTTTTGTGCTTCCATACACCTTTTGGTTACTGTTTGATTCTTCTAAAAAACTGAGTTAGAATTCACGATTAAAGTCACTCTGTTCAAGTGTGCAGCTCAGTGGTCTTGAGCACGTTCACAGAGCTGTGCGACTCCTGCCACCGTCTGGGCACAGATGGCTGTCGTCGCCTCCAGAAGAGACCCGCTACCCAGGAGCAGTCCCCTCCCAGTCCAGGGTCCCAGCCCCTGACAGGAACTGGCCTACTTTCTGTGTCCGCGGATGTGCCTGCTCTGGATGTCCCCTGTAAGTGGAACTCTGTGATGTGTGGTCCTTTGTGACTGGCTTCTTTTCCCAGCACAATGTTTACAAGGCTCATCCACATTACAGTGTTACAATGTATCACGTGTCTCCGCTCCTTTTCATGGCTGGATACCATGCCATGGGATGGAGTATTTGTTTACCCATCAATAGCTGATGGGCATTTGGGCTGCTCCCATGTTTTGGATGTTACGAATAACGCCTCTAAGAACACTTGTGTACAAGTTTTTGTGTGGATATACTGTTTCAGTTTTCTTGGTTATATACCTAGCAATGGAATTCCTGGGTCTGATCACTGTTTTAAATGCCTACTGTTAAAACGCTGTGTCCACTAATCTGTGCAACAGTTTCTGCTTCACAAAGATTAGAGCAGCAACCGCAAACCGGCTTTTTAAATTGCTCTGCACGGTGCTCTTCCTTCCTGCCATCTCCTTGGTGCAGGTGGCTTCACCATCTGCTTTTACCTGCTTGGTTTCCATACATACGTGAGTTTGTGGACTTTGCATTAAGAGTCCTGATTTTAATGGTGAATTCTTCAAGGAGAAAGGAAGTCCAAATTCTCAGGGAAGAAACAATAGAAACCAACTACCAGAACTAATTTACATGTTGCTTTGCTACAAAATGCTTCTCGACAGAAACAAGAGAGAAAACTTCCCTGAACTGCTGGGACCAAATGGGTGGGGGTGTAGGGATCACAGACAGGAAACCCCTCAAAAACAGAATAGGGGATCTCAACTTTAGTCCTAAAGTTTAAGATAAAATCTGTTCTTAAGGAAAGCAGAGGCTAGAATCAGAATCTTCACTACTTTCCGCATGGATAATGATGAATAAACCAGAAAGATACTTAAAGCAACTAACCACTGTTCTCATGTCTTTTGTGCTCTTCCAGGTGGAGGGCGCCACCCACCGTGCGCTCAGCTGTTTGATCCCCAGACACAGGTGTCGCCCACGGACCCCTCGTTTGCCGCAGCCCCTCCATTAGCCCAGGGATGAGCTCCCATCTAACCCATCCACTGTGTTTCTTTCCACTGTCATGGCCCTGGTTGGGGCCACCACACTCTCCCGAATAGAGAGTGGCACCATGGTGTTTCCTGTTTTACCCCTCCCAACGCGAGTCATAATTAATTTCTTTCGGTTCCTGGAATTCACTACGTTCTTCACTTCCAGGTCATCAAATACATGCCCTTCGATGACTGGAAGCCTTCACAGAACCAGTCATAGAACCAGGGGAGAATCTAAACGTTTTTTATTTTAGTCTAATGCTCTCTCCGTCTTTGTATCTACCTTTGCTATCTTTCTTTATATGAATTTTTAATGCCTAAATATTCCCTAATTCAGTACCATCTAAACTAATATGCCAGTAGAAATAAGATTTTTGCATTTACAGAGAGAGGTAGTAGTCCTCTCTCTGTAAGAGGAGAGTTGTCCGCGGGTGCATGTGAAGAGCCTCCAAGAAGCTAGAACTGTCTCCACGGAAATGAGAAGTCCGATAATTCAATACATGTGCAATTAGAAAAAAGGATTTTAGAGGGTACTTCTATAAACTCCTAGAAACCAGAGTTTGCACATTGGGATTTAGACTCTCTATTCCTCATAACAAACTCCTCTAATTATACTGTCTCCATTGCAGGAAACAAAAATTTCAATGGCTATTACTACTAATTGGAAGGTGACTAAGAAAACAGGAATTGGAAAAAAGAGTTTAATTTGTGCACACAATATTCTTAGTATTCTACCAGCAACTGCAAATTAACTCCAGCAATTTAAAAAACAAGAAATCCTTAATTTTTCAGCCTCATGCAAAGAATTTTCCATCCAAAACAAGTGAGGCACAGCTACATGAATTTCCATGGTGATGCGACAGAAACACCCTGGCCCTCAGGTGCGTGGGCCGCTCTTGGGGAAAGTGAACTCTGCCAGGTTCAATTTCTATCTCCTTGCGCTCACATGTTTCCCAGGGCAGCGATTCTCAGTGACCCCAAACTCAGGCCACTCAGCTACCACTTTCAACGATCAGCCCCACGCAGAACAAACAGGACCATTACACTGACTGATGGGTGAAATGTCACCTATACTTTCTGTGCCCCTTTCAGAACGGGGTTCAGAACAGCCTGGGCCTGTGAAGCCGAGGGCTCACACTGCCAGGGGAAGGCTGACAGCCCCTGGGGCTGGTAGGAGCACAGGAGCCTGGGTTCTCCCTCACTGCTGATGAGACTGGAAAAGAGCACACTATTTATCACCATTTAAAATGCATTTACTTGTAACTGTTTACATTTGCTCGAGTACCACGGGCCCATACCCTTACTGTAAATCTCAGTATTGGCTAAGGCCTTCAACCAGGCTTAGTCATGTTATCCACATTTCAGAGAGTAGTCAGTTCTGACCATTCATCAGTAACGTTCAGTTCTGTTGCTAAAAAAGGGTTTCCTCTTTTCTGAGGCTACGCATGGGCAGGAATTCAATGGCTATAGGTTACAGGGCATCCGTTTGGCTTTAGCTAGAGAATGAAGGCAATAAAGACTTCCATTCTCCGTCAGACCAGTCAAGTTTGGAAGGAATATTCTACATAGATTAGCTAGGCAGAGGCAGGGAAGGAAAAAAACACATTATTCATACCTCCTCTTCCAGGATATCACAAGCCAGGTGGATGCGGGACACGTCTACTTGATGGGGTTCTGATTTTAACTTCTTGGATCGTAAACTCCACAGTTTTATGCAGGAGTTGTCAAACCCAGCAGCCAGCAGCTTGCTGTCTGGGGAGATTTCCGCAGTGTTCAACAGCTGCTCTGTGTTATAGAAGGCATAGAAGCAGATGGTGGTGAGGGAGGGGGGGCCATCCTTGACTCGCTTGATGCTCTCCTGCAAGACCTCCAGGGCAGCCTCGTTCTGCAGAATCGGGGCGGGCATGTCAGGGGGCTCTAAGCCATTGCCCTCACTTCGTGAGGAGCTGCCGCTGGCGTAGAGTTGGTAATCCGTTCTCTTGGCAGGCTGCACGTCCAGATGGATGTGCAAGGTGAGGACTTTGCACAGGGCGGCGTTGTTGTCGCTTTGGAGGTAGCGGATAAGGTAGTTGTAGCTGTCTTCCTGGAGACGGACCACGTACTTATGATCTAGGAATGCTCGAAGCTTGAAGTTGGACAGGATGTCCTGGATGGTTTGAGTGGTCTGGAGCTGCTCGATGACATCCTTCTGGCTAGCGTTCTGCAGAAACATTCCGTGGAAGCGACTGTAAAAGCTTTCTACTGTGCTCTTCGGACTGTTCTGGACCAGGTTGAGATGGAGGTAGACAAAGAGAGGGTAGAGGAGAGGCATCACTTCGTGGCTATGCTGGGAGTCAGAATCTATAATGAAAAAAAGTGAGGGCTTTATAATCAGCACAGGCCCAAAGAAGAACGGGACCCTCCTGGGAAGCCCACCACTACACAGTGCTTTCCGGTCAGGACCCACCTTTCTGAGGCTCAGGACCGAAATGAAAGCCCCACAGAGAGTTCTGGAAACTCAAAGGTCCCAGCCTTTTGCCTGAAGGGGGAACAGCTTGGGCTCTGAAGTCCTGCAAAACTTGGCGGCGACACTGGCCTCGAATCGGGAACATGATGCCCAGAGGTTAAGTGACTTCCCTAAGTTCTCACAACAATTCAGTAGCTTCCACCTGGATCCTCAAGGGTTAGTGCTGGTCCCACTAGTGCGTCTCACCTGAGACCTCCGAAGGCCTGCGGATGCATTCTTGGGAGACTGAGTTCTTCCCAGAAACTTTTCCACTTGATCATTGAAAAAACAATGAACCACAGATAGATTCAGAATTATCTGGATGGCCATTCAGCAAGTAAGTATTGACATAAGATTTTAGCGCTCTATTTTGTTTTGCAATTACTTTTGGCCTCCGCCACTGACTAGAACATCGGATATTAAAGTACTTATTTCAGTGGGTTCATTAACATGTCCTAATGCTAAGATGACAACGTTCATTCACAATCGCCCCATATCTGGAAGTACCCTCCTTTTGATTCTGGTGGTTAAAAGTAAAACTTCTCCTTTGCAGCGGTCAGTTACAAACACGCCATTTCCCATCAGTAAGCTGAACTATTTATCTGGCCCATGAAACTATGTGACAAAGCATGTTCCAAAAAGTGTATGGCTTTCACCGTCATGGGCCACCGAGAGAAGCACAGAGGTGTATGCGGCACCTCCACGAGTGGCAGAGAGCAGGGCCACTGCAGGGCACAGCCACTAGTGCCATCCCTGTGCCCACAGGGGCAGCAAGTGAGTTCTGGCAAAAGCCATCCATCACACGCCCTCACTGTTAACCTGAACTTTACCACCATCGTGGTTTTGCTTGTACTTTATTTGTAAGAGTTTCGATTTCACACAGAAATACAGTAAACGTTAAAGGTTATATATCCAGAGCACCAAAAAATATCCAAAGTACCAATATCCAGAGTACCAAGAAATAAATTAATAAAAAGGACTTTGTCAACACTTAGCACTTCTGCTACTATTTTACTTTTCATGAAAAGAAATCCATACATTGCTGGAGATTTACGAACACTTCGTTCGGGAATCTTGCTCCCTATTTTGATGATAAATGACACCAGCCTGCTATCTCTAATACCCTATTTTATCACAGGGAATAGTAAAATGCATGCATTCTAGAATAAAGGTGTCCCTACTCAAACACATTGAGAAGGTGAACTTCAACAGTGATTCAGCTCAACTGCAAGTTACGACAGTCACCTGGCCACTTCGGGCTCCTGATGCATCTGAATCAACGGGCAAAGGGGGGATTGCTGTGCTGGCTGGCTGGCAGCTCCTGACCACCAAGGGGCAGCTGACGGCCGTTCCACAGCTAAGGCGAGGAGGGGCGAGTCTGGGACACAGCAGACGCCTAGGGGGCTTCTTAGCATTAATGTGCCCTGTGGGTCAGGTCAGTGGAAACTACAACCACCCAATCCAGGCAGGACTAGAAATGGCCCAGACCCTTCCCAACCAGGTAAAGAACCAGGACCAGCTCAGGTGCTCAATGAAGGCAAAGGGAACACAGACTGGAGAGTAGAAGGTAGTTATAAATACCAGCTAGACCGTGCGACCAGTTATAGGCACGAGGACTGTAACTGTCATGGGTGTGCTTCCTTATTGTTACGAATATATTTTGAATATGAATGTTATGAATGTATTTTGGTGTATATCCAAATATCTTTGCTTTCTCCCCCCCTCATCCCCTTATCATGTAAGTTACATTGCCTTTATATTTCAGTAGTATTTCAGTATTGTTAACTTCACATGCAGTGTTTAAGGGGGTGTCCGGAGAAGAGTAAGCACCACCCAAGGGCATTGCTGCCTCTTCCGGGGAAGGGGTCAGTGTGCTCAGGAGAGCCGTGTTACGTTAGGTGACATCACAGTCTTGCTGGTTGTTTGTACGTGAAGAGTGAGTGTGGTCGGGGAGATGGACACGGGTGCCAAGCTAATTCTGTAGGGGGCAGCAAGGGCAGGGGGTGGGGCAGTGGCGTCGTGGTGGTTAATTTTCTGTGTCAGCTTGGCCGGGCCAGCGTGCCCAGATCCTTGGTCAAACATTATTCTCAAGTTTCTGTGAAGAAGTTTTTTAGATGAGGTTAACATTTAAATCAGCAGTCTCTGAGTACAGCAGATACCCTCCATCATACTGTGAACGGGGCCCCTCCAAGCAGTCGGAGGCCTTGACAGAACAAAGGCTGACCTCCCTGGAGGAGGGACTCCAGCCACCCTCACGGCTTCCTTGCCCTTGGATTTGAACTGCAACTCCTCACAGGTCTCCGGCCTGCTGATCTGGACCTGCTAAACTGAACAATCCCCTGAGCCAATTTCATAAAATAAATCTTTCTATTTCTCTGGAGAACACTGTCTAATACAGCTTTTGATACTTCTTTAAACACTGCAGTTTTTTTGAAGACCATGGAAAAATTTCTTTCCGAAATATTAAAAAATAAAGACTCCATGTTTACCGATTAGACTTCCTATATATTCTATTGGGTTGAAAGATTGTTTTCAACTCTTTAAAACCTGAGTTTAGGCTTGTTTTCCAAATGAAAGGATCAAGCCAGCTGTTCCGACCCACCAGACTGCTCAGGACTCAGTTGTCCCGACTCTGACAGCTCGAGGCTTCATGCAGTGTGGAGGGGAATGAAGGGGGGGAATTAGAACAACTGTAATGGCGTAATCAATAAAATATATTTAAAAAAAAGAACTCTCCCACCTTGCACGGTCTGGCACCAACCACAATGGCCGGCGGTCTGACCGACCCTCTGCACCTGGGAACCCGCCCTTTCCCGCCCGTGGTCCAGACTCACGTCCTGAAACCCTTCGGCAACAGTCCAGAACTAGGGACTAACCCCTCCCTTACTCCCCACCCCCAGACGTGCTTCTCCTTGAAAAACCATTCCTGCCTCCCTTGGGGCTGCAGTCGGGCTCAACCAGCTAATAAAGGCACTGGGACCGGACCATCGGGCTCCTCCCATCTGTTTCTGATGCGTTTCTAACCCTGAAGTTTAGGAAAAACACCTGGCCACCAAGAGCTAGGGTGCACTGCTTTAAAACTCATGGAAATTCCCGCTGTTTCTGCCTGTAGTTTCAAAACTGCTTAAGTTTTCTCTCTTGTGTGAAGAGAACAACATATTAGGTATAAAGTAAATTTTAATCAACATATTCTATGTGTGGAGCAAAGTGAAACTCACACTGAGTCTTAACTCTCATTTTGACTCTTGCTTCATGCATGTTATTTTTTCTCGTTACAAAGTAACAATCCTCTGAAAAGTGTGCCTCTCCTTCCGTCCATCCGTCCATCCAGACACTGACACCGAGTTACGTAAGGAATGTCTACGTGATGCTCTACTCTGCTGGTGGGAGACACGAGAAAAATGAGTTTCTCGTAGAGTTCGCAGAGATTCCTAGTGAAAAGGACACCAAGTCGAACACAAATGGAGCTCATCAGGACTCTCTCCTTCTCTTCTCTGTAGGGTTGGCCCTCCCCCCAAGATGTCCTTGTCCTTTGGTCTACCTCCTACCACAGCACCTGGCTTGACCCTTCCCCTTCCCTGACTCCACCTCTTCACTTTCAGGCTCCTTTCACTCTCAAGAACAAGCACTGAGTGCGTGCCCACCCCCTAGGAGCCAGGGTCTCACTTCTGCTCAACATGCTTCCACCCCCATCAACAGAGCCTGAAGCAGGCTCAGCTCTCCTTCCTCCTTTACTGCTGGGAGAGTCTACCCTGGTGATTCAAATACGAAATCAAGACCCTGCTCTCCATTTCCACAACACTGTCGGGGTCTGCTCCTTATCCACTTCACTGCTCAAGTACTGCAGTGGAGGCGAGGCTGGCTTCCTAGCAACCCCTGTCACAAACTGCTTTCAGACCAATAGCCATGACCATGGCTGCCTCCAGTGTGCAGGATGAGGTTCAGACTCCAGTGTGTCTGAGGTTATGTCCAAGCCGAAAGGCCCTTTCTCAGCAAAGCCAAACCCTTCCCTGTCCCTGCACAGAGAGCGCCACCTCTGCCCTCTGGCCCTCGCACTCACGTCTTACCAGGTGCCCCGTGTCCTCTCACTCCTCCTCTTCCACAGTTTACAGAAACCCAACCCGTCCTCCAACCGCCAACTCAAATCTCCCCTCCTACTCAGGGAGGACTTCTGCGACTTCCTCCACCTAAATCAGCTCCTCCTCTCACTCGAATGTGCAACAATCAGCGATTGATTTTACACTGGTCTGTGAAAGCACTTGTGTGTTCAAATTTAAATTTGATTTAAAGTGTTTACTTTTAGCCTTCTTATGATAGGGTTAGTGTCCCATTTAGATGAGTGACTACATGTTGGGCTTTATCTCAGAGCTCAGGAAATACTTGTTCATTTGATTTGACTGCTCTTCAGAGACCTGAAGGTAGAGAAAAATGTTCCAGGCAAAGCGGTCTGTAAGGAAAAACATATATATTCACCCTTTCCAAATACTCTGTGGGCAACGGGTTAAAAAATCAAGTTATCGAGACTAGAACAGACAACCTTCTCAGTTTTTAAACAAGACATGAAATTGCAGAGAAAAAGGTCAACATTGTAATACATCAAAATGTAAAATTCTGGGCAAGGGAAACTGAGGGATAAGAACAAAGAAGGGGTCACATGTGAGAAAAAACACCAAACCATCAAGTCCAAGGGGGGTGGCTACCCCTTTAAGTGTGAGAGCTCTGGTGAGTACTCAAGAAAATCATCAAGAGCCCAGAAGAGGTAAATGTGAACAAAGAACTCTGCGTCAGGATAAATCACATTAGTGGTCAACATACTTTATTGCAATATCTAACCTGGCATGTAGTCGCTGCAAACAGAAACACAGGCTGGATAAATGGCAGAAAAAGGCCGACAGGGGCCAGGTCTCTTTAAGCTTTTCTCCCCCTAAGCCAGCTTCCCGCCACTAGAATGGGGAGAGAAATCCATCATGGAGATGTAATAATCATTTTTTAAAAACCAAGAAAATTAGCTCTCTAAAAACTGATTTAAAAATTTAAAAACTGCTTAAAGCTTTATAAACCAATTCCAATGATTAAAAATAACTAATTATTTTCAAGTTCTTGCTTACCTCTGAATGAAATCCTTCTTATAAATTCAATTTTTCTTTTTTATCCTTAGTGGAGATGGAAAGCAGCTGACCGCTGTTCTGAGATATTTAATATTCATATGATATGAGGATCTGAATGGAATTTCCTTCTTTCCAGTTAAACATAATAGACTCTTCTTTATTAAACCTTTAATCTCTATGACTTTTTCATTTTTGTAACAGTCTAGTCTTCACTTTATGAAGTTCATCACTTAACAACTGTGAGATCAATAAGATAACCCCCTCTAGGGTTGTATTTTGTACTCTATTTCCTGTAACATTTTGGCCATTTCCCCCAACCACAGAACACAGGAAAAGTGGACTCTTGCCTTTAAAATACTGACCATTAAAGAGAGTCACGTAAAATTAAGACAACTCTAAGCAGGTGTAAAACTAGGTATATTATTTTGGTTTACATATTGACACCTTAAATACATCTTCACCATTAAAAATGATTAATGTCAGGATTATTCAAATAAAGAAATAAAAATAAAACAACCCAAAGTGTTTTAACTACAATTTCCCACTAACCAATAAACGCTAATTACTCTTGATTCTCTGAGGGCAGAGAATGTTTTGTATTTCTTACCCCTCAAGTTGTTTTCTATAAAGAAAGCACTCAACAACAGAGTTTGACAAGTAACTAGAATCAACATGGTCTCTCTTAGTGCAATTATCTTCCCAAGATAAAAGTTATAATCCGTCATTTCAGGGCTGGACGGAATCAGCTGGTTTCCCCTTTCAAGTGCCTTCTTCATTTCATATGTGAAGAAGCAGAGGCCCCAGACAAGCTGAGTGACTCTATTAAAAAAAAAGTGATTAATTAAAAAAGTCACACGGTGATGGGAAGAACTGATTAGAATTCCTGTCTACTGACCGTGTGTTCCAGTGGTCATTACACCACCAACAAGCTGACTGCTGATTCACGAAGACCACTGTCTTGCACTTTGGGAAATAAGGGGAAAGGCCGTTGCGACACGAACTGTATTATTAGTGACATCAATGCACATTTTAAACATGCTGCATTTAAACACGCTTCTCTATACACGGCTGATTTCGCTTTCACTTACTCAATGCAAGCCAGTCACCGTGAAGGCCATGGGTAAGGCAGTGAATAAAATGCCCAGAGCCCCAGCCCTTGCAAATTTCAATCTTGTGATTGAACTCTATCTAAAATTCCCATGGACCATAAGTCCTGAGGCAAGAGTTACACTACCTTTGGACCTCTAGCACCCCGAGAAGTACCAGGAACACAATGGGCTCTGCAGGACATTTGCATTACTTGTTCCTAATAAGACAAAGTTCCTGGCACTGTGCACTCACCGGTGAGGAAACTCCGCAGCCGTCCGAACTGCACCTCGTACTGCTGGGGCTCCGTCTGACAGGGGGCTGCAGACACTATGTTGGTGCAGCCAGATTCGGTTTGGACTGCGGAGGAAAAGGCACACAGATGGGGTGGGAAAGAGAACGATTAACCCAATACGCGGCAGGCTGGATGGGCGAGGGCACTGAGTCTGCGTTGACATCAACTGACACTTCAGTGGATTTTCAAAGTACATTGGGTTTCTGGTTCGATATGCCACACGATAATGCACACCTATCTCCCCACCTCCTGACACCCAGTAAAATGATAGCCGGGGAAGGAAAAGGTGTAAACTCATGGAACAAATCACTTGAACAGAAGAGGGCAGGTCCGCACATTCAGGAGAGACTTGTCTGGAAGCACCTGACCCCAAGTTCCCACATCTGACAATAGGCACCTTGGTGCGGGTCTATTTTCAACCATGTGCGGGCTGTTCACTGGGCCCTCCGGATTGGAAATCACGTCCGTTAGTTCTGAAAGGTTTTTTTGGATCACTTCGTTGGTTCTCCCCCGTTCTCCCCCTCTGGCACCGCTACCACTCCCAGGTGAGATTCCCTGCACCGACCCTCTAGTCCTCTCTCCCACATGCCATTTGTTTTCCTGCTCTGCTCTCTGGGGGGCTCCCTCAACTTTCAACTCTTCTGATTTTTCAGGTTTACTATTACGTATTTAAATTGTAATTTGGGGGGTTCTATGAATGCTGTTTTTTAAAATAGCACCCCCTCTTCGTTTCCAGGCCGCCAAAAGGCAGTATTTTTGAGTATTCGACCCTCTGCTGCTTGCTTCCCTCGAGTTGCTTTTCTTTGCTTTTCGTGTTTCTTTCCATGTCTATTTCTCACACTAAGTAGGTCAGTTTCTCCCCGGGCCTGACCCTCCCTAGCTGTTGGCATGGAGCTGAAAGGCACCACAGAGCTGATGGAACTCCGTGTGTGCGCTCATCATCCCGGAGGATCCGGAGGAGCACCTTCCCAAAGTCAGTGAGTGTGTCTTTAGGTCTTTTCTCTCGAGCAGGTCCTATTCACCAGGGAAGCATCTTTTAAGTGCCTTCCTGGAGGAAACGCACCTGGCTGCTCGTGTTCTGGACAGAGGAATGGGAGGAAGGAGGCTGGCGTCTCCGTACCTAAGGAGGCACTTAATCTCCACTCTGTGAGTTTATGCTTTCTAAAAAGAAAAACAAAATCCCCTACACTCTCTGCAGGGGGTGGGGAGCACTGGGACGGAGAAAAGCCATTTCCAGTAATAATAATCTGGATGAAACATGACTGCATTTCAGAAGATGGAACACAGATGCAGAAATGGTAATTACGCAGCAGGGTGGGGAGGCACGACCTACAGGGGACACGCAGAAATCCGTGTTCTCTACTGGAACCCAGGCAGCCGAAGCGGGAGGACATGTCTGAAGGCTGACACGGAAGAAGGGTCTCCTCCCTTCTCTCGTGCTGTCCCCGCCTGAGTCCGTCACCAAGTCCTCTACCCTGAACATCTCCCCTCTCCAGGGCTGTGACCACTTCCTTAACTCAGGCTGTCCTCACTGCTAGCTCCCTTGCTTCTCATCCGGCCCTTCCCTGGTCAGCAGAGCCGCCAGTGACCTCTCTGGCACTCACACCAGACACCTGGGATACCCTCCTCCAACTTGCCCCCCTGGTCAACAACTAGTGATTCCTTTGACTATTTATGGACCCCTGGCTGTATGCTAGGAACTGTGAGGCCTTTGGGGAAGCCTTCCTTGGCCCGTCAAGGCTAATTCAAGTCACCGTCTTCCTTGTTCCTACAGAACCAGAGGCATCACCCTGTGCTGAACTCGCTCCCCCACACACTACTATAATGGCTGATTTATCCGCCTCATTTCCGACTGCCAAGTTAAGCTATTTGGGAGTTGGGTTCACAATCTCGCTACCTCTAGAACTTTTCAGCATGGCCTACAGCAGATGTTCAGTAATTATCTGCTGAATGAAGACATAATTATTCAGATTACTGGATTAACAGAAAGACCTAGGACAAGACATTATGACACATTTCCTGGTGACTTTCCAGGCAGAGTGACTCTCCGAATAAACCATTCTATTGGACTAAGACAACTCAGAAGAGGGGAGTTCTGGACATGTGTCCGACAGCGCCGGCTCCTATTTCCCACCAACAATAACAGCACAGAATTACTGTCCCCGGGTCCAATGAGCACAGGGCAGCAGGAGACTCTTCGTGCACAACAGAGGCTCTGAAGGCAGGTTTAGAAGGAATCACTCTGGCCCTGTAAACTGGCTACCCTACTGGAAACCATAAGGCACTGATGAATTTCTCCCCAGTCCATCATCTGACCCTGTCTGTGGCAGGCGCAACCTGATAGAGTCTGAAGAAATGGGAGGATGAGGTGGCTCCATTGCTGAGGGCTGAGAAGGCAGGTGTCTGACTGAGCTCCTTCCACGGTCTCAGAGGAGTCAGGAATCACTCTTTTGGGGACGCCCTCCGGTTCACTGATCACACTCTTTTCCACAGCCAGGGCAATAGTACACACTTAGAGCATGAAGGGTCTGCATCCTGGACCCTGAAGGTGGCAGGAGGCAACTGCGGCCACCAGCATGCAGGCTGGAACCCCTGAGAGGCGGTGAGAGGAACTGAGAAAAGCAGGAGGAAGCACAGAGCAAAGGGAGAAGGGTCCGGAGCGAGCAGAGGAGAGGAGCCAGGGCCCAGCTGCGAGAGCACTGCTAACTCAACTCTGTGTTCCCACCAAAGATGTTCACAGTCACCCTAAAAGCACTGCAGGGCATTCCCCCCCCTCAAATCTCCAGCACACAAACTCAACACAGGAAAATTATATCCACGTAAAAAGCTGACCTCACCAAATAGCTAAGTAGCACTTATTTGTTACTCCAGATCAGTGATTTTCAACAAGGGTGCCGGGAGAACTCTGAAACCAACCAACATCCGACTATTCAGTCCGGGGCACTGACCTCTTGTCCCTGAGATTGTCAAATAAAGAAATGACAACAGCCAACACAACAGTAGCCGTCTGGTGTGAATAAATAAAAATTATACCTTTTTGGGGGGTCAGATTGGCAAAGAACACATTTTTGGTGTGCTGCAGAATTTTAGTGATTAGTTCATGTGTGCCATGAGATGGAAAAGGTTGAAAATCACTGTTCCACATGAATTCAAGGCAAATTTTTCTAAATAGGAACCCAGTTTGCAAACAAAGCACCAAACCCTCAAATTATAAAAAAACAATCTCAGGAACACAGCTGTGCGGCCAATATGTCCAACCACTGCCCCCCCGAGCACTCACTCAGGGAGTAGACCAGACTCCAGGAGAGGCCAAGCTCCGGGGGAGGGGCCCATGTGGGACAGAGACCCTGGCCCTGTTGGACTCGTAGGGCAAGAGCTCATGGGAGGAGAAGTTGCACTTAACGTCAGGTACAGATACAATTACTCAAGCCTTCTGAGGGGTACACAGTGACAGGGGTTGGGAGAAGTGGCATGTGAGCACGGTTCTGAAGGACTGACGGTGTCTGGGAGGCCAGCACCGCCCCCTTCCCCTGCACCAGGCTGCTGGGCGTCCACTCTCCCAGGCGCCATCTCCAGCAGAGAGTGACGGCTCATGGAGCTCGGCAGCAGCTCTCCTGCTCCACCCGCCCTGGGAGGCCCCACGCTCACCTGTCAGGTTGGCTGCCATCTCCTCAGCAGTCTGTGACAGCCGCAGTCCTTGCTTCAGGGGACCGTCCGAGTCCACGTATTGCCGGCGTTTGAGGTAGCAGGACACTGCCATCTGAATCTGCTCGGTGCGCACTCGTTTCATGACCTTGGGGGCAGGGACCACAGAACACAGAACTGTAAGAGACCGAGGGTCACCCAACCCACCAGGACACCACACTCGCCTAAAATAAAGAGTACAGAAAGACCAGCCATGTGCAGAGTGAAGACGCAAAGCTAAGTCCCTTAACCATCGTCACCCTGGTGCTCTCTTCCGTTGAGTCTGTTTTCCCAGTGACAATACAGCCAAAGTCAACTACGAAAAACAGAAATGTAAAGAATGACTCCCACAGATCAACCCCAACTCCATTTAATGCCAAAACTTCAATCAGCCCCACTGAACTTTTCATTAAAGATGCCATCAAAGAGCAAACACGACTGGCTGGACTGCAGGGCTTTTAATTTCTCCTGCCTACTCTGTGAGACAGGGATTGATTAGCAGTGAGCCAGCCAAAGAGCAGGCAGGAGACAGTCCAAAATCAAAGACCCGAGAAATTCAGAAACTAGGTAAGGAGGGGTTGAGAAAGCGAGACGTTAATAATGGGAAGGGGATGCCGTGTTCTCTCTCAGCAGTTTGGAAAAGGCTGCCAGCAAGCACCCAGTCAAGGGTCTGGGCTGAGGGCTTCCATTCTTCTCCTATTATTTACCTCTTTCACTCTTATAACTGCAAGTACAGAAGAGCATCAAAACAGCAAGAGGGTGTGTGTGTGTTAGAATATGTCTCATGGATCTTTTTAAACTTTTAATCCTCAGTCAATATGTTTATCAATTTGAGAGAGAGGAACAGAGAGAAACACTGATGTGAGAGAGACACGTTGATCCTCCCGGACACGTCCAGATGAGGAGCAAACTGCAATGTTTTGGTGTATGGGACGGATGTTTCCAACCAGCTGAGCCGCCGGCCGGGCTGCCTCGTGAGTTTTTGCAAGAAAGAAGAGGACAATGGTAGGAAGCACTCAATGGGGGCAAATTACTTATGATTATTCATGCTAGTTTGAGGGTTCCCCTGGTAACACAACCAGTTTCCTCGACTACTACATTGATCGCCAAGAGTGACCGGAAGCCCTGCTGTTGCCAAGGGCCTCACACAGAACACGGTGGTCCAGACGACCTGCCTGGGTTCATGTCTCTCCTGTAAAGATACCTTCCCTTTCCAGAGCACAGTGTGGTGTCCGCTGCGGAACGTGTGCGACATTATCCATGTGCACGTGCTTGTCCCAGCAAGGGACCCTTCTTGCATCAAGGGCTCCCAATTTTGGGGGGTGGTAGATCTGCTTTTGATAATGTTATTTAGATGTATTTAAGCTGTCAGTTTCAATGATAAGGACTGGCCTTCTTCGTGATTTTCTTCATTCTTTTTGAAGATTTAATCCCCCCTTCCCAGAAATCTATTTTTTCTTTAAACTGTTTAGAGAAATATCTGTATCTAATTTTTACCCATCTGCAATTTCTTTAGTGTAGGATGTGTGGTAAGGAGTCAAACATACGTTTTACTCAGATACTGCAGTGAACAAACGGTTCCCAAATCACACGCAATCTCTCTGACCTGATCTGTGGGGCCCCTTCAAAACACGCTCTGCAGATCTACTTCTCAATTCTCTGGAAGTCATTCTCCAGAGCAAATGTAAAACGTTAGAGGAATGTAAAACGTTAGGGCGTCGTAAATACGCTGTTTTAAACTATGAGTATAGAAAGAGTGTATTACCTATGCATTTCATTTCTGGATTACCAACGAGAGTAGGAAATATCTGTTTAAAGATAGAATGAAACATATTAATAAGTTCCCAGTACCCATCCATCTTTTCACCATGCATTTGCACCACTTGGTTATGGTGTATTGGTCTTCCACTGTATTGATAACATATTATTTTTAATAAAGATTATTTAATTGCTAATAGAAGGACTCTGATACTTTGAAAGCAGGGATCCCTGCTCTATGCACTCATCTGCCCATCAGTGAAGATGGTCTGGGGCGTGATCCTCTGTGGTTCTCTAACCTGGCTACACGTAAGAATTTCACCTGTATGTGCGAATAATTTGAACCCCGAGATTCTCATGCAATATTATATTTTGAGAAAAAAAATTAAATGCACACAGAGACTGTGACAGTACTGCTCTTTCCCAGTATGGCCCTGAGTCAGGACTAGGCATCCCACCAGCTTTGCGCCCTCCCACCCTCACAGCTGGAGGTGCTTTAACCAAACTCCCAGAGCTCGGTCTCCAAACCCCGCCAGAGTAGCCTGATTCTCCTGTTCAGCCGAGACTAAAACGGACCCAGGTTTCCTCCTGCCAGCCCCTTGCTGTCGTGGGGAAGTACGCTCGTATCCACCTGTGTCCCTCGGTGCTCCCAGTGAGACGGGAGTGAGAGCTCCCCTCTCTGCGAGAAGACAGGGAAACGGCAGAGGACAGACCCTGCAATGCCGCCGTGTCCGCACGGTGGGACACGTGCATGCACACCTGAGTAGGAGAAAGGCAGGAACGTCACAGAAGAGCAGCAGAAAGGAGCGAAAATGAGTGACAGTAAAAACAGGCAGTATTTGGGATCCCTAGAGACTAGTTTGAAACAGTACTCCAATGAATTTGCGCAGATTAGTTGCCCCAAACAGCAGTCTCTCTGGATCCAACGCCATTTAGAACAGGGATCTGGCTTGAGGGTGGGAGGCGAGCCACCCAAGGGACGAGGACCCGAGGGCAAGACGCTGGGGTCAGCTCTCTTTCACAGCCTGCTTAGTGGCAACAGCAGAGACGGGCTCCAACCACCGAGGACACTGGGTTTGACTCCAGGGCACACACATTTCAAGGGAGATGAATGATCAGCGAAGAGAGCTCTGCAGAGGGCATCCTGGGGCCAGTTGGTGGAGAGAGGCCTGGGCCTGGGGAAGGTCCGGCTCTCACTGGCGCTTGCTCAGGCATTCATTCTTAGGTGACTAAGGACCTCTATGGGTTTCCTGAGAAAAAACGTTCCCTAGAAACAGCTACAGCACTGGCCCATCTGGAGACCACGCACGCAGGGATAGGCTGCTTTCCCCTGGAAGTTTGTCCACACTCTACAGACCTCAAAATCCATGCAAAAACTCCTCCCTCTCAGGCCCACAAGCACCACGACGGTCAGCCTCCCATTTATACCTAAGACAGCCACAGTAAGCGTCCTCTGATGCTTCTAAACTAATCTCTTGCAGGCACAGTTAGAAAAAGCCAGCTTTAAAATTAAGCAGAACAACTGGAAAAACAGACTTAACCGGTCTCTTGAAGCTTCAAAAGAGGATTTAGGTAAATGAATCAACCTATGAAGTCCTTTAGGTATCAGCCCAATTCAGGATTTTAAAACGGTTGTCCTTAGTCTAAAGGGGGAAGGCCATCTGAACCTCGACTGGACAGGGGATGATGTAAATTGTAAACACCTCCTGGGTGAGATATGTACCCAACTGTTGCTTTATAAACCAAGCTCCCAGGAGACAGAAGACTTTAAAGGTCATCTGACTACTACT
This sequence comes from Sturnira hondurensis, assembly GCF_014824575.4. Classification (NCBI taxonomy): domain Eukaryota; kingdom Metazoa; phylum Chordata; class Mammalia; order Chiroptera; family Phyllostomidae; genus Sturnira; species Sturnira hondurensis. Next base: position 13,946,843 of record NW_028091156.1, read on the forward strand.
TGGACATTTTGTTCATTGAGAAGAACATCAGATAAAAGACACTCTCCTGCCTCATTGGAAGTGGCCTAACCGCAAATGGGCATCCACCCCGTCTACAGACGTCATGAATTCTTGGCTGAGGAGCTGCAGACGCCGGAGGCAGGCAGCTACCTCCGAAGACGTCCCTACGGCCAGCAGGCCTATGGATTGATACTGAACTCAGAATCCATTCTCTTTGTCTTCACCTGTCTGCTGGTGATCAGCCATAATAATAGCTTTACTGGTCCTTTGTGTTTTTCTATACAGTCCAACTATTTATGGTTACCAAACACGGATGAGATAACTGATATAAATATATAAATGCACTACTGATACAGAGATCAGATCACTAAGGAGAAGTAGGGAGGGGTCGTAAGACCTGCCCAAGGCAATGCTGAACAGCCTAGAATGGGACTGGCTGAGAAGCCGAATGCCTCCAGAGTGCGTGGAATTATGGGTGAGATTTGGGATAAAAGAAGGTTCTCAGGCTTTTCTTCTTCGAGGATGCCTGGATGACTGTGCTGCAGCTGCCTGCATTTTCCAAGGGATGGAACTTTGAATGGGAAGGAACTCTGGGCACAGCCTAGGATCGCTGGGGCTGCCCTGGCAGGGGGCGGCAGGGTTACTCTTCTTTGGCTGTTCTAGAGGGGACAACCTCTGAGGCAGAAGTCTGCCCTTCTTCCAAAACTGGGTAGCTTTGGTACTTAATCTCATGCTGTTTTAGTTTGTAAACTAATCCTATAGAAATAAGATAATTAAAACTAACCAGGGGAAGCTAGGAGAACTCAGGTGTTAAAGAGTTTAGCATTAATTGACAGGCTTAAGTGATTAAAGCTGTAACCGAAGAGTCAAAAAGTTTAGCGCTGGTTCCTAGGCCCAAGTAACTAATGCATGTGGAAAGCTGTCATTCCAAAACTGTGACGCTTTTAAAGATAGACTCCTTTCCGGTATCACCCAACCTCTGCCTCTGGAATTTTGCCTGGAGGGTGGCAGCAGGACCCTACCTGCCCTTCCAGCGAAAGAGAGATAAAGGAGCCAGAAGGCAAAACTCAGGTCTTGATAGTTCCCAAGACAGAAATGATCCAGAGTCATCCCCCCACCTCCGTGAGAGGCGTAAGACCTGACTGCATTCCACTTACCTGCCCTTCCCATTTGGGAAGAACCAAGCCTCAATTCTGATCGCCCTCTCCCCAATGGACAATAAGATGATTCGGGTACTGAGACTTCCTAGAACGAGCCTTCCCACTGCTGTGAGACCACGCTCTCTGACCAAAAGGTTGCTCACCAATGCACCCTTCCATCAGTTTCTGATCAAAAGGGGGAACTAGGCAGAAAGAACAAAAAGGGCTCTACAGAAAGTAACCTCATGGGTGACCTGATTGCAAATTCCTAACCGGGCAGGTCTTGGTGGGCTGTCATGCCCCAGGCCTACGACTTCTTCAGAGAAAGGTTGTATTTAAACCAGTCCTGTCTGCTGTTCAGGTGCGTCTAGGTTAACACACCTTCACCATGCCAGAGGTGACAGATCCCGAGGAGGGGGTATGAAGCTTTCAGAGGACACTTGACCTGGTTAACTAGCCTGTAACCCCATTCTGGCCTCGCTTTCTCTTCCCTCCCCGTAATCTTCCTTGTGTCCCCTCCCTGATTTCAAATGTATGAAAGATGCAAAACTGTTGTACTTCAGGACAGTTAAGATCTCGTTCCCCTGGCTTGTGTTGTCAGTTTGGCTCATATAAACTCTTATAAAAATTCTCCAAAAAAAAAAAAAAAAAAAAGAATTCTGCAGAGAAGTCAGTTTGCCTCCCCCAACTGACTCCCATAGTGCTAATATCCATAAGTGGACACATTAAAAAAAAAAACAACTCCTTAAAATAGACCTGTCTTTTGAGAGACTCAGGCACAAGACAAACATTGAGATTTCAAGCTACCTGCTTAGCTTTTTAATTACAAAAATATTTTAAATTTGAGTTTGGATATAAACTGTATCTTTCTTAAAAACTTCAGGATTTCCCATAATTTTCAATTTACATAAAATATCAACTTCTAAAGGTAAACACAGATGACCACATGCCTTTTCTCTTCGTGTCCCATCATTAGTGTTTCCGGAATGGATAATGAGGATTCTGACACAGTATGTACCTCTCATGGATCAACAGTTGCCTACTGTTTTAACTAACAGCTTCAACAAAGTGCGTATATAAAATCAGGGCATGGTTATTTTCCTGTTTCATAGTAACAACCGAGCAGGAAACTGCAGCCCAGCCACACTCTTAGTGTGGGATATAGAAACATGGGGATGCTGAGACAGATGACACCAGGCCCACTTTGAAGACAGTGACAATGACATGGGCCTGCAGCTGAGTCGCTTTCTTTCCTGCATCGCAGCCCACCTGCTGGGTTCAAGTGTACATGAGGTGGTAGGAGGTAGGGGGTGCTTTGCCAGACACCTCCAGCCCACCACTTCAAAGGCAAAGTACTACCCAATTCCAGGAAATGCCAATGGGGTTCTGCAGGAACAGCACTCCGGGTTCCAGGTGGCAGCTCTGAGTGCACAGAGCGCATGAGTTCAGAGTGCGTCCCGCCAATGCAGCACCGCCACCCTAGAATCGGCCCCCCATCTGAGTGCACTGGCACGAACCTAGGGGGTTTTTGTAGCTCTTGTTGTTTTGTTTTAGCTTGCTTTCTGAAAGTAAAGGTATTTTTTCAGTTGTAAATTTATGCTTAAAAACAGATGGAAATTATTTTGTACATTTTGTTAAATGAGATGTCATGTAAAGTGCCTACGAGACACTCAAATGCCAGTTCTCTACTGTTTACCTGTAGTCGTCTAAATGGCTGAGATAGCTATCAAAAGGTCATTGTAAGGAGGACCTAAAAAAATCTAAGCTTTCGCATTAATCTTCATGTTAAAGTGTATTCCATTAGCTTTGTGAAAATACAAATCACAGAAGAAAATGAAATGAGCCATACTATTCTCAGTTTCAGTCATACCTCATGTAATTTTAAAATTACGATGGCTTTTTATAGTCAATCTTCGCTCAGACACAAAATGTCATGAATACATCTGTCCTGAGACATAAATGGCATGTGGACAAGGCTCAGAGTTGGGGGCTCAGGATACAATGCAGAACCTGGAGGGTTTTGTCGGAGGGAGCGGGGAGCATAGGAGAAGCAGAAATATACCCAGGCAGACAGACGCCACCAGAAGCTGATCTCCTCCAAGGTCAATACCCCAGAGGGGAGGACTTCCAGCCAACTACTTTCTGCCCTACAGCTTCCCACCCCAGCCGTTCCAAACCTGCACTAGTCTCCTTACCCAGCTGGCTGACCTCTTTCCAAATGCAGGGGGCACTTACCAAGTACTGGGTTCCTCAACGCTTGCCGAATCTAACCAACACTTTTCCACACGATCCCACAGGCCTCCTTCCTTGAAACTCCCTCCCTCAGTCGCTCCCCTCTCCCACTCTGGGTCTGCTTCTCATTCTTCACATTCCCTTCACCACTGCACTCCTCACCCAAGACGTCTGTGGCCTCCAGTCCAATCACCTTCCTGAGCTCAAATCCAAGACATTTCTACCTGGATGTGGCCAACATCTGAAATTCAAGATGCAGATTTACGCTGCTTTCAAACCTCTCCCTTCTTGGGGTTGCCCTGTGCTGCCATCATCTACCACTACAGCAAGACAAGTCATCACCTTAAGGTTCGATTCTCCCTCTCCCTTCTCAGAGGCCACCGGCTCCTTCTCTGCCACATACAACCTCCACTGGAGCCACTACTGTGTCTGACAGCCCAGATCACTTCTCAGCTGGGCGATGCGCCCCTGTCTGCCCACCTCTAGCCCTACGTCAACCCCCTCTTCAGAATGCAGCCAAGTAAAGGGCAGATCTGATCACGTTAGTCCCAAGTTTAAAATCTACCCTCCGCCCACAGTACAGGCCGGCCACTCCTGCCGTCCTCATTCTGCAGTTCCCCAGACAGATGGAAAGTTCCAGGGGACAGGGCTCTTCTTATTGGTGAAATTCACCTGGAAAATAAAGTGAGTGTTGTCTAGCCTCTGTTTGAGGCTGACAATTTACTTTAAATTAATAATTTCTCTAGATTTTTATGAACCAAAGAGCCACACATATTTGATCCCTACTTCAACACTGTTTCACGGCACAGAAAATTATTTCTATACAAAACCTCATCAACACGAAAGAGTACAGGACAATCTATCTATGAAACAAACATCTATATTTACTGTGTTTGGACTTCATAAAGAAAACTTTCACAATCACTCTATTTGCAAACAACAGTGTAGACAGAAGAAAATAGGATGTTTTCCTTTCCGAGAATAAGTGAGAATATGTCTTTCTGTGTTTATCATTCTCCCTGAAACTGAATTCAAATGAGGCAAGTAAAGATTCAGAGATGCTTAAATGACATTAAAGTGTATGTGTATATAGGGGAAGAGGGGAAAAGGGGGGAGGGAGGGAGGGGGGGGGAGGGGGGAGGGGGGAGGGGAATGATGTCCAGTTTTTCATAGAGTACTGTCCAATGTGTCTTTCTGTGACGACAAAACTGTTTAAGGTCCACACTGTTCGATATGTAGCCAACAGCCACAAAGTTCTGTTGCAACCAGGGAACTGAATTTTTAATTGAAATTAAATTAAATTTAACTAACTGCATGTAGCCAATGGTTACTGCATTTAACAACAGTTTTGGTGGAGCACGGTGTTACTTTGTAAAACAATGCATCGGCACCTTAGCTTACAAATGTCGGCTCACAAAGTGTTGCAAAAATGCTTCTGATTATTAAATTACCAAATCTCTAAGTGCTAATACTTTGTTGGTAAAAAGAAAATCAAAAGAGCTACCTTTTGTTATTAACAGACACTGCAGGATTACTAAGAATCAGATACATCGCAATATATCTTTTCAGAAGGATACTTATCAGACTGCTAAACAAAGAACTATGAATGGAAGTTCTCTGTAGTGTTTTCGGAATCTTTCCAGTACACATTCTTGAAACTTCCTTGAAGTTAAAAGATGAGAAGGGGGAAATTTTTTGCTTCAGCAGGGAGCAGCAGCTAATTTCTGTAAAGTGTCCAATGAAAAGGTAAGCTCAAACCTAAGACAATTTTACTTTTACAGTGAGAAAATTTTAAAAAATTGTTTAACTTAAAAACAACTTTAGGATTATAGATAAAATAGCCAAATGTCTGCTTATACTCTTTAATTTATTAATTGACATACATGTATTTAAAAAGTATATTGCACAAAGCAATTTGTGTATTAATTCATTAAACAAGTTCTGATGACACCTGAGGTCTCTGAGGTCACCTGAGCTCCCCGAATCATCAAATTCCACTTTACAGAGCACATGACCTCTGCATCTACTAAATTAGCTACGACAGAGCATTTGTTGAATCCACAGAGATGCTCAGTGGAAATCTCACCCTAAGCCATCAATACCCATTCAAGGCGGGCATAACTTCTTTCATTCATCACTAACTTTATCAATTGATTGCATAACTATCCCAAACTGGCACCAGCTGAGGTTGCTTTAGCACAACATGTGTTTTCCAACCAGCACCTTGTTACTGGAAATAGGGTAACTGAGAGAGCGCCCTATAACAGGAGAGACCAGAACAGTCGGCGGCATGGGGGACCACTGTCTCACACTCAAGCACATACAGCAGACACGTGAAGATGATTTTTTAAGAGGGGAGGCTGCCTGGAGTGATCCAGGGTTTCTCCATGCCTTCTGTGAGTGCTCTCTAAGCTTCTGCATGGATTAAAATATCTGTCCCTGCTAAGCAGTCATCTTCCTTTACGGTCACAGGCAGACGGGAAGCTGCCAGGACGCGTGGGTAGGCCTTCCCTACTTTCCATCCAATGTCACACACCTGCAGGCACTATTTTTCCAGATAGCTAATCTAGTGTCATCTGTGCTCATCTTAAAAACTTTCTACCGCTTCCACCAATGTGAAGAATTCAAACAAACAAGCAAGCCAACCTCCACTGTTTGTTTCCAGGTTCCTCTGAGCCACTTGTTAGCCCAGCTGGTGGGCGCCACCCGGCCTTTCTCGCTTCAGGCACTTTTGCCCTCGTTCACTGAGGGCAGCCCCACCCTGGCCCCACCTGGTTCAGCCAAGTGCTACTCACGCTTCACAGCTAGCTCGGCTGGGCTGAGCCATCTCTTCCTCCCGAAAGCTTCTCTGAGTATGGCCCCCTCCACCCACAGAACCCAAGGATAAACCTCTATCACGGCGCCCACTGCACTATTACTCTGCTCCCAACATCACCACTACCAATGCCTAGCACTTCCTGGGTGTGCACCACTGGTAAGAAATGATGTTAAGTGCTTCTCCTTCACACCTCGAAACAGCCCTGTGAGTTGGGTACCATTCTTCAGATGGGAAAGGCCCAGAGAAATAGGATGATGCACCCAAGGCTCCACAGTGTCCAAGTGGGAACTCGGGCCACCAGGCCGCAGGATCGGAGCTCTTACTCACCTCTTCAGGTTCTGCTGCTCAAAGGCTTCTGCATTGGATCAGGGCCTTTTGGGGGGACAGGACAGTGAAGGCTTACCATATGTTTGAGAAGAGAATGATGAGAACAGTCACTACCTGAGAAGCTGTCTGTCACATGAAGAGAGGCTGGAAACTTGACTTCCAGCACTGCCCGCTGAGTGACGCTGGTTTCATACAGGGTCCCCAGGGCGCCCTTCCAGTTCAAGTGAATTGTGAACAACAAAACCCCTTCTTTTTCTCCAGAAATGTTCTCCACGGGTTTGCAAGAATGAAAGCCAACCCCCTTCCTCCCCCGAAACAAAAACAGTTACTGAGAAGTAAAACTTTTACCTAGTTTCGGAGTGAAAGAAGCACATGTAACCCTCACATTTAGAGGCAGGACCAACAAAACTATGCCCAAGCACACGGATCTGATTTATTGTTCATCACAAAGGAAAATGCTCAGGGCGAGTTCATCTTTTGGTTTTCTAGTTTAACACTTATCTTCAAATCAGGAAGAATTTGTAATTCACAAAGAAAATCAAAGTTAGTTTGCTTCACATTTTTACCCCCCAGATTTAGGCCTACAAGGAAACCTGAAAGCATTCTGACAAAAAGGAAATCATAACAGCTAATAGTTAATCTTTGCAGACTGCTCCCTATATGTCGGGCACCCACACACACATTATTCCTATTTCTTTCTTCCGTATCCTCCAAAAGCTCCCCCTGGGCTATCAGTTATCAATTCCCTTTTACGGAAGAGGAAACTAGCTCACAGAGGTTACAAATAGCTACAAGTCTCAATCTCAGCTCCGTCGTTCCCAAGCCCCCATCCACTACGCGAAGCTGGGGCACAAACTCCCCCTCCCACTCCGCTTTTCAAGCAGGACTGTCACCTGGGCGGGGGACTCGGCGGCGTCCGCCCCCACCCACAACTCAGGTGCAGGACACTTGGGTCACCTAACAGACGACAAACCCCGCCTCTACGCTTCCTTCCAACACATCGTTAGCGGGAGTTACGATTTCAAGATTTCAACGTGCAAGGTCAGAGTCTGGTTGGGTTCAGGCGAGCGCCGCATGGGCATGGCAGACTTACCTTCCGATCCTCAAGTCAGACCTGCTGCGAGGTCCGCAGTACGAGAACACTTTCGCAACTGGTGGGAGAGCCGCAGAAAGCTTTCCCGTACCCCACTTCCGCTAACCCTAAGATGACACCCCTCTTCTCCCCGTCAACTCGCTTCGGACCGACGCCTCGCCCAAAACCTGTTCCAAAGCCTCGGAGGGTCGCGAGTGCCGCCGAGGCGCCCGACTCTGCCGCGGCTGTCACGACCGAAACCCCGCAAAGGCAACCAACCTTGCAGGTCGGCGTCCTCCAGCAACCGCTACTCTCCCTCCAGATCTGCCCTGTCACCAGCGGAGGTCGATCTCGCATCCATCCGCCCACCACCACCATGTGCGAAGTTCAATCGTGAGTTCGGCCAAAAGACGTTTCCTCTGGCCGTCCACGAAAAGGAGAGCTGGACCGGTGCCCTGCCCGGCTGCCCAGCGCCGAGGACCCCTTCCCCGCGGATGCCCCGGCCAGACCCACCCGAGCAAGGACGCGGAGCCCCTCCAGGTGTAGCCGCCGAGTGCAGGCCACGCCGCCCGCGGCCGCCTGGGACTCGCAGGCCGAGGGCGGAGGCGCGGCCGCCGCGCCCGCGCACGGCCGGCCCCACCCGCCCCGCCCCCACCGCCCCGCCGGCGGGAGCTGCGGGCGCGCGCCCCGCCTAGGCCTCGCCGCGCGCCGCCCGCGCTCCCTCCCTCCCTCCCGGCCCCGCCGCCGCGCGCGCGCCGCCCGCGACCCCCTCCCCAGCCCGCCCCTCCCGCGCACCCCGCACTCACTGAACATCCCAGGCGGCTCCGGCTCCTCCCGCCGCCGCCGCCTCCGCGATCGGGTTGCTTCCGCCTCCGTCGTCTCTGCGGCAGGGTCTCGCTCCCACGGCCGGCTCAGCCGGGCCCCCGCGCCCCGCGCCCCGCCGCCCCCGCCGCGGCTCTGGGCGGCCGCTCCATGACTGACTGACACGGAGCGGGCCGCGGGCTGGGCCGCTCGGGCCTCCAACGCGCAACCGTCTCCACCAATGGGCGAGGCGCCTCGGCGCTCTGCTGGCGATGCCTGGCGTGCGCCCGCCCCGCCCCGCCGCGCCGCCGCCGTCTGGCGGAAGGAGCCGGGGGGCCGGTCTCACGTGGTGGGGGTGCCCGGGAGCCCCGACTAGCCGCCGCCGTGCTCCGTCCTCGCCCGTGGTACCTATCCCGGCCGGGCTTGGAGGCGAGCTCCTGAACCTGGGAGCTGCCCTCCGTCCTCCTCTGCCGTCCCTACCGGCGGCAGGGCCAGAGGTGAACCCCTTACCTGGGACCACCTGCAGGTTGGTCCCTACCCGGGGTCGGCCTGGAGGGTGAGCACCTAACCTGGGGACGTCCCTCCTCCCCCGCCGGCGGCCCCTACCGAGAGTGGACCCGAGGTGAGCGCGTTACCTGGGGGCGACCCTCCGCCCCGGACCCCGTCCCTCCCCGGGTTCTGCGCTAGGCGAGAACCGTCTGGGCCCGCTCCTTCCGCGACAGTCGGAGTGTAGCCACTCAGAAGCAGCCTCTGCGTGAGAGGTACCGGGGCTTTGCTGTCCGCCGTGTGCTGTTCGCATCCCTTGCTAGGACCGCTGGGGGGCACCCAGAGCGGAACGTGGGTAGAGCCGGGAGGTACCTGGGGCGTCTTTGTAGCCAGTTCTGCAAATACTTTTTGAGTACTTTGTAGCTATGGTGATGGCTACACACATACTGAACTTAGAAATTAAGTAACTAGTTGTTAGATATTGGACGTTTTGACAAAACGGGAGAATGACGGTGCGCGACTGTTCCTGTTCTCTGTAGTAAAGTGAAGGATACGATGCTTAATGTAAATGTCCATCATCCAGTGTTTGCTCGAGTCCCTTGTAGTTACCCGCTCACAGTAAGTTTTCAAGGTAGGTCTGTAGGATTTCAGGCCCCACAGATTTAAAAAGTGCAAGTGATCCAGCTGAGAGTTTTTAGGTTTGACAGTTTCATATTAGAATCATGGCGCTGCGATTTTGGGGGGTATTTTTGTTGTGTTATTTCGTTTTTTATTTCCAAGTCAGTATTTACAAATGAAAAACAAACAAAAAACCAGTATTTCAGTATTAAGTATCATGAAAATTTTTTCTTTTGAATAAGTGACTTGCGTACTTTCATGTAATGAAAATGGCTTGATCAGATGTTTCTTCTTTTTACTGTGAAACTCAAAGCTACATTTACTTTAGTTATATAAAATGACAGATTGTTAGCATGTTTGCTTTCCTCCTTGTTCATGATTTTAGTGTACTCCATATTTACGGTCTTAACTATGTAGCCGCACTTTGCAGAGTGATTTTGGAAGCAGCATGTCTTTGTAAACTTATTATATATTAACAAACCGTTATAGTGGGAAGTTACTTTTGTAGCTGAAATAACTGTACTCCCATTGAGAGTGGGTTTATAATACTGTAGTTCTTTCTGTTTAGAATATTACTTTTTATAAATACTGCTTATTTAGCTCACTGAACTACTTAATGGAGTTGTTTCAATACATAATATATAGTATATTTGGGGGGATTTGTACAGAAACTTAACTTTTTAACCTAAAACCATATGTGAATGACTCCTCTTTTACAAGGAGTTTAAACACTTTGCCCAGTTCCATTCATGCACACTCACTTTTGAGAATGTGATGTTTTGTCACAGCATGAATGCTTAGACCGGTATATGTAATCCATCTTCTGCCTGCTTTTGTCTGAATTTCTTTGGCCCTAGCAACTTATGTATAGATTTATGCCCAAAATTCTGTTGATGTATTTTAACTCATTAAAGGAATAATACACACACACACACACACATATACACATCCAGGGTCCGGGAGAAGTAGGGCCTGCTTGAGTGTGGTTGGTACGGTAATAATATGGGTGTAATAATTTATATTTTGAATTTGAACATTTTACCTAAAATGTCCTATGGTGTGCTTGAATGTGATATTGTTATGTTACAAAATTGCATGCTTAAGATTTTATAATAAAAAGGGGGCGCTATTTGTGCCAGGCCCTGTTCTATTGGACAGTAAGGTATGTAATGTTCATTTTCTAATGCCTGTTGAGTTTTACGTTAGTATAATTTTTTCCATTGTTTTATATTGTAGATAAAGTATAGCGATGGCTGCTGTTTATTCTGGCATTTCCCATAAGCTTAAAAGCAAGGCAACTTCCTGGGAAGACAAACTAAAGCTAGCTCACTTCGCCTGGATCTCCCACCAGTGCATTCTTCCAAATAAAGAACAAGTAAGTCTAATGTGAAACTTACATTTTTATAACCTAATATAATGGTCATTTATGTAGATTGCATGTTGACATTTAGTTAAAATTTTAGAAGATTAGAAAAATGGCTGGGAGAGGACACTTGGCTGGAAGTTAAAGTAATGTCTGAAAAAAAGGAACGTCACGTGTTTCATTACCAAACTTTATCTGTTGCAAACCTCAGGAAGCATCTCTTATAATCCAAATTAAGTGTATACACCAGTGAACAGCTTGAGAATTAAGTCACCGAAATGAGATTCTGAGTGTGTGGTAGCTCCGTTTGTTTGTAAATCCAGAGTGATGCTCCATATGTAACTGTTGAAGCTTCGTTAAACGTCATTGGAATTTGATGAGTTCAAGGTAGGGAAGTAGAGAAGCTTCAGTATTTGTGCTAAGCCATTCTAGAGATGGAGTAGGGAGCAAGAAGGACATTGCCCTCTACTAACATTTCTCGATATTATTTGGCTAAGTGTATTCGGATGAGCTCATGAGACTCATGAGCTCATGAGTCACATACACCGTGTGCTAGTATTAAAGCAGATAGCACGCAATGTGTCAAAGGTGGATTCCGTCTGTTAAAATGATGGGGTACAGAAAGGAGAACACCTGCGTATCCAGCAGGTTCCAAAGCTGGCTGTACCTGAGATCCATGACAGCGTCACCTGGCAAGTGCTACACGTGTTGAGACACAAGGGGAAGTTATGTGGGCATTTTTAAATTTTTATTTTTCAATTACAGTGGGCATTCAGTATTCTTTTTTTATATTAGTTTGAAGTGTACATCACAGTGGTTAGACCATCGTATGATTTGCAAAGCAGTCCCCCTGATATTTTAAGTATCCGCCTGGCACCATGCATAGTTAGTACGATGTTCTTGACTGTATTTTCTATGCTGTAGTTTACATCCCTGTGACTGTTCTGTGACTACCCATCTGCCTATCCCTTCACCTTTTTCACCCAGTCCCCCAGCTCCGCCCCCCCGCCCCCCCTGCAGTCATCAGTTTGTTCTCTGTATCTGCGAGTCTATTTCTCCATTTAGTTTTTCTTTGACTTCGCACGGAGGCGACATTGTGCGGTATTTTTCTGTCTCCGTCAACTTATTTCACTGAGCAAAATACCATCTAGGTCCATCCGTGTAAGGTTTCATTCTCTTTTATGGCCATGGCAGGCGATTTGACCAGCGTCTCCACTCCCCTCTCCTGGGAGGTTTTCTCCTTTTAGCATCTCTCACTGCTCATACTGTGATGGACAGTTCCGGTGCTGTGAACGGAGGCCTCACCACCTTCCCTTGTGTTCATGAACGAGGAAGCACGTCACAGTAATGGAAATACCTGTGTCCAACACTCCTTTGCATAAAGCACTTGTGCATCATTGTACAGGAGACTTTCTCTGTCTTCTAGATGAGGTCAGTAGCTTTAAAGCTACAGGTAACGTGGGAAGCCAGGACACAAACTCCTGTCTTTTAATAGCATTTTTGCTGTATTTTGTTGCCATTCTGAGCAATTACTGTGTTTCTCACTTGAAATTTAGTATAACTATAGAGAAGTTACAAGAAACTTTCAAGAGTTTCACTTGAAACTTTTGATTGGCCTCAAATGAAGACAAAATTGTTTTTATTCTGGATTTATTCTTTAATAATAAACAGTTCAAGATAACAAGACACTTACGTGATATTACATCATCAGAGGTGAGTTTTAGAGGAGACTTTTCTCCTCCAGGCAGTTGGATTTGCTTATACACGAATGTCTCTAAATGTCCAGTGGTTTTATTTATCGGTAAATAAATTCATTTATTTCAGGGTATATTTCTTCCAAATTTAGGTGTTACTTGATTGGGCAGGACAGTCATTAGCTGCGTTTTATAAGAGAAAACTTGAACTGGAGGAAGACACTGTGGAAAGGCTGTGGGTCTATGTGGATCACATTCTGCATAGCAGGAAATTACAGAATCTCCTCAAGAATGGGAAGACGATTAACCTTCAGGTTTCCCTAATCAAGGTAATAGTTCCTTGTGTTGTCCTGTATGGGGTGCGTGCCTCTCTGTTGATTTCCCACCAATGCTGGAAACTTACTTGTTTTACGGTTAATTACATGAGGATAGAGGAAGTAATCAAGGCAGGGAAGAAGGAAGTCATGTTAGAATTATTATAATGACTGTTACTCATTGAATGAGTGCTGTGTACTCTGCATTGGGCTAAGTACTTTGCTATTTAATATTCATGAAGTGGTTGTTGATTACCTTTTTAATAGGAAAAGATAGCCAGCAAATGATGCTACTTTGTGCGATATCCCCTGCCCCCAACCGTTCTGTTGGCCTGAAGGGAGGTCAAGGGCCAAACTCTAGATAGGAATTTCCTCAGATTCTTGACTCAAAGTGATTTCAAAGCCTCAGGTCACAATTATGAACGTCACTGTCAAAACCGAGTGTTTGGAACACCCTGAGAATAGGGTGCCAATGAAAAGCGTGAACGGTGAGCACTGAGCCTCACAGAGGTTGAGTAAGGTGCTGAAAGCCACCCAGCTGGTGAATGGTGTGGCCCGCCTGGTCGCAGAGCCTGTGCCCTCTGCTGTCACTCTGCTGTGCCCACGTGTGTGCAGGGAGAGAAACATGGGGACTGAAGAATGAAATAATTGAGTTGTGTAGAATTAAGTAGATGGTTCGTAGGCTTTAGTGATTCTCAAAATGAAGTTCCAAATTGCGCGTCACTGCTTCGAATATTAGACTGGCGACCACTGAACTGGGTTACTCTGCATGCGCTTCATCTCTGTGCGTTTTAGCAAAGTCGTTTTAAAACTTACGTGTGCTTTGTATAATTACATAGAATATTGATCCTGTAGTACATGCATCCATTGGATAATTAAATTGCCCTTTGGGTATAAATGTGGACAAAGTATTACAGGTGAGTTGTGTGATCAGAAGTGCTTAGAGATCCCTGTGGCAGTGCACTGGCGTTTGAGTATTTGGCATTTTCATTTCACCTTTTCCAGAGCCATCAGTTACTTGAATGGAGATAATCACACCTGTCATTCGGCTACTGATAGTTGAGCACCTGGGACAAATCCAATTCCCAGATGCCGTAAGGCTGGGAGCAAGTTACGTAGCCTATGAGGGAATTTTGCAATCTCCCCAGCCCTCATAATTCCTGCAGCGTGTGGATTTCCAAATTTTGGAAGTATACACTCTGGATTTGCTACATCATACCTAGTAACTGAAAACATTTGCTTTCCTCTTTTAAGAGTGCCTTTTGCTTCGGCTTTACAAACAGGAACAGTATAATTAAGTGCAAAAATGTACTTTGGTTGACAGGATCACAACCAAAGGCCCCTGTCCATCGACCTGTAATAACTGAGCTGGATCGCAGGCTTAGGATGTTCAGAGTTGAGGCCTCATAAAACCCAGCTCTTTAAAAAGGGACAGCAGGTTTACAAAGGTGCTGCTCTGCTTCCTTTTTTAACTTTGTTTTTATGGAAGGATGTGTAACAGAAATAAAATGGGTTCAAGTTCACATAGATGTGATAATCTGGCCTTTCTCTTTTATCAAGATGAGGGAAAGGGGCGAGTTGGTTGATTCTGCTGTGCTTTCTGTGTGTATGTGAGGGTTTATGGCAGTAATGAGCTTTCTTTCTTTCTCGATGTTCAGATCATAAATGAGAGAATAGCGGAGTTCTCGCTCTCAGGATCCCAGACGAACATCTGTGCTGTGCTCAGCTGCTGCCAGGGCATCCTCTCGACGCCCGCCCTTGCGGTCATCTACACGGCCAGGCAGGAGCTGATGGTGGCCTTGCTGAGCCAGCTGTGCTGGTCGGCCTGCAGGCAGCCAGCGGCAGCCGTGGTGGCCCAGTTATTGGAGGTCATTCATCTGGCCCTTGGCCATTACCTCTTGATCCAGCAGCAGCAGGTGAACCCAAGGCGTGCCTTTGGAGAGGTGACTGGGCATCTGCTCCAGCCCTGCCTGGTCCTGAGGCACCTACTCTCAGGGGGCACGTGGACGCAGGCTGGCCAGGGCCAGCTGCGGCAGGCGCTGAGCCGGGACCTACGGAGTCGGATAGAGGCCGTGCTTCGAGGTGGTGTTTTTCAGCTGGAGCTGCTCTCGTCCTACAAGGAGGAGCTCTTGGACCAGAAGCAGGGGGACTCGAAGATGGGGGCCATGAAGAATCTCCTCGCCCCCATGGACACTGTGGTTGCCAGGCTGGTAGATGCTGGCTACTGCGAGTCCTCCCTTCATGCCATGGTTGTGGCCAACTCGGTGGCTTTGCTGTATAAGCTCTTTCTAGACTCTTATTTCAAGGAGGGGAATCAGCTTCTCTGCTTCCAGGTGCTTCCCCGGCTGTTTGGCTGCTTGAGGATCTCCCACCTGCAGGAGGAGCAGCTGCAAGCCCTGTCCACAGGGGATTGGACCACAGAGCTCCTGGTCGTGGAGCAGCTGCTGAGCTCCGTGGTGAGCAACAACATCTACAACATCGCGGCCGATAAGATCCGGCACGGAGAGGTTCAGTTCCACTTCTACCGCCGCGTGGCCGAGCTGCTGATAAACCACTCGCAGGCGTCCGTGCCGGCCTGGTTCCGCTGCCTCAGGGCTCTGATGTCTCTGAACCATTTGATCCTGGAGCCAGACCTGGACGACTTGTTGGCTGCAGCGTGGATCGATGCAGACATAGCAGAGTTTCGAACCAGAAAGGCCCAGGAGGCCCTTATTCACACTCTCTTCCAGACGTACGTCAAACTCCGCCAAGTGCCACGGCTGTTTGAGGAGATCCTGGGGGTGATGTGTCGTCCTGCGGCCGAGGCGCTGCGGCAGCCGGTGCTGGCTGCGGGCCCCTCCTCGGTGCTCTGTGAGTGCCTCCTGGAGCTGCCTCCAAGTCAGGTCTTGGACGTGTGGTCCCTGGTGCTGGAGAAGTTCCAGTCCTTGGTCCTGCCTTATTTGCGGGATGACGCTGACATGGCCCTGAAGTCTCTGTCCCTGAGCTTTCTGCTGCACTGTATCATGTTCAACATGCGGAGCCTGGACGGCAACACCCCTCTGCCCGTCATCAGACGGATGCAGGGCACAATGCAGAGGATGCTCCAAGAGCTCGTGAAGCCCCTGCTGGACCTCCTGCTGGACCCCCCAGGCCCAGAGCCGGAGCTGTGGCTGCAGAAGGTCGGTGACTCCGCGCTGCTGCTCTCCCACACCTGGGCACAGGTTGACACGATGCTCAGTTTGAACTGTAGCCAGTATCAGCCTGCATCTGGGGCCCCTGCACGCGTTGCCCTGGAGGGCTCCAACTTCCCCCTGTTGCTCCCAGGTGTAGAAACACACCATTGGAAGAAGGTAGAAAAGATCACAGCTCAGTTTGACTCTGTGGGCAGGTATTGCTTAGAACAGCTCTACTTGCAGAAAATGAAAAGGACTTTGATGCAGACTGGTTTCCAGTGTGAAGAAGCCCTCTGTACTCTGAGGGGTGATGCCGCCTACATCCTTGCTTCTGGCAGAGACAGCTTGACTGAGGGGACGACAGCTTCGTGGGATGGCCAGGTGGGGACAGTGAGTGCGGTCACATACCCTGTAGCTCACTGGCACTTGATTGTGTCAAATCTCACAATCTTAACACCCTATCTTTGTCCAGATGACGAGAGATACCTGGCCAGTGTCCTCCTGAACACTTTGCCAATGAGGAAAGACCAGGAGGGCTCAGCAGATGAACAGCCAGACATCACACTTGAAAAAATATCCGAGGCCCTGTTTCACAGCCCCCTCTTCCCAGAAATGCAGTCCCTGTACTCTGCCTTCCTGCTGTGCCTCACTGAGAGGTGTGCCAGCGTGCTGCGTTCTGGTGCCCGGGGCGACCCACGGCTTCTCGGGCAGCAGCTGCCCTGGCTTTTTGAAAAGGACCCCACAGATGTGGCCCGTTGGGAAACCAAACATGCCAGAGTCGGACCTGAAGGTACAGAATCAAGAGGAGAAATTGCCCAAAACCTGCTGTCCTTGGCCAAGAGTGACTTCCCCATTGGGCTGGAGGCAGAGCAGTTGGAGAGCACCCTGGGGCTTTTGGAAGTCGTGTCTGCGCTGCAGCTGGACGGCCTCTCGACCGCCTGCCACACGCGCTTCTTCCTTCTGTTACTGTCCACGGCCATGGCCAAGCTGCGGGGCTCCTGCTGCTCCTCACAGACCCTTAAGTTTCTGATGACCTGCTACCGGCTTCTTGGTTTCCTGCAAAGAGGGAAGAGTGCCCGTTCAGTGCTCAAGGTCATGTACGTCAGTGATCTTTTTGAAATCGTACTGACCTCACTGTTCAAAGCCAGTAGCAGATTTCTTATTGACGAGGATGACCCCTCTTGGCTGGAACTCCTCCAAGTGGTAGGGGCCTTCTTAGAACAGCTCCTGCAGATGCTTGTCCAGCTGAAGCTCAGCTTGGTGCTCAACTTTGGGAAAATCATCGCATTTCTCTCCGGCTGCAGAGTGCACACTGAAGCAACTTCAGGCAAACAGAGGAAAAATCAGAATCCTCTGGGCCGGCAGCTCCTTCTGGTGTCTCTGGCCACGTTGTGCCACGTCCTGGGGCCTTTTGTCCAGGAGCGGAGGCGGCAGCCCGAGGCCCCGGAGGCACTGCAGGGCCTGTTGCAGCAGGCGGCGGTCCAGCTGGGCGCCCTGCTGCAGCTCTGTGCGCCTCGTGAGGCCCGGGGCCTGCACTCCGCCTTCCTCTCCTCGGTCTGCACGCTCTTGGAAGTGGACGTGGGCCAGCACTCCAGGCCCAGTGAGACCGAGATTTCGCAAGTCATGGACAAGACGCTGCTGTCTGGTCCCGCCCTCTACCACAGCGTTTACTCGCAAGTACTGTCTGCGTTGCCGGCCCTGGCAGGACAGTCCCAGGCCTTCCAGGCAGCCGTGCAGTTTTTGACCCTCTTCTCCTCGGCCCCAGAGCTGCACCCTAGGAAGGAGTCTGTTTTTACCTCCGTGTTTCATTCTGTGAGAAACGTTCTCGCAGGTAAGACGACGTCTCTCGAGCTCGTTCTGTACTCTGGAGCATTTGGGAAAAGCTAGCGAAAAGGCCCTCGGGGTGAGTTGCCGGCCTCCCCTCCCAGGAGCAGGTGTTCATTTCAGAAGGCACGAGGCGAGGGTGAGTGGGGAGGAAGTCGCCCTTGCAGGCCCCCCCCCCCGCCCCCCCTGGCATCCCTGTCCAGTCTGTGTGCCCTCTGCCCCGGTTAGCCGTCACCTTCACAGCGTCCCTGTGTTTGACACACGGGGGTGTGGTGCTCCGTGTCCTAGTTGTTCACTGATTTTGGAGAAAGTTCTAGTTTTTTGTTGTGAAATCTCTGCTTCTCTTTTCCAGCGTTGATCTGCTCTGGCCCTGGGTTAGTGCCTTCTTCTGAGTAGACTCCTCATGTCAGATCCTCAGTGCCAGCAGTTAGCTTAATAAATACACAAAACCTGCCACCTTCTGAGAAGCGACAATGACTTAATTTGGAGGGAACCTCATAAAATTCCCTGGGGGCAGGACTTCAGCCCCCTAGGTTTCAATGTAGTGCCAGCGGTCATCGGAGCCATGGGTGCCAAACGGCTCAGATGGTGATGTCACCGCAGTGTTGGGTAGGATGTCACAGGACCATGGAGCCAGCCAGTGTCTTTGTGCATGAGGATCCCAAATCTGAGGTCCCCTAGGTCATACGAAGGTTAATGGGCCAGACGTTACCCCTGTTTCAAGATAGCACATATCACATAGCACACCCCGTGGCGTGGGTTTGTTCTCTTTTTGTTCTGGTTGTTGTTGGGGCTGTGCTTAGTTAGGATGAATCGTCTGAGGTGAGGTTGGGGAGACTGTCAGCCAGGCCTGACCCTCAGAACCCATGCCAGCCTCTCCACTTCCCGGTGGAGAAGCTGTGACCGGTGAGGAGAGCCCAAGGTGCGCGCAGATTTGAAAGTGTTCCGTGGGGTCTTGTGGGAAGTACCGCCGCCTGGGCCAAGGCCAGGCTGAAGCACTGAGGCCTGAACTGTGCCGCAGGTGCCTTCCTTTCAGTGGCCTTCCTGTCTGTGTCATGATGGTGGGCAGACTGGTACCCTAATTACAGCTGTGACACAGATCGTGGAAAGTGAGCCAGACTGTGGGGCCAAGGCGGAGAGGCTGCACGCAGGCAGAGCATCAGCAAGCAGTGGTCGTGGAAGGGGAGGCAGGCCGGGTGGGGGTGGAGGACGGGGGCGCTAATGGCAAGCCTTTTGTGGGGTCCACACTCTGCGGGGCCAGCCCAGCACTTGGTGCTCTTAGGTGCCTTCCACTGTGAGGGGCTTGAGGCCCAGAGAGGCCGTGTGTCTAGGCTCTTACAGCTTGTGGGAGACAGCATCCAGCTCGCTCAGTGCCTGTGGCCCTGCCGCCCTCAGTGCCGCACCAAGTAAGTGCAGACGGGGACTGGGAAGGCACCCTGGCCGTGTGCGGCAGCCTGACCACAGAAACGCGGCTGGAAAGAGCAGCTGGGGTCAGACCGTAAAGGGCCCTGAATGTCCTCACTTTGGGGTCAGTTATGAAGTCGTGGGCCAGGGGGCCTAGGGACATTTAGGAGGTTCTCCTGCTTTAAGTGAGAGACACCCAGGTGACTGCAGCAGGCAGTCCCCGGATGTTGAGGGTTCTTCTCATCTCTTGAATGTGTCCCTCTGCTTAAATGTGCCAACCCACCCCTGAGACCTGCTGGTTTCGTAAAAGAGTTCAAGGAAAGCAGAGGAAAGCTAGAAGGTGAGCAGCGGTCCCATCTCCGCCATCCAGAGGGAAGCCCTGCTGAGCTTCGTTATCGTCCCCCACCTCCAGCTGTCTGCTCCGTGGGCTCGAGAAGCATCGGGCTGCGACTGTGGGTGCCCAGACTGGGGGCATCTCCATGCCCCTGGGACGGTGACCACATGCCCGTGTGCTGTGAGGTCTGGGGCTCCGCTCATTTGTTTCACCCCTCTTGTCCGTCACATCTACAGTTTTAATTTCTGTTCCACGCAGATCCTGCGGTTCCGGTTCAGGTAATTCAGGACATCGAGCCTCATTTGGGAGCCTTGTTCACCCACATGCTAGCGGTGGGGACCACAGAGGACTTCAGGGGGATGCTGCAGTGTGTTCTCCAAGGGCTGGACGTCAGGAACGCGTGGCAAGCAGACCAGCCGGTGGGTTGCTCCTCCCTCCCTCGGCCGGCAGGCGTGTGAACGGTAGTAGCTCAACGGGAAAACTTGAGTGGCCATGTCACCCCTGGAGCCAAACACAAAAACTGACAGAGACTCCAGGAGTTTGTGGAGGGAGCGCAGGCTCCTGAGGCCTCGCTGGTGCCTCGGGCAGCTGGGCCGCACCAGCCGGGGGTTCTCTGATTTCAGCAGCGGCCACTGGCTCCTTTCCAAGGTGGACTTTCCGAGAGTTGACTATTTCCACTAAAATTTCTCTTTTCTCCTAGACCATTCTGTCGTCTGTAACACTGGTCAAGTTGCTGCTGAACTGCCCGCTCGACGGAGAGAAAGCGAGCCTGTTCTGGCGTGCGTGCCCGCAGATAGTCACGGCTCTGACGGTGAGTGCTCCACTGCCTCTCCCGCCTCCTGTCCACACAGAGGGCGGCGCTGGCTTCTCCGTTCGCCGGCTTTAGGCAGAGTGTTCCGGAGCTGTGTCCCAAAGACGGTCTTGAGCAGAGTGCGTTGCCGTCCTCAGGCGTCCCGTCACCCTCTTTCTGCGCACATCAGGGTCACCATAGAGGATGTGGAGTGGAAGGGTGTGCAGGGCCACTGAGGAGCGTGGGGAAGCATTTGCTTTTGTTTTTGTGCCTGGTGCCAGTGTTGGTTTTAATGGCAGTGCCAACCAGGAGGTCACACATCAGTTCTGGTTGGTAACTCTGCGAGTGTGAGAGGCCCCTGCCTCGCTGGGCAGGCGGTGGCCCTCCTGACAGGCTGTGGTAGAAGGGGTGTGGCGACAGAGGGGGCTGCTGAGGCAGCCTGCTGAAATTAGGGTGGGAAGGAGTTCTGGAGTTTCCTTTGTCCCCACCAAATGTCGTGGTTGGTGTAATGCAGTCACTTGTTCTAGACGGGTGTGTGTATTCAAAGTCTGATGCAGCGAGAAAAAGTGGCTTTATAGAATGGCGTGGCCACGTTGCAGACAGATTATCATTACAGTCCCACACAGACGTCGCAGACTGGGCCCTGGTGACCGTGCAGTGATCACAGGGCTTCCTGTTTCACTAGGACAGCAGCCGACTTGAGCCTGGGGCTGTCTCAGAGTTTCTGTCCTCTGAAGCATCTGGCGTTAGAGTTTCACTTCAGCTCAGAAGATCAACATCTATTTTACCATCATTATCAGCTCTACTGCTGGTTTGTGCTGGGAGAATTGCCCTCAGTTATCATATTCTTGGGGCAGAGGGCCCAAGGAATAGACCTACTCTTTTTTTAAAAAGATGATTATTAATTTTAGAGAGAAAGAGGAACATCAAAGTGAAAGAAACATTGATCAGTTTCCTCCCATATGTGCTCCGACCAGGGGTCAAACTCATGACCTAGGCATGTGCTCTGACTGGGAATCGAACCCTCAGCCTTTTGGCATATAGCACGACACTAACCAACTGAGCCACACCAGCCAGGGTGTGACCTTGTCTCTTGTTTTTCTGTTTTGTTGTTTCCCTCAGAACCTGCATTAGTAGGCGACTCCTGTCTCTCCCTGTAGGGGGTGGGGTGGGAGGGGCATGAGGAAGAGGAGGAGGAGTGTGTATGTGGGGGTAGAGTCAGAGAAGAGGGGCCGCATGGCTGGTGAGCAGTGTGGGCTGTGGGCGTGGCAGGTCTATGCTGAGGGAACACCAGGCTGGAAGTGGCTGAGATAACCCTAAGCAGGATAGCGTGGGGTTAGCATGGTCAGACACCCAGAAAATGGTGAGCATTGTGGGGGACGGGCCCCATGAGGCCTCGGCAGGGGTGCTGTTTACAGACGCCGGGCGGCAGGCTGGGGGGGCGTGTTGCAGGTGAGCGCCCCTAGGTTTTGTAGGGAGACTGTGCTGGCCCTCGTCTTGAGTCTTCTCTTCGTGATATAGAAAAGTAACGGAGCATCTTCCGCCGGAGCTGATGGTTAGAAATGTAGCAAGTGGAGTTTCATTACAGACATGCAGAACCAAGGCTTTTTTAGGAAAACGTTGTTCTTTTGTATCTGATGTGAAGTTTTCTTGTTTTGAGAAATTGGATGACTCAGCTCTGATAAGAAATCACTTCTCAGGATAGATGAGTCCCACAAAGTGCAGCCCCAAGTGGGCAAGTCGGTAGTGGTCACCCTGGGACGTGGGTCGCTGGCCTCCTTGTCACCTGGAGCTCCCCGCCGACCACGTCGAAGCAAGGGGGGGTTTGGACATTCGTACTTCCGTCACTGCCGTTCTCTCCTCTGTTGGCTTCAGTTGTTGTCATTTCCGTTGAGAGTCACCATCAGTTTCTTTTCTTTGTTCCTTCTTGGCCTGTAGCTACAGAACCGAGAGGCCTGTCAGGAGCAGCCCCTGCCCTTGGCGTTGGTGGAGTCCATCTTGGACGTGCTGGCCGCCCTGCTGCGACAGGGGGAGGAGGCCATCAGCAACCCGCACCACGTCAGCCTGGCCTTCAGCATCCTGCTGACGGTCCCATTGGACCACCTGAAGCCCGAGGAGTACGGGAGCATCTTCCCGCGGGTGCACAACGCGCTCTTCTCCATCTTGCAGTGCCACCCGAAGGTGAGGGGGCGGAGGACCAGGGTGCCAAGCAGCCTTTCCTCTGTGAGCGGGGTAAATGTGCCTGCAGAAAAGCGGCAGCAGAGCATCACTGGAGCGGGATAGTGATGCTACTGATTGGCTAGGTAGACAGTCAGTCCCAGTGACAGCCAGAGCCAGAGCGGCTTCTCAGGCCCGGGAGGGCCTGGCCTGCCCAGTGGGCTCTTCGAGTGAGTTGGTCTTCGCTGGACCCGACGCTCCCAATAGCGCTTGTGCCGTAGCCCTTTAAGGAAACTCCTTAGAAATTACTCAGTTTCCACAGGTCATCTGTTTGCATGGCATGCACCTGCTTAGCTTTCTTCTTGGGCTTGTAACGCAGATGGATCTCGAGAGTGAGCCACCGGGGTTCCCATTTTTAGTGTGCGCCTTTCAAACTAAATGGACACTAGAAACAGAGGCCTCATAGAGCAGAGTCCTGTTCAGCCAACGTCCAGGGAACATTCGCTGCGTGTCCCACTCCCCACTATAACAAGTCAAAGCAGGCGGTGATCCCGTTTCATGGACAAGGAGCAGGTTCAGAGTCCCGCGGGGACCTGACCCACACCGTGAGAGACATCTGAGTCTTGGAGCTGAGACTGGACTTCTCTGGCCAGGCGTTCTTTGCACTGCACCACCTCCGCCTGCGGGACGCACTGGGACTCGTAAATAAGGAGGGAGACCCCCGTCCACGGGCACATCACCTCGTTCTAGGTGGTTCAGTGTTCTGAGGTTAGAGATCCATTTCAAAAACGTCTGCTCTCTGGCAAACTCAGCGCTTGTGATACTGGGCCTCACTCCAATGCCTTCCCCACCTAACGGTTGCCTTTGGCCCTGACTGTCTCGTCCCCAGCTTTGTTATTAAATCTCTCTGCTGGTAGTTAGGGTTTTACGTGACCGTGCAATATAAATACAACGGCAAGCAATCACCAACTGAAACTGTGGGTCTTGCAAAAGATGCAGAATTTCATGCAGCTGATAAAAGTGATGTTAACCGTGTAGAGCTGCTGCCAGACCAGGAACAAGTGACCGTTGAGCAGAACTAGACTGTTGAAGGAGAGCATTGGCGAGGACGGTGATGTGGTGTTGCCATGGGGATGATGAGGCTGCTCATAGCTGTTCACCTTCACGTAGCCTGCGGGGTAGGGAGCAGGAAGGGGGCCCAGGTGGGGCTCGGTCGGTGTTGGTGGTGTGCACAGTAGGTCCTCTGACCTGAAATGTTAAAGGGTCACGCAGGGCGAGGGGGTTCCCTAGAAAGTCCAGGGAAAAGGAATGTGCCTCAGCTGTTTTGAGTGTCCTAGGGAATGGGGTTTAGACAGAAATCAAGATGAGCTCCTTGAGACAGAAGTTGAAATCAACAACTGCCTATGTATTTTTTTATATCTTTTTGTCTGTTATTATTACAGGTAATGCGGAAAGCCATCCCTTCTTTCTTGAGCTGCTTTAATAGGCTGCTGTTTTCAGTTATTCATGAAGGACGGCAGAAAGATAAAGGTAATGATTCAGACTCATGGCATCAGCCACACAATTTCAAATGTGTTTATCTTGCAGTGTCTCTGGCCACAGACGTTACTGAAAATAAAACCACCCAGCTGAGTGTAAGTAAGAGAAATATTCAGGTCATCAAATGAATACGCTAAACAGTTTTTTGAAAAATTTCAAACTGTCACAGCTTTTTACTGTGTCTAGAACAGTGAATGCATTTGGTATCTCCTAATTGAAATAGTTCTTTTGCTGGAAAGAATAAGTACCTAGATTCAGGAAATGTTTGCTCTCATGAAAAGAGGTTGTAAAAGGGACCGCAGTCCCATTTGGCCTTAAGGCCTTCATATTTCACTGGGGACCTTAGAGAGGAGGCGGCAGGCACGGAGCCGTGGCGCTGTGTGAAGGCACTGAGCTCCGCCTGCCGCTCACCATTCCATTCCCATCTTGGCGAAGTCCTGTTTGCTGACCAGGGAAGCAGGCTGCCGTTGGCGGCGGCACGAGTCACATCCACAGCTTGTTTTCCAGCCGTGCAGTCTGTTGATCCCTGCTAAATTTCTAATTTGGGGAAGAGTCGCATGAATTAAAAGTGCTCATGAAGCAAGGCTGTCTATGCACTGCTTCTCGTTTGCACGGCTCGGGCTGCCTCGTGCCTTTTGGGGTGCTGAGCATGAGCACGAGGACAGGGCGTGTGACAGGGGCCCTGGGGCTCAGAGGAGGGTCCGTAAGTCACCTGGAGGGCGTCAGGGAGGCCTGGGCTTCGGCTCTGGACCGAGGAGCAGTTCGAGAGGGGTGTTTCACACCTCCCCCTGCCGGGGTGAATCATTTTAACGGGTTCTGGCTTGTAGGTTTAAGCCGTAACTTCTTAAACAACTAATTTTTGAGTAAAAAAAAAAAAGGTGTGGTTAACACTGCACTCTAATTCCCCAATTATTCTGCCTGGTCTGGGGTTAGTTGGGGGTTACACAGTTTGGTGTTTGGCTTCCTCCCGTGCTGCGTGCTGCGTGCTGCGTGCGCCTCAGTGTAGCACTGTGACTGCATGGAGGAGCAGGGCTGGGAAATGGTTTCCAGGTCCCATGCCGGCCTCGGTCGGCTGGTGGTGGCTGACAGCAGTTCCGTGTTGAGGCCTCTGAGGTCACGTCTCAGCTACACAGGCAAGAGTCCCTGTTCTGGCTCTCAAGGGCCTTGACAGGAGGTGGGACATGACGACGAGGGGGAAGCCCTGGGCCCAGTCTCACCAGGCCATGAGCGGAGCTTTGCTCACACGCTGGCACAGGTACATCCTGTGTGTGCTCAGACGCATGTCCTTTGTCCCAGGGAGCTCAGGCGCATGTGACCCATGCTTGGCTCTGTGCCGCTTGTCCTGCCGCATCCATGTCGGTGCAGCTCAGTCATCTCTAGTTGGCCAAGACCCTGCGCTCTGATGCGTTTGTGGCCGGACCGAGTAGGAATTTCACTGTTGACTTCCGGGTTGGCACTGGTGCCCTCCTTTGTGACCACACATTACAGCCACCATTCGTGCTATGAGCGGTGTGTGTGGGGGGGGCAGTCTCACGAGAGAAGGAAGGAGTGGTGTCCATCACCTGCTGGGGTGCATTGCCTGCTGAAACAGCCACGTGAATGTCAACAGTTTACATGATTTCACAAAGTGACATTGATGTAGAAAAATTCCACGTACATGTTTGTATGCATAATCAAGGTCTTAAAAAGACATTGTACACTCTAAAAATCAAGGTTATTAAGGCATAATGTATGAGAACCAAACTGCATCTACTCAAAGTACACAATTCAGTGCACTTCGATAGTTTGCTACGTGCAGGGGACCACCACCACAGTCGAAATACAGAGTGCTTGCATCGTCCCCGAGATATCCTCTTGTGGTCCATTCCCCCAGCCTGGCGCTAGCCCCAGGCAACCACGGGCCTGTTTTTGTTACTGTAATCGTTTGCATTTTCTAGACTTTTGTAACAGCAGGTGCATCACCCTGGTGGGTGGTGAGAGCCAGGGCAGGCACCTGGGCTCTGTTGTGAAGGCCAGGGGGCCACCATGAATTCCTGATTTAGCTCCCTTGGTTGGTTTGAATTCCTCAGGCGGTTTCTTAAGAAGGACCTGGTGGCCTGGCTCCTTACAGTGGAAAGAAACAGGGATCAGAAAGAAACCTGGGAAGACAGGAATGATAACTGAGTCTTGTGTGTGTGTCTGTCTGAGAAAGAAAAATTCTGTGTAGTTTCTGAAGTGGAGGGATGCAAGGACATCATTAGGCCATCTTATCTTTAACGTCACGTGATGTTAGAAACCATTTTCACAGAGAATTTTCTATTTTTTTCTGCCTATTTAAGTCTGCCTTGTAGAAATCTGTCTCCTTTTTAAATACAATAGCTATTCTTGATTTCATCCTAAAAAAATTTGATTATTCTCAATAAACTCTTAATAAAAACCACGTACTCTAGATTATTTTAAGTGTTCTTCCCTTTGTTGTGTAGATAAATATTTGGACATATTCTCCCTCCCGCATTCTGTCTGCAAAGTAAGCTAATGAAAGTGGGAAAAGGGGAAGATCTGAGTAGTCTGGGGCTGTAGTAAAAGGATGAAGCTGGGAGAATGAAATTGCGTGGCTTGGAGCTGATTGGTTTGGAAACACTTTGCTTCTGTAGGGAGCGCAGACAACCTGCCAGCGGTCCTCGAGTGCGCACGCCTGGTGGAGAGGATGTACAGCCACATCGCAGCGCAGGCCGAGGACTTCACGGTGTTCGCCCCCTTCATGGTGGCCCAGTACCTGACGGAGGTGCAGAAGGTAGGCTGGGCGGAGGGCTCCACCGAGTGCTTCCGTTTGGAGTCCTTCGTAGTGGGGCTCCTCAACCCAAGTGGCAAGCGCCGTTTTGGGTCTGCCTCTCCTCTGTTGTGACAGTGTGTCCTGCCTGTCCCCAGGTATGGAGCAGAGCTGTGGAGGGTGTGGCGAGGTGACATTCCAGGGCTGTGGTGTGGGGACATGGGAGGCCCCCAGTAGCTGGGAGGTCTCCATCTGTCCCCAGCACCAACCTCAGGCCTGTTTTGGTTAGTCTGTGAGTAGTCAGGGAGACAAAATGCCCCAGGCGTAGGCACAGAACTGGGCTCGCTGGTGACCAGAAAGAGGGCTTCCCGGGCCTGTAGTTGTCGGGCATGTGCACTTGACCCAGCTGCTCGCAGACCCTCACCGTCAATTGCGTGGTAGGGATACGAGCAGACCTGGTTAAAACTGCTGGGAGTTTGTGACGCGAGAGGCGCTGTGTTTTCCAAGGGCCCTTCGGCTGAGTGGCTTCCTCAGGGACCCTGGCATGGTGTCCGCTGCTCCAGACCCTGTTTTAGGACAAGTCTGTCACCACAACTAACACAAACCCACCAGCCCTGCCCCCTCAGCCAGTGAAGGTGCCTGTCGTGGGTGGGCAGTCGGCCAGGTGTGGGCAGGCGGAACATGCTTAGGGGGCGGCCCGGCCCCCAGGGTGCACACATGGTCCTCGGCAGGCCCAGCGTGCGTGAGCTTCGGCAGCACGCCAGCGCCCTGCACCTCATCCTTTGGTGTGGGCTTGGCGTTTGGTTTCCTTGGAACTGTTTAGCATTTTGTAGAATCTTGATATTTTTCCAAGGCCTGAAGTCATTAATACATAAGCGTTTGCTGAAGGAAAAGCTGACATTATTTTCTGTTTCACTGAAGAATAAAATGAGACACAGTGATATCACTTCACTAAGGGCCAAGAAGAGAGGCAATAATTTTTTGAACTCTTAAGTCATTCATTATTACTCTGAGATTTATTTTATGAAAAGTCTCTTGTTTCCTGGCCTTACTATTGGTGTGTAATTTATGTTTATCAGTTATTTTTTTTATTTGTAATCTTGGAAGCCAGAGGCCTTGGGAATTATCAAAGTCTCTAGTATCCCAGAATCCACTGGCAGGAGAGACTGCGTCTTATATTTTATTCGCTTTTCAATTTAGTAATGCAGAAAGTATTCCACGTGCACTGGAGGCTTCTACTGAGAGAGCCGTGGATCTTTCTAAACCAGGAAGACATTTCTGAGATTAGTTATTGCTGGGCAGCTAAGTGAGCCCACTTCGTGTTCCCTGGTATTTCCGTGGAGTGGGGCCTGGGGTGCCTGTCAGCTGTTTGAGCAGGTGACCTGGTGGGACCGTGTCCTTCGGCAGAAGCAGCGACCCGGGCAGCTCTTGTTCCTCCGTGCAGCCCTGTGCCGCGGTGGCGACGAGCCTGGAAAGAGCGCAGTCCCTGCCTCTTTTCCCCGTAGGCCGGATCCCCAGCTGCCCCTCTTGATGCTTCGGGAAGCAGTTGGTGCCACCCATCCTGCCTGCGGCGCCTGCGGCTCCTCAGAGACGGTTCGCTTGCTGGCCAGGGGCCCTCGGGTTGCAGGACTGACTTTTTCCTCCCGCGTTACAAATAGGTTGTCTGAAACCCAAAGATGGGGTGGCCGTGTGGTTTTGATGCCACTGGCCGCCCGTTGCCCACCAGAGCCCTCTGCTCGGGGCTGCGCTAATGAGGCCCCACCTAGGTGGGGGGTTGTGACGGGCGTGGCTTCAGGCCTCAGGGCTGCCCCTGAAGATCACTTCCCGCCTTTTTGCCTGTGGAAGTGCAATTACTTGTTTAGTGTGTGGCGATCGAGTGAACGAATGAGTGGCCAGCTTGAAAAGTCCTCACCCCACCGGTGAGAGGAAGGACTTCTTCTGTTTGTCATTTGTCCTTTTTGTTTTTTCCCTCCCTAATGCCGTATTCTGAAGTCACAGATAAGGCAGTGCATCTCTGCCCTTGAGTTCTTACAATTTCAGGCGATCATCTGCCACAGTTTTTTCTGTCATATGAAGACGATCATGACTTTGAAGAATGGTATCTTTTTAGTGGCAGGCACAAATGGCCTCTTTAGGAATTTGCCTCCCAGTGGTTGCCTGGGTGACTCAGACTCCTCCCAGTTAGTAAGTTCCGTCCCCACTGGCGGCTGTGATAGGCAGAGAGGCACTGTGGTTTGCAGATGGCCTCTCCCAGGTCCTCAGGATGTGCATACAGAATCAGCCACACCCCAGGTCTCTCAGCTGGGCCTCTTCGTGCTCAGTGCAGTGCCAGGCTCAGCCGCAACCTGAGTTTCTGCTGCAGATGCGCGTGGGGCCTGACTCCCCGCCCTGTGTCTAGATGCTGGTTTGAATTGGATCCAAAAGTTTGTGCATGAAATCCAGTGCAGCTGCATCAGAGCTGGACCACCCCCCGCCCCCTGCCCCCCATGGCTGTGCCCCAGATTTTAGTTAACCCAGAAGTTCAGGAAAGAAATTGGTCCCTGTAGGCACAGAGGCCAATCCAGCCATTCTGGGGCAGTTAGGAACTTAGGGCCTGTTGTGCTATTGTTGCTGGGAATAAAAATACCCAGTAAGTAGCAATCGAATCACATCTGATGTGGGGTGGCAGGAAGTGAGCTAGTTGCTCCTCAGCCCGGCAGTGATCTGTTTGGAGAGTGTCGGAGCCCGTCCGATCCCCGGCTCGCCCTGCTCCGGGGGAGGGGCAGCCATGGCAGTGAACTCTGTGCTGGTTAGTGCAGCTTCCCATGTGACTGACCATGTGGAAGGGTTTCACACCGCGTGCTGGCGGCTCTTCCCGGTTTTTAAATGTAGAGTCCCGGTTTTAGATGCCCCTGTTGAGCACACAGGCTCCTGCGTTTGTTTATCAGAGCTACCCCTAGGGCGCTTTATTCCAGGTTTTTGTTCACTCGAGTTGGCTTCTGTTTCCCCGAAATATAAACTTTCAAGATGTAAATATTTAGTTATATAAGGTGTTTGCAACACAATATCTTAATCTCTTTTCAAGTTGGAAGTGGATGTTGAAATTCCCTGTCAGGTCCCCCTCGGCCTTGCCCTGTCTGCTCTCAGGACAGTGTGTCCCTCCCCAGGTCACCCTGTCCCCGGCCGTGAAGGGCCCCCTGCGGGAGGGCATCTACCTGCTCCTGGACCTCTGCATTGAGCCGGACGTGCAGTTCCTCCGGGCCTCGCTGCCCCCGGGCCTCAGAGACGTCTTCACGGAGCTGCACAGCGACTACACGAAGCACCACAAGGGGAAGCACGAGGGGGAGCGGAGGTACGCCGTCTGAGGCTGCGCCGCTGCGGCCGTCCCTGGGCCCGTCCCCGCGCCCTGGAGGAGGGTGACTTCCGATCGGCTCATTCGCAATGGGAACGTGGAAATGAGGATTATTNTGCTCCTGGACCTCTGCATTGAGCCGGACGTGCAGTTCCTCCGGGCCTCGCTGCCCCCGGGCCTCAGAGACGTCTTCACGGAGCTGCACAGCGACTACACGAAGCACCACAAGGGGAAGCACGAGGGGGAGCGGAGGTACGCCGTCTGAGGCTGCGCCGCTGCGGCCGTCCCTGCGCCCGTCCCCGCGCCCTGGAGGAGGGTGACTTCCGACCGGCTCATTCGCAATGGGAACGTGGAAATGAGGATTATTTAATGTGCGTGTTGTATTTTACAGTCATGTTGTCAACACAATATTTTTAACATATATTTTTTATGCAGTAAGTTATGCAATGGAATCCTGAAAATAGCACCTTAGAATGAGGTGAATTCAATAAAAAGTTGCTGAGCCCCTCTCGTGGCCATTCCAGAGGCAGTTCCTGCCTCATTCCCTCTCTCCACCAGGAACTATGTGGAACTTGTTGTTTTACGTCAGGTACATGGCTGTGTAATGAAGTCCACTTACACATCTTGGCCTTGGATCTTTCTCAAGTCACGTGGGAGTACTGTGGAAATGGCACTGTTTCTGAGGCTGCCTCCTGATGGCACTGGGAACGCTAGAGCCCCGCGGCGCAGCGGGAGCTGGGGGCACTGCCCTGCCCGGGGGTGGGTGCAGTTGTGCGGGGGCTGGTTGGATGGCCAGTCTCCTGCCTGCCTTTCTGCTCCAGCTCTGCATGTGCTTTAGATGTATTTTCTATTCAGTCGAAGAAATGCTCCTAACTATTGTTTTCTCCTGCCTCAGCAATGTATTTCATTATGTCAATCTCAGAAAAATAAAAATGAAAGGGAAAACTATTTTTTTAGCGGAAGGATTTTTAAAAGCATTTAGTTTCAGCCTCTGTGTTTTCCTTGGAGTACTTTGTTTTCATCCCTTTGAGATACACACACGCACACTCACACACGTGTGAGTGTGTAAGTGATTGTAGTTGCCAAAATGGATCATAAATCCAATTTTGTTTGTTTTGTTTTGGCTGCCTAACAACTTTTCCTGTGAAAAGTTCAGTAACATCTTTGGGTCTCTAGAGGCATTTGGAACACTTTTTAACGGCTTCGTAGTAGTAGTCCATTGACGAGATGCAGCTGTTCCATTTCATAAACCCCCCCGCGGCCAGACAACAGGGTCTTCCCAAACTCCCCCTCACACATGGTGCTTGCAGCTGAGTCTTTCCTTCTTTTTTATTTGCATAAGATGAAGTCCCGTAACTTGTATTGCTGGACAAAAGTCCCACCAGTTTTTAAGAATTTATGTAAAGTTGCCCTCCGAAAAGTATACTGATTTTTTTCCCCATTAGTGAATCAACTTCAGTGTTATTTTTGTCTGTTTTATGCTTCCTTAATGACAAATATTACTTTGTTTTGAATTTCTTTAATGACTAAATTATACATTTTTATATTACCACTTTTATTTCTTGTACAAATTATGGCTATGTAATTGTTTCTTATGTAATGTCAGCCTGTTACTCAGTTAGGATATTTGCTTTTTTCTTGCTGTATTTGTGGCACTTATGTTGGAATTCTCATACCCCTTTTTGTCAAAATGTCAACTGAGATTATTTGAAGGCTCTGTAAACAAAGGCTGTTTTTAACACAACTTTTTAAAGCACAGGAACACATGTCTCTGGAGCAGATAATATAAAAATGGATTTTTTTTCTACCTAAGAAAAATATCCTATTTTTTATGCCCCAGAGTTGATCTTCTGCCCTGTGTTGGAGGACCGAGTGGGGAAAACAGCTCTGCTTCCCCTGCTGTGTGTGTGTGTGTGTGTGTGTGTGTGTGTGTGGCGGCACCCCCTAAACTCTGGCAGCCAGCGGTGGGTTCAGGCAGCCTGGCATGGCCTTTTCGCCGAATGCTCTGCCTTGACAGAATCCCCCCAGGGTCCCCTGAGAGAGGGCGGCGACGTTGCCCCTGGCTCACCTGAGGACCGTGTGCTAGAGCAGGCAGGTGACCTTTCAAGGACACAGGCTGTACACGAAGCTGGAACTAAAACCACATTTGGTTTTGCCCTTTTGGTCACATGCCCAGACAGGAGGGTCACTGCTCTCAGAAGCCCTCATGGCATCGGGCCATTTTTTCCTCTGAAGTTCACGGAGGCCGGAGGTTAGCAGCCATTCGCTTTCCCTGCTTTGGGGGTGTTCCCGGGCTGCAGACAAACACGGAGCAATGCCTCAGGCGTCCTGACGGTGGCACTGCAGGGCCACCGCCGAAGGCCCTTCGCTGCTGGGAGAGGGAGCTCTGCGGCCTTGGGAGGAAGGGAACTCGGGGAGAAGGCTGTGGAGTCCGCGTCCTGCCTGCTGCGCCCCCACTCCTGAGAAGGGCTGTTCCAATTGCCTCATCGGCATTGCGGTTTGAACTCTAAACCTTCCCCAGGGAAGAACAGTTTTCAACTCTGCTTTGGTGAAGAGTGGGGAAGAGGAAACATTTTTCTTAGTGGTTTTAATGCTGTGTTCATTTTTATTTTGTCAGAGCAGATCTCGTGGGCGAGGAGAGTTGGCCTGGGTAGTGCAGGTACAGCAGGGGTGACAGTGAAAGACCAGGCTTGGCGTGAGCCCCCCTCATGCCAAACATTTGCTAAATGGTTGCCTTTAGCAAACATTTACTAACTTTACAGCGGGAAGCACTTCCTACTTGTGGGGCTCAGGGAAGTGACTTAATTTCCCGAGTCTCATTTTCTTCTCTGAAATGGAGACGATTGTTACTTTCCGCCGAGTGGTCCCGCACCTTCCACACCATGATGGACTTGAAAGGGCTTCACCCAACACCGGCACGGAGAAGGTGTTCAACATCCCTGCCGGTCCCCCCTGCCACCCCGGAGCTCCAGGAAGGCGCTGCCCATCCTGCCACGCCCTGGTGGGAAGGACACTCTGGGACTGTGCCGCCCAGGCTGTGCTTACTCCCCACGCTCTGTGTCTTGTTTTCCTTCCAGACCACGCATCTCACAGATTTGTGGGGAGAATTATGCTAGGTGCTATATGAAGAACACTTAGAACAGTGTCTGGCACATGGCTTGTTCAATAAATAGCATCTGTTACTTTCATCATCATTACTCTATAACCAGTGAGAGAGAAGTGAGTTGAAATCCCACCCTGCTTAAGAGCCAGTTGTATTTGCAATGACTCATGCTGGCCCTTCACTTGTGGGGGGTTGGAGGAAATCCTCCTGGTTAGTGGAGACCTTACTGAAAGACGGCGAGGCCCCAGTGACGTGAGAAGACAGCCCAGTCTGGGCCTGTGAGTGGGTCGGCAGCCTCCGCCAACGTCTCGGTGGGTGGGCTGTGCGTCAGGGCCTTGATGAAGGTTCCAGTGTCTGTATGTTTACATCCCACTGCTGCTGGGTCTGTAGAATAAAGATTGTGCTAATCAAGACCTAGAGGTGACTCTTCTGAACTGTAACTCCTCCCTTCGAGCACTGAGGATGCAACACACTTTTGTGACTCACAGCCAGGATTCGCAGTCAGGCACACTCAGTTCAAATCTTGTCTTTCACTAAACTGTGTGGCTTTGTGCAAATTGCCTGACTTCACTGTTCCTTGGTTTCCTTGTCAGGAAATGTGGGACATTTGTACCACCCACCTTGCATGGTGGTTTTAGGGCCTAAATGTGACAATGTGTGAGACTTTAGTACAGTCCCTAGAAGGTAGTAAGTGCTATTATTTATAAGTGCAAAAAGTGTATCCTTAACCTTTTATTATAAAAAATTTTCCAAATTATGGAAAGATTGAAAATATAAAACAATGAACATCCATATACTCTGTACCTAGATCCAAAACTTTTAAATATTTGGTGTATTTGCTCTCCATCAATCTATTACTATCTATGCATAAAATTTTTGCCAAACTGTGAAAGGAAGTTGCCGACCTCATGATATTCTACCCCTAAAGACTTTATCCTGCTCTATCCTGGTGACCAGGACATTCTCCTCCATGGCCATACCGCTCCTGTCACACGTAAGAAAAATCAGTTTCGTAAAACCATCCCACGTCCTGTCTCTCTCAGATTTTTCCATTGTCCCCAGAATAGGTGCCTGGTGCCCGAGTATTACCCAGGGGTTACTCACTGAGTTCAAAGGGCAGGAAGAGGGCTTTATTACCGAGAGGTTTGGCCACGTTAACATAAACGTTATACCACGAGGTGTGGTGCAGACCCCGTGGTGCAGGCCTGCCGTGGTGCAGGTGTGGTGCAGGCCTGCCGTCACCGGAATCTCTACCCACAGTCTAGTCAAGCCCCTAGACTTCTGCTGCTCAGTGTGGTCGTCACCGGCCAGCCCCATATGGCTCTTGGGTCCCTGAGATGCTGCAAGTCCCAGTTGCGATGCGCTCCAAGTAGAAAACACGTCCCAAGCTTTGAAGACTTAGTATTGAGGAAATAACGTAAAAGGGTTCATGAATAACTTTGAAAATATCAGTTGTGTTGCAATGAGAAGATTTCACGTAGGAGTTACATAAATTATGTTATTCAGATTAACTTGACCTGTTTTTGAGTTTTTAAAACTGTGGCTACTGAGAAATGAAGACCAGAGTCGGGGCGCACATCGCATTTCTGTGGGATGGCGCTGCCCTGGGCCTAACGCTCAGCGAGCGAGGGATCGAGGGGCGGGGTGAATGACATGGCAGAGAAGTGATCTGGTAAAACTGGAACCTCGGGACCTTCTAAATCTCTCCCCAAACCATGTCATGAAAGGAAGAAAAAGGCACAGGGGTCTTTCTAGATTAAGGGCCTGCAGAGGTAAGCAGTGCTGGAATCTGGGTGGGACTCTTCACAAAAGGAACCAGACACTGCCCCGCGCTGTCTCCAAATACAAATGTCACGAGAGACCCTCTTCGAAGTGGTTATTACCACGGCAAAGTGAGAACTGCATGGCGAAGGGCAGCTGTGCACTTGATGAGAACCGTCAGGTACCTAAGAAGATGTATCGGTTGTGGTTCTCAGGGAGGTTTCCATGGAAATGGGAAGCTGACATTTGAAGGTGTCACTAGGCGATCAGACGAGATTCCTCCCGTCCACTTGGGACAGAGAGGCAGGAGGAGGAGGACATTTCTGTTGAGAGGTCACATGACATGGAGGTGGGGTTTGGTCAGTTTTTCTTTCTCCTTTTTTTCACCCTTACCTGAGGATGTGTTCATTTGCTTTCCCTAGAGATGAGAGAGGGAGGGAGGGAGGGAGGGAGAGAAGCATCAGTGCTGGGACTAGGGACCATTTGCATTGGACAGGGGACAGGGTCCACATGCATATGCACCCTCACTGGGAATGAGCCTGCAACCTGAGAATATGCCCTGACTGAGAATCGAACCGGCAACCCTTCGATATTGGGACAATGCTCCAACCAGTGAGCCACACTGGCCGGGACGGGTTTGGGCACTGATCGGAAAAGAATCAGAAGTTGGGTTTGTGACAGAACCAGCGATGATAACAGAATGAAATTCAAGGAAAGCCTTGCTCTTCTTAGTCATTGTTCTTTGAACGTCTTTGCCTTTGGCACACTAGACTTGGTTGATAGCCCTAATTTGGGGCAACAAAGGATATTGTAGCACAGAAAAAAAGACTTTNGGAGGGAGGGAGGGAGGGAGGGAGAGAAGCATCAGTGCTGGGACTAGGGACCATTTGCATTGGACAGGGGACAGGGTCCACATGCATATGCACCCTCACTGGGAATGAGCCTGCAACCTAAGAATATGCCCTGACTGAGAATCGAACCGGCAACCCTTCGATATTGGGACAATGCTCCAACCAGTGAGCCACACTGGCCGGGACAGGTTTGGGCATTGATCGGAAAAGAATCAGAAGTTGGGTTTGTGACAGAACCAGCGATGATAACAGAATGAAATTCAAGGCAAGCCTTGCTCTTCTTAGTCATTGTTCTTTGAACGTCTTTGCCTTTGGCACACTAGACTTGGTTGATAGCCCTAATTTGGGGCAACAAAGGATATTGTAGCACAGAAAAAAAGACTTTCTGGGTTTCTACAGCGGACCCAATCCTACAGGGATCAGACTCTCCGGGAGGTGGCTGGGGGGAGATGCTCCGCAGATGGTCGTCTGAAGCCCTTGCAGGTGTTCCTTTTGTGCTTGCTACCTCTTCGAAACAGCTTACTCCCTCGGAGCTTTGAAATTACTCGAGCTCTGTTTTGTTTTAGAAACATCTAAAAACCAACTGGTAGAGATGAATTGTATGCCAACTCTGGGCTCTTCTCCATCCAAATTATGCATTTATTGAGAATAGCTATGTCTGTAATTTCCCCAGAACATGAAAGGATTACTTAAGAAAATTGAAAGGCAGGGCAGGACATACCTTTGATTATATTTACAATGTATTTCTGATTTGGGCTTTTTGTGAAGTTTCGTTATTATATTTCCATTATAGTACATTGGCAAGGGATCTGTTCCTTTTTTCTCTCCGATACCCAAATCTCGAATGAGAGATGTTAAATTGAAAATACAGGAACTGTCTTAGTTTTCAGTGCCAGGGGAAGACATTTAGGGGCTTTTGTGTGTATTTGCCTTAAGACAAATGGTCCTTGGTGACTTTTGTAGTGCCACCTGTCACCTGTGGATAGTTTGTGGACATGTTCTGCTGTCACATCATATATTTAAGCCACAAGGCCACACAGTGTGCCACAAGGCCACTAACCTGTTGCCTAGGATGTGACAGAAATGCCGAGGGGCACTAGCTGGCTATCCACAGGGGCAGGGCTCGCAGCAAGATGAGTCCCCGTGTTCCGGCGACAACATTCACTTAGCAGTTTCAGAAGCTCCACTGTACCCACAGGCCCAGTCTCAGAGCTAACTCACAGTGTCATGGCCACCAGACTTGACAGAGATTTACAAGATCCATGGACAGTGACCACCACGTTTCATGTGTCAATAAAGGCACCGAGGTTCACCCAGTTTCAGGGGCCTTGGGAGGCTGGTTCGTCGTCTCTGGTGAGAACAATACTTGTGTAAAGGGAGCTGCATGGCCCTAAAGGGTATTCACAGAGTCTGTCCACACCATTCCTCCGCTCTTGAAATGCCGACCAAAGCCATCTGCTTGGCTTAATACAGGCGGCTTTCCAGGCCACGCCTCCACTCTTTAACTCCAGAGTGGTTCACTGCCTCTCTCCTCTTCCTCTGCCTGCTGTGACTCATTGCCTGCTGAAGTTCATGGTCTACCAAGCCATGCTCACTGACCGACATCTGGCTGCAACGCTGCATCTTGGACTTCACTCAGTATCATGTCAAAATGAATGAAAGACACAAGAGAGAGATGCAATTTGCAAATTGCTAAAAAAAACTGTTCACAAACTTCCATATTTTCACTTTAATGGGTGCCGGATTAGCCAGAAAACACCTGATGAATGATGCCAGGACTGCCGAGATCAGTTCTGCGCTCTGCCCCTGGTGTCTGTCTTCCTCTCCAGTTACAGAGTTTTACAAGGTTTGTGGCCACTGACTGCGAAGGCTGCGCTTCCTAGCCTCCCTCCCAGTGGGACAAACTGGACCCGTGTGCTCATCTTCGTGCCTGTTCCTTTAAAAGAAAAGGAGATAGGCTCCCTCTCCTGTGGGCTAGGCTTTGGCCACCTTGGGCCATGCAGACAAGGCAAATATCCTGGAGACAGTTGACGGCTGGGGGAAA
This sequence comes from Sturnira hondurensis, assembly GCF_014824575.4. NCBI lineage: Eukaryota > Metazoa > Chordata > Mammalia > Chiroptera > Phyllostomidae > Sturnira > Sturnira hondurensis. Next base: position 13,984,746 of record NW_028091156.1, read on the forward strand.
AGCCCGGGTCCTCTGCCCAGAGTGCCGCATCTGCGAAGACAGGCCTATCATGGCTCACCAGCGCCTCCAGCCCCCCATTTTCCCAGGCAGTCAGGCAGAGCCCTGGTCAGCTGGGACACAGGATCACTTCTGGGCCGCGACATACACAACCTTCCAGTCTCTGTTCCTCCCCTCTGGGGCAGGTGATGGTGGAGACGCAGGTATGGGGAGCAGCGCCGCCTGAGGCTTCATGTGCAGTGAGGTGAAGTCTCACCGGCACACATGGATCCTTCTGGAATAAGAGAGGAGGATCTTCTCGTATTGGGAGCAGGCACGTCCAGGGCTGTGCCTCACTGTCCAGGTAAGTAGCAAATGGTCCAAATCAAAAGAGGCTTCTGTTGCTTTATTGATGGAATCAGCCAGGCCTTGGGCCTTGCCTGGGCCTTGTGCTCCACAAAAAGATTGATTTGTCTGGATCCTGCGCTGCTGTTTGCAAGACGCTTTCCCAGAGAGCAGACAGACCCCCAGCCACTCTGGGGGCAGCAGACTCCCAGACCCCCATGGGAGCAGCAGACTCCCAGACCCCATGGGAGCAGGGAAAGCACCAAACCTATTGAACCCCTGAGCCGCTGAGGTTTCAGCGTTGTTTCCCGCAGTACCACTTAACCCAACCTGAATAGGCGCGCTGCCCCTTCATGGAGCCAGTTACGGAGCCAGTCCAGATGTGTGTGTTTGAGAGAAAGGCAGCTCCATCCCGTTCAGGCCTCTGCTACTTTTGGTGTTTATCGCAGCCAACTGGTCCTATATCCCCACGAACACCCATGAGCTTTGAAACCTCCGTTGAAAACTATGTGATGGGAAGTGGTCAAGACATGTTTATTAACTGAACAGAGCCAGGGCGGAGGCGGCTGCCACCTTTGTCCCGCACAGGGTGCATCGTTCCAGGGACCAGGAGCCTCCTGCTCGGCACATTCACTGATTCGCTCCCCCGAGTCATGCTGGACTGGCTGAGGAAAATTCTTCAGTATGTGAATGGGTGAGTGATTGAATGGTCTGTCCACCTCCGCCTTCCTTCATCCATGAATTCATCCATCCGTGTACGTACCCATCCATTAGTCCCTATATCCACCGACCATCTATCATTGATCATGCATCCATCCATCTACCCATCCATCCGCTTATCCACCCACCCACCCACCCACCCACCCACCCATCGACCTAGTCAACCAAACAGAAAAAAATCTCTGCCCTCCTGCTACCTACTTTCTTACTAGTAAGGGAATTAGAGAAATTAAAAAATCGTAATCTCTGGTCCCCTATTTCCCAGATCCCATTCTGTTAACATCCTTTTTTCCATAGAAGAATATAAAAATTAAAAAACATTAAAATTTTATAAAAAGATAAAAACCTATCAAAACATAAATATAAATGTAAAATTATATTTAAAATAAAATATAATACAAATGGTATTTATATAACTAGAATATTTCTACATTATAAGTATGCATAAATACAAATATATGTACAATATAAAGTATAAAATTTTGTAAAAATATAAAAATATTAAAGTATTAAAATTTATTAAAAATATAAATGTGACATCAAAAAATTAGTCTTCCGTTTCCGCAGTTGCTCTCATGCTTGTACCACTGGTCCTTGCTGCTGTGCCCGTGCCTAGATCATAACCTAGGAGTCCCGAGCATCCTCATTATCGCCCACAGGGGCATGATTTCAGGTTCTTTTTACAAATAGCTATGGCCTTGTAGTGTATCTTAGTATTAGCTTTATTCATTTACTCTTACCCAGAAGGTAAATTTATTACCAAGTTTTAGGGGCTATTGACCTCTGCTTGTAAATGATATTCATTCTTTCTCTCAAAAGAATGCATTCGTTCATTTTTAAATTTTTTTATTTATTTTTTTAAAGATTTTATTTGTCTTTAGAGGGGAAAGGAAGGAGAGAAGTATCAATGTGTGGTTGCCTCTCGTGAGTCCCCGGCTGGGAACTGGCCTGCAGCCCAGGCATGTGCCCTGACTGGGAATCGAACCGCGATCGTGTGGTTTGCAGACCCGGGCTCAATCCACTGAGCTATGCCAGCTGGGGACGTTCATTTTTTTAAAAGATTTTATTTATTTCTAGAGAGAGGGGAAGGGAGGGAGAGAGAGGGAGAGAAACATTATTGTGTGGTTGCCTCTCACGTGCCCCCGACTAGAGACCTGGCCTGCAACACAGGCATGTGCCCTAGACTGGGAATCGAACCAGCAACCCTTCATTCACTCTTTTAACAAATACTTCTTGAATAGCAGTGATGTGCCATATGCTTCTCAGTGCCTGGGGTACCATAGTGAAGATCAAAGACAAGTTTGCTCATGGAACTTATGCTCCAGTGATGCAACGGGCTGCAGGTCCCATTTGACCATGATTGCAAAGGCATATGTGAGTGAGGGTCTAAGAAAAAGGAAGAGTAATATTGACCAAATTATTTTAATTTTGTTGATACTGAAATTGAGCAATACATCTAGTAATCAGCATTATAACTTAAACATCAATACATAATTTATTTAACATATGTCACAGCAGTAAAGTGTTTAAAAGTTTCTTTAACTTTTATTTTTTTATTTAATTATTGTTTAAATACAGTTTTTTGTTTTTTTAAACCCCGCCNTTTGCTCATGGAACTTATGCTCCAGTGATGCAACAGGCTGCAGGTCCCATTTGACCATGATTGCAAAGGCATATGTGAGTGAGGGTCTAAGAAAAAGGAAGAGTAATATTGACCAAATTATTTTAATTTTGTTGATACTGAAATTGAGCAATACATCTAATAATCAGCATTATAACTTAAACATCAATACATAATTTATTTAACATATGTCATGGCAGTAAAGTGTTTAAAAGTTTCTTTAACTTTTATTTTTTTATTTAATTATTGTTTAAATACAGTTTTTTGTCTTATATTCCCAACCCCGCCCACCCCACCCCCGTGCTTCCCACCTTCCTCCCATTTCCACCCCCCACCTTAGTTATTGCCCTTGTGTCCTTTATACTTGTTCCTGTGAATCCTTCTAAAAGTTTTTTTATATTGATTTGGGGGAGAGAGAGGGGAAAGGAGCGAGAGAAAGAAACATTGATTTGTTGTTCCACTTATTTATTTTTTTAAATGTTGGCAGTGAATGTATTATTTTTAAAAAGATTTTATTAACCCTGGCTGGTGTAGCTCAGTGGATTGAGTGCAGGCTGTGAACCAAGGGGTCAGGGTTTGAATCCCAGTCAGGGCACATGCCTGGGTTGCGGGCTGGGTCCCCAGTGGGTGCCATGTGAGAAAAAACCACACATTGCTGTTTCTCTCCCTCTCTTTCTCCTTCCCTTCCCCTCTCTCTAAAAATAAAAAAGAAATAAAATGAAAATATTTATTTATTTTTAGAGAGGGGAAGGGAGAGAGAAAGGGAGAGAAAGATCAGTGTGTGGTTGCCTCTCACAAACCCCAGCTTCGAACTGGGCCCGCCACCCAGGCATGTGCTCTGACTGGTGATTGAACTAGTTATCCGCGGTTCGCAGGCCAGAGCCCAATCCGGTGAGCCACATCAGCCAGGGCTGTTGTTCCACTTATCTGTGCTCCTTGCATGTACCTTGACTAGAGATCGAACCCACAACCTTGGTGTATGGGGACCATTCTTTAACCAACTGAGCTACCTGACCAGGCTAGAAGTGTCTTCTAAAAGTTGATACAGGTCCACATTTTCCTTGAGTGAACTTTTCCTGGTTTCTGTAATCAGTTTTACAAAGATGTTCGTCCTCTTCAGTAACCAGCATCCCATTTTTTTCTCATTGAGATTTGCACTCAATACATCCCACTGTCGCAGAGCCCTGGGACCTGAGCCACCCTTTTTCCATCTGTATTATGAAAACCGTTTCTTGAGCAAACACCATCACAGATAATTCTCACGGAAATTTAGTAGTTTTAGGTTGAAATCCAGGAAGACCTTTTGATAAGCAAAATCGTACATTCTTTACTTTATGGCAGTAGGCATATTAGCGCTTCATTTTATTCCTGACTTAAATAGGAATATCTGAATATCATGTTCTCTATGTGAAGCTGCGTGCTGGCTGACATCGCAAGTAATATTTTATTTGATATCTTCATATATTTTGACGCACATTCCACTGATACGCCTGCTTCACCAATGCCACCTCATCCCGCATTCTTTTTATTCTCCTGGCTTTCTTTCAGTACCTAATAAAACCTTCATTTATAAGGCACTTTATTTCCATTGTAAAGAAAAGTGAAGCCTTTCAACAATTTTGTATTGAATGAGCAGAGCTAAGCCTTAAGGGAGCGGCCTCATTTTCTTCTGTCTATCTGATTGCAGACACTGGCTGTTGTTTATTAGATTATCAAGGGTTTTTTAAATTTACAATTAAACAGGAAGAATCACTGTTTTTATTTTCAAAACAATTGAGGGAATACAAAATAGCACTGACATATGCATATGTATTTCACATATTGTTCTTAAAGGAATTTTCATAGAATTTTGCTCATTAATGTTTAAAAATAATATTGATGAGTTAATATGGATCCAAACCAAGTTATTCCATGTAGGTAGGGTGACTGTCCATCCAGGTAAATCTTTCTTAGTTCCTTAATTTTAATCCTCATCTCTCTGTGGGGCTCCGTTTTTAATCAGCAACGTAGATTTTCTGCACTCCAGGTTCATCTCTGAGAGCAAAGCTCAGACTCCTGCATAATCTTTTTCAAATACATATGGAACATTCCCTGCAGGAAGTGCAATCCATGTGCACATGCGCGTGCACACACACACACACATACGCACACACACACACCCTCTTGGTGCTGACCAGTTCTTCTGAAAGCTGTGGATTAGACTGTGTTGGTTTGGTCTCACACAGAGCTCCTCAGCTCACATGTTCTTTGTTTTTTGTGCTGAATGCCATGAATCACGTGACTTGCAAGGGTCTGAGTTAGGAAACTCCTCATTGTGCCTGTTGAGAAGATGCTGTCGGGACATTATGACATCACACAGTATTATTGTCTGTACAAAGACTTGCAGGTGGAACTCTCTCAGTATCAGAAAAATTGGGCTATCCTAAATTTGTTTCCACCTTAAGAATATAGTCAACTCTTATAATTAGTATTCCTTTTCTTTCTATCTATCTATTGCTTTGTCTACTAGGAACATTTAATAGTTTGGGCCCATTCCTGACTTCCAAACGTGACAATACGGGAAATAATCGTAGGGAAGAGTCAGGCTACAATACCTTAGTTATGTTTTCCTTTTGCCTCAACTCCTCAGCAAGAGCTAAGGACGCACACCTGCCTGGAGTTCCAGCTTTGCCACTTCCCAGGCATGTCATATTGTGCAAATTACTTAAAATCGCTCTTACTCCCAGCTTTTCATCCATCAAGATGTAGATAACACTACTACCTACTGTGCAGGGTCAGTGCAGATAAAATGCAACAGTGCAGGCAAAAATTCTGCATGTACCTGCCACGTGGTCAATGCTTAGTAATTTTTGAAAAGTATGTATTTTTGTATGCATCACAGGACTTTATAAAAGGGCATTGTATCAGCAAGCAAACAGATGAATAACTTGATGAGCTTTTCTTTTTTCACACTTGCTTAGATTGGCAAAGACCTTTTTCTACCCCAAGAATTACAGTGATGAGAGCAGGAAAGAACGCGGGGCTCTGGAATTGGATAGACATGGTCTCAGCATTCGGCCTGCAAGTTACTAGCCGTGTGACCTTGAACTAGGAATCCTGACTCCTCAGGCCCTGAGTTTCCCATCTCCGCCTTGCTAGACCTGTCTTTCTTGGTTTTGGTTTTAGAAGAGAAAAACAAAGGGACAAAAAAACACAGCCCAACTTTGCGTGTAGCAGTTTAATTTACTATGCAGATTCTGGACCTGCATACTCTGTGCGCACCGCCAACTTGAGTATGCCGTGTTCTTGGTCACACTCGGGGGCTACCCACCCACCATGGCAGCTCCTCTCAGTTTGTCCGCTGTTCCACCCCTTATACCTGTGACTTTGCCGCCCCTGGTTACAATTCACTGGACCAGGAGTAGGCAGCTAATACAAGCCAATTGTTGTCCCTTACCTAGGCCAGTGTTGTAGAGTTATGGGTAGATACTTGTCTTCAAATCTTTCTTCCCAGAATTTGGAACTGGGACAAGGACACGGGGTGGGGGGGAGCTATTTAGAGCAGGAATGTGAAATTGTGATTAACGTCGTTGCCCACATTCTGTACAGTACCGATGGGAAGAGCGGTGAGGCCAGTCCACGGGCAGAAGAAGGAAGCAGATGTTCGAAAGAGAGACGCCATTTTAAGACCCAAGGTGACATAGGAGAAGGGGTGGGGGAAGGGCCTTCAGAGTAGCCAGAAAAACTTCTGTGTTTGGAGGCCTTTTTCTTGAATCGGCCCTCACCTCCTGGCTGTAAACTTTGACTGGTTTCCAGAGTCCTTAAAATACATTTCCTGACAGTTTCTGCTTGTTTTTATTTTATTTAATTAATTAATTTTATTTTTTTAATCCTCACCCGAGGATATGTTTATTTTATAGAGAGAGAGGAAGGGAGAGAGAGAAACATCAATGTGAGAGAGAAATCTTGGTGGATCAGTTGCCTCCTGTATGTGCCCCGACTAGGGACCCGACCCAAAGCTTGTGGGTCCCTAGTCTACCGCCTTCCTGACATCATTTCTTTTTACATCCAGACTTCCCTTTTGCAATAAAACGTGCCCAGAACAGCATCTGTAGTGGTCTCCCCTGGCGGTCTCCGCGTGTCTGTTAGGCAGTGACCCATCCCCATCATGGGGCGTCTTCGAGTTTTCAGCCAGGCAGCAGGGTGTGGGCCTTCATTTGCAGCCCACATAAGCACGTTGTGCAGTCAGTGCAGCTGAAGACCGTTTCCCNCACGGGCAGAAGAAGGAAGCAGATGTTCGAAAGAGAGACGCCATTTTAAGACCCAAGGTGACATAGGAGAAGGGGTGGGGGAAGGGCCTTCAGAGTAGCCAGAAAAACTTCTGTGTTTGGAGGCCTTTTTCTTGAATCGGCCCTCACCTCCTGGCTGTAAACTTTGACTGGTTTCCAGAGTCCTTAAAATACATTTCCTGACAGTTTCTGCTTGTTTTTATTTTATTTAATTAATTAATTTTATTTTTTTAATCCTCACCCGAGGATATGTTTATTTTAGAGAGAGGGGAAGGGAGGGAGAGAGAGGAAGGGAGAGAGAGAAACATCAATGTGAGAGAGAAATCTTGGTGGATCAGTTGCCTCCTGTATGTGCCCCGACTAGGGACCCGACCCAAAGCTTGTGGGTCCCTAGTCTGCCGCCTTCCTGACATCATTTCTTTTTACGTCCAGACTTCCCTTTTGCAGTAAAACGTGCCCAGGACAGCATCTGTAGTGGCGGGGCTGTATCAATTTCCAGTCCAAGAACATGCAATTTCCCCTAAAACTGCAGGTGGAGAGATCTCAGTGTCCCAGGCAGGGCGGGCTGCGCTTTCCTGCACGCCTTCGGTCTCCGCGTGTCTGTTAGGCGGTGACCCACCCCCATCATGGGGCGTCTTTGAGTTTTCAGCCAGGCAGCAGGGTGTGGGCCTTCATTTGCAGCCCACATAAGCACGTTGTGCAGTCAGTGCAGCTGAAGACCAATTCCCGAGTACCTGCTGAATGTCAAACACCGTGGAAGGCTGTGGGATTTCACCAAGGATACCACAGAGGCTTCCTGCTAGAGGAACTTACTTCCAGTGCGATGGGAGGCAAATGGTTCTGGGATGATGCGAAGTTGCCATGACCGGGCGTGTAGCGAGTCCCATGGGAGCCCAGGGCGGGACTTCTGGAGTCAGGTCTTGGATATTAGCGGTTAGCTGGGTGGGGAAGGGGGATGGCAGATGGAAAATTCACAGCAGCGCCTGGATTAGAGCCCAGTTTGCCGAAGTCCCGTTCAGGGTGTTTCTTTTCCACGTTCCAGGGTCTCATCATCTTCTCATTGAATCTGGTGGGGGGGCCTCTTTCTAGGGAGGTCTGTTGGGAAACAAGGCATTTGCCTCTTCTTGAAGGTCGTCTGTTAAAAGTGACTATATAGTCACTGTTCCAGACCAGCACTTCCCCAGTGAGAACGTGGTCTCATGGAGTCTGTGTTCCGGTCTGTCCCGCACGAGCTGCCCACCAGTCTAACCCCGTTCCAACACACGTTCATAAACCCATTTCGTGGCCTCTAGCAGAGGCCTAGCCTTTTCCTGTGAGATAGACTCATCTGAGTGCTTGTCTAGGCTCAGTTCTTTATTAAAGATTTTGTGTGTTTTTATACAGAGGGGAAGAGAAGGAAAAAGTGGGGAGAGAAACATCAATATGCGTTTCGCCTCTCATGAGCCCCTCACTGGGGACCTGGCCTGCAACCCAGGCATGTGCCTTGACCTGGTAATCGAACTGATGACCCCTTGGTTTACAGGCCGGCACTCAATCCACTGAGCCACAGTAGCCAGGGCTGTCTACGCTCAGTTCTAAGGAATGGTCTCTGCCGGAGGGGTAGATGTAGGCAGCCTCCCATCGGACTCAGGGCCCCTGGAATCAGATGAGGTGAACTGAGGGAGGGCCCTTCCAGCCCAGCTGAAGAGCCAGATCCTGCCTCCCAGCGCCTGGACTTGGGATGCATCCAGCCCCAGGGTCCGCCTTGGCTCTCTGTAGTGTCCACAGAGAGAGCCAGACTGGAGATGAAGAAGTAAGCAGGCTGAGGCTGTGGGCATGGAGAAAGCCTGAGCAATCAGGGAGACCATCGGACAGGGCGACCAGGGGCGCAGGTAGAGAGAGAGACTCTGAGACCAGAGAGAGAGAGAGAGAGAGCGCCTCATCCCTTCATTCTTGGGTTCCCTCGAGGCCCAGCTGTACCTCTATTAGACCACTCATTTCCTAGATAAAAACATAAACCTTTGGCTTGAGGGAGGTTGTGTGGGTTTCTTATCCCTCCGCCAAAACTGCCCCTGGTTCCAGCCCCCCCAAGTCATTTTCTCCCCAAGCCCTTCAGCTGTTGATTCCTCCCATGTACTTTCCCTTTTTGTTATCGAATCTAGGAGAGCACGGGAGCTTCTGCCGCCTGCCCTGTTCCTCCTCCCAGCTGGGGCGAAGCCGCAACCTACCAGCCTCTGAAGCAGTGACCCTGGCTCCTCCTGGGGAGGCGGAGAGGGGAGAGGGCAGCTAGGCAGAAGCGGTGGATTAGCCACTGGACAGCTGGCTACAGACACTGCCATTCATGGAAAGCGCAGCCATGCTAATAGAGTCCACAGGAGGCCGTGTGACAGGCTGGGAAACACACAAGGCCAGGAGCCAGGGACACCAGGTACCCACTTCCAGCTCTGCCTCGGAGTGGCTGCCGAGTGGGGCACTGGTGGCTGTCAGCGCAGCGGGGGGTTTTGATGTCCACCTTCCTCCCCGCACAGGGTCACACGGGACACGTGTAGGAAAGCCCTTTGGAAAAGTACGGAGTGTGTTATGCTGAGACCTGGGAAGAGCTAGTTTTGGCTAGCGAGAGCTGGAAGGGGAATGTGAGATTGGTGAGGCGTGACATCTCGGTTCTGGCTGTGGTACTGTACGGACCAGAGGGCCTGGCTCACCCACTCTCTGGACCAGAGCTCCTCAGACCACAGGGCGGCCAGGGCTGAGACCCTGTGTCTCCACAGGGGGCAGAACTCTGGGAGGTGGGCCTGTGTTGGCTGCAGGTGGTCGGTGAGTTCAGAGCCAAATGAAGATGCATGGTGAGCCAAAGAGCCGGGCTGGGCACAGACAGGTGCTCATGCTCCCCTTTCCTGGTCACACCATGAGGACTAACGGGCTGCAGCTGCTGGGGTGTGGCTGCCAGGCGGTGAGTTGCCATGGCGATGCCTGGGTTAATTTGCTTGGGGTGTGGGGCACAGTGCCTCCCTTTGTCCCCGACAAGCCCCTGCCTCTTGGTGAGCAGTGCAGCTGGGAGAGGCAGTCAGATTCGATGAACATCTGGTCTCAGGGAGACAGATTGCTTTGGATTTTTCCATTAAAGCCAAAGGAGGCCTTTAGTTTTGAGATTCGCCGCAGCACCTGAAAAGACAAGTGGTGGGAAGCCAGTCTTTTTGATGCCGTAGTGTATGAAAGCACAACAGAATTTTGTATATTGATCTCCTATCCTGCGACTTCTTTACTGAATTCATTGAGTTCCAACAGGTGTTTTGGTGGAGTCTTTTTTTTTAAAGATTTTATTTATTTATCTTAGAGGGGAAGGGAAGGAAAGAGAAAGGGAGAGAGAAATATCAATGTATGGTTGCCTCTCGTGCGTCCCCCACCAGGAACCAGGAACTGGCCTGCAACCCAGGCATGTGCCCTGACTGGGAATCGAACCGCGATCGTGTGGTTCACAGGCCCGCACTCAATCCACTGAGCTACACCAGCCAGGGCTTGATGGAGTCTTAAGGTCTTCTATATATAAACTTATGTCATCTGCAAATAGAGACAGTTTTACTTCTTTCTTTTTGATTCGGATGCCATTTATTTGTTTATTTTTCCTGTGGAATTGCTCTGGCTAGGAATTCCAGTACTCCGCTGAATTTAAATGGTGAGACTGGGAGTCTCTGTTTTGTTCCTGATCATAGAGGAAAACTCTCAGCTCCTCACCATTGAGCATGATGTTGGCCACTGTCTGGTCATACACAGCCTTCATGGCGCTGAGGCGAATTTCCTCCGACCGTCTTTGCTGAGCGTCTTTATCGTAAATGGTCATTGATTCTGTCAAATGCTTTTTCTGCATCTCTTGCAATAACCATATGATTTTATCCTTTATTTTGTTGGTGTGCTGTGTCACAGTGATTGATTTGAGAATGCTGAACCATCCTGCTGACCGTGGAATAAATCCTACTTGATGGTGATGTGGTACTTTTAACATATTGTTGAATTTACTTTGCTAATATTTTGTTGAGGTTTCTTGTATCTATGCTTATTAGGAATATTGGCCTGTGATTTTTCTATATTTTGGTGTTTTGGTATCAGGGTAATGCTAGCCTTGTATTCTCTCCTCTTCTATTTTTGAGAAGAGTTTGAAAAGTTTTGGTATTAATTCTTCTTTAAATATTTGGTAGAACTCACCACCAAAGTTGTCTGGTCCTGAATTTTTATCTATTGGGAGAGTTTTTTTAAGTTTTATTTCTTTATCTTTAGAGGGGAAGGAAAGGAGAGAAACATCAATGTATGGTTGTCTCTCGTGCATCCCCTGCCGGCAACTGGCCCGCAACCCAGGTATGTGCCCTGACTGGGAATCGAACCCCGATCCTCTGGTTTGCAGGCCCACACTCAGTCCACTGAGCTACACTGGCCAGGGGATTGGGAGGCTTTGATTACTGGTTCAATCTCCTTACTAGTAAATGTTCTGTTCAGATTTTATATTTCTTCATGACTTGTCTTGGAAGGTTGTATATTTCTAGGAATTTATTCATTTCTTTTAGGTTGTCCAATACGTTGGCATATAATTGTTCATAGGAGTGTCTTATAACCCTTTGTATTTCTGTGGCATCAGTTGTGATACCTCCTCTTTCCTTTTCAATTTCATTTATTTTAATCCTTTTTCTCTTTCCTTTTTTTACAAGCCTTTATCTTTCATTTCAGTGAGTCTTTATCTTTTATCTGTGTTTAGAAAACTAGCTCTTGGTTTCATTAATCTCTTCTATTGTCGTTCTAGTCTTTATTTCATTTGTTTCTACTCTGATCTTTGTTATTTCCTTCCTTCTACAGACTTTGGGCTTCATCTGTTTTTCTTTTTCTAATTTTTTGAGGTGTAAAGTGAGGTGGTTTATTTGAGAACTTTCTTGATTCAGGATGTCGGCATTTACTGCTATGAACTTCCTTCTCTGGACTGCTGCGGCTACACCCCATAAGTTTGGGTATGTTGTATTTCCATTTTCATTTGTCTCAGGCATTTTTCCTTATTTCTCTTTTGGTTTTCCTTTGACCTATGGTTTGTTCAGGAACATGTTGTTTCATCTCCACTTATTTGTAAAATTTCCAGTTTTCTTCCTGCAATTGATATCTAGTTTCATACCATTGTGGTTAGAGAAGCCACGTGGGTCAGGGCTCACTTCACTAAGTTTTTTATAAAACAAAATAATTCTCATGCAACCTTACTGGAATATTGTGGGGATTAACTAATGAAAAATCATACAGTTGTTTGAAGAATGCTAAAGGTCACTATTCCAGGAGGGCACTAGCAGAAAGTCATTAAGCTAGAAATCCATCAAAGCCCGTCAATGGACTTGATGGAAGGAGGTAGTCAATGGGTACGAGGTAACAGAGGCTCAGGCTTCATGTATGCGGGGACGCATTCCCCACGGAGGGTGGAACTTAAGTCAACTCATCACTGTTTGCCCAGTTAAGTAGCAAAATATTTGCAACCTTTGAGGGAAGAAAAAGCACCAGATTTTTTTTTTTTCCGTGAATAGAAGAAATTTAGGCTTCTTTAAATGGGATAAAAATTCTTTAATTTTATTAATTAATAAAAATAAGTTATTCTTTACATGAATTCTTTAGTCTTTCTTCTATTGATGTCTAAATTTTGTACACTCTCCTTTTCCCACATACTTTAAAACATATATACAGGGTCCAGAAGGAGGGAGGCCTGCTTGAGTATTGTTGGTAGGCTAATAATATGGGTGTAATAACTTGTAGTTTTTATTTGAACATTTCACCTAAAATGTCCTATGGTGTGCTTGAGTGTGAAATTATGTTACAGAATTGCATGCTTCTGATTTTGTGATAAAAAGATTTTGTAATAAAAAGGAGCGTTATTTGTGCCGGACCCTGTATCTCACACCGAGGGATCTAAATTCAAGGTGGTGGCCAATAATCACTTCCGGACATGCCCTACCTTCCCAGGTGTAGAATCCTGCTGTGACGTTTTCAGGAGTGTTGGGAGGCTGATGTCATTTTCTTGTGCCCCCATTTGTCTAAGTGACAGGTAGTTAAATCTTGTGTAGCTAGGTGAGGATAGCAGACGCTGTAATTTTTCAGGGAAGCTTAATGACCCTGCTCCCCCACCCCCGCTCCCCTCCCCCACCCCACTAATAAGAAGTGTGGCTACAGGTTACGGCCCAGCAACTGGCCCAGCCCCTGGGGGCGGTCCAACTTCTGTAGAAGTGACACCGAGGTTCACACATTTTGTCTGTCACAGGCAGGCCCTCTTTTGTGAACAGCCCTCTGCTGGGACACCTGAGCCCCTCTTCTGCTTTGGAGCACTTGGTTCTCTTCCCTCTCCTGGCACGTGGGTGCTGAGGGATCCCCAGAATGTCTGCTGAGCAGGGGAGAAATCTCTCTTCTCACGTCCTTTATTTCTTTGTTGGTGTCCTGCCTAGGAGTTCCACCCATTGCTGAATGTAGGTTATTGGATTCTTCAACTCTTGAACAGTTGAACACTTATTGTTGCTGAGTTATCTATTTCTTCTTTCAATTCTATGTTTTCCTTTATGTATTTTGGAGCTTTCTTATTAGGTGCATACAGGTTTATAATTATCATTATATCTTCTTGATGGATCGTTCCTCTTATTGTTATAAAATGTTCTTTGCTTCCAGGAACAGTTTTTGTCTTGTCCTATTTTGTCTGCAGAGCTCTCATTTGGGTAACTATCTCTATGTTATGTCTCTTTTATCCTTTTACTTTCATTGTGTTGTGTCTTGAATCTGAAGGAGTTTGAACAGCCTAGTTCTCTGGGATAGGAAAAAGTAAGGGTAGAGGGCTGAAATGTGCATGGGTCTGTGCTGTCTCCTAAAGAAATCTTGAGGAATCTACTGAGAATGGGTTTGGGGACTCTGGGCTTACTAATTTCAACCAGCCGTTTGGCCCTCTTTGTCCTATACCAAGGTTTTCTCCACACTTCACTCTTCACTCTGTCTTCCAAATTCCTTTCACATGGGAGTGGGGATCCTGGCTCATTTTCTCAATGGCGTATCCACTGATTGGTCCTTTCATTCTTCTCCCACCATCCTTTCTTATTGTTAACTATAATCTTCCTTTCTATGTCTTAGCTCCTCTTGGAGTTTTAAGGCTACCTCCTAATTCTAAAGACCACCCTATGAGTCCAGGCATTACAGTTTAGAATGGGGATAGATAATACCATTATTCAAAGTCATTTTATTTGTTATTATATAACACACAGTAATATTGGCAATTGCACCATTTTTATGGTAAATATCTCAACTGTATGGTGGGAGTTTTACATGGAGCCTGGAAAAAGAAGATTTCAAAAGCAAAGAGTTTGTGTTTGTTTAGTACTGTCTCATGGGGAGAGAAAGAGACTCAGGATTTGGAAGAGTTAAAAATTATGGTGACTTGTACAGGAAACTCTAGGGTAACACTGAGATCATTCTCCTTGGTCTTCCCTAGACTCAATAACATAACCTTCAAAACTCTCTTTGCTCCAATTCTCTGCTTACTCTTCCAGTCACTCCTACAGATAACTCGCTAGTGAGAAAACGCACTTTGATCTGCAAGATTCTGTCTATACAAAAACCTCCCTCCCTCCTTACTCTCTGGTTCCCTAGCTGTGCATCAGTGGCTTTGTCCTGTATAACTCAGTCTCCTGTGGCCCTAGCTGGTGTGACTTAGTCCCGCTAGAGACTGGCCCGAGATCTGCAGAATCCCTAGAAACCTCCAGCGGAACTAGCCTTCCAATCCCTGTCTTTGCTCTCCATTTCGGCACTGGAGAAATTCTAGATCACAACCAGAGGCATAAAGAAGAAAGACACTATGAGGCTGCACTGCGTCTCTTTTGTTGAAAGTGCAAGTCAGTAGGCCTGTTTGCAAATAATCGGGCGAATTTTCAAAAGACCTGTTGATGTGGATAATGATGAGCTCCTAGTATCCCTCACCAGGATCTGAGTGAGTCCATAAGCACCCCCACAGGGGGAGGTCTCCCATTTTACTTACAATGCTTCAAATCTTCTCATTTACAAATGCGCAGGTTCGCTTAGCCTGCCAAGTGTAAGCCACACTCATTTACATTAGTGAGGATTTTCAGTGCCTCCGGGTCCCTTGCTGGCACCTCGCAAGACAGCTGCTCGTGTGTTTGCTGGGCTGTGATAGGCTTCCACACCGAGGGAGCAGCTCCACAGAAGCAGATGTGAACCCCCCTGGCCCAGTGCACCCCCTCCTGGGATCCTTATTCCAAATCTGCATTGGTGCTGTCGGGTGGGGGCTGCGTAGAATGTGAATGGGAAGAAGTTGTAACGGGAATGAGGAACAGGGGAAGAAATAGATTTGTTAATAAAAGGCTGCAAAGGGAAAATGGGGTCTCACAGCTCACATTGGCTGTTTGAACTCAAGTAGCGTTCATCATTTTCCATGCAAGCCCCCCCGCCCCCCCCCAGCCCCGGTCGCTTTCACCTGAGGAGATGGCAGTGAATGAGCCTCAATTAGCCAGTTTGACCTAATCTCACAGGCAGTGGCACACAGGACATCACCTAGTTGTCCTCAGTTCCCCTGGAATGGACACACACACACACACACACCAACACACCCCAAGCGGAACCTAGACAGTGATTAGTCGCCCTTTTATTGACNAGAAGTTGTAACGGGAATGAGGAACAGGGGAAGAAATAGATTTGTTAATAAAAGGCTGCAAAGGGAAAATGGGGTCTCACAGCTCACATTGGCTGTTTGAACTCAAGTAGGGTTCATCATTTTCCATGCAAGCCCCCCCCCCCCCGCCCCGGTCGCTTTCACCTGAGGAGATGGCAGTGAATGAGCCTCAATTAGCCAGTTTGACCTAATCTCACAGGCAGTGGCACACAGGACGTCACCTAGTTGTCCTCAGTTCCCCTGGAATGGACACACACACACACACACACCAACACACCCCAAGCGGAACCTAGACAGTGATTAGTCGCCCTTTTATTGACAGGTGTGGAAGGAAGGAGTGTCTGTTGTCACTCAAAAACACATGGAGCCTGGCCTGAGGCAGGCCTGTGTCGGGGGAGGCTGGGTAGCTGCTGAGAGACAGACTCAGAGATGGATACTTGGGGCTGGAGGCCGGGGGAGGCAAGGAGGGACCTGCTCTGGGGCGGGGACAGCCCAGGGAGGGGAGTGTGGGAGGTAGAAGGGCGTGATGTGGTGGTAACAAAGGCGTCAATTCATTTTGCAGAGTCTGCCCCTGGGACCGCCTCTGAATTTTCTTAAAGTGAGGCCAGGGCCTGGGATTTGGACCTACCGGGTGAGGCTGTCTCTAGGGAGCAGGTGTCAGCTGGGGCTGGCACTTACTTTGCATAGGGCAGTTCTCAGGTGGGGCTCTCAGCAGCCCATCTCCTGAGGCCTTGACCCAGAGGGTGGGACCTGGGGGAGCACCATGGCCTCCATCACAGGGCTGTTTCCTCCCTAAATAGATGTGACAGAAGAGCATGTGGACAACTACCTTACCACCTTACCAATGGCTAGCTTGCTGTCCAGAGCGGAGTTTAGAAAAGGGTTCTGGCAACACACCTTCTGAAACGCACACCATGCGCATAGGGGTAAAGTGAATAAACTGAGACATCTGAGTGTCAGGGAGCAGCTGGCGCAGGACTTGTCTGGGTCAGAGCTAGGGCTCCAGGTCTTCTCAAACCGAGGACAGCGGGGGCCATCAGCCTCCCAGTGCTGCCCTCGAAACGTGGGATGTCTCTTTTTAGGAGTAAGGAGGACGCATTAGTCAATGTCAGCTCTCTGTGACATTCTGTGACACGGCTCACTCTGCTCCACCCCCCCGGATTTATTGAGATATAATTGATGTATAACACTGGGTAAGTTTGAGGGGGCCAATGTGATGATTTGATGGTTGTGTGTATTGTGAAATTATTTCCACCGTGTTAGTGAACGTTACCTCCAGCAATTATAATTTCTTGTTGTTCTCATGAGGACACTTGAGATCCACTCTGAGTGACTTTCAGGGGGCTGACACAGCACTGCCAACCACAGCCACCACGCTGGACATCGGATTGCCAGAACATACTCATCTTAACGCAGGAAGTGTGGACCTTCTGACCAACATCTGCCCATCCCTCCCGGTTCCCCAGCCTCTGGCAACTACCAGTCTACCCTGTTTCTGAGTTTGGGTTTTTTTAAAAATATTTTTATTTGTTTATTTTTAGAGAGAGGGGAAGGGAAAGAGAAAGTGGGAGAGAAACATCAATGTGTGGTTGCCTCTCACATGGCCCCCACTGGGGACCTGGCCTGCAACCCAGGCATGTGCCCTGACTGGGAATCAAACCGGCGACCCTTTGCTTCACAGGCCCGTGCTCAATCCACTGAGTTACACCAGCCAGGGCAATGAGTTTGGGTTTTTCAGATTCCACATGCGAGTGAGATCATACAGTATTTGTCTTTCTGTTTCACTTCCCATAATGCCCTCAAGCTCCACTTGTGTTGTTGCAAATGGCAGGATTTCTGATGGCTGAATAATAGTCCTGGGTGTGTGGGTTTAGCTCACATTTTCTTTACCCACTCAGTTGTTTCCATGTAGTGGCTGCTGTTAATAAATCTCCAATGAACATGGGCGTGCAGATATTTCTTCAAGGTATGACTTCATTTCCTCTGGACAAACACCCATTGGTAGAACGGCAGTTCTGTTTTTAATTTTTTTGAGGAAGCTCCAGAGTGTTTCCCACAGTGGCTACACCGGTTTACATTCCCAGCAATAGGGCGCAGGGTTCCCTCTTCCCCACATTCTCACCAACACTGGTTACCTCGTGTCTTTTCGGTAACAGTGACATGTGTGACTTTAAATCCATCTCAAAGTACAAGTAGGTCAAGTGTGGCCTGGAGAATCAGATGTCATTGCAAGACATAGTAGTTGAGCTTCATTCCCAATGTCTGGCTCCCAAGACCAGAGTGAGGGATTTTATTCTGTCCCTGCTCATTCTGTGGGACACAGACCCCTGCCTCCCTTGTGAGGTGAGGCCGCCCCCCTTGGAAGGTCTGTAAAATGTGCAGAGGGAAGCAGGACACACAGGAGCTGGAGGAAGGGCCTTGGGTGGAGCCCTGGGACAGCACGAGGTGACATTCCAGCCCAGTGACTGCCGCTCAGTGCTGGCAGCCACAGACACTGTACCAAGTTCAAGCGGCACCTTCCGTCTCTGCCTCGTTCATTTCCCTAGTCTGTCCCCACCCTTCTCCTTCCTTCCTCTGGTTGCTGGGGTTCCTTCCTGGGTGCCAGCACCCAGAGCCCACACTGGGGCTCCGTGCTCAGTGGGGGCTTTCACGAGTGGGTGAGTGTTAGCCCCAGAGGCTCGGGGTTGGCCCTGGATGACGTGGCAGGATCTCAGCCTGTCCTGCTTAGAGGCTGGCTGTGGCCAACCTGCATTTGCTCCTTAGGCTGAGCTGATGTTTGTATAACGTTCCCTCCAAAAAAAACCCACCTCATGCCACATCCCAGTTTATGACCAGCCCCTCCAAGCGTGCTAACAGTGGCAGGAACAGTGGGGGGGGGGGGGGTGCAGAGGCACCAGGGAGCCATTTTCTTACAATAGGAGGTCCAGGAATTGCCAAGGGCGCGAGGAGCCCCGTCCTCTAGGGACTTTCTCTCCAGGCTGCAGTCCTTCGCCCAGAAGGGCTGTCCCTCCAGGCTTCCCCCAAGGCTGTGGCCAGACTGGGAAGGTGGGCAGTGGCCGGGCACCTGCTGCTTCCTTTGAGAACCAAGTCCTCAGGGAGCACAGAAAGCCTGGGGCAGAACTGAGCGCTTTGAGTCCATGGAGGGACCAGAGAAACTGCGGCGTGACAGAACATTATCACACAATTTCTTCTGCAGGCTTTCCCACAAAGGAGCGAAGATACATGTAGGTAACTACACAGGCACCTGCACACATATCCACGCACACATGTTAATTTACGGGTGTCACTGTGGTCAGCAAACACACATAAGCCCTTGGGGAGGGAACCAAACCAAAAACAACACAGGCCAGGGCAGACAGCTGGCGGCTTCAGCAGCTGGGAGTCTCACCCCCTCCTCTGTTAACTTGTGGTGCTGACTCAAGCAAGTCTATTAACTTTTCCATGTCCCACTCCCTAAGCTTCCAGGTGGGTCAGCTCAGAGGGGTGCTGGGAGGTTGAGTGCGGGCTAGGTGGTCTGGGGGTGTTACTTTCATTAGAAGCTGGATGACTATTCATGAGTGCCCTCTGCACCCCACCCTCCCCTGGCCTCCTTGGATTCTGCTGAGTTGTGGGGCGAGGCTTCTGGAACTTGTGAAATGGAAATGTCCTGAGCCTCAAATGTTCTCCGCAAATAGCACTGGTCTGGTGCTGTGTGAAGACACTTCGAGAGCGTGTGTTTTTACTGGTGAAATGTTAAAGAACAGACATGGCATTTGGGTGTGAAACCAAATGGAACTTCCAAAGCAGTGGGGGTGGGAGGGGAGAAGGAAGTAACTTTCAGCAAGTGCGAAGTACTGGGAGCGCTTCTTCCCCAGGGCGAGCAGGACAGGTCTTCGGGTCTGTTAAAAAGTCCATTGACCTGGAGAATCATGCAGTGATATACTCAGAACTCAACTGTTCTACTTTAACTTCCAACATGAATGTAGACTTGTTTTGCTTATCTCTTGGTTTAAGGCTGAGAGTCCTTCTTTGAAGACAGCGCCTGACCTAGGTTCCAAATCATTAGTCTTGCAGAAACCACACCTGTGACCCATTACGATCTCCAGTTTAGAATCTTTTAAAGTGGAGCAAAGTCTTGAAGGGACATGGAAGCAGCGGGACAAAGAGTTTCTAGATTTTGGCCATTTGCCCCACTTTGTCCCATGTGTGCAGTCTGATACTAATTTATTTTAACCACTTGCCTTTCTGGAGGCTTTCCAAGGCATTCAAATTATTTTTCATGCAAACAATAATGTTCTGTTTTTTGCACCCATCTGTCATGGATTTAAGTACTATTCAGTTAAATCACATTATCACAACACAAAGTACAGCTAACAAGCAGGTTCAGTACCAGGTGCATTTTGGACCGTCTTTGACTCCGACTGTCGGTGCAGAAGCAGAGGGAGGGCTTGCGGGCTGTGAGCGAGCAGCTGGCTTCCGCCAGTGGGTCTAGGCCAGGGAAGAGGGAGAGATGGTTACACGGGCCAGTTGGTTACCGTCTCTCCTCTGATCCTGTGATGAGAGCCCCGTTAGCCTGCTATGACCATCTCTATTTTACAGGTACAGTATAGGAAGTCTGGAGAGGTTAGATATTTCACCCAAAGTCACACAACTGGGGAGCAGCAGATTCCCAATGTTAATGCATTTCCGTTTTGGCCTAGATGACGGCCTCACTGGGGACTGCGCTTCTTCAGGAACTGGTTTCTCTACCTCTTCTATTGGGTAAAACTTTAATGTCTATATACTAAAAATACCCTATTGCTTTCTTTTTCTTAAATCTAATTAAATCTATTTTCAGCATTCCACATTGAGGGTGGCAAGACATTTACCGTAGTTTGCTGTGCAGAATGCTCATAAAATGTGGGTGCATATTATATACAGGATTATTATACCTATTACTATACCCATGGCATGTAATCATGATGTCCACGTATAATACACATCCTTATTCTCCCTCAAAAATTTAGGCAAAAAGGACACACTATTCACGGCAAAATATGGGTAGTCTCAATCATGTTTGGGGCTTTTTGGATCCAGAATTGTGGATGTGTTTATTTCACTCCTTGGTTCTGCCGGTTTTGCTTTATGTTTTATGAAGCTATGGTTTTAGGTGCTTACATATTTATTTTTTTTAATTTTATTTATTTACTTATCTTTAGAGGGGAAGGAGAGAGGGAGAGAAACATCAATGTATGGTTGCCATTCATGCGTCCCCTGCTGGGAGTTGGCCTGCAGGGAACCCGCCTGCAACCCAGGCATGTGCCCTGACTGGGAATCAAACCGCGATCCTCTGGTTCGCAGGCCCGCGCTCAATCCACTGAGCTACACCAGCCAGGGCGGTGCTTACATATTTAGAATTGTTGTCTTCCAAGGGAGTTGACCCCTCTATCTGTGTCCCACGTCCCTCTTTATTCCTGCTAGTATTTCTTTTTCAGAGATCTACTTTTCTGATATTAACAAAGCCCCGCCAGCATTTCTGGGGGGGAGTGTTTGTACGGTTAATCTTTCCCACTCTTCTGTTTCCAACTTACTGTGACTACTTTGGAGACTGCATATAGTTCAGCTCTGGTTTTAAAATTTAGTCTAGCATTACCTGCCTTTTGATAGTAGTGTTTAGACTCTTTAAGTGTAATTATTGATAATTATCGTAATTACTGAAATAAAACCTACTGTGTTGTTATTTGTTCATTTTTTATCCCATATTATTTCTTTTCTACTTTTTTTTTGCTTTTTTGGATGAATTGTTTATATTTTTAGGATTTAATTTTATCTCCACCATTGGCCTATTAGTTTTCCCTCTGTTTTGTTTTTAATTGTTGCTCTCAGGATTAAAATATGCATTTTTAACTTATGACAGTATTTTCAAGTAATATTATACTACTTCAAGAATATAGCATATGTGTAAGAGACTAACAATAGTTCCATTTCCCTTTCCTATCCTTTATGTTATTGTTTTAATAGGTTTTACTCTTACCTATGCTAGGCTTCCATAACGTATTGTTGTTATTTTACTTTAAATAGCCATTATCTTTCAAGGAAAAATAAGAGAAATACCTATTACACCCACACATCAGCATTTGGGGGGCATTTTTCATTTCTTTGTACAGCCCCAGGTTCCATCCGGCTTCCTCCTGCCCGCAGGTCATGGAGAATTGCATTTCCTGTGTAGGTTTGCTGCTGAGAAATCCTTTTAGCTCTTGCTCATCTTGAGTTTTGCCCTGAGCATAGAATTCTAGGTTAACAGGATTTTTGTTTTCCTTTTTGCACTTAAAAGATATCACCTCATTGTCTTCAGGCTTGTGCAATTTCTAACAGGAAGTTTGTAGTGATTCTTAACTTTATTCCTTCATCGGTACTGTGACTTTTTTCTTTGACTGCTTTTAAGATGTTTCTCTTTGTCAGAGTTTTTCCTCAGTTTGGTTCTAATGTGTCTGGGTGTAGATTTCATTGGGTTTATTGTGCTGACCAGGGTTTGTTAAGCCTCTTGAATCTGTGGGTTTGTAGTGTTCATGGATTTTGGAGAAATTCCAGGCATCATTTCTTCAGGGGCTTTTTTCTGCCCTCCTCTTTCTTCTTTGGGTTCAACTTACATTTACGCTGTACAACCTGGTTATATCTCACAGGTCACTGAAGCGCTTTTCATTTTTTCATTTCAAATTCAAGTTCATTGGTGTTTTCTTCTGGGATGTTTAATCTGTAAATTCCATGAAGTAAAATGTGCCTTTTAAATGTTGTGTTTCTCATTTGCTTCTCTTTTATACCGTTCCCTTCTTTTCTTACTATGGTAACTTTTTATGAGTCATTTTGAGTGATCACACATTTATAGTATTTGCTTAACGGTGTTGTTGATCATTCCATTTCTCTACTATTTCTGGGTCTTTTTCTTTTCTTTTTCTTTTTTTTAAAGATTTTATTTATTTATCTTTAGAGGAGAAGGGAAGGAGAGAGGGAGAGAAATATCAATGTATGGTTGCCTCTCGTGTGTCCCCTGCTGGGAACTGGCCTGCAACCCAGGCATATGCCCTGACTGGGAATTGAACCGCGATCGTGTGGTTCGTGTAGCTCAATCCACTGAGCTACACCAGCCAGGGCTCTGGGTCTTTTTCTATTGGCTGATTTTTCTACTGGGTATGAGTGTGACATTTTTATGCTGCTTGGAAGTCTAGTAAATTTTATTTTAGAATTTTTATGTGCATTTATTTGGGCCAAACTGATGAGATATGCCAGGGAGCAAGATCTCAAGTGCTTCCTAGTAATTTTTTTATTGTACGTAGTTTATTACAATTTATTCATTGTTGAATGTTAGATATTTACTTTTTTAAAGTATGTTAGAGTTTAAAAGACAGGCAATTAAGTGACTTGTGGATCAGTCTGGCCCTTTTGGGACTTGTTTTTAAGCTCTTATAGAGTAGCTTTATTTTGGGACCAATTTAGTCCCATTACTAAGGTGTGACCCTTTCTGGGGTCTGTGCTGAATGCCCTGTTCAGTATTCGGTGAGGTCCCTCCCCTCTGGTTGGTGGGCACACAAATGGGATTTAATCTCAGTGTGTGCAAACTAGGTTTTCGGTCAAAACTCAAGGCTGCTCTTCAGATTTCTGGAACTTTCTCTCTGTGCAGCCCCTCCAGCCTGTACTCTGGCCCCTGAACCCTGATCCCTGTCATCTCGATTTGACAAGACTGCCAGGGTCTGTTTCGGTCTCTGCCACTTGCTTCAAGGCAGGAAGCCCGGAGGGTTTGTAACTCACTTTGCTTGTTCCCCTTCTCTCAGGACTCACAGTCCTGTACCGCCTGTTGTCCACTGCCCGGAGTGGGTGGAGACGGTCTCTTCGATGAGAACTGAAAAAGACTATCAAGATTGAATGTGTTAAGTTCACAGGACTTTGGGGCAAAGCAAAATTACAGCAATGTGTTTAGTAGTAAGAGCTTCTGGGCATGAGACAGGGGGGCTGCTCTGCTGTGTGCACAAGGCTTTCTAGAGAAACAGAGGTCGGCCGAGGTGAAGCCTGGCAGGCAGACCCACACATAATGGGGGCTGGGTCAGCGGTTCTTAGACTCTAGTGAAGAGTCGCCATGTGGGTTTTGTTAAAGGGCAGATCCAAACCTCCTCCAAGAAATCCTGATTCACCAGGTCTAGGGTGGGACCTCCTTGTTTGTATTTTTAACAGATGCTCTGAGGTGATTCTGATGCAGGTGGTCTGTGGACCACTCTTAGAGAAACAGCAGCGAGGGGTCCCACTTGAATATCCTGATGCAAGTCTATGCAGTTCCATCCAGGCACAGGGGCCAATGTACGTGGGGGAAAGACTAGCAGAGGTGACAGGGGCCAATGAGAAAGCAGTTGGCCTCCGGGACTGGATGAAAGATCAAAGGAGTAAGGAGGGGGTGAGCCAGAGGCGATAGGTATCGGGTACCAGACCTGCTTCCGCTGGCAAGCTGCCCAAACAGTGTGCAGAAGGCGCCCCTGAAGGCCCCCAGTGGGGAGAGGTGCAGACTTAGGAGATGGCGGAGGCCCGCGGAACAGAGTCCCAGCACAATGCAGCCTCGCTCAAGGGCTCGCACACGGACAACTGCAAACGCTGGTGTCTGCCCTGCAGTGATCTGTCCTTTTTCATGCAATACTCACCTCCCTCTCAGTGAGCCCTCTAGGGACACGATTTTCACTCTGTAGAGATCCATGCTGGCTTGTTACATCAGCCAATTTGCCTTAGTGCTGTATTGAAGTGCCAAGTGGGAACGGAGAGAGTGGGGTTGATCTCTTCACCGGCATTCCTGAAAGCCCCATCTCAGCAAGAATTCAAGAATCCAGGTCAGCTGAGTGTGGCTCAGATCCTTTATTAATTTTCTCTTGATGTGTCGCCAGTGAGGAGCCGAGTCTTCCCACCCTCTGTCCAGACCTGCTACCCACCACTGGTGCCTGGAGTGAAGAGAGAGGCCTTTCAGCTACAGATAAAGCGACCACCCAGGAGGTGTCCTTGGGGACAAAGGACACACAACCTGATACGGGCCCACTGCACAGACTTCTTCAGAGTGGGTGTGCACTCGGACCTGTGAGCAAGGACAGGACATCGGCCTTTCACATTAGATAATGACGCCAAGGACCGTGAGAACAGAGGCAAAACAATGGGGAAACATCTTCCGGACTTCTTTTATGATCCCTGGCAATTGAGGACACCTCACAATGCCAGGAAGTGACGCTGTTCAGAGGGGACTGGCCCCAAAGAAAGAAAATATCCCACCAGCGAGGAGCCAACCTGCCAGGTGGGGAGTCAAGGAATCACAATGTCGTCATACTTGGCAGTCACAGTTGCCAACAGTCCCTCCCAGCTCCGTGGTGGGGACTCCTCAGAAGACTCACAGGAATCTTCTTCTTGCAGAGGGTTGATGAATTAAGGAGGGGACTTTATTAGGTGAAAAACGAAGAGACCCTTTCACCTTGTGGATAGGAAAAATTGTTTTCAGCTAATCTGTACTTATCGAGCGTGCATAGGTTTATTTTTCTCCTCTCTGTGAATTGTAGCAGCGTTTCGCACTTGAGTTTCACCCAACATTTACCCTTTGGGACACTCCATAGGGGAAGAGTGTTTCATGGTCAAAATTGGAGGGACGCTGCTCACTGCATCTCCCTCGTAGGCAGATGCAGAAGGCTATCCAACCGAGGAGAGGGGAAATATAAAATATTTACACATTTGTTTGTATTTTAAAAGATTGAAGGAGAAAACATTATATATGGTTATCTATAAGGAAGGGAGGCAGTAGGATAGAGGGAACATAGATAGAAATTAGACTTCTTCGAATATACCTCGTGTTGTATATTTACGTTTGGAATGATGTAAATGCTATGGAGAATTCTAAAACAAAACTAAATGGACTTGAAAAGCAATCACTGAAAATGGAAACAAATGAACCTGTTCCTAGGTGGGGCATAGTTCTGAAAAGAAACCATTTCACTTGACTTAAAAGAGAATAATTTAACTATAGGTTTTTTGTGTGGGGGGGATACATCCTAAGGATATAAACCAACCCAGCCCAAACCCTCCATCCAAACAAGACAACCCTGAAGACAAGAAACTGTTCTCAGTAATCATGTTGTTGATGGTAGTGCTGGTACCGTCACTGGGAGACTTGTGTGTGTGTGTTATCATAGGAACCGTGATTGTGTGGGCAGCATTGAGAATTGAGATTATTGGCATGATGGAAGGAAATACAAATGCAAAATTGATGAGGTTATGCACAAACCCTGTAGTCCTGAGTTTGAATGGGAAATATCAGTATGAAGTCATGATGTATCTTATCCTCAACAAAACAAAACGTTTTTCTTAGCTCCGTTCACCAAAAATACCTAGAAACAATGACCAAGCCAGTAGCGGTAAGCCCCCCTGCAACTGAGAGTTTATTCTCTCAATGTCACTTACCACCAAAAGGGACCAGGGCTCTGAAAGAGTAGCTGATGCTGGGTCAGAGGCACATATAAGCCTGGAATTTTGACAGACCAGAAAGAAAAGAAGGTGCCCAAGGACTGAAGCACCATCCTGAATAAGTTCTCATGGACCGAAGATGAGACAATGGACCATTTCAGCATCAATAAGAACAGTAACTACAATGTTTGAATCTATAGGTTCATAATGATAGCAAAAAGAAAACACCTTCGTTGGGTATCTCTGGAGGGTTCGAGAAAACATCTCGTAATTCTGACAACAAGTAATTAAAGGAAAACACAGCAGTCGATGTGGGTTTTCTTGTTCGGTCTGTGTCTCCGAGTAAGGAAATAGCAGGAAAAGGAACAATTCTCTTTAAAGGAATTTGACTGATCTGTGAAGAAGGAGTGGCAGGCTTGGTGTCCTCAGACCGCAGTGAGCCAGGGCACCACAGAGAAAGAGACCATACCTCGCGACGAAGGTGTCCCACCATAAAGGAAAAAATAACCCCCTCCGTCTGATTGAGACTCTAGATCTTGTGACTGACTAGTGAGAAACACACGCGACAGAGGAATGTGCCAGTGACGTCACCAAGAAGCAGTCAACAAGGCCCGGCCTGTGGGGACTTTCCAGGACACACGAGACCCTGAGAGGGTCCTTCAACAAATATCTTAAGGGAGAAAAGAAGAGATGGAGACTGAACTGCAGGTTAAAGGAGGCTTAGAGGGCACGATCGGTCAGAATGTACGTGTCTTATTTTATCTTGATTCAAGTAAACTATAAACAAGATTCTGACACAATTATGGAAAAGTCGACACTGACTAGATTTGATGGTATCAAGGAATTATTAACATTTATAGGTTTAGGTTTGATGATATTAGAGAAAAGAATCCTTAAAATTTTTTTTATATTTATTGATTTTTAGAGAGACAGGGAGAAACATCAGTTTGTTATTACACTTATTTATGCATTTATTGGTTGATTCTTGTATGTGCCCTTGACCGCGGATCAAGCCCACAACCTTGGCATATTGGGACCCCATTCTAATCAACTGAGCTACTTGGCCAGGGCAAGAAAAGATTTCAGAATTAACATTTTTTTAGCATTAAAGAAAAAAGTGCTTGTCTTTTATTATTTAAAAAGACTTTATTTATTTATTTATTTGTTTATTTATTTTTAGAGAAAGGGCAGGGAGGGAGAGAAACATCGATGTGGAAGAGAAACATCTGCTGGTTGCTCCTAGCACACACCCCATTTTGCTTTGTGGGATGACGTCCAGCCTACTGAGCGACAAAGGTCAGGGCGAAAGTGCTCATCTTTTCGAGCACAGTTTGTCAAAAACTGTGGTTTATGGGCCCAATCTGGCCCCAGCCTGTAGTCTAATAAAGTTGATGGGAACCCAGCCACCCCTGTGTGACGCAGCGTCTGCGACTGCTTTCGCACTGCAATGGGAGATTGGAGGAGTCATGGCCGAGACCGTCTCTGGCCCCTTCCCACTGACCCCTGGTGTTGAGTATCTTATCGATGGGAGGATGTGATGCCTGGTGTCGGCTACTAATCATTCCGGGGACTGGAGAATGGGTGGTGATACAGATGAGTCAGAGTTGACTGTGTTGAATGTGGGGTTACAGTTTACGTTTATTATGCTATTGTGTCTGCTTTGATGTATTTTCAACATTTTCCATGAAATATTTAAAAAATAAGGTAAGTCTGTACTTATATAAATATATTTTGATGATATACTATAGAATGAATGAAGTTTTAAAGTAGTATGGCACGGTTTTACTGGAGTGAAGAGACACATTGTGCATATATGTATACAGAGAGATGTGTAAAACAACACAGACAAAATTGATGAGTGGGTGTGGCAATGGTTGGAACGGAAGAAGGCATTTTTTTTTTAACTCCATACAATTGTGTTTGGTAATCTTCTTAACTATGAATGTGTTCTTAAATAGTCATTTAAAATAAGTAATGTCCCAAGTTCCCTATATTTCTAAAGGAATTCCTGACAAACTTGGTGACCAGCTCTTGATAAAAGATTTTCCAAAGACATTTTCTTACGTACTTGTCTAATATACTTATTACTGGTCTGCATTTCTTAAACATCTTTTTTTTTCTATTTTTTAAATCATTGCTGAGAATTTGGGACTTCACTTCAGACCTTCTTTTTTGGTAATAATTCCTAGCTATGCTATTGTTCAAATCAAAGACATGAATGTGTAGGGCTTTTATTGCGTAATTCTAAATGGTCTCTACTTACTCGTCTGAAGTGTTTTCTCTCCACCTTCCTCGCTACCGCCCTTCCCATGGGCAGCCACCAGCTTGTTCATTGAGTCTCTGGCCCCATGTCTCTTCCATTTTAAGGAAAATCCCACGTCGGGAGACCCACATTTCCAAAGTCAAAGTCAGGACTCAACACCCCAGCCTCCTTTGTGGCTGGGGAACAGCCTGAAATGCGGGCTCTGCCGTCAGGCAGGCCCGGGGAAGGGGGAGGGGCAGGGGCAGCGTGAGAGAGAAGCACGTGGCACGTGGCATTCGCCGCCCCCCCCCCCTCGTGGGGGAGCTGTCCATGGTGGGGCGCCTACCCCCAGGCAGCGCCTCACGCCCCATCAGCGTGAGCTCTGGAGCCTACTGAGCAGTGCGTNCATTGTGCATATATGTATACAGAGAGATGTGTAAAACAACACAGACAAAATTGATGAGTGGGTGTGGCAATGGTTGGAACGGAAGAAGGCATTTTTTTTTTAACTCCATACAATTGTGTTTGGTAATCTTCTTAACTATGAATGTGTTCTTAAATAGTCATTTAAAATAAGTAATGTCCCAAGTTCCCTATATTTCTAAAGGAATTCCTGACAAACTTGGTGACCAGCTCTTGATAAAAGATTTTCCAAAGACATTTTCTTACGTACTTGTCTAATATACTTATTACTGGTCTGCATTTCTTAAACATCTTTTTTTTTCTATTTTTTAAATCATTGCTGAGAATTTGGGACTTCACTTCAGACCTTCTTTTTTGGTAATAATTCCTAGCTATGCTATTGTTCAAATCAAAGACATGAATGTGTAGGGCTTTTATTGCATAATTCTAAATGGTCTCTACTTAGTCGTCTGAGGTGTTTTCTCTCCACCTTCCTCGCTACCGCCCTTCCCATGGGCAGCCACCAGCTTGTTCATTGTGTCTCTGGCCCCACGTCTCTTCCATTTTAAGGAAAATCCCACGTCGGGAGACCCACATTTCCAAAGTCAAAGTCAGGACTCAACGCCCTGGCCTCCTTTGTGGCTGGGGAACAGCCTGAAACTCGGGCTCTGCCGTCAGGCAGGCCCGGGGAAGGGGGAGGGGCAGGGGCAGCGTGAGAGAGAAGCACGTGGCACGTGGCATTCGCCGCCCCCCCCCCCCCCGTGGGGGAGCGGTCCATGGTGGGGCGCCTACCCCCAGGCAGCGCCTCACGCCCCATCAGCGTGAGCTCTGGAGCCTACTGCGCAGTGCGTGCCTCCAGGGGCTTGGACGGGCCTTGCCGGAGCAGCCCTACTGGGTGGTGGGGCCTATTCCCGGTTGCCAAGTCTGCAAGCCCCCCACATCCTGTAATAAACCCCTTCCTTTTAAAACAAGGCTCAGTGGATACTTTTGTTTGCAACTGTGGATTCCGACCGATACTGCTGTACCTTATTTCTATGTGAGTATGATAGCTGCTGTCTTTCTTTTCTTCAACGTTTTTTTCCATTTAAAAACTTTAATCAGTGCTTAATAAACCTTTGTTGAATGAATGAATGAATGAATGGTTAAGCCTGTTAATCCTTTTGTTACACAGAGCCCAACACAAGGGTGGGTTCGACATTTAAGTACAGGGGACATTCGGACTTCAGGGAACTTGTCCCGAAATTGCCCAGAGAACCACTTCTGAGCCAGGTCCACGGTCACTGGACCACGTCCCAGGACCAGGAAGCCTGTGGTGGGTGCAGTCACAGCAGGTCCTGAGCCTCTTGCTTCCTAAGCTCAGCCTCTCTGTCCTGTTCCTCTGTCTTGTGTCACCCAATGATTTTTGCAGGATTTAACCACAAAGCCGGGAATGGGCTAGAGAGGAGTGAGACATGAGGAGGGGGTAGAGAAAACGGCAAAGTGGGTTTTATTGAGTGTTCAGTTCGTATTTTATCAAGTCCTGGACTTTAATGTAAAATTTTCTTCTTGTGCCAAAGGCCTTTAAAAGCAGTGGCAACATTATCATTTTTGTCCCCATCACACCAAGTATAATGCTCTGTAAAAAGAAAAAAAAATCCATTAAAATCAGCCGGGGGGCTCAGAAATTCAGACAACTTGCGTAAGGGGAAAGAGGTGTCACGCTGTGCTGGCTTGTTTTCCATCTCTAGCCTGTGCTTTCAGGCCTTCTGCTCTGGGAACGACACACCTCCAACAAGACAGGGTGCAGAAGCCATCCTGAGTGTCGGACGCCTCTGCCGGGAGGTCAAATCTGCTTGAGCATGGCCCTGGTCGTCCTGTCATTCAAGGCAGCCCAGACTCACGCAGGGAAGGAAAACGTAAGATTAATCCATCCGAGGCCGGGACAGAAGACCCTCTCACCTCAGCTCCTCTCCTTTCATTCCCTAGGCTTTGGGGCATACGGCTACACTTCACTCAGGGACATCTATTCCGTTTGGCAATATTTTTTTGGATCCTGGCTTACCACGTTGCTGCTGGTGTTTAAATTCTAAAGTACCTAGAATAATCCAGGAATCTAGAAGTTTAAAGTACCTAGAACATCTGGGTAGAAAAGTTCTAACACAAGTTATTGTATAGATAGGCAGGATGTTTCTGCTCTGTAAGTTTCTACGTTTCATCTCAGCTCATTGCAAAGTTCATTAAAACATGTTTTGTCGGTTTTTTTTTAAACACATGGTTTCAGGCAGAGAGAATGGGGACCCTCTCTCTCTTCTGCCTTGGAGAAGACCTTGGCCGTCCATGACAGGTGGATGCACAGCAGTTGAACGGAAGCTCCTGAGTAACCAAAGCCCATGAAAAAGAAATGGGTTCCGAGAAATGCGCCTTTGCAGCGGAGCCCACTCGGCCGTGTTCTCCTGACGGCCTTTCCAATTTACGACGGCCAGTCCATGGCGGTTCCTCTTCGTTTCCTATCATGTGTAATTTGTTTTGTATCCGTGAAACAGGCAGTGTACGTGTTTATTATATACATAAGGGGAAAGAGGACCATCTCAGACGTGCCGCTGATGCCGACACAACATCTCGAGTTGCCCTTGGACACCCGCTTTTGTAAAAGTCAGTTGAAAGGCTGTATGGCGAGAACTAGATTTTGATTAGAGCCCCTATAAAAACCTGGAATGCAAGGAAAGGTTTTAGCTGCTACTATTTTTTAGGTGAAAAATATTTGGGGAAAATTGGACACCCCGCGGCACAGATTTTGAAAACAGATTTGCACCATTTTCAGGCACAGCCAAACGAATGAGCCCACTTGTCCCCATAGTCCCTCCCACTGTTGAATGTCCGGCACCTGCCCTTGTCAATCTAAACATCCCGGGTGGATGAGGGAATAGAACTCGGGGAGAGCTCAGAAACAGGGTTGTCTGCTGGGTGGGACTCACAAGATGGATCCCACCTTCTTGGCGCAACCCATGCAAGTTTCCTTTGGGGACAAGAAAATTGTAGGGAAAGGCTAAAGCGGCCAAGGGGCTGCTTCCTCAGGACCCTCCCGAGGGTGAGGCTGAAAGGACGTCAGGTGGCAGCAGTCTGCACAGTGGGCGACAACATTGGCTCCCGTGAGCTGGCAAATCCAGCTTGCCCACTCAATAAATGTGGATTCCAGAAGTCTGGCTACCTCATCAAAGGAGGCCGAAACTATTCTTACCCCCTCCCCACTAGCATGAAGAGCAGCTACTTAAATTTCTGACGTGTCTATGAAAGGACAGAGGTCTCAGGGCTGGAGGCCCTGGGTAGAATGCTGGCTATAGGATCTTCCATTGACATTGAACTTCTATCTCCCATTTGTCAGATAGGCATGTATTAGCATGATGGCTGTGCCCCTGAGAATGCTGGGATGTGGGCACTTTCCTCTTCCATCCCTCCTCGAAGCACCATTTTTAATCTGTTTTCAGCTTCTACTACACATATGGTCATCACCAGGCAATGTAGTTCATCCTTATATCTTTGTATCTGTTTCTGTTTTGTCTTGAGCTGGTATAGAAGCCTCTTGAGCGAGAGGCTCACATCTCAGGACTCCCTGTTCTGCGTGGTGCTGGGTGGGCACAGGGCTGGGTCCATACAGAGCAAGTGAGAAAATGTGTGGTAAGCATTTTCTCTTCATCTTCCTCCCCTGTAACTGCCCATTAGTGACCTCAAATATCCCGTGACCACTCCACTGGGCTCTGCGACAACATGCACTTGGGGTGTCCATGGGCATCGCCGAGACAGCATAAATGTGAACCACATGTCAGGACTTCCTCCCTCCGCTCCCTAGATTGTTTTTAATTAGTTGATGTTT
Organism: Sturnira hondurensis; assembly: GCF_014824575.4. Lineage (NCBI taxonomy): Eukaryota > Metazoa > Chordata > Mammalia > Chiroptera > Phyllostomidae > Sturnira > Sturnira hondurensis. The sequence goes on from NW_028091156.1 coordinate 14,017,260, forward strand.
GTAGGCTTTGCCATAACAAGACATGCAAATTGGTGAGAGAGCAGTAATTTAAACGTAGGCACACTGTGATGTGTGAATTACAGAAGGTGTGATCGCCGAGTGGAGGCAGTTTGCCGGGGGCTGGGAGCCAGCCCAGGGCTGCCTGGCTGCCGCTGATAAGAGCCAGGTTATACCCAGCCTGCTGGGAGAGGTGGCGGAGCAGGCCCTGCGAGCTGCTGGGACCCCGACATCCCACCCGCATCTGCAAGGGGGGAGGAGGAGGAGTGATATCTGGAGCAACACAGAGCCGCCCTGAAGCTGACATTTGTTGAGCAGCAACATGGTACCTGGCATTGCTCTCAACAGCGGGAATTCCAAAGGAACAGGACAGTGCCTCGAAGATTCTGAATCACTGAATGGTTCAGGGTCAGTTAAGACTAGGTGGATGTTTGTTCACGTCACACATCAATTAACTAACCAGCACGGCAGAGAGTCATTAGCGGCACTGACCCTGGGTTGGGCAGGCGAGATGCCAGGAGTTCCAGGAGTAGCAGCAATGACGTGGGCGCTCCGCAAGGATGGTTTGGTGGTGGGCAACACGCACAGGAGACCTGCCTTGGAGATGGGCAGGTAACTGGGGGCACAGCGCTTTTTGGTGCTTTTGCAGAGCAAAGCAAAGCAAAGCAAAGCAAAGCAAAGCAAAGCAAAGCAAAGCAAAAGCAAAGCATCGCTGACCCTTTAGCTTCTACCAGTTGTACTTTCCAGAATGGCTCTGTGAGGATCTGCCCCCCACCTGCTATGCAGAAGTCCAAGGCCAGAATCTCAGGGTTAAAGGACCACTGGGTTCATTCATGTAAACACCTCTTCTGACACTGGTACTGACACTCACTGTCCCCACTTCTTGGCTAAATGGTTGATATGGTCCCACACGGAACCCTTCCGCTTACACGGCATTGAGTCATATGGCCGCACATCACTGGTAGAAAGCAGACAAAGGCAATCTTTAATTCTGGGCCCAGCATGCTGAGCTGGCACCAGGACTTTGTCCCTAAGAAAGGAAAGGTGGCTGGAGGGCCAGCTGAGTGCCCAGGGCCCCCTCCCCATTGGCAGCCTTCCTCTGGGACTCCGAGTGTCCCATCAGCTCGAGGTGTTGCCTACAAATGAAAAGACAAGTGTCCGCTCTCGCCCAACCAGTGATGGTGGAGAAGAAACAGAGGAACACCAACCAAATGTGTACTCATTGAAGGGGAGCGTGGCGCTCTCTGGCTTCGATACCAGAGGTCCCTGCTGAGCCTCTCAGGCAGCCCTGCCTTCGCTCTTAGCATCCCCTCTGCCCCACCGGGAGCTCTTTCTAGTCCCCTTTCTTCTGGGGCCCAAAGCTCCTCGGTTTGAACCTGCACAGGCTGTTGGCAGCCAGGCAGCAATTTCTTCAAAATGACATTTCACTGAGAAAAACCTAGTAGTATTTTGGTTTATCTTCTTCCAATTAGTTCTCTTCGTGAGAAATCCACCAAAGATCTTGTCTGCACAGTGTTTAAGCCTGAAGACGCTCATCTCTTACGTTTTGCTCTGCCCTCCAACGTAGTCTCGGGTTGGAGGTCATGTGGAATGGTGGCCCTTGGTGTGAGGGTTAATGTCCTTGCCAGCAGGCTCACTGCCTTGATGTGAAGGTCACCATCTCACGTCCTTTGAACGGCTGTTTTCTGGCTGCCACTCATACTTCTGTGGGGGGCGCAAAAGCAGAGGCCGCAGGCAGACAGTTCCCCCTCCCCCCGAGCTTTGCTGTCTTCTTACCTTCTCTGCCCCAGGTGTGCTCTCCCTCCCTCCCTTTATCTCTCTCTCTCATCTTTCTCTTTCTCTCAGCAGGACTGGCTACATAGATTACTGGACTTGGTGCAAAGTAAAAATGCAGGGCTCCTTGTTTAAAAATCAAGAATTCCAAGGTGGGGACGGCAAAGCAGGGTGCTGGTCACTGGGTGTCCTGCATGGGCTGGGTGCCCCTGACACCAGGGATGGACCGTCTGAAGGAGTGTCCAGGTGAAGGCAGACGCCTTGCTGCTGCGCACTGAGGAGGTGGGTCATCAGAGATGACATGCGTGAGCCTCCCTCCAAAGCACCCAGGAATCCCTCCAGTGGCCTTCCCTAAGGGACACCGACAGGGAAGGCAAAGGGACACCGACGGGGAGGGCATTCTGGGAAACGCGGTCTGACCTAGGCCCGTCACAAAGCCCTTGCAGTCGCCACCTGTCAATTCCTGAAGTCTCCCCACAACCCTTCTATGCCCAGAACTCAGTCTGTGGTCCTCACCCAAGGAACCACAGGTGACACTGTTCCCAAATGTTTGCCGCAGCATAACAAGGCTCACCCCCGTTTCAGCTGACAATCTGTGTCCCCATCACCTGCCATCTGCCCTCTCCTGATAATAATTGCTATAGTTTAGGTTCTGTTCCCTGTTATGGTCCGCTTCAGGGTATCCATTTTTTAACAGGTTGGGTGAAACTGAATGTGACCTCACACTCAAAATAGTGGTGGTTCAAACAAGATCACAGTTTGTGTCTTGGGCACAGAGAGGGTCTGTAGGTACACTTCAGGCTGACATGTGGCTCTAAGGCCATCGGGGTCCCAGGCTCCCTCCCTCTTGTCATTCTGTCATTCTAGCCTCGGTCTTTGTGGTGCGAGATGGCCGCAGAACATCAGACACTCTCCCCTTGTTGCAATAGCATCCCCAAAGTCCCAGACAACCCTCCGCTTACATATCCTTGTCTGGGATTTGGCCACCAGGTGCCCCGTGGCTGCAAGCTGGCTGGGAAATGTCTTATTCTGGGTGGCATGTGCTGAGTTATCTAATGGGATTCTGTTACTGAAGAAGAGATTAAATACTGAGAGGCAACTCAGAGTCTAGGGAGGAAGACAAACTGCTATGGGATGTAGCACCCCTGTCCCCATCGCAGGCTGGGCTCACCCTGGGCAGAAGGGCCACACTCCCGGGCCCCGGGCCGTGCATTGCTGCAGCCTGAGATCCCTTCCCCGCTCTCCAGCTCCTGGATCGGATCCCCTGCCTGTACATTTCAGCTTGAAGTCATGTGCATCTGCAAAGCGTTGCAGAAAGAGCTGCTGCTAGAATACCAAACACTTTGCTGCAGACAAACAGAAGCTGCTCAGGGGGATGCAGAAAACAGGTGGGCCAATAGATTTCAGGCATTTCCAGCAACGCGAGCATTTCTTCCATTCCATTCTGCGCACGAAGCCCAGTGTGAGGAAGGGGTCAGAGTGGGCCTGCTTCTATTAAAGATGGGGGTCAGGAAGCCTGGAGCTCAGCCCTGCTCCTCCTCATCTTCAGGGCAGCTCCCCAGCCACCCGCCCAGAACTTCTGGACTCTCTGGTACCTCCTTTGGATCAGCTGCTCCAGTCCATCCCTTGCTTTGCTGATGGAGCCCTGGGGCCCAGGGAGATTGTTACCTGGACGGAGCTGGAGGCAGGCTTGTTTTGTCGTTGCTGGTGCCGACGTTAATGGGGCTCACTGGGGTGGACGTCTGAGATGAGAGAAGCTCTAAAGGCGTGCAGATAGAGGTTGTCGGAACACGGCTACACCTGACCAGGACGGCTCTGTGTGTCCCAGAGGCTGCCCCTCTTTATCTGACGGGGGCTGTGGGAGCCGGGGTCAGGCTGGATTGACCTTGGCTATTGATTGGATTTTTTGGAGGGTGGGGGAGGTAGTGAGAACAGCAGATTTCTAATCCCTCTGGTAGACTTGGAGATGGTAGGCTGTGCTTTATTTTTTTTTTAATATTTTATATTATTTATTTATCTTCAGAGGGGAAAGGAAGGAGAGAGGAAGGAAACATCAATGTATGGTTGCTTCTCGTGCATCCCCTGCAGGGAACTGGCCCCTGCTGGAAACTGGCCTGCAACCCAGGCATGTGCCCTGACTGGGAATCGAACCCCGATGGTCTGGTTCGCAGGCCCGCGCTCAATCCACTGAGCTACACCAGCCAGGGCTTGTGCTTTAATTTGTAGTAAAGTAAGAAAGAGGCATGTGAGCAGCTGGCATCAGAGGGGCATTGGGGAGGGGCTGGGTGAACAGGGGAGGGCATCGAGAAGTAAGGATCACTAGCTACAAAACAGTCACGGGAATGTAAAGCACAGCATAGGAAACATCATCAATAATATTGTAGTAACTATGTATGCTGTCGGGTGGGGACTGGAAATAACTGGGGATCACTTTGCACTGTACATGTGTGATTATCTCACTTCTATGCTGTTCACCTGAAACTGATACAGAATAATATTGAATGTGAACTGGAATTAAAAAGCTAAAAATAAAAAAAAAAAGGTAAAAGAATGCCTCCCAGGGAGAGAACTGTCTTGTTTAGGAAAACTTGGTGTTGAGCCGTGATGAGGAGAGGCGGAGGGGCCCCTGGGCCGTGGCTCGGCACTCTGGCTGCCCTGGGCTGCTCCGAGGCCTCCCCTGCCTGTTTCCCACGGGGACCAGGCTCCTCTCCGACAGCCCTGCCTCCCTCCGTCCTCTTGCTTTCTCTGCTCAGCCTGAGTTTCACTCTCTGGTGACTTACGCTTGCTCGTGGCCCACCATTGTGACATTTTGGTTTTCCTCGGCTAATTGCTTTTTTTCCCTAAGCATTTCTTCATTCATATTCCTGAGAAATGGGGTTGGATGGTGAGCTGTTTTCCAGGTTACCTTTTTAACTAGGTCAAGAGCAGAAGATCAGCCTAAAGAACTGTTGTCACTGGGCTGGTGTCACGTGGACCTCTTGGCCAACAGAAGGAAAAGGGCCCCGTGGGAAATCGTGGCTACCCAAGGGCTGCTTCTTTCTTTCAAATATTTTTTTAAAAAAATTCTCACTCAAGGATTTGTTTTCATTGATTTTAGAGAGAGAAAAAGGGAGAGAAGAAGAGGTGGAGAGAAACATTGATGTGAGAAAGAAACATCCATCAGTTGCTTCTTGTAGGTGCCCTGACTGGGAATTGAACCTGCAACCTTTTGGTGTATGGGACGATGCTCCAACACACTGAGCTGAGCCACCTGGCCAGGCCCAGGGGCTGCTTCTTTAAAACAATGGTCACAGGCAGGGCCAGGATCCTTGCAGAGGGAGAATGGTTCCCATGACCACTATTTTTAGTATCTGGCCAGGCTGAACCTAGCATTCTATTGTCCCGGATTCAATTGTTTAGGAAATTTGCTAGGCTTTTTGTACACAGCCATATAGTAAACTCCCCCACCGCACATTTTTCTGATCATTGACTCCATCCAAAAGTGCTTTCTAAGCATCCGATTGAATGTGGTGCGGAGTTGTTGCCTTGCAGAGAGAATGAAAACCTTTGTGTGTTTGAGTGAGGACTGTCCCCGAGGAGGCTGATCAAAGAAGGTTCCTTCCCTCGGCCAGGCTCTAATCTCTGTACCAGTTGTTTCGTAAAGTAGGAGCCAAGCACTCAGAATACGAGACAAGCCTTATGCCAGCGACCTTGCCCAGTTTCCTTTTAATTTCTACTCAAGGTAAGTTTGATGACTAATCAGATATGAGTGAAACTGGTTCTCGGCCCTTTGCAGATAAGTGTTCCTTCTTTTGACTCTAGCTCTGAGTGGTGGGGACCCTCCGTGTGGGAAGCAGGGTCTCGATGATAGGGTGGCCTGTATTTTATCTCTGAGGGCATGAAGGGATCACCATTTCAAGCCCAGCCCCCCTTGGTCGTAGCTCAGGTGACTGTGCGTGATGACACTGTGGTGAACTGAATTCTCATTCCAAACCTTCTGCCTCCTCCCTGCATCGGGCGTCTGAGGGACCAGGGAAATGTGAGCAGAGCTGATGTGGCCACGTCAGGGCAGAAACCCTGGAGAACCTGCTGAGTTCTCTGTGTCCTGCCGTGGCGACAGCATGCGGGGACACAGAATCTCTGTCAATCTTTGTCCCTGAATCACTCCCAGGGACAAAAGGTATCTTGTTGTTTAAGCCACTGACGTCTTTGTATAGTTTTTCACGGCAGCACAACCCAGCCTTCCCATTTGCACAACATCCAATCACAACTCACCGTCTCTCACTGGGACGCTCAGAGGTGTCCCAACGGTCTTCCGGAGAGGCTGTACTGGTTGCCATTCCCACTAGCGGTGTACCGGGACTCCGTTTCTCCACCTCCTAACCAGCACTTGGTGTCATCACTATTTTATTTGTAGTCATTCTGATAGGTGTGGAGTGTTATCGCGTTATAGTAATTTTTAAAAAGATTTTATTTATTTATAGAGAGAGGTGGAAGGACAGAGAGAGAGGGGGAGAGAAACATGATGTGTGAGAGGAACAGCAATCGGATGTCTCTCTAATGCCCCCTACTGGGGACTTGGTCCACAACCGAGGCGTGTTCCCTGACTGGGAATCGAACCAGCAACCATTCAGTTCACAGGCTAGCTCTCAGTCCACTGAGCCACACCAGCCAGTGCGTCACACTATGGTTTTAACTCTCATTTCCCTAACTGCTAATGTTGTTCAATATCTTTTCACGTTCTTATTTGCCATCTGCATATGCTCTTTGGTGAAGTGTGTCTTACACTTTTGGCCATTTAAAAATTGATTTGTTTATTTTCTACTGTTGAGTTTGAGAGTTCTTTATATACTCTAGGTACTAGTTGTTTGTTGGCTGGGTGGTTTTGCAGATATTTTCTCTCAGGCTGTCACTTGTTTTTTTTTTTGTCCTCTTAATAGGGTCTCTCACAGAGCAAGAGTTTTTAATATTGATGAAAATTTTAAAGTTTTATCAGCTTTTCCTTCTATGGCTCCTGCTTTTATAGTCAAGCCTAAGTAAGACCTCGTTGTTGAGCCCTAGATCCTGAAGATTTTCTTCTATGTTTTTTTCCTCTACGTTTTGTAGTATTCGCTATGTTTCACGTTTGAGTCTGGGGTCCAGTTTGGCTTCATTTTGTGTAAGACGGGAGACCAAGGGCAAGGTTCACTGTTTTGCTCGCAGTCCGTATGCCTATATGCCCACATGCTCCAGGACCCCTGTGGGAAAGCCTGCTCTTCCTTTCTCACTGAATTGCCTTTGTGCCTTCTGTCAAAAATCAGCTGGGCATGTTCGTGTGGGTCGGTTTCTGGGTTCTCGGTTCTGTCCATTGATCTATAAGTCTATCCTTCCATCAGTGCCACGGTCCTGGTTACTGTAGCCTCAGAACTGGGTAGACTGATTCCTGCAGCTTTACTCAGCTCTTTAGCAGCTTAACAGTGTTTCTGTATAAAGTGTAGGCCCTGGCTGAGTAGCTCAGTTGGTTGGAGCATCGTCTGCATACACCAGGGTTGTGGGTTTGATCCCCGGTCAGGGCACATGCAAGGATCAACCGATGAATGCGTCAATACACGGAACAACAAATCCATGTCTCTCCCCACCTTCCTTTCTCTCTCTCTCAAATCAATCAGTAAGAAAACCAAAGTTTAGAATCACCTTGTCTGTACGTATAAAAGTCTTGCTGAGTTTTTCTATGAATTATGGATCAACGTGGGGAGAACTGACATCTTTAATATGTTGCCTTTTCCAACCCATGGGCACAGTATTCCTCTTCATTTATTCAGAGCTTATTGAAAAAAACTCATCAGGATTGAGTAGTTTTCAATATACAAGTCCTATGCCTGTTTTCTTAGATTCACACCTATTAAATGTCTCATTTAAAAGTTTGTAAAATTGTGGTAAAACACATGTAACATAAAATTGACCATTTTAAGTATATACTTCCTTTCCATTAAGTATACTCACAAGGATGTGTAACTGTTACCACTATTTTTTTCGAGAACTTTTTTTTATCATTTTCAGCAGAAACCCTGTCCTCATTAAACATTAACTACCCTCTCCCCCCAACCCCACCCCTGGCAACCATCATCCTATTTTCTGTTTCTATGAATTTGGCTACTCTCACTACATTATATAAGCAGAATCTGTCCTTTGTGACTGGCTTATTTCACTTACCATAATGTCAAGGTTTGTCCATAGTGTAATGTGCCATTGTTTCTTTTTAAAAAAATCTTTTAAAAATTATTATTTATTTATCTTTTAGAGGGGAAGGGAAGGAGATAGGAAGAGAAATATCAATGTATGGGCCTCTCGTGGGTCCCCTGCTGGGAACTGGCCTGCAACCCAGGCATGTGCCCTGACTGGGAATCGAACCAAAATCCTCTGGTTTGCAGGCCTGTGCTCAATCCACTGAGCCACACCAGCCAGGGCTCAGTGTTTCTTTTTAAAAAGACTAAACAATATTCCATTGTATTATGGACTGTATTAAAACCACAATTTGCTTATCTGTTCATCCATGATGGACCCTTGGGTTGCCCCCACATTTTGGCTGGTGTGAATAATGTTGCTCTGAATGTGTGTGTACAAATATCTGTTTAAGTTCTTGCTTCCATTTCTTTCAGTTATATGCCCAGACGTGTAATTACTGGATCGTATGTCATTCTATGTTTAGCTTTGTGAGGAAACACCAAACTGTTTTCCACAGTGGCCACACCATTTTACAGTCTTACCAGCCACGTGTGGGCATTCCAGTTTTCCCACCTTTTTGCCAACACCTGTTGTTTTCTGTTTTGTTTTTCATAGCAGTCTTCCTACTGGGCAAGCCGCCTCACTGTGGTTTTAATTTGCATCGTCCTTGTGACTAAGTCACTTAGGGTATCGGCTCCTGTGCTTTTTTAACCTTTGAAGAAATGTTGATGAACTCAAGTCCCTTGCCCGTTTTTAAATCAGGTTATTTGCTGTTGAGTTGTAGGAGTTCTTTGCATAGCCTGAATATTAACCCCTTATCAAACATAGGATTTGAAAATATTTTCTCCCACTCCTAGGGTTGCCTTTCCACGGTCTTGTTTGTGTCGTTTGATGCGCCGAAGTTTTAGAGTTCGATGCAGTCCAACACATCTACGTTGTTGCTGTGCTTTTGATGTCATAGCCAACAAAGCATTGCCAAATCCAATGTCACGAAGCTTTCCCCATATGTTTTCTTCTAAGAATTTTATAGTTTTAGCTCATACATTTACATTTATGATCCATTTTGAGTCAGGTTTTGTATACGTTATAAGGTTTGGGTCCAAATTCACTGGTTTGCATGTGGATATCCAGGTTGTTAAAAAGCCGGTTCTTTTTTCAGTGTGTGGTCTTGGCACCCTTATTAAAAATCATTTGGCTCCATATGTGCATTTATTTCTGGGCTCTCTATTCCATTCCCATTGGTCTGTAAGGCTGTCTTTATGCCAACATTACACTGTTTTGATGACTGTAGCTTTGTAGTAACTTCTGAAGTGTGAGAGCTCCGATTTTGTTCTTTTTAAAACTTGTTGTGTCCCTTGAGGTTCCATGTGAATTTTCCAATGGCTTTATTTTTTTTCTGCAGTAACCGTCTTTGAAATACTGATAGTGATTACATTGAATCTCTAAGTCACTTCGGGTAGTACTGTCATATTAACGATGCTAATTCTTCCAATCCATGAACACTGTATGTTTCCATTCATTTGTATCTTCTTTAATTTCTGTGAGCAACATTTTTGGAGTGATCCGTGTTTAAGCCTTTTGCCTCCTTGGTTAAGTTTATTCCTAAGTATTTTATTCTTTGGGGGGCTCCTGGAAATGAAACTGTTACTGTATAGAAATGCAATTGGTTTTTGGGTGTTGATTTTGTATCCTAGCACTTTGTTGAATTTGTTTATTAGGTCTAACAATTGTGTGTGTGTGTGTGTGTGTGTGTGTGTGTGTAATCTTCAGAGTTTTCTGCATAGAGGACAGAGATCTTTTACCTCTTTCTTTCTACCTTGGGCGCTTCTTATTTCTTTTTCTTGCCTAATTGCTCTGGAAGAGAACAATTTCCGGCTTAAGTTATACACGGACAGTTTTCCATGCTCTGGGGAAGACTCTGGGCCATGACACAGCCTTGGGACGTGACCTGCCTCCCCCCTTCATGCCTGCAATGTGCGGGCTCTATGGGGTCTCGCCAGGCGAGGCCATCACTTCCAAAGCAATTCTCCCTCCTGGACTTGACGTCCCCAAGCTTCCATTCTTAGCTAGATATCAGGACCAGAGCATGGATTGAATCGTTTGACAGTTAACAGAGAGCTGCTGAGGGTCCACATCTGCTCACCCGAGGCAGTAGTGGGGCAAAGGAAGCCGTCTGTTTGCCTGGTGGGCACTTTGCCAACAAGCGGGGCATCTGTCTGTGGGCCACACCTGGGCAGTGTGGAGGTTTTCTGGTTGCTTCGCAGGGAAGGTTAGGCTTTGGTGTTCTCAGAAAAGCATTTTTCTTCACCTTCTTATTGTCTCAATGCCACCTCCTAGGACTAACACCCTCCCCCGCCCTGGGGGGCATTGCTCACAGTTCTCAAGACTTCGAGCTTGCCTCGTTCCTGGCTTTGTTCTTTGACCTAGTCTTTGGAATGATTTGAGACGTTCTCCCAGGCGCTATCTCTCTCCACATCAGCTCCCAGTCCCTGATCCAGCCTCCTGAAACCCACCCTCGGCTTTGGCCCCAGACTCACCTTGTGTGCATCCCATCGCAGCTGGAGTGGGGAAGAGGGAGGCCCTTGAATGAAAACTTGGGAGGGGGGGCCTTGCTAATCCGTCTCGCTGACTGCCTCTCCACTTTTAACTGAACTCTACACGTATGTTTGGACTTCGAAATTGCTTGCCTAACTAACTTGGCTATTTGTTTACAACTCTAAAATAGAAACAAAAAGAATGGTATATTAATATCAATAGATACAAATATTAATATGAACCTCTCTATAACAGTTATTTGGTACAGGCACCAGGCTGGATACCTGATTTCTTTTTACTATTTACATGTATAGTTGAGGTATTATTCCTGTTCTACTAATGAGAAACCAGGTATATTCAAGGCTTCTCGCCAACGTCTCTGTGCTAAATACAGATAAATTGTTTTTGACTGATTCCAAATTCATGCTCATTCCTTTAAGTGCCTCCCCTGTGTCTCTTGCTCTGGGTAAAACTCAGGGAGCAAGAGATAGAGCTGGGAAAATCCTGACCTAAGTAATTTACTCCCCAGAACTTGGAATTCTCCCCAAGGTACCAATAATCCATATTTGGGTGTGATGCAAAATATGACTTTTTTATTCACTCTAACTGGGTGTTTATAAATTTAGCTACACAACTTTATTTTTAAATGCCCCCCTCCCCCTAATGGAAATAAATTTGGTTGTTTATTTAACTTCGCAGCATTGGATTAAATCGTGCGTTGCTAAGAGCTTTGGGTTTTTCTGCAGGGAAAGTAATTCACAAATGCAAATGATTATGCCTATCATTCCCTCCTCCGCTCCTGACTCTCTAACCTTGGGCAAGTCATGCGGTATCTATTTGCTCCCAGGTCTCCATCTGGGAAGCCGAGATAGTAGAGACTGCTCATCCACGCTGGGGCTTTAAAATGAGGGGTAATGAGTGAGCATGTGCACCCACCACACAAGGCCTAACTCCTGTCGTTAGAGCCTGTCAGGGTTAATATCAGTGATACATGATTGTAAACTCCCCGGACACACAGCACGGTCCCTATACCTCAGAAAATTCTAAGTATATGATTGATACTTAGAGATATTAAAGAGGCTAAAAATACAGTTAAAACATTGAATGCAGAAATCAAGAGCAACGTATTTAAAGAGTTTGGGTTCATCGTGTAAACCTTGGTTTGGGCAAATATTAACAACAGACCCCCTATCTTTTATAATTACAGCCTCCTGGGAAGCTTGGTCAGCACGCCCATTCTATAGAAGGGAAAACTGAGCCCCAGTGGGACCACAGCTACAGGCAGGTTCCCAAGGCCATGCCATCCCTTTGAAAACACTTGGCATTAATACTGCACTGTGGCAGCTGTGCCAAGTGCCAGGAACATAATGCAGAGCAGAAAAAGGCAAGACCACAGTCTCTGTCCTCGGGGAGTTCACCGTCTGCTAAGCAGTTGGGCAGTAATTAAAAACACCCAAATCCAATGTAGAATTACTACTGGGACTGGTCACTGAAGGAAGTACAGGGAGCTGGGAGAGCATAAAATGGGGTGATTGGCCTCGTCCAGGACTTGGGGAGGGCTTCCCCAAGGAGAGGGGGTGGAGCTGAGATCAGAGGGATGAATAACCCAGGGCAAGGGTGGTAGCGTGAGGTAGCGGACACCGCAGGCCCTAAAACTCTGAGGTTGGAAGGGACAAGCCTGGCTAGGGGGGCTGGAAGGAAGCCAGTGTGCCCTAAGGGCAGAGAAGGAGGGCCACGGTGTGTGACAAGACCAGTTAGAAGGGGTCTGTGCCCCACAAGGACTGGGGTCCCCAGGCCCTGATAGGGATTTTGGTCTCTTTCCTACGATTAATCAGAAGCTGTTCTTACTTGACATCATACTGGTGTCCAGTGGCAGCCGGCAGACAGGTGTGAGCGCAGAGAAGGAGCTGGAGAAGAAAACTCCCGAGTCACCCCCCTACACATTGGGGGTCACCAAAGCCCAAGCTGTGGGGATTAGATGAGCTTTTATCTAATTCTAGTCCTGGCTTCAGTGGGTACACGTTAAAAGCCCATCTTTCTTTGTCATATCTTTTCTGTTTTTTCTTGTTTTGTGTGCGAGGCTTGTCTCCAGAACTTCTGTTAAGGCTTGCAGACGGAGGCCACTCGGCCGAATTGATTTTGCCATTGCTTAGCCTTCAGAATGAAAGAGGGAGAAGAGAGGGACTGCATCAGTCTGTGCTGGCTAATTCTTTCGCTCTGGTCACGCCCGGAGTCGCTTCTCCATCTCGCCGCAACCTCCTTCCAAGCTAAAGGCTCCATATCCCTGAATATTGCTTCCGGATCCTCCCAGGAAAGGTCTGCTTCCTGATCAGTCTCCAGGTGTTCTGGGTGCCTGGGATGGCTGGCCTGGGTTGGGGCAGGATGTGTCTTGTGGGCCATGTGGGACTGAGTCAAACAGGCTGGCATCTGCATGGACACGTTGGCAGCGAGGACAAACCTGGTGGCGTGGCGTAGAAGGCAGGAGGGGGTGTGCAAGGAGCTTTCCTGGAGCAGGTCAGATGGCGTAAGAGGACAGACTAGGAAGAGAAGCGGCCTGAGAGAAGGAGGGTGCGGCAGGAAGGACGTGGCCATCAGAAGGCAGGGTGGTTGGCGAGACCGGGCCTCACGGAGAGAGCAGGTGCGGTGGGTGGCGGGTCGCTGCTGAGCATGTCCATTTAATGGGCCCATCCTCGTTCACAGGGGCTGGGCTGTTCTGAAACGGGGGACGGCGTAGAGCCTGGGTCCCTGATGACAGCGGCCTTTCCTCTGGTTTGGGATGAAAGGGAAACATCAAAATGTTCATCTTGGTTAGTTTGGAAAACATGAAGCGCTTGGTTTTTCTTTAAGCCTGTCACTTAGCCCATCCACGGGGAGAAGGAAAATCGGAGGTCTCCATATGCTATGAAATTTTGATTAGGCGGCTGCTGGTGACTTCATTACATGGCAATGTTTTAACACAAGTTCATGCATTAGCAACCTCTTTTCCTAGCTGCGTTCCGCACGGAGGACGTCTTAAAGCATTGGCTGCTGGTGAGTTTCTCCCTTCTGAAATATTTATGTACTCTCAAAATCAGAAAAAGCACCGAGACGATGATCGTTTTCAGCAGCTGGATGGATGGGCCGAGAGTAGTTGGAAAGGATGTGAACTCCGGCCCCGGGTTGGCTGCCGGATTTGAGATCTCATGTCAGGTGTTTTGCCTCGCTGTAGTGAGGCGCTGCAGGCGCACAAGGTGACCGCCGTTCTCGACTCCACTTACAGCCTGTGGGGAGGCAGGAAGTCTGTGTACGTGTGGTCGTAACTGCACCCCAAGCCCGGCCGAGATGGGCTATTCCCGCATCTTATAGCAAATCGAGGCTCTGAGGCCCCCGTTCCCCCCCACCCCGAGATTAGACACTTGCAGTGGGGTGCACTCATTGGCACCCCACTGCTGAGCACAGCGTGGGTGCTTTCACAATAGCCTTTATCTGATTTTATTAGATCGGATTATGTGTGTTCGGGGGAATCTGAGATAACAAGAGCAACATCAGATATAATTTTCAGCTTCTTTTTTATAAAAAAGGTATTAACACCCATGCATATATGATTTATTCTTGTTATTGTTGAAAGGCAGGGAAATGGGTTGACCCCCGTGGATGCATTGGGTATGTAACACAAGCATATCTGTGAGACAAAGGCTTTTTCTTAAATCCTCACCTAAGGGTGTTTATTCAGAGAGAGAGAGAGAGAAACATCGGTGTGAGAGGGAACCATTCATGTGTTGCCTTCTGCACACGCCCTGACCAGGCATCAGACCCACAACCTAGGTGTGTGCTCTGACCTGGGATCGAACCCACAACCTTTTGATGTACGGGACAATGCTCCAACCAGTGGAGCCACCAGGGCTGGGGATTTTCACGGGGCCATGCCCAGTGAGCTCCACATGATTCCAGCAGGAAATGAGGAAGGCCGCTTCCTCCTCCTGGCCGGAGATCGCTCTGTGGCTCTTCTTCCTGGAAATGTGGATCGAAAGTAAAGAACTAAGGAGCGGCAGCCGAGAAGCGAGGCTGTGGCTTCTGGTTTGCCTGCCTGACACGGGGCTCGAGGACACCTGAGCACCACTGCATCAGGTGCAGGTCGTGGTAAAAGGAGATGTTGCTGTGTTGGCTTGAGCAGGGAGGGCTGGGAGCATGCTGATTTGTGGTTGGAAGGGAGCTGAGAGTTGAAGCTGGGGTGACCCTGTAACAGAGGTTGTGGAGTCGTGGCCTTAGCTGAGGCTAAGTAGGGTATATGACTGACATTTAGAGGGGGCAGAAGTGGGGCTAGGACAGTGAGCGGGGCCCACCGGGTACAAACTGTGGGAGGGGCTAACCACAGCCTCCTCATGGCCGACCAAATGCTAGGAGGATGTGTATTGATGGTGCCCGAGGAGCACCCCGGAGGAGCCCTGTGGGGTCCAGGGAGCACACTTGCCTTCCCTGTGGGCCCGAGGCCTGTCCTCAGCACCCTGCAGAGGCACCTGTTTCCCTAACACACTCCCGGATGGGCTAGAGAGAGGGCGGGAGAGAAACCCTAAAGACAGGGCATGGCCTGCAGGGAATATAGTTACCTGAGAAAGACGGTTCAAAACTAAGCAGACTGAGCTTCCTGTGTCGGGGGAGTTTAAGCCCTCTGCCCCGTGACTCCGAGGCTTGAGCAGAAATGGGGGCATCAGGACACATTTGAAGCAGTTGTAGGAAATGAAGTGTGCTGTGTTCTCTCCCACTGCGCAGCCGAGGTTGGTGTGGAAGCGATTTCACCCCCGTCACACAATCTGCTACCCTTTCAGCCTCTCTCACAAATAAAATGGAAAGAGAAGAAGGAAGGCAGGAAGAACATGGTCCCTTCCCTCAGAGCCCCAGCAGAGGGGACCCTCTCCCACACGGTGGGCTCTGGAGAAGCCAAGCCCAGAAGCCGACTGGGAGGGTGGGCGAATATCGTTTGATGTCTCTGGGCAGCTGCCGCTTTCCCAAACAAGAAAAGACAATGCCAGACTCCCTGAAAGGCTTGGAGGGCAGGGGCGGCTGTCCTGTGCCCTCTTGGCTTTGAGAGTCTCATTCTGTCTTTGGAGGCCGGAGGAGCCTGAGCCGGCTGCAGAAGAGAAGGAGCCAGGGTTCCCACGGCTGCCAGACTGTGGCCGGGCACTGCATTGCTTTGCGGCTCATTTTCAATGCACTTGTTCACGGCCAGTGCTTCTGCTGTCCCAGCCCCAAGCCCTTGTCGCCATGGCAACATGCTTTACCTCCTGGCATCTGCAATGTGTTTTCTGGAAAGGGCCTCTCTTCCGTACTCATTCATTTCATCTGTTGCACGCGGCTCCTGGTGTGTGCTCGGGCCTCTGCCACCTCCGTTCCAGCTGTGACTCCAGCTCCTCTTGTCACCTGCGGATGGGCCACAAAGCTTCCCTCATCCCTCCTGGTGAAACAAAATGAAAACAAAACACAAACACCAGGCCCCATCCAGTGCCTCTGCTGGCCTGTGGGGGAGGGAAGGAGGTGACACCGGGCCTAGACTGCTGGCTGCGTGGCCTTGGGTCACACTGACACTTGCTTGGGCTCTCCAAGGAGGCGGACTGGCATACATCCCTGAAACTGAGATTGCTGCACGGGGTGACTCAGTAGTCAGGACTGTGTGGATGTCTTTAGGACGCAAATGAACTGTGAATCTTCCCAAATAGAAGAGAGGTTTGTTTTCTTCCCACAGAAGTTCAGGGGCAGACGGTGAGGCTGGTGCAGCAAGACTCCTGCATTGGGGTCCTAGGCACCTTCCATGGCAGCCTTTCATGTTCAAGGTCACAGCAGGGTGCCGGTGGGCTGCTGGACCTCTAGCATTTCCTCTGCGCTGAGTGGGGTGCTGGGGGTGAAGCTTTCCTGGTCAGTCTGTTGCTCTTTTAGGAGCCTTCCTAAAAGAATTTCTTAACACACCTCCATTGAAATCTCAGCTGCTGGGTCTCAGTCTCATGGTCCCCGCGCCCCATGGCTCTCACAGTTGACGGGGCCCTGGTGACAGGAGCCCTCCGCTGGGCACCCGCTGGCCCTGGCGATGGAGTGGTTTTCAGGGGACAGCGGGTCTTGGCCAGTAACTGTTCTCGCTGCTGCAGACGAGGACGGGGTGTGTGGGGCGGACGCCCACAGATCTTCTCCCAACAGGCCTGAGCTCCTCGGTGGGCTCACACGAGTCACTGAGGCTTGTCCTGCCACAGAAGGGCCACTCACATTTCCACCTGGAAATAGGGAGGTGGAGGAGCCACAGGTCTGTGATGCAGAGCACTGGGTGTGACGTGACCCCCATGGGACAGATGGGGCTTTGCAGATGGTCCTCTGTGAAGAACCCAAGCGCCATTAGACTCCAGGAGCTGATGTCAGCAGGGCCGAGCCATGCAGCTGTGACCTGAACGTATCCCAAAGCCCTTTGTTATCAAGCTGACAGCAAATTAACGGGTGCAGACCCGCCCCTCTGTGCTAGAACCCCAGCGCCCCACCCCCAGGGCTGCACTTGTCCAGACACGGGCACGTGGAGCCCGGGAGGATGGGTGACCTCCTGTTGAGGTTGGTCAGTGGGGCAAGAATAAAAAACACAGTCCTCCAGAGGGGGTCGATGCTTCCTGAACTCTCCCTTCAGCCGAAAGGAGTGCCTGCGATATAGGACATCTAACCTGGAGGGACTTTGAGGTCTTAAGGCTCACTCCCTCCATCTTCAGATGGGAAACTGAGGCCTTGTCAGGTGACCTGACTGGCCCAATGACGGCACTGGAGGCGACCAGACCAGGACTGTCCACCTGGTGTCCTCCCTCGCCCTCCCCTGGTTGGTGGTTGCTCGGGGCTAAACTCTGGCTGGGATTTGGTCTTGGCCCCTTGACGGATGGGGACTCGTGCCTTGCCAGTCTCGGTAGCACTGGCTTCGTCATTAGTAACACAACAGTACTCTTTCTGGGAAGCATCCCTGGAGAAAATAGAAAATGCAAGTTGTATTGATTTGGCCAACCCGACAGCAGTACCTAAAGTGCTAAGGATGCATTGTTAATTGTGCACCCCTGGGCAGGCGGTGCAGGCAGTGAACCCCGGGAGGTGCCGCAGCCATTGGCGCTCTTTACCTGCAGGCTCTGCTCCCCTGCCCTGCACCCACCCTGAGGGTTGGGAGAGGCAGCCTTGGTCTACTCCTGGTTTCCCCTCCTCCTCGCCACGTGCTCTCAGTCTGAAACTCAGCGTGCACATCCTTGGTGTCAGGGGTGGCTGTGTTCTCCTGAGCAATTCTTTGTTTTCCTCTTCTGGGCCTGGCCATCAGCAACATCGAGCACAGCTTCCTCTTTGTGTTGGCTTCGAAGTGCCTTGCCACCAAACTGGGAGGTCTGGGTGAATATGGACATCCCTGTGCACACATTTTAAACCGCATCCCTGGCTTTATCTTATTTTTCTTGTCCCATTTTTCTCTCCCCCTCCCCCCTCTTACTTGCTTTTAAGTCTTGTTATAACCCATCATCTTTGCAAGTTACTGCAAATCCTCTTTGGAATGAAGGGGGGTACTCAGAGATTAACGACTGCCTGGACTCGATAGCTGGTGGAATGACGTTTTTAGAGATGCTTCCAAGCCTTCATCAGAGAAAGAAAAACCTGGAGGCAGGCTGGTCTGGGGATGAGTGTGAACATGAGCTCCGTTTTAGAAGGGAGAGTCCCGCCAGGCCTTGCCGAGATCCGCTGCCCAAATGGTGTCTGCTCCCTGCGGGTCCGGCCCTCCCTGGGCTCTGGAACAGGGGGAGCTGACCACAGGTCGGTGTCCGCTTGCAGCTGCTTCTTCCTAGAGAGTGGGGTCCAGACCCATCTGCTGGCCGCCTCCCGGAGTGCAGGTACCACGTCCCTATGTGAATACAGCCCTTCAGTCCCTTCAAATTCCCCCATGACCGCGGCTCTTCTGCCCTGGCTCTCGGTGCCCTGATGCTTTTAGGTTTGGTCCCTTTACTCCCCTGAACTGGGAGGCTTTGATTCTGGGGCCCTTCACTTCATCCCAAATGATTCTCCCTGGTACGGGACCCAGATGGACATCAGAGTTTCTGCTACGGCAGAGTTTCCCAGGCTATGAACCCAGGTGTGCACCACAGCTGAGTTTTCTGTGCTGGCTTTGATCTGTTGGGGGCCACCTGCTCCTCCTGAGGCGGGGCACCTGCCAAGCTGGCCTCCTTCCATGGTGGCTGCAGAATTATCCCCTGTGGCTGCTTGCTTTCTCACAAAGGTGACCTCTCAGCCTATCTTGCACCCAGAACCAAGCTGCCCATCATGAATCTGAGATTCCAGAACTAACCCAGGTTGAGACTGGTGGCAGGCACTTAGGAAACATGGAGCTACGGAGGCTGGAGGGAGCAAATACTGCAAATAATATTGACATAGGAGGTAGCTGCATGGAAGGAATTCACTTTAGGCATGGGCAAGAATTAAATCACCCCAAGACGGACACTAGGGTAAGAAGAGAATGGAGCAAAGAGGTAACCTTGGGGGCAGTATTTCTATGACAGGGACAGGCAAGGGAAGGAAGTCAGTGAAGTAGCCATTGGCGGGGGGGGATCGAGAAGGCCCCAGGAGAAGCAAGGGGAACCCGATACAGGAAGCTAGGAGAGGAGAGAGTTTCAGGAAGGAGAAGGCAGGGAATGGCGACAAATGCTACAGAGAGGGGAAGAGGAGGAGCTGGAGGAGGAAGAGAGAGACAGCTCCCAGGCATGGCCACCGCAGGTCACTGGTGCGTGTGGTGGGGGTGGATTCAGTTGAATCTTGGCCAAACGTCTGACGGGATAGAATTAAGAGACGAGGAACTGGGGAGAAAATAGGGGGGTTATGGAAAGCCCACATTTGAAGAACTGCTGTGAGGAGGAGGAGGAGAAAGAGGACTTTAGGAGGGCAGAAGACGCGGGGAGGCGGAGTCAGGAAGCCACTTGTTTCTGGTTCGTTCAAGGACAAGCTGAGGCTGCATCCTCAGTTCAGAAAGCCTGAAATCCCACCTTCCCTTTCGGGGGAAGAAGCAGCAAATTGTTCCCTCCAGTAAGCCTTCATGGGCATTTCTCATAAGACTGCGGGCCCTTCCAAAAATCTTCTGATCAAAGGTACAAATCTCAATGTCCAGGAACACTCTACAAGGGGACCGAGGGCAGATTTCTGACTGCTCAAAAAACAAAAAAAAGAAAGAAAGAAAAGAAAAGAAAGCTTTGAGCTGTTAGTAGCACCAGCCAGCTGGGCAGGAGACACAGTTCTGGTCTGTAGGAATTTGTCATCCGGGACCCAGGTGAACTAGCGTTTAAATATTTTCTGTGTTCTTATGCTGAGTATATTTCTGTGGACAATGGGACAGGGTGTTGGGGAAATCTGTAGGATATGGCCATTAAAGCCGAGGCCACAACACAGAATTAGATACAGGCGGGTTTTGACTGCACAAGAAGAAAATTGGACGATTTAAATTCTTATCCAGAGACATAAGTACTTTTATCCACTCAAGAGCAATTTACTTTTAGAGTGACAGATGAGCTGTGGAAGCCTCCTCTGAATATGAAGTGTCAGCTGTCTACAATCCTGGGAGGTGCGAGTCACCGAGGGGCTGGGGTTGGGTGCCTGTAACAGTCTCCCACGTTCACTGACGAAATTGCAAGACAAACCTAATTCTGAAAGTATCAGCAATATCTTCACAGTTGGGGTTACTTTGTCAAAAACGTAGGTCCAGGAAGAATTTTTTGCAGTTGAGAAACCCAAAACATATTTTTCCTCCTATGGCCGTGTGCTCTGAATCCAGACTCTGGAAGTTCAAGGCTCCTCCTGATCCAGCCTTGTCTTCAACGTGATGCCCCCACGTCTGGCGGGCACGCCCGTCGCTGTGGGCCTTTCTGTCTCCTGCCAGGCCGGTTTGGCTTTGGCCTCTCTCTCTGTTGGGTCCACTCCAGCTGTCCGTCTCCAAGTCCAAGACAAACAGACTATATCCCAGCGCCCCGTAACGGTAAGCACCCGCCCCTTTTGCTCTAATCAAAGAGCTTCGCTGTAGGATCTTTCACTCATGACCTCACTCCGCCTTCAGTCTGGTCGTCTCTGGTCCCTCTTTGGCTTGTATCTCATTTCTGTCGTCCCTCCCGCGTTATACACATTGGGCTTAGGAACTGACCTTCATTTTCCAGTTCATCCCTTGCGTCCCCAGGTGGCCTCAGCTGGGGATTCATTCTCTGGCTCTGATTCTCTCCCACAAGACACCACACCCTAAGCCAGTGCCACTGAGCTCCAAACCAGGCACTGGCCTGCTAGGCTAGTGCCCTTGAAGGTCAAGTGTGTGTCTGCATTTGTCTGTGTGCACATGTGTGTGTGTGCTGTGTATGTATGCTCAGAAGCTGTCCCCATGAGGAAGGACCACCTTCTTGTTCATCTAACCAAACTCTTTCTTGGACAAGGCGGCTAGCCTCTACGAGCCTCAGTATTCCTATCTTTAAAATGGGGGCAATGATAGTAGCAGCCACACCGCGGTACTCGTTGGCTTCAGAACTTGTCAAATCCTGTACTAGTCAAATTTTGACGCGAAAAAAAAAGATGCTTCAGCACTTGGCAGGTGCTTGGGACTTGTCCAACTTGCTAGAACTTGTATGAGTCACAACACCGCCCAGCAAGAGAAAATGTTTTGTTGTTCAGTACTTGTCAGGTTCGGCACTGGTCGCAAGGTCCAGAATGAATTCACGATGATACCGAGGTGCCACTGTCTTTCCAAATGCTGCTGTGAGGATTCACATGAAAAAACCATCCCATTGCACCTCACGGAGTCCCGGCACAGGCATTGCTCCAGAAATGGGTGGGCCTCTCAAGCCCTAGCACTGTGGTGGAGGTCAGCTCAACTCTGGAAGTTCCAGGCTCCTCCTGATCAGACTGCTGGTGAGCTCTCCCTTCTCCAATATTCAGCAGCATTTGAATCTGAACCCCATCGATGACCATCCAATGGCATATTAACTTGTCTGGTGTTCCTGATTCCCAAACCAGATATTGAGATCCAAAATAAGGATGATACATGGTGTGTGGCTGGCGTCTCCTACAAAGCTAAGTACACAATGAATCATTTTTGACAGTGGGGAAGTTGAGATTTAAGAAGATAAGAAAACCCAGAGACGTTGAGGAGGAGACATTTTTGACTGGTGCCTCTGAAAGGGGTCTTCCCTCAAGAGATAAGCGAACACGGGTGCAGCTCCGAGCTTCCTGGAAGGATTTTCAGGAGGGATCCCCTGGGCAACAAATCTCCACTCAAAGATGGGACGTTCATCCTTCCACACCAAACGCGTCCATTCTTCTCCTGTCCCGCTGCCTCCCCATTGTAGGCACTGGATCTTGAATAAGAAAACAGAAGGCAATACTTTTGCACAAAGAGAGGGGGGCCCCCACACCTCCAAATGCTGCTTGTGCCCCCATGGTGCTATTTGTAGTCCTAGGGCTGGGGGTGGGGGAGTAGACGCACGTCTGGTGTTGACGTAACGGGGTTGCAGCAAGCCCTCCCCCTTTCAAGCCCCGCTCAAGAACGCCTCTGCGCCCTTAACTTGGGCTAGTCCGTGGGTTTCTGCTCAATGCCTGGAACTCCTGGGAGGGTGAATCGAGGAGCCGAGGGTCTCTTCTGGAGGTTGGCAAGCTACGTGGCTGAGTGTCGAATTCCTTTAACTGTAGAACGAAGATTGAGCCCCTGAGACTGCGCCGCAGAACATGCATGTCGTGAGCCCTCTAAAAGTAACGATAATGCATAGGACAAATATTGGGAGGTGAGACCGAGGAAAGAGTGGGGGAAGGCTTAAAAATACTGGACATCTGAGGATGATGCTGAGCCCCCCTGCCTCACGTGTCCATCTGAAGATGTCTATTTTTCCTCCTTTTCACCTCATTTGTCACCATACATAATATTTTCTGCAAGAAGTTACCCGGGGACATGACAGTAGGCAGCCATTTGCAGGGAGCTTCTGTCAGTGGGCTCCCCTGGCTGGGGACTCATTTTGTCACCGGAGGAGCTTCGCATTAGTGGAGATATATGGCAGGTTTGAAAGGCATCAGAATGGGCTCTTGATTAGCTCTGAAAGGAAGCCAAGTGAATGCTAACCACCATCTGGCGTACTAATGGGTTTAAGTTTTCTGTCTTTCAGTCAGTCTAATAACTAGCGTTAACAGATTAGCTAGTACAGCTATTCTGGGTATTTCTAGGATGTCTGCCATTTTTTACTCTTATTTTTTTATTTTTTTTG
Source organism: Sturnira hondurensis (assembly GCF_014824575.4). NCBI lineage: Eukaryota > Metazoa > Chordata > Mammalia > Chiroptera > Phyllostomidae > Sturnira > Sturnira hondurensis. Next base: position 14,039,990 of record NW_028091156.1, read on the forward strand.
CACACAAAGCCAGAGGAATGGGGCCCAAGTCATTATTCCCGCTAGAGGAAGGCAACAGTTGCTCTCCGCTCTTCTCCGCAGTAGTGATTAGTTGGGCCATTGAACGCTAAGCCTCTCTTTCGGCAATTACGGCACCTGCGATGATGAGCTCGTTGAGAGTTGGTTTGGGTGAAATTTTGCTTAGTTTTTGCTCCCAGGGAAAATCGAAGTCTGTTCCTTTGCTCAGAGCAACTGCAGCTCTAAACCGGTTCGAGGCGTCCGGCTGCTGAGATCAATGGTGACCCAAACACAACTGGACCGTGTTGCTCTTGTGAGCCAAGCTCTGCCTCTCACAACCCTCCACAGTATCTGATTAAGTGAGCAACCTGGGCAGAGCCATCCATCCAGGCAAGTCAGCCAACCCATAAGTAAACACCTGGACTTCCGTGCGGGATTGAGGAGACTTTATCCCTGTCTCATTCTTCCGTGCTATACGTCACTCCGTGACGCACACGGTGGTGTACCCTGTTGTGGCAGGCCACTGCAGGGGTGGCCATGGTCACTGCCAGAGGAACACAGGGCTGCCTTTCTGAGAGCACTTCAGTAGATAGCTCCAAAAGAAACAGTATGTCACGGGAGAAGCAATCTCTCAGTGTATTCCGTGTACAAGAGAAGTAGGCACCGTATTTCCTGTTCCAATGCCAGGTAATATTGTCTGAAAAAATTGAATAGTGCGCGTGGGGACCTTACCTGGACACGTGGTTGCTGTGGACACTGTGCCCAACAGGTGACCTCAGCATTGGCTCCAATCCCAGCTGCATCCCAGGTCTTGTCTGCGGTGTGTTGCCCTGTGTGGTTTGTGAGTTCGTAGAAATTCTTCTGGGAAGAGATCACACTTTCCTAATGATTTGACTTATTCATCTGTCAACTCTTAAAGAAAGGAAAGGAATCATTCCTATATGTCCGTGTTGTGTTTATTCGCTGGTGCGTATCTTCCTCACCTAGAGGAGGTCTTCTCCACTTCCACGTGCCTAGGGTCTGACATTAGGACTTCCATGGGTTGTCCAAAGAAAACAACTTAAAAAATTTAGAGGTTAAGGCTTTATTCAGCTTACACATCAAGGAGCACCTGAAGACTGAGCAAAGCCCCAGTCAAAGCAGGTTGGAGTTCTGCAGGGTACAGGGAGGGCGGGAAGGTGTGACCTGGGGATCAGGTCAGGTGAAAACTTTTGTCTTTCACTGCTGTGAACTCTAGAGATCTAGAAAGAGAAAATAATTTTCTCTTTCTCTTTCTATAGCTGGAGGTTGTCCTGGTGTTCGTGCATCGTTGTTCAGGGTTGTTGTTTCATCCAGCTACCTGTTAGAACAGTACTTCCAAGAACCGTTTTGGCTAATCTGTTCAACTTACTACAACTAACTTTGCAGGTTTGTCAACCTCGCAGGATGGGAAGGTAGAAAGAAAGGAGAGGAGGTTAGGGTTGAAAACAGTGGAGAAACTGAGGACCCTCTGTGATGCCTGTTGGAGTGTTTTTACAGAGTAGATGTCTAATAAATGTTTGATGAATGTATGAAGATAAGACTGAAAAGGTCTAGGGTCCATGTCTGAGGTTCCTAACGTCTTTCTCATGTAACAAGTGCAAAATCATATGGTCAGCCTGCTCCAAATTTTCCAGTCATCTGGGCTGAGGAGGAGGAAGAGTAGAAACTTAGAGGAGGGGCCCATTGGTAGCTTGAGGAAGTAAGCACTTCAGGAGGTCTCAGAAGAGCGAGGAAGTCTGCCTCCCCCCCAGGCAAGCTGTCCCCTTGCTCCACTCCCCTGCCTTCCAGCTTCAGAAAAGTTGGTACAGAGCCCTGCCCAACCCAGAGATCGTGACACAGATGGGAAAGAGGAACAAACAGATTCTAGATAAGTTGACATGTGTGCCAAGGAAAACTTGCTCTCATGTACCAAAAAATAGGACCTTTGGACAAAACTGTCCATGTTAAGTACGAGCAGGAGGAAAAGAAACAGTTTCATAACCATGCACACTTGCCAGCCCCACCCACCCACCCTGAGCAAAAAAGAGGACCATTATAGTGTACGAAAAATACAGAGGAAGAATCCAGTCCAGAAGGAAACACAATCCTTAAGCCAGAAGTTTATTCTCAATTGATGCTTCAAACTACAGAGGAATGTAGTAAGAATATAAACTCATTTTTGAAAGGAGAGCAGAGAGAAGACACAAAACATGATCCGCAGCATGCCAACAAACGCATCAACTGTATCGTTCCACTTGTTCTTTGACTGTAAAGACAGCAGGCGCACACTGGCAAAGACAGAAAACTCAGAGTGTGCGACCCTCCTAAGCCCCTTGATAAAAACTTCCCAGCAATAAAAATTCAGCAACCTGAGAGATGACTCAAAAGGAAGAATTTAGAAATGAAAAAGATGCCCATTGAATTCCTTTAACTGTAGAACTAAGATTAAGCCACAGGGGGAGTCAGACTGCACCCCAGAACCATCTAAATGTAATGTCACGGGCCCTCTAAAAGTGATGATAATGCACGGGGCAAATATTGGGAGGTTGGGCCAAGGGGGTACTGCAGGAAGGCTGAGAACACTGGACATCTCCTTGCTCATAGCAGGTGACCAGTATTGTCCAAAACTGGAGCATGCAGTTTGCAAAAATGACTCTAACTTTTTAATGGTTTTGTACAGTAGCCCCCCTTATCCACGGGGGATATGTCCAGAGACCCCCCCAACCTGGAAAACTTGGCGAGCACTAAACTCCACATACAAAGTTTTCTTCTACATATACATACCTCTGATGACATGTGATCTATAAATTAGGCATGGTAAGAGACTAGCAATAATAAATTAAAATAAGAGGGCAATTATAGCAATAGGCTATAGGAAAAGTGATATAAATATGGCATTCTTAAGTACACCAAGGGTGACTCGAACACAGCCACTGTGACGCCGAGACAGTGGGTCTGATCACCAGCCAGCAACTTGGTGATGGGTGGGTGGGGAGCATCTGCATTGTGGACAGAAGGATGGCTCACATCCGAGACAGGGCGGACGGAATGGGTGATTCCATCACTTTACTCCGAACAACATGCAATTTAACACTTATGAATTGTTTACTTCTGAGATTTTCTATTTAATATCTGCAGACCCTGGTTGACCTCGGCTAACCGAAACCGTGGGAAGTGAAGGCGCAGATAAAGGACGACTGTAGTCTTTTTATTTTTTCCCCTTAAATGTGACAGGATATTTAAGGCACAGACATCTCGGGAGCAGGATTTTTGAACCATCTGTCAGCCTCTCTATTTACCCACCCACCAAACTGTCTTTTGGTAGTTGGCAAAGGGAGGTGTTCTGGGTGATGTCAGCAGATATTAACACTGATTATTACTGGGTATCACAATTTTGAGTCATTCATCATTTTCTCTTTCCCACTTGGCTTTATTGCTTCAGTGTTTAATAAGGGTCCAATGCTTATTTTATAAAAACAACAAATAATTATTTTGACCAAAGAGCAGACAGTCCTGTTCCTTTGAAGGTCTTACCACTTCCACGCACCAACCCAGTTTTTCTTGTTTGTCAGCTTCAGGCTTCGGGTAGCATTTCTTTTAACCAGATACATCTTCAACTTCTGGAGACACAAAATCATAAGCAAGACGAACCAAAGGATTTCAAATTCCCTTCTTTCAAGCTTATGAAGTTTAGAGATATTACCATTCAGGACAGAATTTAAAGAGAGAGTGCTACATTAAAAAAAAAAAGAAGGAAGCAAACTCTATTTTTGGCCATAGAGACTCTGATATGATTGCAAGAACTAAAGATTGAAGGCTGAAAAGGAGGAAGAGAAGGAAGAAGGCATACTCTGGAGTCCTGGTAAGGAGTGCACGGGATGCACATGACTGCATGGAGGATGTGACGGGTACGGGGCAGCCGTAGTGAAGGCTGCAAGGAGAGAGGCACAGATTCGTAAGGAGGAGCGCCAGGCTGAGAGCCCGTGCGAAGAGGACCCCGGTTGCCAGAGGAAGGGGGAGGGGAAGACAGCGGACCAGCTGCAGACTCCTCCACACCAGCTGCACGCAGCCATCTTGAAAACAAAGAACCTCAGCAGATACACAACCAAAGCCTCAGGGAAGTCTGGGAATAGAAGACTCTAATGTGTCCAAATGCAGCGGATCACTGGAAAACTAAGGGAAACATTTCCTGGCCCAACATGTATTCTGAAGCCCTGGCTGGTGTAGCTCAGTGGATTGAGCGCCGGCCTGTGAACCAGAGGATCGCAGTTCGATTCCCAGTCAGGGCACATGTCTGGGTTGCANAAAAAAAAAAAAGAAGGAAGCAAACTCTATTTTTGGCCATAGAGACTCTGATATGATTGCAAGAAGTAAAGATTGAAGGCTGAAAAGGAGGAAGAGAAGGAAGAAGGCATACTCTGGAGTCCTGGTAAGGAGTGCACGGGATGCACATGACTGCATGGAGGATGCGACGGGTACGGGGCAGCCGTAGTGAAGGCCGCAAGGAGAGAGGCACAGATTCGTAAGGAGGAGCGCCAGGCTGAGAGCCCGTGCGAAGAGGACCCCGGTTGCCAGAGGAAGGGGGAGGGGAAGACAGCGGGCCAGATGCAGACTCCTCCACGCCAGCTGCACGCAGCCATCTTGAAAACAAAGAACCTCAGCAGATACACAACCAAAGCCTCGGGGAAGTCTGGGAATAGAAGACTCTAATGTGTCCAAATGCAGCGGATCACTGGAAAACTAAGGGAAACATTTCCTGGCCCAACATGTATTCTGAAGCCCTGGCTGGTGTAGCTCAGTGGATTGAGCGCCGGCCTGTGAACCAGAGGATCGCAGTTCGATTCCCAGTCAGGGCACATGTCTGGGTTGCAGGCCAGTTCCCAGCGGGGGACACACGAGAGGCAACCATACATTGATATTTCTCTCCCTCTCTCCTTGTTTTCCCCTCTAAAGATAAATAAATAAAATCTTTTAAAAAATGTATTCTGAGAGGCAATGTGCATGGGTGAGGGTTGTGTTTTACTCACCTTCCCTGGTGTTCCAAGTGATGTGTATAAAACCCATTTTAGGTGTGTTCCCTCAGGGGGAAATACCAGTGCCGACAACCGTAGCAAACACCATACCAAAGTGACCCCAGATTCACTGTCAGAAAGAGAATACAGAGCAAGCCAAAGCTGGAGGAAAAAATCTGTCGATTGGAGTTTAACCTTTGGTTCAATACATTTTGTCTTGTGGCCGGACCTGCAAGTACGGAGGCCGCTGTGTCTGAAAGGCTGTGTTGGTGACGACTTGCCAACAGCAGTTGTACCTGGGAGGTCATTCAGGTGAGAGGGTCCTTGAGAGCAATATCTGTTCTCCTTAGCATTTCTATGGCACCAGAGAGCTGTGCGGAGGTATTCACATACACCCTGCCCTTCCAAAGCAATTGGCCACTTTCTGGGCAGTAGTTTTATCCACGCGGGGAGGGGAGTGAGCAGCCAGGCAGCCTGAGACATCTGCTGCTCTGGAACCCTCTGTTTGCTAGTCCTGCTGAGGGTGGGACCATGGCTTGGAGATCAGGTCCCCAGCAGCACTGTCCTCAGCTGTGAAGGGACTGTCCTTCCATTGTCTGTGGCTCCTCTGGGAGACGAGCCAGTTCCTGAACAAGAGAGACACAGAAGGACAACAGGGACACCCACAGAGAGCCATTGTGTGACCCGTAGACAAAACAGGGGATTGGTTTCACTCCTCTCTGGCACCGACCACCCCACCCTTTGCTCTGACCAAGACCCTCGGGGCCTCATGCTCCCCTCTGTTCTCCTGGGACCCGCACCAGGCTTCTCTGCCCAGAGAGCTGTGGCTCCGCCTCTGGGGATGCTGGGGGATCCTTATCACTTGTCCTGGAATTGGGGTAATACCTCTAGAGCTGGAGACAAGCCGGAATGTGTTCCCCGTGGTCCCGAGAGCTGCCAGGGACGGCCAGCACCCCTGGCCTGCGGCGGGACCAGCGGGCCCTCACCCCACCTTCTGTCTCCCTTCTGACTGTGGAAGAAGGCGGAGAAAGGAGCATCCAGGGACAGGTCCTCCCGCCCCCGCCCCTTCCTTCAGCCCAGAGGTGATTCCCTTCTTTCCACCGAGACAATGAGGATCCTCTGAGGCAATTACCGTATTTTGCTGTGTGTAATGTGCACCCCGTGTTTTGGGCCCAAACTTTCCGGCAAAAAAAAAAATCTTTTGTTTTAATTTTCAACTCACTGAGTTATTTATATTTAGATACTTGTTTTTGTACTACAAAGAAATTTTAGCTTTTATTTTTGAACATATTATGGTACAAGAAATTTTATATAACAAATAATTCCAAAACACAAGAACAGATACAAAGTATTTCAGGCACTACCCACGTATACTGCGCATCCTTATTTTTCCGGCAAGAATTTGGGCAAAAAATTACACGTTATACATGGCAAAATATGGTACTTCTCAAGATTGGAGCTTCCTGCCAGAAGGGGAGATGGCTGCGTGGTCTGTAAAGAGTGCCCATGCCCTGGGCAACTAGTCCATGGGTACCCCAATAGAGAAGACACAACATGTCCCAGTGCACGGGGCTGGGCAGTGTCCCCTGTCCCAAGCTGCAGGCACCCTCCCCAGGGACAGAGTCCTGTGGCCAGCTGGACTCTGCCCCTCTGCCCCCCAAACAAGGGAGAAGAGGGTTGGAGAGAAATTAGTAGAGAGGGGGGGCAGGGCCACGGGGCACCCAGCTAGTAAGAGTTTGGGGTCCAGGATTCGTCTCCCCCTGGGTTGAGGGGGAACTGCACAACATGGTAGGGCTTGGGTAACCTTGTTATATTCTAGGAGGGGGCTGCTGGCTTGGTCGGGGGTTCCCCCCAAGAAGAGAGGAGACAGAGGGCCAGGACTGGGCTCTCTGGGGGTCTCCACCATGAGGGGACACTCAGCGGTGCTCATCAAGGAGCCCACAGCGGTGACACTGCCACACAGGGCCTCCGGGGCCGGGTGGTGTACTTCCCAGAGGCAGACCCACCCCAGACAAGGGCCGTGGGAGGAGGCCTGGTAACGCAGAAACGCTTACCTTTCCTTTCTGCTTCCCCACTGTGCAGCCAGCGAAATGTTGGAAAATGGGGAAGAAAATGAGCCTCATATAACCTCTAACCTCTCTACTTGTAGAGTCCAGTCATAGGAGGGTACATTTTGGATAGTTGTTTAGATTCTAAGGCGACTTTAAATCTCATCTACCATCTGCAAGTTTTAATATCTCTGAAAGGCACACATTAAACTATCTTTATTTTGGGATTTAAAAAGTAGCTGTATATTCCATTTCCTGTCTCATCGCAAAATACGTATCCTCCGCAGACAATGCAGAGCACAGGCAAGTTTTTGAAGGAATGTTACTGTGACAAGAGGCTGAGCAGAGCTGTCCCCTGACCCAGGTCAGGCTTCCAACAGCTCATAAGAGCTGAAGTCCCACCCCTGAGACACAACCGTGATGAAGCTCTGGAGCGGTTGCTTTCCAGTCACCCTCGTGTGTATATGTGTGCACACACACATGTGCGTGTGCATGCACGTGCATGCACAGAAGTGACACCACACAGCATGTGCTGTGTGACCACAGCCCCGCCCTAACCCTGTATGGTGAACTCTTGCCCTGGAACTCTCCTGAGGCTTGTCGGTCGGAGGGAAGCCTGTTGTTTTTGTGCTGGATTTCTCACGGGGCGGGGGGGGTGGGGAACCCGCTTGGAAGGGCCTCGTTCTTTCCCCAACAGGGTGGCTGTGGTTGAACAGTAATTTGTGAAAGAAGATTTCCTTTGGGGACCTCAAATCATGGCATGAATAAGCCTAGAACCATGGTTTCTCATAGCCCGTCAGCGCGCCCAGGCCTGGGAGGTAGAGGGCGATGGGCCAGGGTGGCAGGAACAGTGTCTCCAGGAAGGTGGAACTGAGAAGGCAAAGCAAGCACGGGGTGGAAGGAAGAGGCTGGTGCGGGGCTGTGGGCAGGGAGTGGATCTGGGGGCGCTGCTTGGAATTCTTCTGAAAGGCCCAGCGGGGGGCCCAGTCCCCACAGAGAGCTATGGGTCAGAGCAGGCCCTGAGTTCGAGACTCAGGTCCACTCTCTCTCTGAGCTCCTGCCATGTGCCAGGCCCTAGGCTATCCTCTGATGCCGGAGAGATGGGCAAAACCCCACGCCAGCTCCCAGCAACCAACAGTCCAGTGGCGAGGGGTTCACAAACAGGTGGTCAGTGCCATGGAGGATGTTTGAACAAGCTGCTGCAGGAGGAAAGGGGAACCTCGAGAGCACGGGCGGCCTCACTGAGAGGTGCCACGTGTGCCGAGTTGGAATGTGGGTGGCAGATGGGGGCACACATGGGGTGCTGGGCAAGGCGAACAGCTTGGGGTACCACGTGTTTGGAGAAGAGAGAGAAAGTCAGATCCCACACCACCCGTTCAGGATTTGCTCTGATCAGTGCTGCCAGAATGGACATGTGTGGCTTTGTGCTCAGGCTCCCCAAACCTTAATTGTTTAGCTGCATCTGAGGCTCTGCTGCATCCGAGCTGTGTGACCAGGGCGACCCCCGCTTGCTGGGCTCTCCTTGCCCATCTGTGAACACTCGGCTGGCCGGTCGGACCTAACTCACCCCCAAGGCTGTGCTGCGGATCAAGTGAGGGGAGCGGTGTGAGAGCACCTGACATGGTAGAGACGGTGACCTGCCCCAGCCACCTCCTGCCCACCCCCAGCCCCTGGGAAAGCCTGGCTCTCTCAGAAGGCACAGCCTGCTGCGTGCCCGTCTAGAGGGCTCCACACCCATGTGCAGAAGGCCACACTGTGTGTCTCTTCTGCCACCAGCATGGAGCCCCTGAAAGCTGAGCTGGGACGAGCCAGGGCCTGGGTGAGGTCTGGGCTTAGACCAGCACCGCCTCCGTGTTTGCAGGCCATGGGGGGGAGCCCTGGTGGGGAAAGGGTTCATGGTAGGAGTGGCAGCCCTTGGCCCCCCCACAGTGCGACCACTGCAACTCCTCAGCCACTGTAACAGAGCTGCTGTCAGAGTGATGGCTGAGCGGTGCTCCCACAAATTCATACGCTGCAGGCCCAACGCCTGGTACCTTGGAACGTGACTATGTTTGCAGATAGGGTCTTTGAAGAGGCGACACAGTGAAAAGGAGGTCATTAGGGCTAATCTAAGAAGAAGAGATTAGGACACACGCAGAGGGAGGGCATGTGAGGAGGACACGGGGAGAAGACGAACATCAACCGGCTAAGGAGAGAGGCCCAGAAGGAACCAACTCCGCTGACACCTTGACCTTGGACTTCAGGCCTCCGGGACTGTGGACAGTAACTGTTCGTTGTTGAAGGCCAGCCCCACTTTTCCCTTGTTGTGGCGGTTGGTACAGCGGGTCCAGGAAGCAACTGTACGGTCTTCACCGAGACTCACTTCCACGAGCAGGAGCTCTTGTGTCTCAGACTCCCGCACCTGCCCCCTGAGGGTGGCCAGAGACTGTGGAGGGAAAGAAGGTTCTTTCCAGCTCATTCCAAACCACCTTCACCAACTCCTTCAACACCCCCAGCTCTCCTTTCCCTGGACCCTGTCGTCTGCAAACCTCCACGGCTTCTCATTGTGTCATGGGTGTTTGGCTTGTGACCTCGATCAGGGAACAGACCCTCATGCTGCTAAAGGAGGCAGCAGCATGCTTTGGCTTTGGAGACCTAGAAACCTGGTTTGAACGCCAGCTGCAGCTTCCCGGCTGTGTGACCTTGAGCTTGGGTTCCTTCATGTGCTGGGCCCACTGGGTGAGCAACCAGACCCCTGGCTCCTCTCTCATCCGTGGTCGTATGTTTTATTGCTCCATGCTGCCCCCTCTGGTGCCACCGTCCACACCACGCATGGATGGCTGCCTGCCCCGTGGTTCTGCCTCTGGAACAGGATCCCAGCCACTGCCCCCTGGGGTCCACTTTGGGCCTCTACCCACCCTGGCGGCACCTCCACACTGTGCAGTTGCCGGGCGAATGTCCAGCTACCAGGTCCCGTGAGAGGACAGTGACAACAAAGCAAGCCTTTGTCTTACACCTGAAGGGATTGTCCTTGGGCTGCATTAGGTCCCTCCCTACAGCTGCTGACTGCCATCCCCCCTTCCACAAGGGGAGTCCCGTGGGGTGGGGCAGAGCTCTCTGCCTCCATGACCCTAGAGAAGCTCGGCCAGCCAGGCAAGACCTGCTGCAAACTGCGGGTCAAAGGGCCATTGAACCCCTGACTTCAATGCTCAGCCGAACAGGAGTATGGGCGGAGAAAGCAGGGCAAGGAGGTGTAACTACATCAGAAGTAGGTGGACTCCCAGACGAGATGTAAACACTTAAAATACGGAGAATGCATTTTGGTTACAAAACAGAATCTCTGCGTTTTCAAATGGGCCAACTGCCATTACTTTTAGTTGAATTCAGAAATGTTCAGCTAAATCTTTTCCTGGACAATCTATGACAATCTCTGTTGCAGGAAGTGAAAAGGGCAACTGTTTCGAGGCCAATTAAGGAGCAACATGGAAATGTCCGTGTCACCGAAAATGTCTGCACATCTCAAGGGAACAGCCCTCCGGGGCTGGCCCACGGACTGACTCCACCTTCAAGCCACACCTGCCAGCCAGGAGCCTGAAGTTTTGGCGATGTGGTGACATTAAAAACTTTGTTTGCGTAACCTTTTTCTCTGTCATAATTCACTATTGGATTCAGGAGCAGAAGCCTGATGCCCTTGGGGAGATGGGGTGCGGTGGCAGTCTGGGCTCTTGCTGAAGGCACAAGCCATCTGCCCTCTCATCTGGGTGTGAAGTGTGATGGGAACCTACGTGATCCCAGACCCTACATCTGGGCAGTGTCCCTTCGTGGATGTGTGAAGAGCAGTGAATCTCAGCCTGTGATGTGGACGGGCAGGATTTGAACCCAGGGTCCCTCCTGCAGCCTAGCCAGCTCCCAAAGACCTCCTGGCCCCGCCCACTGTTGGGTCGAGAATTTCAACTCTGGCATCTCTGACGTGTGTGGGGCTTGAAGCAGAAAACAATTATGGGGATCCTCCTTCAGAAAATGAGCAAAAATTATCTCAGTTTGAAAAACTTTCCCAAAACATGAGAGCGAGTGAACGCTTTCCAGGCCCCACCCTGGGGCCTTGGAAGGGGGCTGAGGCCACTAGGAATGTTGGTGGCCACGTGTTCCCAGGCAAGTCACAGGGTGGCTTCAGGGTCACAGCTCCCTACAGGGCCTTGGGTCTTCTCCTGTCCCCTCCCGTCTGGGGCTCTCCCACCTTCATTCTTTCTCCCAGATCCAGTGTCAGATAAAACGATGTGGTTGGCTCTTTACTCTGGGCCTCACTTTCCCCTTCCACAAAGTGAGGGGTTGGGATATTGTCTTTTTTTTTTAATTTTATACGATTTTATTTATCTTTAGAGGAGAAGGGAAGGGAAGGAGAGAGTGAGAGAAACATCAATGTATGGTTGCCTTTCGAGCGTCCCCTGCTGGGAGTTGGCCTGCAGGGAACCAGCCTGCAACCCAGGCATGTGCCCTGCTTGGGAATCGAACCGTGATCCTCTGGTTTGAAGGCCCTCGCTCAATCCACTGAGCTACATCAGCCGGGGGGGAAGTTTTCTTTTAGAAAGTGTCTGAAATATGTTTGGCTTTCAGTGAATGTTATTCAGCACCTGTTTATCAGACCTCTGACCCAGATTCCTGAGCAATCGGTAGCCCAGGTGTCTATGTCTGATTCCAGCACAAGATTTTGGGGTGCACCACTGACGATTTGTTTCTTATGGTAAATAAACAAACCCAGCTGAGATTTTAAATATTCAACCAGAGGAGATTGGCGAAACAAGGAATCATTATACATAGCAAGCACCAAATCCATATTAAATGATATCAAAGGGCTTTCATAACATATTGTTAAGGGAATACCAGCTGTGAGGCTGTATTTATAGTATTATTTTATTTTAAAAAATAATATACCTTTCACACCTACATACATCCACCTAACTGGAAGCGTGAATACCAAACGCCCTGAGGTTATCTCAGAACGCTCTTGAAGAAGGGGGCCTTTTTCTGGTTTTGTTTGCCTGCATTTCTGAAAAGATCGCAGCTGAAAAGATTCCCGCACAGGCCGTGTCCAGGGCACCTGGTGGCCCAGTCCTGGCGCAGCCCAGCCAGCTCCCAGCTTATAATCAAATTTTAATCAAGTAGGGACGCTTATTGCAAGACGCTTTTGGGCTCACGCGGTGAATTCAGAAATAGCAGGCGCTTCCAGCCAGTCACTGCAGCGACACTACAGGAATGATTACTTATTCCATCTTGTGGTTCCGATGGTGCTTCAGGAAATTGAGCTGAAAGTTTAATGTTAAGTGGCTTCATGAACAGCATTTTTATTGGAGCCTGAGCCTTTGGTCTCTGAGATGGGCAGCAATACTATTCTATTCAGTTGAGAGTTCTCTCGGGCCACCACAGACGTCAAATTTGGTTCATACAGCAGTTCATGTGGGAACCACATAGGCTGGTGACCCCCAAATTGCAGCCTTCCTGCATTTAGGCGGCTTCCCCAGGAGCACTTAATTTCATTTTTGAAATTGTATTTCTGAACAGCACCCCATTGAGCAGCTGGAAAATAATTGCCAAAAAATAAGTAAGAGTAGTGACCGAAAGGTTCTAACGTTTATGTTGTTTTACTACCNAGCCAGTCACTGCAGCGACACTACAAGAATGATTACTTATTCCATCTTGTGGTTCCGATGGTGCTTCAGGAAATTGAGCTGAAAGTTTAATGTTAAGTGGCTTCATGAACAGCATTTTTATTGGAGCCTGAGCCTTTGGTCTCTGAGATGGGCAGCAATACTATTCTATTCAGTTGAGAGTTCTCTCGGGCCACCACAGATGTCAAATTTGGTTCATACAGCAGTTCATGTGGGAACCACATAGGCTGGTGACCCCCAAATTGCAGCCTTCCTGAATTTAGGCGGCTTCCCCAGGAGCACTTGATTTCATTTTTGAAATTGTATTTCTGAACAGCACCCCATTGAGCAGCTGGAAAATAATTGCCAAAAAATAAGTAAGAGTAGTGACCAAAAGGTCCTAACGTTTATGTTGTTTTACTACCAATAGTAGTAAGTTTTTAAAACATTAGCTTTGTTTCAATTTCATGTGGTTTTAATTCAATTGGGTGGTTGGCAAACTACTTTTTAAGAAGTTTTGTTGATGTAGAATTTACATAGCCATACGCCCCACCCATAATGTGCACGATTCAATGGTCTTCATAAATTCTCAGAGTTGTGGAATTGCCATCACAGTCTAGTGTTAAAACTTTTTTTACCCTAAAAAGAAACTCTGTGTGTGTAAGCCGTCACTGCCCGTTACCCACCCGAACCCTCATTCCCAGACTCAGTTGGCCACTGATCTACTTTCTGCCTCTACAGAGCTGCCTGCTCTGGACATTGTATATAAACAGAATCACACAACATGGGGTCTTTTGTGACCGGCTTTTTTCACCAAAGTCCATACTGTTTTCAAGGTTCTCCATGTCGTAGCATGTATTGGTCCTTCATTCCTTTGTTGCTGAATAATATTCCCCTCTACGAATGTAACGCGATGTATTTGTCCAGTCATCGGCTGAGCATTGGACTTGCCTGCGCTTTTTGGCTGTTCTGAGTCATGTCACTATACACAGCGGTGCTCAAGCGTTTTTGCCGCTGTGTGTTTTCCTTTCTCTTGGGTCTATTCCCAGGAGCAGAATCGCTGGATCGTACGGCATGTTTGCCATTTTGAGAAGCAGCCAGACTGTGGCTCAAAGTGGCTGCTGCGTTGCGTCTCCCTTCAGCCTTGGGCGGGGCTCCCACCCCCGCATCCTCACCAGCACTCGCTGTAGCAGGTGGGCGGCGGCATTGCATTGCGCTTTTTAAAATATATATATATTTTATTGATTATGCTGTTACAGTTGTCCCATTTCCCCCCTTCATTCCCCTCCACCCTGCACACCTCCTCCTCCGACATTCCCCCCCTTTAGTTCATGCCCATGTGTCACAAGTTCTTTAGCTTCTACATTTCCCATACTATTCTTGCCCTTCCTGCTGTCTGTTTTCTACCTACCGTCTATGCTACTTATTCTCTGTACCTTCTCACCCTTTCTCCTCCTCCCACTGTGCTTTTTGGATTGGCATTTTCATAATGACTAAAGACATTGAGTATCTTCTTATATATTTATTGACCATTTGCATATCCTTTTTGGAGTATTGTTTATTTGTGTCATTTGCCCCCTTTTTATGGTGTTGTCTTTTTTATTACCAAGTCGTAAGAGTTCTTTTTATGTTCTGGGTGCACACCCCATATAGCAGCAATTTACAATGCCTTTCATCTCACGGCACACGTAGACTAATTACCAACATCTTGCAGCACACCAGAAATATATTTTTTGCCAACTTGACAAAAATAAGTATAACTTTGATTCATTCACACCGGGCAGCTATTGTATTGGCTGTTGTCATTTCTTTATTTGACAGTCTAAGGGAAAAGAGGTCAGTGCCCCCGATTAAAAAGTCAGGAAGTGTGTGTTTTAAAAATTCTTGTGGCACACCAATGTGCTTAATCAAGTCCAATTTATCTATCATTTTCTTTTGTTGCCTGTGTTTCTGGTGTCAATTCTAAGAGATCATTGCCTTATCCAAAGTCACAAAGATTTACTCCCGTATTTCCATCTAAGAGTTTTCTGGGTTTAGTTCTTACTGTTAGGTCTATAGACTATTTTCAGTTGGTTTATGTGTATTGTGTAAAAAGAGGCACAATTTTATTCTTTCGCATGTGTAGAGACAGCTGTCTCTGCACTATTTATTGAAGAGTTTATTCTTTCTCCAGGGAGTGGTCTTGGCCCACTTGCCAAAAAATCAAATTGACTATAAACGTCCCGTTATTTCTAGGCTCTCAGCTCTATTCTGCTGGTGTCTATGTCTATTATTATGTCAGCACCAATCTTGGTTATTGTAACTCTGTGTCAGAGTCTGAAATCAGAAAGTGCAAATCCTCCTCCTTTATTCTTTTCCGCTAGTATTTTTGGCTATTTTGAATCCCTTGCATTTCCGTCCAAATTCTAATTTCGGCTGGTAAATTTCCACAAGAGAATCCAGTTGATTTTGATAGGGATTCGGTTGAGCCTATGGTTGAATTTGGGGAACATCGCCCCCTTAACAGTATCGGCCCTTCCAATCCATGGCCATGGCTGCCCTTGCGTCTCTTTAGATAATTCCTTTCATAATGTTGTGTAGTTTTCAGCGCACATGTTTTGTTCTTTTTTTATTAAATTCATTCCTAAAAATTCTTTTCTTTTTATGCTATTATAAGGAAAAAATGTTTTCTTAATCTTATCTTTGCGTTCTTTGTTACCAATGCATGGAAACACGATAGATTTTTGTAAACTGATCTTGTAGCCTTCAACCTCGCTGAACTTATTAGTTCCAGTAGTTTGTTCTAGTGGATTCCTTAGGATGGTGAAGTACTTTTATCTACATCATGTCATTTAACCCCAGAAGAGGACTGTGACTCGGGAGAGACAGGCATCAGTCTCACAGTTTTTTTTACAGCTGAAGGAGCCAAGGCTTCGTGTGGCAGAAAACGTGCCCAAGATCCCACGGGTGGTAAACTGCAGAGTCTTGGCCGATTCTCCGGACAGAGCCAGAAAACAGGCAGCCTGACCACGGAGCCAGTTTTCTCACGGTCCCAAACTCTAAAGGGAAGAAGTGCAGCCTGCAAGCAGAAAAGAGGCTGGAAAAATCAACAATAGCCAGTAAGAAGTTCCAACCAATTTTTTTTTTAGGATAAGAAATAACTTAGTGGAATCGAAGGAGCTTTAGCTTAAGTGTCTGTGGAAGTGCTTAGGAAATTAACATATTTATAAAATCACTTCTACATGTAAAATGAAACGATCTGTCCAAGTCCTAAAAATGTCTCAGGGCTGGGAAACTAGAAAGCACCACAGAGCCCTGGCTGGTGTAGCTCAGTGGATTGAGCACAGGCCTGCGAACCAGAGGATCGTGGTTCGATTCCCAGTCAGGGCACATGCCTGGGTTGCAGGCTGGTTCCCTGCAGGCCAACTCCCAGCAGGGGATGCACAAAAGGCAACCATTGATGTTTCTGTCCCTCTCTCCTTCCCCTCTAAAGATACATAATAAATAAAATCTTAAAAAAAAAAAAGAAAGCACCACAGAAAACAAGGGTGAGGTATGGAGTGGGGGTCCAATGAGGTTTGTGTACAACCCAGTCAGATCCCCACACCTCCTCTCATATCTGCCACTTGGGGCCCCTCTGTCCAGGTTGGAAAGGGGGCGTGGCAAGGCGGTGTCAGGGAAGAAGATTAAAGGTGGAACCTCGCTCAGGTCCTTTCCAAAGGCTGGCAGCCAGACCTGCGCTCTGATCCCGCTGCCTGGCGTAGGTGGGAGAACAAAGGAAAAGACCTCTCCCTAGAGAGATGGCTGTTTACCTCTGGGGTCCCCGCCCCCGAAAAACATGGATTGCCACCCACCGCCCTGCAGAGAGACCCACTGCTTGAGTCCTTCCATGTGCACGCAGCTTACACTCAGCTTTTCGTCGTCTGAATTTTTAATGCAACCCAATATTGAGGGCCACCTTCAATATCAGAGAGGGAGATAAAAGAAAATAAATGGGAAAAAGGAGTCCCGGAGAAATAGATAATGCAGGAGGCAGAAAACAAATTAAAAGTAGGATATAAGAAATAGACTATGAATATAAAAACTTCACTGGTAAGATCAAAGGACAAAGCTGAGGAAATTCCAAAGACTTGAAACTGGGCAGCCCAGACAAGGCCATGGTGGGGGACGGCGGGGGGGACAGAGAACATGAGAGGTGCAGGACAAGAGTTTCAACGTTTGCTGGGGAAAGGTGGTGGGGAAGAAAGGGTCAAAGGCATGACATGGAGAAAGGAACCTTCTAGAACAGGAGGGCAGGAGATTAAGTTGAAAGAGGACACAGAGTGCCATAATAATGAATTTCTTTAAAAAATATCATGTCATCACACAGGATCACTGGGAATAAAGAAAAACTTCTAAAAACTTCCAGGGGTGTACATGAAGGATTTGAAATCGGAATGTTCCCAGACGGGGGCCTGGCCCGAGTGGGGCTACCCAGGGCCAGCTGTAGAGTGTGGGTCCTTGACTTCATGTGGGAAAGATTTTGCAGCGTGAGCCCAGGGGACAGTGAGGTTACGTTTATTAAAGCTGGGGACAGGGAAACAAGGAAGGGCTTAGTGTAGAAGAAGCAATGAGAGAGCCTGGGCTGGGCTGCCTTAGCTCCCTGGGAAGTCAGAGAACAGGGGCCTTGGGGACAGGGTCAGGGGATATTAGCCGAGGACAAGCTGCCTGCCCATTACCTGAGAGTTTAGGAGACACGTGCCTGCAGGGGAAGAAGTGGTGGGAGAAAAAGGGGAAGGGAATGGTGGGGCTGCCCCCCAGAGGGAGAATGCATGATTCCTTGGTCTTGAGGCTTTTATCTCTCTCTTGCAGTTGGGATCTTGGGGGACATCTCAGGGGCGGGTCTCAGTAGGACATCCATCAGTTCTCCAGGTGTGCTCTTTCAGGGTCATGGTCTCCACTGATTGACCAGTGGCAGGGCAGGGGGCGTTCTTTAGTCACTGCAACTGGTCCTGGCTTCCCCCTCCTGGTTTGGCTGCTTTTCTGGGCCTGGAGCTGAGATACAGCTGAGGCCTAGATGTCCTCTCTAGGGAAGTGACCTTTTGTATCTGGCTGCAAATGGCTCAGCCAGCTTGGTCAGCTGTCTCCGTTTCCCTATTCCAGTGGCTAAGGAATTCTCCTAGCTTCTCACTATCCCGTCTCAAGAAGAGCATTAAACTTCTTAACAGCAAACCGGAAAGGCAGAAGATAGTGATACAATGCCTTCAATTGTCTGCGGGACAACGACTCACCACCACAATTCTACCCTCAGGCAAACTATTAATCAAGGGCAAGGGCCGGAGAAAGACATTTTCAAAAAACCAAAGACTTAAATATTTTGCCTCCTACGTACTTTCCTTAGGAAGATATGCTTCGGCAAAAGGACGATTAATCAAGACAGAGGAAGGTGGCAGGGCAGACAGATGACAGATGATTCCACGTGAGGGGACGGCCAAAGGACGCCTCAGGGTAGTATTTGGCCTCCAGACCCGTGTGGGGGTCAGAGCTTTCTGGGAGCTGTTCGCCAGCAGAAGGGAAAAAGTGGAACCCCCATATTCGAATACATATAACAGTATTGATTTCGCATTATCTGAGGGAAAAGTAAGTGCTGGAACAGAGAAAAAACCTGATAAGTAAACAACAAAACAAAACAAAGCAACGATTAACTCCAGGCCAAAAGAAAGGACCGGAGGAGAGAAGAAACGTGATTCAAAAGGACTTTTTGGCTCAAGAGGGTATCATGTTTCATAGTCACTGTAAGGTAAACACTGCTAATGGGCTGAATCAGGACTGGGCTCTAGCTGTGTGGGCAGCTGCAGAGGGGGGGAGGGGGGAGGTAGAGCAGGTGCCCTGCGTCCTCGCCCCCCCCACCCCAGCCGGAAGTCAGTGGGCACTGTCTGACACTGACAAATGAGGACCCAGCCACATATAAGCCTATGATTTAGAAATGAAGAGGTTAAAAGCACGGGAGAAAGCTGGACGGTTTGAGAGGGCTTGCTCCCGAGGAGGAGTCCTGGGGCTGACCGAGGCAAGGGCACTGATGGTTTTTACTCTTCGGCTTTAGGTGACACCTCAGTTTTCAAACCATGTGCCTCAATGCGCACTGAATTGGGAGAGAGCGAGAAGGTTGATTCTAGGTCCCATGTCTTCCATGTGTCACAGGGCCGAGCCAGTTTCCTCTTTGAAGTGCGACTTTCCAGGCCACGGTGTCCGGGAACTGTACCATCCCCTCCACCTGCCACCCTGCTGCAAGGCGTGGGACACTCTAGAAATCTCTATTTTCCTTCTCTCAGATCCCCACCAGGAGCCCAGTCCCAGGTCTTGTGGTCCCTGTGGGCAAACCCAGCAGCAGACATCACGGTGGTTGGGGCCAGCGCCTGCACCAGAAGGCATCTGACCTGCTGATGAGGAGGTCTTTCCAGCTCGCCTTTGGCTGTACTTGGAGAGCAGAGGTGTGGACAGAAAGTCTGAAATCAACCACCTATAGACTGTGTCTCAGGCGAGACTCAAGGCTTCTGTTTATATAGCTGTGGACAGGAGAGCTGTTACAGGAAGTTGCTTTGCTGAGAGGCGAAGCTAGGATCCCAGGACCTGAGAACCCTGTGCAGGGGAGCCTGCCTAACCTGGAGGCTCCTTTGACAGCAAGTGATGCAGGTTGCCCAGAGGGACTAGCAGAGGGGTCCTAGCAGCCTAGGAAGTGTCTGGTCTGCTGGGCTTCGGAGACTTGGGCTGGACTCAGAATGGGCCTGGTGGTTGGCCCTGTTTGCTCTCCATGGAACCGCCCTCTCTCCCAACAACAACGAATCAGGCCAAACCAACCCGCCCCACCCCCAGCCCAGCCACCCTGCTAGTGCCCGAGTTTGAGGACTGACATCCAGACCCAGCCAGGGTTGCTTTTACTTCCTTTCTCCATAGTGGCTTCATTAGATGGTCTCCACGGTGTCTGAGTTTCTCTACTGAGTGGGAATCATTTAAAGGTTCTGAATAAAGCCTACAAGGCCCCTAAGAGACAGGTTCCCCAATATGTTGTGTTTTTTAAAAATATTTTATTTATTTATCTTTAGAGGGAAAGGGAAGGAGAGAGGAAGAGAAACATCAATGTACGGTTGCTTCTCGTGCATCCCCTGTGGGGAACTGGCCTGCAACCCAGGCATGTGCCCTGATGGGGAATCGAACCACGATCGTGTGGTTCGAAGGCCTGCGCTCAATCCACTGAGCTACACCAGCCAGGACAATATGTTGTGTTTTTTAAAAATGAGGCGCAACCAGACATTTCTGCAGGATTCAAGAACACAAATGGATCTTCCCTCTTACCTCCAAGGGGCCCTACGTTCCACCCATTCCCATTCTTCTCTCAACGTGTGTGGACCCAAATAACAAGAAAAGAAACTCTTCCAAGCCCAAAGATCAACTCTATAATCATAAATGAGCATTGACTAAGTTCTCCTGTGATATAATCAGGGAGCATCTTCATATTTGTATATTTGCATTCCACTGTCCTTTTAAAATGTATTCAGTGGTGGAAGTTCTCTGCCTGGATAAAAATTGGGGATGCCCCATGAATTTTCTCCTGGCCCTTGAATGATAAAAAGTCCCGTTGTCTTTTTAAATCACGCACACAGTCTCAATTCAGAAATTAGAACATCCAGTCCCATGTAATCATAAACAATTCCAAGTTTAATCAAAACAGGAGGCTACTTCCTCTCTCCAACTCGGTCATGCAATAGGCTGGCAGGACAAACCCTCTCCAGTCCCTCGGCCCCTTCCCAGGCTCCTTAAAAAAATGGGCCATTGGGTAGTCAGCCCACACAGAGGTTGTAGCTTAGACAGGTGCCTTTTCTGCCCAGGCTCCCCCAAATGTAAGCTCTGTTTGCTTCTGTTACTCTCCTTCTGACTTACGCCCTTTGCCTCTGCTCGCCCTTTCCCAGGTCCTCACAGCTGGCCACACCAGAGTAGGGATCAGGTCCAAGGGAGAGAATGTAACATTTCCCGGGCAGCATTTCCCACCACCCCAACCCTCCACCCGGTGGAGCTTAGCCTTGAATAATTCTCTAGACTTGGAATCAAACACGCCTGCCCCAGGCCCAAAGCTTTGCTGCCAGCCAGGTTGGGGACAGGTGCTCAGATTCAGGGCAAAGTCTCCAACTCTCAGCTGCACTCTTTCTCCCGTGACCAAGCCGAACAGAGCTGATTCCCACCCCTGAAATTTTCCTCGCTGGTTCTGCTATGGTGTTATCGACGTAATGAAGAGAACGGGTCATTGCCATTCGTTCGGTGTGAGTAATAATGACGGTGGTAGGGAGGGCGTCCATTCTAGGCTGCTCGCTTGGGCAGCCAGAGGGGAGGCCAGGAAAGCAGGCAGAACGAAATAATGGGTCTAAAAGGACTTTGCAAGCTGCGAATCAATACGTGCACCGGAGGTTACTGTAGCGAAGGGTTTTGCTATATCTTTTCTTGTTTCCCTCTTCTCTCTTGGGGAAAATGAGTTTCTATTCAGCAACAGTGTAAATGATCTAAAAGCCTGTCAGGTGCAGCGACCCTCACCAAGTCGCTGGCCGGGTAGAAAAGGAAGGCAAGATGTAGTGCATAGTGGGCTCTCAGTAATAGTGTTTGTTGAGTGGATAAATGGAGAAAAACAGAAAGGTGCTTCCTGAGAGCCTTGAAGGGCTGGCAGCCCCAGCCCTGGCCAGGCAGACGCCTTCCACACACACCCTGGCTGGGCGGAAGAAGCCAGGCCTCTCTGTTCACGGCCCCAGCTAGGGACAGTGGGCCCCCGCCGATTTGGCCAAAAGCACTTTAACTACAGCAGACTAACTGCCTTTAAAATTCTAATTTAAATTTAAAGATAGAACAAAAAAGAAAATCCCCGGCTATTGTTGCTTGTCCGTTTTAGCCAGTACCCACATCTGGTGGCTCTGCGGCTTCTTCCTCCTCCACCAGGTATTTGATTTTAGCAGTAAACAGCCCCTAAATGAAAAGGTTAAAACCTTCAGGTGGTTGCAGCATTATTGTTACCAGCTAGCCTTTCTGAGCTCATCGGTGTGGCCAGCAATGGCATGAAGTGAATCGGGTGCATTATTGAATTAATCTTCCTAATATCTCCAAAGTCGCAGGGACTGTCTTATACTTTCATCACAGTTCCTCACTACTGACAAGTATTTTAAAGATGAGAAAACTAAAGCTTAGGGAGGTTAATGACCTCTCCCAACATTCCTCACTCTGTGGGCCGTGGACCCCGCAGTGGACTCAGGGTCCGACTCAGAGCCCGACTCAGAGCCCGACTCAGAGCCCAAGGGTTGACCTTCAGCGGCACTCTGGTGCTGGGCTGGGCTCAGCTGGGTCTGCTGAACTTGGGTGCATGGAATTCGCTAGAAGAAAGAGGGAGCCAGGGAGGAGGACTACCCCAAATGGAAGTGGGGAAGGCCAGAGGGCGTCAGGCACCAGGAGCCAGGGAGGCAGGATCCGTGAGATTCAACGTGTTGCACACTTTTATACAAAGTTTCGGCTGTCAGATAACGTGGAGATTCAAGTCTCAGTCTTTCCTTTGTTTCGGGATGTTTGGACAGACTCAGGTAAGCCTATTTTCTTGTTTGCTATTTTTACTCCTACTTGTTCATTTGGCACACACTGTGTCTGTCATTATAGCGAACGGGATTCTTTCTTTTTGGCCCCAGGCCCCGGCACACAATAGAGGCTTGATAAATGCTTGTTGAACATGGTCTTGGATGGATTATGGTGGAAAACTGCCTGGAAAATAAGATCTTCTGGGGAGGGGTTTGTTCAGGGTTTTAGGCCTGTGAAGGTATCATTCACTGGTGTGCAAACCACTTTCTGGGGGCCTGCTCTAGTCTGCTCATCCAGGGACTTGCAGATTTACAAGGCAAATGGAGTGGGTTTTTGTTAACTAACTTACTGACCTCTCGAAATGTGCAGCTTTTTCCTGATGGTGCCCCTCGATGTGGAGGACTTAGTGGAAATAGACTTCTCTGTGGGAGGTTTGCCAAACTGGTCATGAGATGGGCACAGGGGCGGGAACAAGTACGAGGGTACAACGTTGGGCTTTCTCTTCAGTTGGGAGGTGGGTGTGACCCCAGAGGCAGGTGTGACCTCAGTAGTGGTCACTCATGTGAGACAGCACTGGAATGGGCTTGAGAAGGAAGCTGGGAGCCTGGGCAAGGGACAAGTCAGGAACACTTCTATCTTATTGCCTTCTTATATGGAAATAGCGTCTTGGTTATAAAAATTCTGCACGATCATCGCAGGAAAAAAGAAAGGCAAGCCTGGAGAAGAAAATGAGACCCGACTCTCCCCTCCTCGCCCCAGTGAGAACAGGTTTTACACTCCCGCGCTCCTTTGCAGCCTGTTGGGGGCGCCCATGTGACTTCGTGTTCTATTGTGAGCACTTTCCTGTGTCACTCAAAGGTAAACATCACTTCATGCGGCTGCAGAATTTCACGTTTGGTATTTCATCACAGCTTGTTTGGCCACGCGCTGGTGTCCCAGTTTTTCTCTGTTATACGTAACCCCACAATTTGAAACACTATCGTCTTGAGGAAGGTCAGCCTGAGGTCAGGGGGATGCTGGCCCTACCGGACCCCTAAGAGGTGAGGACCAGAGGGAGAATGAATGACGTGGTCTGGCTGCATGGGGTTGCCCTGTCCTCGGTGGTGTTCTAAGGCACTGCTGTTGAGGTGAGGCGGCCCCTACTGGGGGGCCTCAGGGGTGCTCAGAGGACAGTGTTTCCATCGGTTGCATGCAAACAGGGCCCTTGGGTGGTGAGCAACGTGAGGTCTTGATTCCCAGCTGTCAGACCGAGGGCCGTTAAATCTCGCCAACCTGAGGACGTGCAATATGCTAACTGAGTCAGGGAAGAGGCATAATGCAATAAGTGTTGAATGTTTTTTTTTCAGCACTGTGTTCAGAAAGGGCGTCCTCATGGGCAAGTTTCTCCCTGCGGTGTGTACAGGCATGTGGTATAATGAAAAGCACATTCGTCTTGGTCCCTGGTTCCCGGCTCAGAGCTCCTAAACCCCTTCAGGTTTCCTGGGAGCGTCTTTCATTGCTCAGAACGAGCCCTTTCTGATCACACCTGAGTTGATGGTAATGAAGTAGCCAGATGCAGAGGAGACCCCAGAGAGCTTCTGGATGGGGCTGGTCACCAGAAGAAGCAATCACGTGATTTCAGGGTTGGACCTATTAGCCCCGCCCCCTGACTCCTGGGAGAGGAGCTGGAGGCTCAGCTCAGTCACCTGGCTGGTGTTTGAATCGATCATGCCTACACAGTGAAATTTCAAGGAAGACAGTGAAGCAGTAAGAGTAGGTGAACACGCCCCTGTGCTGGGCAGTGGCACCCCGGATCCCACAAGGGGCCACCAAGCTTGGGGGCTCCCATACCTCACCCTACCTATCTTTCCATCTGGCTGTTTCCGAGTTGTATCCTTTACAACAAAACTAGAATTATAGAGCTTTCCTGAATTCTATGAGTCATTCTAGTGAATTATCAAATCTAAAGGGAGTCATAGGAACCCCCAAATTTAGAGCTCATTGCTCAGGTGTGTTGGTGATCCCTGAGACTTGAATTTGATATCTGAGGTTGGGACAGTCTTGTGAGATTGGGCCTGAACTTGTGGAGCTGACACTAATTCCAGGTAGTTAGTATCAGAATTGACTTGAACTGCGGGACATTGCTGTGTGTGTCTGTGTGTGTGTGTACACATACACATGCGCAAAGGCACAGTCATTGAGGTACACTCAAATGTCTATTGATTAGAATACAGATCACATGTATATGATCTTTATTCTCCAGGCACATGCATGTATATTTATACACATATGCATATATGCACAAGCATGTGTGTATATACACATGTGTTTGTACGTGTATGCACATGCACGCAGAGAATATAGATCATATATATATGTGATCTGTATTCTAATCAGTAGACATCTGAGTGTACCTTAATGACTGTGCCTTTGCAATTTTTTCATATGAAAACATTTATAAGTCAGATAACGTTCTTTATTAGACTGTTTGTTCCTTTTTTAAATTAGAGAAAGCCAGCTTGGAGGACGGGGGAAGGCTGTGTCGTAAACAGTGTTTTCTGCCCAAGGCCCCAAATCTTAAGGGCCAAAAAATCATCTGTAGGGACCCCCTTCTTGGGCCTTCCCCTCCCCAAGAAGTCAGGAGAATCACTAGTAAGCAAAAAGCAAGCGCTTCGGGGGCTGCGCCTCTTGTGGGCGGTGCGCAGCCTTCAGCCTGTCGCTTCTGCCTCTGGGGTGACTCTGGAGGCCGTCCACGGCCAGGGCTTCCTTTTCTCACCAGCGAGGCGATCCCTGGGAGCAGGCGAGGGCAGAACTGCCCCGAGCCCGAATCACGTTACTGCTGGGGTTTCATGCATGGGGAGCTTTCGCTTTCCTCTTCAAACCTCCTTGAATGCCTCCCAGATACTTCAGGCCTCTGCTCCCTGCCTGCGGCAGCCGCTGCCAAATGGTGTGCTGGGGTTGCCTATTATCAGAGCAAAACAAACACCTTCTGTCTCCGCCTGGCTGTTAACACGTGGGGGAAGTGTATGAGATTGATTGGGCTTCGGAGAGACCCATGTGGCTGCCTGTTTTCACCTACTTAGCCGGCACTCCATAAATCAAACGACTTGTTTCTCACCCCTCCCCCCAGAGCCTGTAAGACTGCTGCCTTTCTGGGGGGCCGTGGGGGGGCAATTTTCTTCATTTTATAAAAAATGACCGTGAAGGACCCCTGCTCTGAAGAAATGAGAATAACCCTGGCTTCCATTCATTGCCCACTGGGCACAAACCAGGCGCCCTTTCTTTGTTGAACACATACTAGAGAAACATCCGTGCCACACAAAGGACTCAGCGCTCAGAGCGACTCCAAAATGGGTTTAGAGCCCAGAGGGGGCCTCTCTGCCCCCCCCCCCCCAGAGGAATTAAGAGCCTGTGTTTGCTGTCTTGGTCTCCTGCCTGCTTTAGGGTTTCCTCAGGACCTCCCAGCTTTTCTGTGTCTCCTCTGGGTCCATCTTTACACTCACTCCCTGAGAACGTGACCAATGGCAACTCCTCAGTGTGTCCTGTTGCAAACAGAAGCACAGCAACCATACCTGGGCAGAGTTCGCTGATGCTCGAGGGTGTGTAGCTCTTGGATTCTGGACAGGACAATGGTTTTTTTTTGGCTTTTAATTTGGTGAGGCGACCTTGCCCCACCTTGTTCCATTGCTCAGGGAGCAAACCCAGTCCACTGAGCCTGCCAGCAAGGTGGGGCTCCACCCGACCATCTGCTCGCTTCCTGGAACTTGATCTCTCAGGGTCCCCCCCCCCCCGACAACGTCAAGAACACAAGACATTTGAGAAAGTGGGAATTGGGGGTAAGGAGACCAGATGACCCAGAAATAAAAGAGAAAATGCCAAAATTGGGGAGGGGAAAAAAATAGAAACTAACTGGAGATAAAGAGGACAGACGCAAGTGAGAACCTGAACAAAGATTTCCAGATTAAACTGTGCTTCTCATGCTCTACGTATAGGCAATATATTGTACAGACAGCCCTTGCCGTGCATGGTTTTAATATGCAGGCATTTCAGTTCATACAGTTAAGTTGAATAATTGACTGGCCCCTCAATGACACGAGTCGGCTTTCAGTTACCACAGCATGTTAATTATGAGTAATTGTATAAAGCAGCTTTTCACAACTGAAGCACATCATTGACAGTGACCAGCCACGCGGCACCGTCAGAGTCTGCGGGTGACAGGCCAAGCTGTGGCTGTCACTCCGTCCTTCAGCGTATTCCCAGACAGCCACGGGGTGGCCGAGTGGCCTCCTCATCTCCCAGGGATAAACCCAGGTGACAATGTACAAAATGGATCACTGAAAAACGAAATTAGCCAACCAAGATGAAAGTGCAGGGGAAAAAAGCAATACTGCTTGAAATGGTTGTGGTTAGAAGATTTGAAAATGACGACAGCAAAGTGCCATCACAAGAGACCTAGGCCTGTGTGGTCTGTGGTGTGAACCACACGGACAAAGGCCACCAGATGGAGAGAACAAGGAGGGGACACAAGGAAAGAGCTCCCCTTTAAAGGAATCCTCAGAGACACTTCGTGGCATGGAAAACACAAAGGACAAACTATTGGAGCTGGTCTACGCTCAGAAAAGGTGCAGGACAGAGGCTCGGCCGGTGAGTGTGGCAAGATGTGTGGCTTATTGTGTCAAATAAGTCGCTGTTCAAACTCTTCTTAATAAGTTTCTCTACAAAAAAAGAGACACTTCCGTGTTGCTAACGTTTTACACTACAGTACGCTGAATAAATATGGGTTTACTAGTTTTTATTTTTCTCTCTATAGATATCCAACAGCAAAGGAGCTTTCAATGCTTGGACAAAGTTGTTAAACGATCATCATTTTCTTATTGATTATTGAGATCCTTTGCACAGTCATTTTCCCACCCAGCATTCTCATGCAAGGCGAGGATGGACAGTGGACGCGTGGATCGCGGGTCACGTGTGCCTAGGCAAGCGAGGTTAACCATCATCATTGCACTCGTTTGCGAATTTTAAGTAATGTGATCCTGGGTAGTTTTGCAGAAAAAAAGAAACTCTGTGTGCACCTGGGACTGCGAAGTTGGTGGGCAGCCTCTCCGTCTGGCGAGTGTTGGATAAAATTCCCATGAGCCCCTTAATCCTCCCCCACCGAGATTTCTGCTCATTCCTGGGGTGTGGACTGGGGAAGGGTCTTACATTCTTCAGCTCACCTTTGCTGCTGGGCTCCAGCTTCCTCCAGGGCTGCCTCGGCCTTTGCTTATGGACCAGACTCAGCTCCTTCCTTTGGTTCCAAAGCATAGAAGTCACTGACAGCAGGCTTTCTTTTTTAACCAACAAACATTCTCAAGGGTTTGGCAAGTCATGATGAAGTCACCCAGGTGAGTGTGCAGCCCTGTGCCACTCCGGTCTTCCCTCTCTCTGTGCCCCCACCCCCGTATTTATAGCAGCTTCCCCATTGGCTCTCAGGGGCGTGGGGGGGCTCTCCCAACTTTCACCTACTTCAAGTATCTATCCAAGTGTCTTTCCCACTGAGGCCAATTATCTTAAGAGCAAGTATGGTGTCAACTGGTTAATGAAGTTTTATATATAGTCCACATAAAATAGAGGAGAACACACACAGTGTTACCCTTCAGTGGACATCTCTGGGTGGTGAGGGTTACAAATGATGCTTATTTTCTTCCTTTTGCTCTTCCACAATGAATGCATTTTATAAAACATGTACAATGTACATATATTAAATTTTTAATAAGAAACAGACGTGGAAAGCGGCTCTGAGCAAGGCCACAGGGGCCCCCAAGGGCAGATGGGGCAGAGAAGGGGCCTGGAGAGTAGGGGAAGGAGACAATGGAACAGAGAGCAGAGAAAGAATCAGATGCCACTTGAACGTAATGCAATTTGGCTCCATTGTGTTCCTGCATTAGGAGGTTGACTAACAATTACATGATAATTATAACAATTTTAGGTTCTTCTGCTCGCTGTAGTTTCATTATCTTCCCAACGTGTTGTGCTTGTTCCCAGATCCCCGCTACTACAAAAGAGGCAATCAAGTAGACGCACCCTTTACTTTAGCTCTATTTTATACTTGACTCCGAGACAATTCCGTGTTCAAATCGCCTGTGTACGTTAAAATAAGAATTTAGTGGCTCCACTGCACTGCACTCGATTCAGTATTGTAGTTGTTTAAAAAAGGACCATTCAGTTGGGACTGAAAGGATCAACGTGTGCTTCCAAGGACAGGGTGCTCGTGCCATCCTCTGTCCCACCTCACTCTTGGGCTGTTTTCGTTTTCCTGCATCTGTGTCCAGTGGTCCCTGAGACTAGGGGGCTCTTGTCCCTAGTGCTGGACGTGACTCTAGCAGCTGGGATTAGACACAGCAGAGATTTGCTGAAGGAGAGGGAACAGCGTGATGCCAGAGGACAGGTGAGTGGGTTCAGCCTGCAACTACTCAAGGGTGGAAGGAAAGAGTGGACAGCGAGCAGGTTGCTAGGCAGTAAGGATGGCAGGAAGGAGTCTGGGGTGATGCACGGGAGCCCCTTGGGGCTGCGCTCAAAGCCTTTGTATTATGTCTCCCTCTAGGTCTTCCTGTCCAGGACAACAGGGAAAAGCAGCTGATAAACCCTTCACCCCACGCGTCTGCTTTCAGTTTCCTGTTGAATTTCTCTGACCAGAGAGCTACTTACTGGCCTTCTCTCACCTCCCGTTCATCCCTCTCACTGTGCTGGAGGGGTTCACTCTCTCCACTCCACGCACTAATACAACCGCCCTCCTTGGAGGCAGTGCTCCTGTCCCATTGTCCCGACTTTGTGCCGCCACCCCCTTGGTGTAACGGACATCATCTCCTCTCCTCATACCCTCTTCTCCTCTGGATATGTGTGTTCCCTCTCTTTTTGTGTGTCCTCAGCTGAGGATATGTTAATTGGTTGATTGACAGAGCAGGGTAGGAAGAGAGGGAAGGAGAGAGGGAGAGAGAGAAATATTGATCGGTTGCCATAGGTGCCCCAACCAAGGACCCAACCCACAACCTAGGTTTGCGTCCTAACCAGGGATGGAACCTGCAGCCTTTTGGTGTATGGGATGACACTCCAACCCACTGAGCCACCTGACCAGGGCTCCTCCCTATCTCTTGATTAATGGTTCTGCAAACCCCTGGTCACCTGAGTTGTAAACTTTGGGGGTATTCTCAGCTCCTTCTTTGCCAGTGTTGGAAATATCTGTCTAATCCATCCTCTTTTTCCACCACCAGGGCTACTTCCTTGGTTTAACCCCATACATCCTTCATGTGAATTGTCGGTCCCCTGATTCAGCTCCAAGTGTCAGCTATGAATTACTGATTTCTGAGGTAATGGTCTCGTGGTCTGGAACTGCAGTTCGATGGTGATTCTTCGAAGTTTGTTCCAGTTTGGCCTAGAATGCGATCAGTTTTATGAATGTTGCATATATACATGGAAAAGCATAGGTATTCTTCAGTTGTTGAGTACCGTGTTGCATATGTGTCCAGCAGATGGCACTTGTTCAAATATTCTATACCATTTTTTATTTCCTGTCCACAGAGAGAGGTATGTTAAAGTGTCCCACCGTGACGCTGTATGAGTCAACTTCTCTGTATAGTTCTGTCAGTTTTTACTCTGAGTATTTAAAGCTATGTTGGAAAGGGCATGCAAGTCTGGAATTATGAACTCTTCTCGTGAACTGTACTTGTTAATCTCTTTACCTTGGATAGTACTTTTTGCATGAAAGTCTGATATAAATGTCATGATGCCAGCTTTCTTTTGGTTCCTATTTGCCTGGTGTCTATTTCTCAGTCATTTTACTTTCAGTCTTTCCAGGACCTTCTGTAAGAGGTGGTAGAACATGGAAGTTATATGTATAGACTCCAGGAGGAGTTGGCTGAGGTTTAAATTATTGCTCTTCAGCTCAAGTTATATGGCCTTGGGCAAGTTATCTAACATCTTTGTGACTAAGTTCTCTGGTCAAATTAGTACCTGTCTCATTGGGCTACTGGAGGGAGTTACTGTATTAATATTTGTCATGTACTTGGAACAGTGCTGGGCACATGGTGAGCGCACAGTGAGTTCATTATTGTGGTTAGATGGGGCTCTCACAGATGAGATACTGTCAGACCGAACAGTCCGATAATCTCTGTTGATTAGTTTAAGAATTTGGTGCATTTACATTTGTTTTGATTCTTGATATATTTCTAATTCATTTATACGACCGACTTTTGTACTATGTGTCCTATCTTTTCTGTCCACTCACCTTCCCATCTCATCCTCTCCTGCCTTTTATTGGATTGATTGCGTTTTTTCTTCTTCATTTCCTTTCTCCCCTCTGACAGTTTGAAAGTTACACATTTTAGTTGTTACCCTGGATATTTCAATATCTACATTTAACTTAATAGTTAACACTGTGATGGTTAGTAGTCTAAGGTAACACCTAGCACACGGAGAGGACCCTGTAAAACCCATAAAACACTGTAACGTCGATCATACTCGTCCTGACTATGTCGTGTTTGTCTAGGATTTTTGTTCCATCTTGAATCTTTTTTAACCCCGTGGATTAAGCACTGTTGCTGTTGCTTTATGTAGTTAATAATTATTTGTATTTTCCCCTCATCTGCCATTCCATTGTCTCCCATTCTTTTTGTACCTCAGACCATTTGGGGGAAATTATTTTTTCCTAGTCCTAAACTATAGCCTTTCTAGGAGGCCCCCTTAATGAGAGTCTGTTGGCAATAGATTCTATCAGTTTTGGTTTGTCTGAAAATGTTTTTGCTTTGCCTCCTTTTCTTAAAAGACTGGCAGGGATTTTCATGCTCCCTAAATGTTGATGTGTCCCCCCTCCTGCTCCTTTGCAATTGGGCAGAGCCACACCCCTAGTTCTAACCTGCAGACTGTGGGGAGAAGACACGTGTGCCGTTCGGGGGCTGAGACTTCGAGAACACACTGCATGACTCTGGTTCTCTCCCTCGATTCTTTGGCAATTCTGCAGTCCAGGTCCTGAGCTGGTGGGGCCACAGGAAGTGAAAAGCCTGTCTGGAGTCACGAGTTCCTGGATGGTGGACAGCTGCCCTGCAGGCTCACCTGGTTTGTAGATTTGGGGAAAGCACGGAATAAACCTTAACATAGTAAGACACTGTTTGGCTTCATTTGTTACTAGCCTATTCAATCTCCTGTAACAGGTGTGTTCTCTTAGGACACTGGGAATTTTTTTTCTAGATTCCATTATTGTTGCTGATACCACTAAATTGTTATTCCATTGTCAGTGATCTGCTTTTCCCTCTAGCAGCTTTTAACATCTTTGGAGGGGAGGGAGGGCGTCTGTCTGGGTGTGCATTTCTTTTCTTTTATTCTGCTTGAGATTGCTGAAGCAATCTTGGCATTGCTGAATCTTGGGAATGGTTTCTTTCATCAGACTGGGAAATTCTGAGTCATTATTTCCATAAGTAGTTTTTTTGGTGCTCTAGAGAGATATGTTTTGGCTCTTCTCCACTCTTTATTTCTCTTGATATTTCCTTTTCATATTTTTATATCTCTCTGTTGTTTAGTGTTGCATTTATTAATATTTATTTTCCAATTTCCTAATTCTCTCCTTGGCTACATCTGATAGGCTATTTAACTCATTCTCTGGACTTCTAATATCCATTATATTTTTCCTTAACAATAATTCTACGTGGTTCTTTGGGATCTGCCTAGCGATTTTATAGCCCCTTGTTCTGTGGTTATGTATTTTTCTGATTTCTCCTTTTAGTTCCTTAAACACACACCTGTTTTTGTTTTCTGTATCAGACGACCGTGCTCCTTGTCGTTTCTACAGTGCTCATTTTGTAGTTCGCCGCTTCTGCTGACTCGCACACAGTGGCCTGTTTTTCACGTATTTAGTGACTTCTGACTTTGAGTTCAAGTCCCTCGGACTTTTTGCAGATGTGACCCTCCAGGGAAAACGACACTTGTACCAGGATGCAGGAGAAGCACAAGGCAGGATCCCTTTAAGTGGAGGTTTGTCTTGCCAGTTTCAAGGCCACCCACACGGCCGGAACCCAGACCTCACGTCTCCATGCGTGAGCGAGTAGCCAGGAGTCTTTGAGAGTCGTATAGTGTACTCTTTTCTACTGATCTCAGAATCTAGACAGAAAACAGAAGGAAACTGTTTTTTCTCTCCTCCGCATCTGTCTGCAGGGCGGGCATTTCCCTAATTCGCCTGTGAGAGCATTGTCCCTGCAGGAGGACTGGCTTTTCCTGAGGGTCCCTGCCCTGACCTCCCAGCTTGACCAGACGCCTGGCTGTGTCTACTCTCCCTCCACATACGCGCTGCTCACCTGCTCTGCGCCCCCAGGGATGGAAAAGCCCGCACTGCAGGGCTCCCAGGTCTGCGTTGTCATCTCGGCCACGTGTTCCGAAGGGGGTCTCACATTTTCTGATCATCTCTAGGTGCTCTTTACTGGAAACACACTTCAGGACATGGACGTTTCCACGCAGAGCCCGTGTGGTCAGGTCAGCCCCAGGCTGTGGGGACCCAGCACACCACAGAGACGGCCACCCCTGCTTTCATGGCCACTGCAGGCTGATGGGGGAAGGCAAAAAATTAAAACTATAAATAAGGAAGTGTGTAGCAATAAACAGTGATGAGTGCTCAGGGGGAAATAAAGCACAAACAGGAGATGAAACGACGCGAGGGGTCAGCAGTGGGAATCAGTTTTGAAGAGGCTGGTCCTGCGAGGCCTTGCTGAACATGTCATGTGAGCAAGCACCTGCGGGGGTGAGAGCCGGGTGCACAGAGGAGGAGGCTGCTCTAGGCAAGGGGATGTGACAAGCCAGAGGGTAAAAATTCCCACTGGTCCCCGTGTCTCTGAGATGGGGTTCAAACCCTTAGCACGTGCCTGTACTTGGGACAGAGGATGACTTTTCTAGGAAAAGCTGTCCTCGATGTGGTGGAAATACGGGACCTTGGTATTCTAAGTCCACATCCTGGCCCATCTCTGCCTGGGAGGTCCACACAGACAGGCTCTCGGTGTCCCAAGGTGTGTGTCTTCCCTGGTCCGGGCATCTAATGACAAATATGTTGGTTCCCGGTGTCACTGCTTCCTTTTTCTGCCTCGTCATCTTCCACCTCCTCACAGATTTTCTTGTCTTTGCACAATTTCTTCCACTGCGGTAGTCAGAGCTGTGTGGTGTTTGTCCAAACAAACAAATTCATCGTGACTATGATATGAAGTGAGCCTTGGACCTTCATGATGGGTGATGACAATGCACAGGGTCTCCTAAGGTCTGCCACTTAAAAAGCGAACCCTGCCCTGGCTGGTGTAGCTTGGTGGATTGAGTGCGGGCCTGCGAACCACATGATCGCAGTTCAATTCCCAGTCAGGGCACATGCCTGGGTTGCAGGCCAGTTCCCAGCAGGAGACACACCAGAGGCAACCATACATTGATATTTCTCTCCTTCCCTTCCTCTCTAAAGATAAATAAATAAAATCTAAAAAAAGAGAGAGAGAAGCCTCGCTTCGTTGCGTAGAACATGCTAGTTTCTTTATCATTTTTTCCAAGTGGATGGGCTAAATTCTTCGCCCTCTGCTTATTTCACCACCCCCTGCCCAGCAAGAGGAGTCCCCCAGTACCCTCAGGACCTCTGGGTGGGGATGGAAAGACAGTTTCTGTTGCAGGTCCAGCCGAGGGACAAGGTCAAGTCTGTGGAGAATGTCCTTGGCATCCCAAGGGGGTTAGACTGGGATGTTCAGGCTCGGGGTGGGCCCACGCCAGCTTGGCTTCCTCTCTGTTCCTCCAGGGAAGCCCCTCATTAGGATGCTCCTTTGAGAACTGCCCCCCCCTTGCTCTGACAGTGGGAAGGAGGAGCAACTCGGCTCAAGGGCGCTGTTGGGAGGAGGACAGGAAGGCTCCCTTCACCCCACACTTGGATGTCTGCTGGAACAAAAATGACGGACCAGTGAAATGATGCCTGTCTTTCTGTGCCCAGGGCCCACAGCAGTGTCCGACACAGAATGGTAGAAAGCAGCGCTTCCTCACCGTCTCCCCCCACGGCACCCCATCCACGTGTCTCCACCTCCACCTGGGCCCCATCAATTTCAATTTGAGGTTGAACTTCATGGGAGTTTTTCATTCTCCTCGACAGATCCCTGTGTGGTTTGCTTTAATAACTGTTTTCCCTGAAAGGCATTGGGTAAAACTGACACCACAGGCGTGGCCTGAGTGGCCTGCGGTTCACCACCTCGTGCCTCCTAGCTGAAGAGCCACGGGTGGGGGGAGGAACCCAGGCCTGGGCGTCAGGAGGCCTGGGGGCAGCCCTGGCTCCACCTCCTGTGCTGGAACTCCTGTCCCGAGGGCCGTCCACACCTCAGTTTCAGTGTGCTCATTGACGGGATAGCAGCGTGGGACAAAGGGACCTCCCCAATCCCGCCTGAGCATCCCAGGCCCTCCTCTCTGTGTGCAGCCCTGAGTTGCCTTTTATTAAGGCAGAAAGAGCTTCCCATCAGAATCAAACACTGTCTGTTTGTTTTCAGTCTAGTAATGGAATTTTTAGTGAAGTCAATGGAAAATAGCTTTATTTACTTCTACGTGGCGACCGGGAAAAATAATAATCTTTTCCTATTTTGAAAAAGTCTCAGGTTCTGGCAGCTAAAGTGTCGTCACTCTCTGAGGGCACCACCCCGGTGACACCTTGTGCTTGGGCACTGGCCTGTTTCGGCTCCAAAGCAACAGGGCTACAACCTGGGCCCTAACTCCCTTTGTTCCAAAAGCACGGAGTCAGTCACTCAGGATTCCTGCCTTTTTGCCCAGGCACGAAATCAAGTGCTCCTGCTTGGGAGCATGGAGGAGAAGAGACTTGCCAAGGGTTGAACTGGGCTTGTCTCGGAGCCAGAGGTCAGCCTGAGTGGGTCTCCCAACACCTTGTGTAAAACCCTTTACTTAGCCCCGGGGTCAGGGACACAGGGAGCCACCTCATGGAAGTCCTCTGGCCAGAGTGAGACCGCGGGTGTGGCAGACCTCGAAAATCATTAAGTGTCAACGCCAGGAGAGACTGCAGTGGAAAGTGAGACAGCTGCATCGCTATCTTAATAAACTATAAAATGCTTCCTCCTTCCACGTCTACTCGGGTTTTTTTCCTGTTTGCATTAGCAGGCAGATCTTCAAAGGAGTTGGTTTAACCGGAAGCATTAAATATAATTAAGTCGACATGCATTAATATCACGCTGGCAGAAAAACAGAGAGCAGGGCACCTGGCACCGTGGCCCCAAGGGCATGGGAGTGCTCTGGTGGCTGAACGAGGCTGCGGTGCGGTACAGCTTTAAGGGATTTTCCAGCAGCCTGTGAAAAGCGGTTTCCTCGCCCAAGGCTTTGGCCCTGTCTGAGGCGTTCAGTTACACTTGGTGCTTTGCACCTGTAATCAGGAGATGTGAACAAATGGCCGCCTTGGCCCTCTCGCGCAGCCGCCACAAGCTTCCTGTAATGAGCATTGCCAAGTGTCACCCTAGCAGACTGAGCCGTTAATCACGGCAAATGAAACTCCAGGTAATTAAGTATAATTTTTGACCTGTTCAAATGAAATGCCCGAGAAAGAACATCATGAAACTAGGTATTATGCAGAATTATTGGCAAAAGGAGACTGTGTGTGAATATAGTCTTTCTCTAACGTTTGACTCACATCCAGTCCTCGCATGCCAGTCATTGAGAGCGTCAAGTTTCTGTGTGAGCCTGGATGCGTGTGGTCTTCACAGGCACAGCTTTCTGACTGAGTAAGTCTGTTCTGGGCTGTGCCTCTTAGTTATGACCGGGGCCTGGGGTCCTCAGGAAAGGGGAGCGGTAGGATTCCAGAGGCAGAAGGGGGCAGAGGCCTAAGGGCTGGAGGAACTCAGTGGGACAGAGTGGGGCTGGGTGTCAGAGGGGGAGGCCAACCGTCCTCAGTGGTCCAGGTAAGCTTGGCGCCAGGCTGCCCTGCACTGGGTGCATCGCCATGAGAGGCTACTGTCCTTCCTCCCTCCTGGCCGGCCATCTTGGGCTGCAGTGGTCTGGGGCTCAGGGAAGGACCAGCAGCAGTGAGCAAGAGTAGCCCTGAGGGGTACAGGACATGGGCCCAAAGGTGTCCCAAGGGCAGTGCCCAGTGACAAAGCTGGAAGAGGGGTCAGTAGAAAAGGTCAGCAGAGGGAAGTAGAAAGGCCAGGGCTTACTTAACAACAGGAGTGAGAGAACCCCGGGTGGCGGGGGTGGGGGTGGGGGTGGGGTGGGTTGGAGCACAAGCCAGGGCTATGGGGAGACTCTTCATGGTCGGCAGCAGAGCGCAGGCTGAAGCCCTCATGGGAGCTCATGTAACATGTGGTTTCATGGTTTATTTTCTACGGAATTTTGCTGTTTGTAAATCGTGTCCTGCCTTATCACCAGAGCCCATTGGATCAGGCCAGACCCAGGCAG
Source organism: Sturnira hondurensis (assembly GCF_014824575.4). Taxonomy (NCBI): domain Eukaryota; kingdom Metazoa; phylum Chordata; class Mammalia; order Chiroptera; family Phyllostomidae; genus Sturnira; species Sturnira hondurensis. The sequence goes on from NW_028091156.1 coordinate 14,076,635, forward strand.
GGCCAGCTGTATCCCCTTCCTGTTGGATTTGTCCCATGAGGTAGGGTCCAGGTGTGTGCTTCTGGGCAGCCTGGTAGCGCCTATCTGTGCAGGGCGGCCCGAGGTCTGCGGGGGCTGCAACACGGAGAAGGACATCGGAGATGCGGAAGCAACAGGCGTGGCACTGGGACCGCTCTGTCTCCCCCGACAAGGAGGGGCCAGCGGTCCCCAGGCTTCCTTCCCTGAGAAGTGAGTTGCCTCCACGAGAGTGGGGTAGGGGTTGTGAAAAGTAAATGCTGACAACTGTGGCAAGTGCGTGTTCTCTCAAGAGTCCTCTCTTTGTAGGATGCTCTCTGGCTCAGTTTCATTGAAATACTGCCTGTACAGTACTCAGCATCTCATAGACACCCATTAAATACTTGTCTAGAAAAAAATTAAAGAGACAGAGCTCGGAGACCCTGCAGCTGAGGCGTAGGTGCAGAACACAAGAGGACTGCAAATGATTCTCCCAGGGCCCTGGGCCAGCAAGAGTCAATGGGCGTGATTCAGCAGTAAAAGTGGCTGTTTGTCTACGTATTAATAAAAGCCAAAGTGGCTCTAACTGTCCCATTAAAGGGTTGCCGGCTTTGTTCAAAGGCAGCGGCATCTTCCTGTCCTTATCGCTACTGGAGTTCATTGTCGAGGCCCCTTTAAGTGACTGAAGAGTATAATGGGCAGTGTCTTCAAAGCGGTGTCACAAAGAATTCCAACAGTCCACTTACGGCAAATCTCAGCAAAAGGCTAAGCTCCATGGGGAGCTCTTCTTAGAAGGATATAAGTACAAATTAAAAGATAACCTTACAGAAACATTCTGTGTAGAGTGTGAGCTCCGCCCCCTCCCATGTTGAGGTTCCCTGCAGGGCCCCAGCAGGGGGCTAATGGCTCAGGCTGGAGTTTTTCTCCAAAAGCTGATTTTTCATGGGGGGGCAATGCCAGCTCCTCTCTCCTGGGAGTCTGGCTCTTAGCAAAAGCAGTTGCAGAGTCTGCCACTCATCCATCCCGAGAGAGAGGGAATCTTCACTCAGCCAGGGCAAGCTCTGGTGGTCCTCGCTCATCTGTGGTGGCCTGGAGAAGGCACTTTCATTGGGCTGGTTAAGTCTGAGTCCAAGGACCAGAACACAGCTGTCAAGTCACAGTGATCCCTGGCCTCCAACCCCGTTTCCACCCATTCAGAGGCAGGCCTGCTGGGTCCTTGGCCTGCAGACTTACTAGACATCCTCTCCCTGCAACTGTCTGTGTGGTTATTGCCCTGAGGGGCTGTGATACCAAGCTGCTGCTGGGGCCTCATCCCTAGAGGGTCTGATTGGCTGTGAGGAGGAGACCCAGGATCAGGGGGTTTCCCTGTGCATCCCGGTTGAGAACCAGGCTCAACGGTCAGATCTGAAACGACCTCCGCCATCTTTCTGTGAGGCCGAGTGTCCCTGACATAGAATGCAAGACTGGCAGCAGGGAACACGTTTTGTAAAGTTAGAATCTAGGTTTTTCTTCCCCTTCCAGAGGAGGGAATAACTGTGCTGGTGGTCACATGTCATTTTCTTTTTTAGATGGAAAAACAGTTATACTTACAACATCAATCTGTCCATCCATTTACCCATCCACCCATTCACTCAGGTACCACCCATGCATCCATCCACTTATCCTTCCATCCATCCACCCAGCCATTCATCCATTCATCTATAAATCCATCCATCTACTCACCAACCCACCTATCTACCCATTGATCTATGTATCCATCCGTCCACCCACCCATCTCACCCATATACACTATGCATCCAAAACTGTGCTGAGGGTGGGTGAACAAGACTGGGCAGAACCTGGGGCAGGGGTCTAGGGGTCTAGGTTTTTCTTCTGGTCCAGTGCCTCCTAGCCAAACATCTTTAGGCAAGTCCCTTAACCAAGCCGAGGCACAGGCTACAGGATAAACAAGAGCATTTGGATTAAAATGTCAAAGACCTCTATTTTTAGAGGTCTATGGATTTATAAGCCATGGACTCTGCCATCAAAAAGTTTGCAATGTGGTTTCAGATACAAAACACATAAATACATCAGAAAATAGAAACTTAAGGATCACAGGCATCTCACTTCGGGCAGGGATTTGGGGTAAGGTCCCTACTGGCCTGCTCATTGCTTTCCTGGGAGTTCTAGGGGTCCCTTCATGTGTAATGGTGTCTGAGTTTGCAGAGCTGGTATCACAGAATGCATAATTTGGGTTGATTTTGCAGGGGAGGTTATGAGCTTACACCATGAACAAAAAGGTACTTAAAATCTGGAAATAGGGCATGAAGATGGCCACATGTGCTTTCCACACGACCGGGGAGCTTTGTTTCATAGGCCCACCCAAGGGTGACCTGCACTTCTAGGAGGAGGGACCATTTCTTGACTTTGCCGTTTAGTATTAATCGAGGACTCAGATTATGTGGCATTCCACGTTCCATTGTAGGTGTTTGCCTGGTAGAGCTGCAACAAATTCCTGCCCAGTGAAACGAGGCAACCACTGATTTATTGCCCCGAAGGACATTAACCAGGTTTGTCTTGAACCTAGTTAGAAACCTACCCAATGGACTATATGAATTTCAGCACTCCAAATGCCATGCGACCCAGCCTCACAGACTTCCTGGCTTCATTGATGAGCTGAATACAATCTTGGGCACGTGTTTATTCTGTTTTGCTTGGGAGCCAGGTTTTAAACTTCTTTCAAAAGTTCTCTTGGACAGCACCAATCCAACCTTTCTGCTCCACACCTGTCCCCGCCTGGAGTAGTGTGCCAGAGAAGGCCCTGGCCAAAGGGAGGGGAGGGGAGGGGCCCTGCAAGGTGCTCTGGCCCACCTGGGCTGGGCCCCCAGGAGACTGAAGATCCGGTAGTCTCACAGCTGAGCCCCCTGCACCCTCCTGGATCCCAGCGCCAGTGCTCAAAAGGGCCCCCCGTTCATTCATGAAACCCAGGAAGGGGTGACTCACAGTCTACACACCAGGCCCCTTTTTCTCTTCCGGGTGGTTGAAAGGTGCAGACGTAAAGGGGCTGGGGTGAACATCTTTTCATTCAGCTCAGTTCTTAATGGTCTCACCCAGACGTCCGAAGCCCAGAACAATGCAAGAAAAGCAGCCCTGATCTCCCACCAGGTGACTTATACAGTGATGTTTTGACACCAGGTAGCAAAAGCAGTAAGCAGCAGAGATGGCAGGAGTAAAACTCCATGAAGGCAATTGAGTAGCATGGGGCTAGAGGCTCTACTGCGTTCAGGTTACACGTCCCAGTAAGTCTACTGCCAAGAAGCCATGCTAAGAAAACTACCAGGGATGAAAGCAAAGAGTTTTGTGGACTGATAGCCACTGGGCTGTTATTACAAAACTTGAGACAAAGTCGAAATGGTCAACAGTAGAGAATTAGTTAAATAGAGGATATAGAGCCACGAAGTAGAATGACATATAGCCATTAAAATAAATTTATTTTAATAAAAATCATGCCCTGGGCGGTGTGGCTCAGTGGACTGAGTGTTGGCCTGCAAAGCAAGGGGTTGCTGGTTCGATTCGCAGTCAGGGCACATGCCTGGGTTGTGGGCTGAGTCCCAAGTGTGGGGAGCATGAGAGGCAACCACACACTGATGTTTCTCTCCCTCTCATTCTTCCTTACTTCCCCTCTGTCTAAAAATAAATAAAATCTTTTAAAAAATAAAAAATAAGCATTCTCATAAAAAGCCTATCAGAAAAATCTATCTATGAGATGATCCCAGTCTCCTAGCAAGGGTTTAAACGTGCATGAAAACATGAATGGAAAAGTGTGGTAAGAGGTGGTACCTGGCTGGCAAGAATGCAGGTGATCTTTGATTTCTCATCTATGTTATGTCTCTCGTATGAGCACACATTTAATTTGCAACAGAACAAACAGTCTAGATGAAAGGTCTTTGTTTTAAAGTCTTGAATGTCGTCGGGTGCTTGGTTTTGAAATTCCACCCGCAGCAGGCCCTTTCTTCGTGTCTGGTGATGATTTCATGTGCATGCAGCTGTCAGAAGCAGGACTCGGTGGAATTCTTACGAAGCCAGCAGGACTGTGTCCAGAGACCCCAGCCTTTTGCCCTCATCTGGCTGCACTGACCACAGATGCCGAATTACATCCTCAGACTCTGTAGCCACTGCCAGTGGCCAACAGCAATATCCAACACGTACATGGAGCCAACTTGTAGATGGATCAGAGGCTCCAAGTGGCCTCCCGTAAGCTCCTTCTGTCCCTAGTGTCTCATCCATGTCCCCAGGCAATGGAACTTTCCCAGAGCTCCTCGTCAGTGCCCGCAGCCATCTCTGCCCACGCTAAGACACGATTGTGCTTCCAGACATTTCCGTCAGCACTTTCTGGTCCACTGATCTTCCCCGGGCTGCTCCCTGTCACCACTGAGGCCCAAGGCAGAAATCTGCAGAGATGGAGCTTGACGTCACCACGCCCACCAATTTGTGGGCGAAACTGCTCACTCTGTCTCTGAGTGTGCAGGGTCTGTGTTTCGGTCAGTGGCTTCTTTCTGGCTTTTTCCAACAATGATGGCTGGAGCCTCCTTCAGTCAGGTTGTTTTCTAGAACAAGGGAACAGTGGCATCCAAAACTCATCCACGTCCCCGTAACAGAGGAGCCCAAATCAAAGAGAAGCTCACAATAAGATGCACTACTGAAGCATTCTTAGACAAATACTTCATAAAATGACTCTGTCGTATCAGGTAACTTGGGAACGGCGTCTCCATTTTCTGGATGAGCTAAGGTTCAGGGACTTGCTTGAGGTCAAGCGCCAGCTGAAGGCGGAGCAGGATTTTACCCCTGCCTGTCTGCTCTTCACCTACCTTTAAGGTGATACCCCCTTGTGACATTGAACCAGGGGACTGGGGATGATTGAAGCTCCCAAGTGCCATTAGGTATGACCATCCCCAAGGACCATTCCATCCTCCCCTGCGTCACCCTGGGGCTGTCTCCACCCTATTGGGACAACTTACCTTCCCCACCCTGCCCCACCCTGTTGGAAAGCTTACCTTCACCTTGGGTGTGCTGGGACCCCTTCTGAGTCTTTAGCAAGAAGTTTTAAAAGAGGTGGGGCAGTCCACTCATCCCACTCTTTCCTCTGTCTCTGCCTGGGATCTTGGACAGCAGAGCCTGCAACCAGGTCTTTCCTGGTCCCCGGAGCGGCAGGGGAAGGGGGTGTGAACAGGGAGAGGGGAAAGCCACCCAGGGACAGCTGTCCTTGGTCCTGATTTATGCGAGCAGCTTGTCATAAAAAAAGCCATTTATAGTCATCTCCGCCCAACACACAGTTTATTTTTATTTTTATTTATCCCTTTATTTTATTCGTTTTATGTTTTTCAATTACACTATGTAGTCAATATCATTTTATGTTAGTTTCAGGTGTACAGCATAATGTTCCTTTGGATATTTCTAGTACCTACCTGGTACCATACATAGTTATTACAATATTGTTGACTCTGTTTTCTGGGCTGTACTTTATATCCCTCAGATGACAATGAAGTATCAACTCACACCCGTCAGAATGGCTATCATCAGTAAATCCACGAACAACGAGTGTTGGCAAGGGTGTGGGGAGAAGGACACCTCGTGCCCTGTTGATGGGAATGCAGACTTTTGCAGCCACTATAGAAAACAGCATGGACTTTCCTAAAAAAAATTAAAAATAGAACTACCTTATGACCCAGCAATTTCACTTCTTAGTATTTATACAAGCAGGTCTTTCCTGGTCCTGGAACAAACAAACCCAAAACAGTAATTTGAAAAGATACACGCACCCCTATGTTCACTGCAGTGTTATTTACAATAGCCAAGATATGGAAGCAGCCCAAGTGCCCATCAATAGGAGAATGGATAAAAAAGCATATATAAAATGGAATATTACTCGGTCATTAAAAAGAAGGAAATCTTACCATTCGTGACAGCGTGATGGGCCTAGAGGGTATTATACTTAATGAAATAAGTCAGAAAAGAAAACTACCATATGGCTTCACATATGTGTAGAAACTAAAGAACAATATAAATGAACAAACGAAACAGAAACAGACTCCTAGGCAGAGACCAGGCTGAAGGTTGCCAGAGGGGTGAGGGCGAAAAGGGGAATGGACTGAGCAGTTCAGAGCAGTAGTCACCCAAACACGCGTTTAATTCCTTTCCACGGGGTGCAGCCGAGGCTGCAGAGAGACGCCCCACCTCGCCCCCCACTTCATTGCTGCTTCCCCGGGCCCAGCTCCCAGCTCCTGTCCCTCCGGTGTCTGCTTCTGGCTGACTTGCTCACTCAGGCGGACTTTCCGGAAGGAAGGAAGGCACCATCAGCCCCTGAACGGTGCTCAGTCCCTTCTTCCCAGCCGCTTGCAGCTTGGAGAAGCTTTGCTTGAGCCCCCAATTCCTATCCTGTTAGGGTGTAGAATTCATTTTGTTGGGTTTAGGGATAAAACACAGCTACGAGGTAAAGCTTTGTCAAAATCTCACTTTAAAAAAGCGTTGGTATGGTGAGACGTGAAGCTCTACAATACCATTCGGTGCTACTCGGCGCTTTGTGCTATGGCTATTGTTGAGTCTAATTCCTCCTCCCCCCATGGTGGGCAGGCGGGCGGGGGAGGGAGCAGGTTGTCACAATTGGGTGGAGCTACTGGAGCTGAGTGAGATGGGGAGAGGAGAGGGTTCTCTTCTTCCTTCCCCTCCCAGGTGACATGGTCTCCTGGAGGCCCCCCCCTCGGGGGAGGGGCATGGGGGTGAGGAGGCTGACCCTCTGCAGATCATGATCCTGCTCGTCATGCAGCGGGTGCCCGAGGTGCCCGACAAAGCGAACAAAACTTTTTCAGCAGCCACGTTATACAACTCAAGGGGCCTACCTTGCTCTCCTTGGAAGCTGGAATAAAAGCATGGCTCCTTTTCTTTCTTTTCGAATGTCAAATAGTCATCGCTCACATGCCTGAGAGCTTACTGGTACTGGCTCTGTTCTGAGACTTCTCGGGGATAGACTCGTGGTCATCTCACCACCCCCAGGTGTGTATTGTCACCATCTCCAGAGGAGAGGTGGGAGCTGGAGCCACCACAGGCTGGGGACTTGGCTGAGGGGACCTGCTGGGAAGGGGCAGAGCCTGGGTTGGAGCCCACACAGCCTGGGGAGACCGTTTCCTCTTCCCACCGTGAACTGCCCTTAGAAAGCATTCTCACTGCCAATGTCTTTACTTTTTAAAACCAAATGTGTTGGGGCCATGGATCCACTGGAGGCACTGGGAGGTGGATCAGGAGCCAGGACCTACCCAGGAGGGCTGGGGTGGCGTTTCGGGTCCTATCTGTGGTCTTGGGGTAGCGTTCATTAATCACATTGCATCATTTCCAGGTGTGCGAGGTCATCGTTTGACACCGGTGTACTCTGTTGTGCACTCACCTCTGGAAGCCAGTTTCTGGCCTAAATCTTTTTGTCTCCCAGAGGATAAAGGACAGGAAGGCAAAGGAGGAGCTGGAGGGGGAAGGAAGAGGCGGCCCGACAAAAAGGCAGAAGGGCACGCTAAGCACCTTGAGGGCGGGAGCTGTGGTTCATCATTTTGTTTTTCATCTTTATTTTAAATTGCGGTAAAGCGCATATCACATAAAATTGACCACTTTAAGTGTGTAACTCAATGGCGTTAAGTGTATTCACAGTGTTGTGTAACTGTCACCCCCGTCTATTTTGAGAACTTCTGTATCATTCTGACCTGACACTCTGTCCCCTTTGACAATAGTCCTCCCAGCTGCCCCTGGCGACCACCATTCCATCCTCCATCCCTACGAATCTGCCCCCTCTGGCTGCTTTATTTCGATGGAGTCACACAGCGCTTGTCCTGCTGTGACCGGCTCATCTCACCAAGCATCAGGTCAAGGTTCATGCACGTTGTAGCTCATGTCAGTTTCCTCCCTTTTCCAGGCTGAATGCCGCTCTGTTCATGGACAGACCACGTTTATTCACTCCCACAATGCACGCGGGTGTGGGTGGCTTCTGCCCTCGGACTATTGCAAACCTTGCTGCTAGGGACCCAGGTGTGCAGAGGTCTGTTCGATTGCTCGCATTGGGGTGTACACCCAGAAGTGGAATGGCTGGATCGTACGGTCATTCTGTGTTCCGTTTTGGGGGAACCACCGCGCTGTTTCCCACAGCAGCCACACCGTTTCACCTTCCCACCAATGGCACACAAGGTTCCAATCTACCCGTGTCTTTGGCAATGCAGTGGAACCTCAGCTCTCGAAGGCAATTCATTTCAGAAAACCATCCAAGTGACTGATCACATGGGCATCAGCATGAAAAAAGGCTGTCGGGGAAAGAATGGAGACCCAAAGTCGTGTTCGGTAACCCAGACACTTTTTTCCTGTGGGCAACTTGGTCGAGAACCGAATTGTCAAGATGGGAGATGTTCGAGAACCGAGGTTTCACTGTATTTATCACTTACCGTGTTGTTTCTAATAATGGCCAGCCTACTGGGTGTCAGCTTGTGTCTCAATTTTTGAGCCCCTTGGGGTCACCTAGCATAGCATGTGGCTTATGTTTGTACACAGTTTGTGTTTTTCAAACTACAAATTCATTGCCTATACCTTCCGGCACAGATATCTTCCGTGGCCAAGCTCATGATCTGTGGCGAATGCGGGGGCTTGGACGTGCCAAGTGGTAGCTCACCTATCACCTCATTTTCAATTGCTTGTTGTTTTTTATCTAGACACTGGAATTGTGGCTGGATGGCATTCAGAAAATTATATGCCTATAGTTTCACCATGGCATACGCAAAGTCATGGAAAAGATGGGATTCCCACCTCACTGATGAGGAAACTGAGACTCGCAGAGACTAGCTGACTTCTCCAAGATGAGAAGATGTGTAAGTGGTGGCACCAGGGACCAATACCCAGTACTCGGGCCATCCTGGCAGGGCCAGTGAGAAGGACACTCCCCATGTGCCAGGCAGGGTTGAGCCCTGGGCGCTGGGCGCTGGGGACAAGGGGACAGAAAGGGAGGTTGAGAGGGACGGATCTCTGTCTCACACTGGGCCCGCAGTCTGGGAGAGCAGAGCAGCCTGCCCCTCTCCAGGCTCGTGGAGCACGTCCTAGCCCCTCCCCAAATCAGACTAGCCACCGGTTGGCTATTGAAGCTGAAGGGAGAAGTGGCCCCGTCCGGCCAGCAGGGAAGAGTGCTGGGAAACGCAGGGCCGTGGAGTCAGGCACAGCGGCTGCTTTAGCCACGTGCCACGCGCCTGTGTTGGAGAGAAGAAACCTAACCTCAGAGCATTGCTGTCCCCTTGTTCAGGAGGAGGGCAACGGCACACCCCACAGGTTGTTCCGAATTCACTCCATGGCTCCCAGCACAGGGCCCCACAGCCACCCCCGCCCTCTCCTGCTCTGATGGGCTGAGCGGGTCCTGCCTGTGTCCATGCCAAACCAAAGAGAAGCAGCCGTCCTGTTTCCAGTGGTCCCGGCCAGGAAGTCAGGAGAGGCCCGCAAAGCGCGGGCCTTTGGGAGGAGTGATTTAGGGGGCCAGCTGCAGTGCCCTCCAGCGTCCCCCTGCCGCCATCGGTCAGCCTCAGCCAAGTGCCAAAGCTATAAATAGCTGCAGGGTGACTTTGCAGAGGGCTCTGCCTTGGATTCTCTCTGCAAAGGACACCGACTTGCCTAGGAAAGTTTATTCCTATTCTAAGCAGGGACAGGATTTATGTTATTGAAAATAAAGGTTTTTATGTATTTGTACATATCTATCTATGTATGTGCCTGTAAATAAAATTTATCTCCACCTCCTGGGGGTGCAATGCCCCTGGCTCAGTCTGCATCCATTCGGTTATGAACAGCGGCTGGGAGGCAACTGGGGGTTCTTCTGAAATACAAGCCCGGTAAGTGCCCGGCTGTTAGAGCAGGACGAACGCTCCTTCCCGTGGAGTTACGGCGTTCATGGTAGCAAGCCCACTAAGAAATCCTCCTGCCGGCCGCGGGCACGTCTCTCGGGGTTTCATGGAAATGAGATTTGGGGAGAACAAAACAGCAGAGGACTCAGAGGCTGCAGGAGGCAGGGGTCTGTCTTTGCTCCTCATTTGCCCAGTAATTAATTGCTCCTCCAGAGCAATTTGAAGGAAAAGATGGCATTCGTTCATTTGTGGTCCATCTGTTTCAGAGGATTATTTCAACCGCTTTCGAACAGGAGACTCTGTGTCCAGCAGGGAGATTTAACATCATCCCGAGCGCTGGCATCAGCGTGCAATGGACCGGGCTACCCTGAGTGATTTCACCAAATAAAAACAAGTGGGCTGGAGTGACTGTCACAGCAGGTTCGGGGTGGTGACAGCCTTCCTGGCAGGATCCTGACGGGCGCTCCGCCCTGCCTCGCTCCCCACTGTAGACTTCAGGAAGATATTTTGGTTTCCAGTGAACACCAGATGCCCCATACCTCCCTGTGCCCTTTTCCACCCGAGGCACATGTGTCCTAAATGTCTAGAATGTATCTGTCCAAAAACCGGGTCAAAATCAAGCACAAGTACAGGAAGGACACAGATACTTTCCGTGGACAAGCTCATGATCTGTGACAAATGTGGGGGGTCGGACATGCCAAGTGGTAGCTCACCCATCGCCTCATTTTCAACTGCTTGTTGTTTTTTATTTAGACACAGGAATTGTGGCTAGATGGCATTCAGAAAATTATATTTCACCCTCATTTAGATTCAATATGAATCAATTTGATGAAATGGGAATACTTTTCTCGATTTACAGAGGGAATAAAACAAAATTTAAACCAGAAAGAAGGGCATTTAAATGGCTTTTCTATGCCCAGTAGGTAGAACACCGGCCTCTTTTGCGATTACCAGGAGTATGTTCCTCAGCTACAATGGAGGGGGAAAAGCTCAGAATCCCAAAGCGTAATTTGGGATTCAGGAGCTCTGTCCTTCCTGCCAGTCCGTTATTGCTCAACAGATATCTGTGAGGCCAGGCACCGTGCCAGTCCCTGGAGACTCAGCAGCAAACCAACTGCATTCTCTTCCTGCAGCTCGGAGTCTAGGGGGAGAAGCTGACATGGACTGAGTTGTCGCAACAGGTGAGAAAGTGTAACTCTGCTACGGGCTGTGCAGGGAGGTTTGCCCTGGCCTGGGAGGGCAGGGACGGCTTCCCTCTGGACAAGATACTCAGTAGAGACTGAAAAAGTAGAGGCTGTTACTGGAGGAAAGGGGATGGGAGAGCAGTCCCAGCAAAAGACAGCCTGGGCAAAGGCCCTGTGGCCTGTGGGAACACATGGCAAACTCACAGAAAGCCAATGTGATTGAGGTGAAGAGGGAAGGCGAATGCAGCTTCTCAAAGGCTCGGAGAGGTAGGTGGAGCTAAATAGGTGGGTGGGGCTAGACAGAGCTGGGACCAGTAAGCCTAGGCTAGAAGTTTTGACTGGGCATCCTGATTAGATACTGAAGTGATTAATTAGCCTATTGGAATCGGATGCAAGTCTACGTGGGACTGAACCCCCACTCAGCTGTGCAATATTAGGGTGACACTCGGCATGTCCTTTTAACCCCTCTGGGCCTCAGTATCTCATCTGTAAAATGGGAAAACAGTTCTCCCTCCAAAGAGGGTTGGTGTGAGGACTGAATGAGTTTATACATCTAAGGGACTTAGAACACTACATGCAACATATTACGTACTAATGTTATTCGTGTTTGCTTTTGTTATTATCTTTCTAACTAGAAAGTTGTTTCTCATAGCGGCATTCTCAGTGCGTCCTCATGGCGGGACCCCTCCTTCTGGTGGGGGGGCTGCAGCAGCGAGCTACTGCGGAGAATGGCAGGGAGAGCTGGGTGCAAGGCTGAAGGTATGGAGCAAGGAAGGAAGTCAGGCCGACTTGCCCGCGCCTCGGTCTTTCTCATCGATCCTGTTCAGTGCAATTACTTTTGCAGGCGTCTAGGAAAACAGAAAAATGGCTTGCAGTTTACTGACGCCAAATACCGGCTTAGAGTTAGCTGCCAGGGGTCTGTTTCAAGGAGGAAGAGAAGTTACTTGGGTGGACTTTATCTTACTGCTCTAACATGACCTTGAACGTGTGAGTTAGACTCTCAGGGAGTAATAACATCTGCCCTCTTTTCATTCTCGGGCACAAAGCATAAGAAGGCTGCTCCAGACGTGAATTTCTGCGAGAAGGGTGCGTGGAGGGATAGTCACTTCTCCAAGCCTCCAATTGTCCCTTGTCACCAGTTGTCATGGCTTTGCATGGTCCCAGACTGAGAGCCGAACGGAGAAACAGAACAGGGGACAGGGAGGTGCGTCTGAATGTGTTTTGACTGCCTCACTGCCTGAGGGGTCTGAGTGGGAATGGGGCATCGGTGGTCTTCTCCTTGGGCAGCAGTGGTCACTGTACCCCGAGGACAGCCTGAGCGGATTGGACAAGTCGTGAATGAGGCGCCGCCACTCAGCGGCACGGCTGCAGGTGACTGATGGCCACTAGCGATGTGATTCTGACCAAGAGCCCCCACCCCAAGCCCAGGTTTTATGCCTCATTTGCCCTCAGGGAGAATGGGTTTGTGATGCCCTAGTCGGGTAGTTTGGGAGACCACGTGAGGGCAGAGAAGAGGACAGAGCTCCCGGTGCCGGTACTGAATCCCCACCGTGGTTCCTAGCACCAGGGAACTGCCCATCTGAGCACTGGGGCTACAGGGGACTCCTCCAGAGAGCCCACATGGCTTGAGACTGGGAGCCAGGAGCCCTGGGTTCTGGTCTGCATTTGGGCACTTCTTACCTGAGGAGCTGTGAACCGGCTTTAGTCTCAGTCCCAGGGTCAAATTAGATGACCTCTTGAATTTTATCTGTCTGGCTTACATTCAACAACCTGCCAAGCCTCCCAGAGAACCATAAATTTAGTTCAAGGCTGCTGCTCAGCTCTCAGGCAGCCAGTAAGCTACTGCAGCGCCTACCTTGGGTGCGGAGACCCACTGTCTAGGGTCTGTCACCCTGCTGGCCTCTGGTGAGCTCCCAGAGGGCAAGGGTCAGGACCTTCACATCTCTGTTGGTAAATAAGCTGACTTCAAATCTTCCTCCTTGCTGCTGTGCTCCAGACAACAGACAAGTTCTTGGAACAAGGATAGCTAGGCAACAGCAGCGACAATGAGGCAGGGACAGGTGACAAAGAGGCTCAGGTTCAAGGGTGACTTTGTATGCTGAGAGCAGGAGGACAAGGACCACTGGGGAGACCTGATGTCCTGCAGAACGGTGGCCACACCCACCTGTGATTTGAGGAGCCCGGGAGGGCCGCTCCTTTGCCGTGGCACTGAGCGGGGCCCTCAGGTTGCAGAGTGACTCTGTCCTATGAGGCACAAGAGCAGAGGCCCCCAGGCCAGGGGAAATTTGGTTTCCTTCACTCACTAATTCAGTGGGCCCTTACTGAATGCTTGCCTCATGCTGCTCTTCTGTGGGGGGCACTGTGGACCCGGCCTCAGGGGGGAGCGTGACTCTGCTAGGGCTGTCGGAACGAAGGCCGCAGAGCGGGCGGCTCCGACCACAGAACTTCATTGTCTCACTGTTCTGCAAGTCTGGCATCGAGGTGGCAGCATAGTGGCTCCTTCTAAGGGGTAGAGGGGATCTGTCCCAGGTCTCTCTGCTTGGCTTGAGGATGGCTGTCTTCACCTTCACAAGGTGTTCTCACTGCGTGTGAGTCTGTCTCCAGATTTCCTTTTTCTTTTCTTTTAATATGGACCCCAGACATATCGGAGCAGGGCCCACCCTACTGATCTCATTTTGACTTGATTACCTCCGTAAAGACGCTGTCTCCAAATGCTGTGTTCTGAATGTTGGTGTCTCCCCCAAATTCATGTGTTGGAACCCTGACCCCCAAAGGAGATGGAATAAGGAGGCGGGGCCGTGAAGAGGTGCTTGGGTCCTGAGGGCGGAGCCTGTGTGATTGATTGGTGCCCTAACAAAAGGGACCCCGCCCTCCTGATGTGGGAGGACAGAGAGTGGGTGAGCCACGCCCCTCACCCGAACAGGACCACTGTGGCACACGGATGGTGGATGTGCAGCCTCCAGAACAGTGAGAAATAAACGTCTGTGGCTCATAAGCCTCCCACTCTGTGCTGTTCTGTTCCAGCTGCTGGAAAAGACTAACACGCCAAATGAGCTCACCTCAGAGGCACTGGGGGCTTCCACACGGGAACTGGGGGGCACAATTCAAACTATCAGAGAGGGTTACAGGGGAAGGGTTACATAGGAAGCCAATTTCAGCCCCTAACATCACTCAGAGGAGCTCAAATAACCCAGCAGGATTTGGGGGCTGCAGGTGGGAGCGAACCACTGTGGAGGGACAGGAAGGGAAAGGCTGGCATTCCCAAACGCTGGGCTGGGTAGGACACTGTGAGGGTCCAGGGGGCTGCAAGGAGCCAGCTGACAGCACAGGACCTTTGGGGAGAGGAAAAGATGGCAGCAGGGGGAAGCAGGGAGATGCCGAAATCAGCCCGTGAGACCTGCCCTCCCCAGCCAAGCTCCTAGCAGGTCGCTGTGGAATCTCACCAGGGAAGGCTCAGGTGTTCTCAGGCCCGGCCGCACGTCAGAATCACCTTGGGGAGTTTTTTAAATGTTGAGGCCTGGCTTTGCACCAAGCCAATTAAACCACAACATCTGAGTGTGTGGCGGGCGTCTGTACATTGTTGAAGCTCCCTGCTCCAGTCTCACTCCTCAGTGAGGGGCAGAGACTCCCTGTGCGGCCCAGGCAGGTGTCGGGGACGTGACTTCTGCTTGCTGCCTGTCCCTGGAATTGTCATGTACAGAGCACGGGGGCACCACCTGAGCCCTCGCTGATGTCACTGGCCTGACAGTGAGGCAAGGGCCAGCATAAGACAGCTGGTGACCCTCATGTGGTGCAGCAGCCCCCTGTGGGAGGAGCCTGCCTTTCCGACATTTTGGAAGATGCCGCAGAGAGAGACTGGAGCTCGTGGGGGAGTGGCATGGGGACGACAGGAGGGGCAGCTTCCGAAAAGCCCCCTTGTCCAGCCGAGGGCTCCCTCCTGCAGCCACTGGCACCAAGCTCACTTGGTTTTCATAATAAACTGGAAAATGGCATGCCACGCCACTACACACGGCAGAAACCAATGTTACTTGTTTTTTGCCCTTGGCAAAATATTCTATTTCCATTTCTGAATTCAAACTGAATTCATATAATCTGTTACTCTAGCAGTGTGCTTTTGTAATCTCTAACCACCCCACCCCCCAGCCCAGCCCAGCCCAGCTGTTCCCAAACTCTTCTAACCGGCCTCCTTCTCAGCCTGCCCGCTTGGGGGAGGGGTCTCCCAGTCCCTGCCAGAGTCTGTGGATCCTTCTTGGAAAGAGGGCATGTCTTGGCATCTCCATTCTTGGCATTGAAACCATGAAAAGTAACTGGCAGGGAGGAGTGAACCGGGACCCAAGAGGAGCCTGAGTCGAGAGAAGACTCAGCTCCCCTCCATTTCACTGGGCAGGGGCTGTAATGAGGGGCCGCCATGTGGGGTGCTGCGATCATGCAGTGGAAGCCACGATCCCACAAGGCAGTGGCTGTGAGTGAGGCTGGACAGGACAGAGAAAGGCTGAGACCTGAGAGCTGGGGTCGGTGACACCGAGGGGGCCGACCTGGCCAAACTCTCAAGAAAGGATGGCCTGAGATATTGGAGGACAGCCAGGCCTGTGCCATCACAAAGCCCGGAGAAGGGGGGACACTGAGGAGCAGAGCAGTCAACGTTCCCCGTGCGGGCAAGTGCCCAAGAGAAGGGTAGTCTCAGGACTGACTGAGGTTTGGCGATGCGGGGCACAGCCCCCTTGGAGTTGTGAAGGAGGAAGGCCTGGTTGGGGCGAGTTCGAGACCTGGCGGAGGAGGGAAGAGGGAGACCCTGAGTCCTGACACCTGTTTGAGAAGTTCTACCACAAAGGGGAGGAGCCAAGTGGAGCAGGAGCTGGAGCAGGAAGTGGGTGGAGAGCTGGTTCGTGGGGACAGTGAGAAATCACAGCGGCTTTGCAGGGCGTACTCTGGCAAACCCACTTGTCCACAAGGAAAAAATTTGTGATGGGCGTTGGGACGGAGATCTCAGGCCACCCAGACGGGTGTGGGAACCCCACCCAGGTCTGTCTGACTCACCATGGCTCTGTCCACTGTATCTTGCTGGATTTCTCTCCATAACCTTATAACCCTAGGAGAGATTCTATTCCTAGGTAGATAATCAAATGAAATGTATTTTTATGTACAGCAGGAAATATCTAAAAGAATGCTCACTGTTACAGTATTCATGAAAGCGCTAGTTAGAAACACCCCAGATTCCCATCAGTAGTAAAATGGGTAAAGAATTTGAGAATGAGCTGATTATTGCTACCTGCGTTCACAAGGGTTATAGCCCACAAGTTATAAGGCTGAGTGAGGGAACCCTCACATAAACCAGCACGCTTCACATTATTCAATGTTTGCAGAAGTTGGAAAACAGCCACTACAAACCAAAGGTGACGGAAGCCAGAGGGTGCTTCCTTTGGGTGGTGGTGACTACGACAGCCTGTGACTTCGTGGTGACAATGGCTTCATTGGGATAATAGTTACACGAGCAGTTCACTTTCTATAAAGGCACTGAGATATACACTAAGAATTTGTGCGTTTTCTGTATTTTGGGATGTGATCAATGGTTTTCATTTAGGAAAAAAGAAACCTTCCTATAACCAGAAGGCAGGAGCTCTGTTGGGAACTTGACCTTCTGCTCTAAACGGCCCCTCTCTTCTAAATTCGCCGGTGCCCTCCTCTAGGAAGTCCTGCCGGACCGGTGGGGCTCGGTGCCAAGCCCCGAAGAGCCGCCACAGGTCCCAGCCCATCGGTGGGTGTGTGTCCTGCGTTCACTCCTGTCGCCTTCTGCAGCTCAGCCAGCAGCGAGAGCCCCCGCAGGGCAGAGGACACGCTGGCTATTGGCTCTTTTCTTTGTAGCTCCTGGAGATACATAACCCGGCCCTGCGGTCTGTTTCCCTTCCCTCCTGCACACGTGCGTGCACACATACACACTCACACACACACCTTCTTCCCACACCACGCACAGAGTTTTGAAGCGTGTCTTGGGCTTTAAAGCAGAAACCAGCATCCAGAACTTGTTTTCCGGAGGAAAGGCCTGGAGGGCAGGCATCGAAGAGCCGGGCTTGAGACCCACACTGGGATGTGGGGTAGGGGGGCTGTTACCAGCCAGGGGGCGCACGAGGCGGCCCACCAGCTCCGTGTCCTTTCTAGCTCAAACTCACATGAATTATTGATCTTGCTTTTTTACTTCTGCCTCTTTCATTATTTTTCCTCTTAATTAATAAAGGATGAGTCATTTGCCTGGAAAGCGATTTCTCATGGTTTTATGTGTTAAAAGGGTTCGAAGGGCAGAACAACAACATAAACCTTAATAAACTCGTCTGTGAAAGAGGGAGTGTTCCCATGCCATGGGTGGCGAGTCTGAGTGCCGGGCGAGACGTGCCCTTGCTGAGTGAGGTAGGGTGATGCGCCCTGACGGCAAACGACAACCAGATGTGGGACTGAGAATCAGGAGGACAGAAGATTCTCCGACCTCGGCCGGAGCCACTCAGAAGCTTTTAAGTGAGGAACGTAGAGATCAGTGGAGACCGGATCAATTCCTGCTGTTTCCCAGCCTCTCTTCTTCCCTGGAATTTCTGTTTTTCTCGGGTGACGTTGCCTATGAAACTGTGATTAACCTTCTACCCCATATAATATTTCACCTGAAATGACGGGCAACGTCGTTTGGCTCCAACTTTAGCTAGCGGCACGTAGACGTGCTTTTCTTCGGAAGGTACTTGTGACGGAAACGGAGGATGAGACTGCAGGCTGAAGGTAACATTTAAAGGGCTAAGCACGTGGAGAGTTGCCTTCCACTTCTCACTCATTTGAGACACGTTCTAATTGACTCTGCCCGGAAAATAATTGGCCTAGATCAGGTCAATCTGACTGAGGATCTAAATAACCTTGCTTGAGTGGTATTTGCATTTTGGCTTCTGGTCTTGGGTGAAATTAGTGTGTGTCTGGAATGCTAACCGTTCCCGCTTTGGAGACCAAAAGAACACCAAGGCCCGTCAAATGCTATCTACCTACTTCTAATCTCCTGGCAAATAGGTACATAGAGAGTATTTCAAGTTTACTTTCAATTGTTTGTTTGAAACTTGCATTATTTTCCTATAGAAATAGCATGCTTAGTGATTCACTTCACTGGCCAGAGTAATAACCACAGCAAAATTCATCTATGCTCTAATGCAGTGAAGATTAAGTATTCATGGAACCATCCAGAATCATTGGTCCTGGGTGACAGCTGTCATCTAGTTTAGGAGAAAGGAAGATAAGAAGATATACGCCGCTCTCAGCCCCACTTCCTGGGATGAGAACCACCCTGTTGTGTTGAGACAGACGACGGGCTGAGAGTGATGCCCAGGACACATGCAGACCTGGAAGGGCTGCGGAGAGGTGGGTGGCCCAGGCTGGCTCACTCTCATGGCTGCGGGTGGTTGAGAAAGGCTGCCATGGGAAGAGTCACCAAACTGACCGGGATGAAGTTCAGGCAGGAAGACCAATAGCAGAGTTAGAGACTGAGACCAGGGAAAATCCTGAAGCTGAATTTAGTAACTGTTAAGAGAGTCAATAGCTCACAGGTGAGCAGGCATGTGGGAAGTGGGGGTCACACTGTGGATCAGGGAGGGTGAGGGTGGGGTTGGGCAAGCTGGTAGAGGGCACAGGGTAGAGGGACCCTGGGCAGGAATGAAGACGAATTTCTGCTTTTCTTCCATGGGAAGTCTTTTTCTTTCCTGTTTGAAATCACAGAAATTTGTCTTTTGCCTCCTGCATTGCGTGTCTTTCCATTCTCCTCTCCCAGGAGACCCTCTACACAGGCTTGGGGTGAAGCGACCCTTGTCTCTGCCACCCGCGGCCACTGGCTGCAGAATCTCACTCATGTCTCCTATTCTGATGCTGAAACCCCCCAGCACCCCCCTCATTTCCCTGCCCTCCTGGTTAGAACCGCAGGCTCTCGGTGCCAATGAACTTCGCGTGCTTGAGGAGGAAAAGACTTACCGTGAGGAAGCAACAACCAATCACTCCTGAAAACCCTTCCAGGAGGGTCTGCATTCTAAGAAGATGCTGTCAGTCCAGAGAAATCCACAACTGCTGAGTTCCTGGCCATATGGGGAGAAAGCCGCAAAGTGCAGGGGAGGGTGTGCAGAGGGGAGGGGAGGAGGGTTGGCGGAGAGGGAGGCAGCTGTGCTCAGCTGTGCCCTTCTGAGTGGGTGCTGCTTGCCCGAGCTTGCCCCACCCCCCGCAGCTCTCAGCCACACATCTCCTGAAAGCTCTGGTTTTCCACTGCATGGGCCACTGCTAGAGTTGGGACTGGATTATGCTGCAGGAGTGGGAGGGCTGGGACCCTGCACCTCACCTAAAATGATGCTCACCTAAAGTCTGTGTAATACCCCCGAGGTGCTCCCAGGGCCGGAGACTGCTCTCGGTGTTTCAGTGGCCTGCAATTCGTAGGCCTCCCAGCAAGCCTGGGAGGAGGGCCCTGCTGTCTCCCCTCATCTTACAGTGAGGAAACTAAGGCACAAAGAGAGCAGGAAACTGGGACAGGACGGCGAGGCTAAAACATGGCAGGGTCCAGATGGGAGCCCAGTCTCGCTGACTCGGAGCCGGCGCCCCTGAACTTGGCTGTCTGCTGCCTGGACAGCTAGAGCGAGGCAGCGCACAGCACTTTTCAGCTGGGTGCGTCTGCCTTTTCCCAACACTGTGATCTAGAAGTTGAGCTAAGGACACGAGGGTGAGGAAGAAGGGGCTGTTGGTGAAGAGAAAAGAAAGTCCAGAGGCAATCAGACTCAGTTAATTACGTTAATTTTGTGTGATCACGTCAAGTTAGGTAGAGGGGCCAAGAGGTGGGCTGGGGAGTGGCGGGGCAGCCGAGTCCGAAGGAGAAACTCTGTAGGGCTCTACCTGGGCAGAGGCTGGAAGGAGATTAAGAGGGGAAGGGCTTTGGCACTCAGACCGGATGGGTCATGACTGAGCAGGAGTGAGGGGACGGATGAGGCATGAGGGGCCAGGAGGAGGGAGGCAGAATGGAGAGGCAGGCACGCCTCCCTGGAAAGGTGAGTTTTCAGCAAAGGAAAGAGTCAGATGTTCACAGAAGCCGAGCATGCAATGACCATCTGGGTGTTACCCCACTAGTAGCCAGTCTTAGGGTGTGACTGTGCCGTGGTTCTTCCCATGTGCCGAGCCCTGTGCTAGGCACTTCATATGCATTTTTCTAATTCTCAAAACCATTCCAGATTGACACGGATATTTCCATTTTACCAACGGAGGGAATTAAGGCCCACAATGCTAAGTGAGTTACAGACTGGGGATCTGAAGTCAGGACTAGCTTGCTGCATTAGGTATGGCACAGGCTAAGCTGCTGTAACAAAGATACCCCAAGAACAGTGGGTTAGTAAGAGGGAAGCTTGTTTTTTTTTTCTCATGTAGGAGACCAGAGGTCAGAGGCCCAGGGACATGGGTCTTCTGCTCCGCAGTGTCTGTCATGCCGCTCTGTGATGTCTCAGGGGGCTGTCCTCATCGGCATGGTCGAAGCTGGGCCCTTGTAATACCTATGTCCTTGCAGGAAGAGGACTCTGAGGCAAATGGCCTCATTCTGACTAAGGTGACCTTTAATAAGATCATGGTTGCTCACATTCACTTGTCTGGACTTGGTCATAATCTCACACCAGTCCCTTGGCTGACTGGGGAAACCTGTCAGGTGGCCATGTCCCCAGGTACAACCAGGGGCTCTAGCATTAAAGACGAAAAAGACGTTGAAAGCCTTTGAAACTTTGGCTACATGGCTACTGCTTCTGGTGTTACAGGAGAGACTGACAGGTCCCTAGAGGGCCCGTGCCAGACAGCAGGGTGGTGGGTCTTGCAGTCACGAGAGGTCCCCGGAAAGGCAGGGCTGAGGTTTTGTTTCAGTGCGATGGCAAGCAGGTTTCTGCCATTTAGGGGAGGTATTTTTCCATGACTCAGAGAGCTTCCTTGCTGACCAGGAGATAATGGGTTCATAGGCGAGGTTCAAGAGATGACCTGGGTAGAAGGTGGCGGAAGGAGACTCGTGTTCTCTAAATATTAATGCCATTCAGAATTGCCTTAAAAAAATGGAAGGACACAAAGGACAAGGAAGAAAAGTTAAATTACCTGTTACTTTACCACCTGGAAAGAACCCTGATAGATGGAGACGCAGATACAGGCTTAGGTAGAGACAGCAAACGTTGAGCAGAGCACGTGTGTACTTTGTGTGTGGTTCCCCCCCCCCCCCCCGTGTGGGGCCAGAGGCACAGCCGTGAGCAGCTGCTTTTGGCCGCGAGAAGCAGAAAAGCTGGCTTCCCATCTTGTGCTCTGTGCTGCAGACCCTCGTGGACTGAACATACCTTCGTGCAGCTGTGAGCAGGTATCCCACCATCAGGGGTTGGACCCGGGCCCTGTGCTGCCCTCCCAGGTAGGGCCTGGGCTGGGAGAGGTGGGGAGTGGGGTGAGCTGACAATGTTTTCCGGGGTCCAGCACCCTTAACTACGCTCCTCCAGATTCTTGGAGTTCTGCCCGTCATTTCTAAGATGTCCTCATCCTGTGTCGCTAGGACATAGGAAACCATGGCCTGCTGCAGCTGGCCTGCAGCCGAAGAGATGCAACCTAACATGCTAGAGCTGGGGGTGGGAGCAGGGATGGGCCTGAGGTCACCTGGTCTGCCTCCTATTCCCCAATCAGGGTAAGTACAAAGGGGGGATGGTCTGCCTGGGGTCCCACGGAGGATGATGAGTAGGTGGTCATGTTCACCCACAGCCCACACATCCCAGTGATAGGAGTAAGAAGTCCCTACCCCATCTGGGCGGAGGGCAGCCTCAATCCATGTTAGAGTGGCCCTGGTCTCCCCTCTCCCCTCCATGACCCCTGCGGCCATGAGGGGCTCAGGTGGGGGCTCAGGTGGGGGCCCAGGGCTTCGGTCCAGCTGCAGCAGTTCCTGTTCTTAGTCTTAGGTGGAGAGCTTCCTCCTCCAGTTCATTAGAACACTCCACGGTGATAGAAAATTGCCTGTCGGACAATGGAATCACTTCCTTTCTGGGCAGAGGCCAGGGGGCCCCAGATGTGAAATGCCCCAGATGTGAAATGGCCTTGGCCTTGGGTGGTTGACAGCCAACATTGACTTTGTGCCCCATTGCAATTTACCAATTTGACCAAGATCACACAGCCAGGAAGGGGTGGAGCTGGAGTCTGAGCCCCCACAGCCCATCTCTGACACCCAGGCATTTAACCACCTCATTAACAAAAGCTCTGGATGCAGGTTCGTGTGCTTGGACCAACCAGCTCTGCAGCTTTGAGCAAACGATGTCTTCTTAGCTTTTGTTTTTTAGGCATAAAATGAGGCCATTAAAGTTCCTTTTAGTTCTAACGTGGGGTAGTTTCTGAACTACATGGAGGGGAGGTCTTTTCCTGCATTAGCTGCCACTGTGGACGCTGGTGTTTAACTCCCCCAGACCCACGGAGAATGCAATTTGTAGGGCAATGCTGCAATCAGTCAAGCTGTGCTCTGCAGCAAAGGGTGTCTTGCCTCAGGAAAACACTCCTTTCTCCTCCTACTTCAAAAGCGGGTCCCAGCTTGCTTGTCTTGTTTATTTTCCTTCCCTCTGAAGTCCATTTAATTAAATTTAAAAAACAAAAAACAAAACAAGGAGCTTAATTCATTACAAGTAGCTTCTATCATCAGTCAGAAAAGTGCTGAGCACACCCAAAGCTAGCCAAGGGCTTGATTTTTGCAGTTCAGTGAAGCTAAGTGTCTTTTCCATAAACCTCACTCGACTGAACTCCAACCTCAGAAATTTAAGGATTTGGTTTTGGTTGAGAAGAGCGGTCAGTGACCTGGACGAAATGCAAGTTTTACTCTAGGCCCAGGAATTCTGTGACTGCAGACCACCATTCAGGAGCAAGTGCAGCTGTCTCCTTCCCAGGTTGCGGGGGAGGGAGGCCATAACGGGCCAGAAGGAGACACAGGGCCGGGGTTGGCGTTGGGGACAGGAAATAAAAGTTGGGGGGATTTTTGTAGACACAACCGTAAAGCAGGAGAGCTCACGAGTAACCCAGCCTCCATTTACACCCCAACACGAGGGAAAACCGAGGGACAATCAATTTGACAACATTTATCTAACGTGAAAAATATCAGAGGGTCTTAGTGGACCACAAGGTCACAGAAGTGGTGATTTTTCGAGACATGGAGTTTAGGGCGAGACAATTTCAAGTTTTTACCCAAAGTTACATAGTTTGGACAAAACCAGGTGTTAAAGTAGGACATTCTCAATCTAAAGCTCATGTTCATGTTTCTGTACCTTAGGGCCCCAAATCCGGGCAATTTATTTTTTTTTAAAGATTTTATTTATCTTTAGAGGGGAAGGGAAAGAGAGAAGGCGAGAAATATCAATGTATGGTTGCTTCTGGTGTGTCCCCTGCTGGGAAATGGCCTGCAACCCAGGCATGTGCCCTGACTGGGAATCGAACCTCGATCGTGTGGTTCGCAGGCCTGCGCTCAATCCACTGAGCTACACCAGCCAGGCTTTGGCAATTTAAAAGAATATAGATTCTCGGAACCCATTCCTGACTTACCGAGTCAGAAAATCCATGGAGAGTGGCTTCGGAAGCAATACTGTTAAAAGAGCGTGAAAATGATATGATGTTAGGAGTAGCTCCTGAATCTGGAGACGGGGGACAGGGGAGCCTGGGAGAAACAAAGTGGCCATTTGTTGACAGTGGCCAAAATCAAGTGATGAGATCCCTGGGGTTACTTCATCTATTCTCTCTGCTTTTAGGTATTGTAATTATCCCATCCTAGAGCACCAAGGGAAACAAAGGAATCGTCAAGCATTTTTGAGGTTGGCCGGATTGGAGGCTGCTTCGTCTTAAATGACATACTGGGTGGCCTCACCAGTCTGTGAACGGATGTGAAGGAAGAGACTGGAGGAGAGAGTCTCGTCTGGGAGGGACACGGGTGTGATCTGCTCTCCAGGCAACCAGCAGAGCATCACCACCAAACCCTGCAACGTGGGGATCAAAGAGCCAGAAGAATCCCGCAAAGCGTGAGAAGGGCTGGGGTAGGATTCGCGCTTCTCCTGAGGTTGCTAAATGACTAGGAAAGGTAGGCTCCCGGGACCTGAGCAAACCAGGGGTTGTCACTCCTCAGCACAGCCAGTTCCACCTGCCTGGTGGCCGAGGCAAGTCAGCGAGGCAGCATCACCAGGGGCGTGTTGGCCTGGATGGCGAGCATCCCACTGAGCCTCTGCCCTGGGTGCCTGGCACATAGTGGGGTCGGAGTGGGTGCGTGTGTCTGCAGCCCAATCGTGTCTGGGGGTGGGTGGGGGCATGGAGCCATAGCAGAGCACTTAAACAGGCCGACTCTGGGCGGTCCAGACCAGGACCCAGTCTGCTTTGGTCAGCGCTGTGGGCCAGCTGTCCAGCCTTCGGGAGCCTCCACTTTCTTATCCGTAAAAAAACAAATAATTATGGTGTGGGTGCCACAGCTCGTGAGGTTGCTGAGGGGGCACATGGGAGGTGTCAGCAGAGAACCTGGGCACGAGGAGTTGTCGGGAGCTGACCAGCAGCTGTCCCTTGACAGAGTCGGGACGGATGAGATGCATCTGCACAGTAGAAGCAACTGTGGCTGGATTTCCTGTCTATCTCTCCTTACATGTTTGTTTTTGAGATTAATAGGTGGTGGGATTTTTAGACACCTGTATTTCAGGTCCAATGATCCGCATAATTCCAATGAAGTTGTACAGAATGATTTCTTGGCCAGAGAACAAAGTCCCCCTTAATGAAGTAGCCCCTGAATATCTAAAAGTTGATGGAGTAACAGCCCCTCCTCTACCTTGGACAGGAATATGTATTAATTAGAAGTAGACAGCAAAGAGACAGGAGAAACTGGTTAGCTATTACAAAATAAGCATGTAGAAACAACTATCAAGGAGTTAGAGTCCATAGTACATAAAGAAACATTTTAGACAGAAAGATAGATAGCTAAGTGAGACATCACAAAGGCCTTATCATAATTTCCTATAACCTCTGCTGTCTAGCGTACCCTTTTGCCCCATGCCAAACTCTAAGAACTTTAATAAACAATAAGACATTCAACTCTGTACATAGAGCTATTTCTAATTGTCTGATTAATGGTTCTTCTGGTCAAAACAACTTTTGTTTAACATAACTGAAACTATGGAAATTCTTGTACTTTTCCGGGTTACCTCTGTATTGGTTTTTTCTGCGTAACTCACCACACCATGCACCTGTTCCTTTAGCGTCATGTAACAATCTCTATGAAAATAAAGCCTAAAGCAAACTCTGAGAGTCTGGCCAGACCCACAGAGGCTGGCTGTTCTCCGGCATCCAATCGGGTGTCTGACTCATCATTCGTTGCCTGCGCCGTCCATCCTTCGGGGACCCTGAACTCTGCCGAGGCTGGACCCCGGCAAGGAGTGAGTGGGGGCCATTCTTCTCAGGAAGCAAAGCTCTCCCTTCTCCCTGGAGCGGATGCTGCGGGTGTTCTGCCCACAGCCCCAGGTCTTCCCCTTTAGGGCGCTCCAGCCCCCAGCAACTGCATCTGTCTGCCTGAGGCCTTTTTCTGTAGCCATAGAAGGTCACTCTGCCCCCAGGTAAGACAGGCCAGGAGCAGCCCTCCCCCAGGGTGTCTAATCCCACCCTGTCCTGACTCTCTGGTCATCAAGCATCCATCCCCCACAGGGGCTGGGGGACTGTGTTGGCAGCAGCCTGCCCTGCCCTGCCCTTTGCTCTCCCTCTAAAGATGTCTTCCTTTTCCTCCCAAAGGAGTAACTTGGCAGGAGTCCCTTCCCAGGGACTGCTTCTAGAGTGGCCCAAAGCATGACACCACTCCCACCAGCTATGTTCTTCTTGTTTATTCGGCCTGTCAGGTGTCTCACTCATGCACACCACAGGCCTCGTGTCTTTTTCCTCCTTCCTCTTTGGTGGTGGCCATTGCGAACCTGCCACCAACAGCCATTCACCGTAGCTGTGGCCGGGGCTACAGCAGGCACAGTGGCCTCCTGCCTGGGTAGGACCTGCCAGGGACGCCTCCCCTGAGCTTGGAAGCCCATGAGGTGCTCACGGTCGTGCTGGAGGTGAGAGCCGCCTGAGGGTGTAGAGGTAGAGGAGGGGCTGTTACTCCATCAACTTTTAGATATTCAGGGGCTACTTCATTAAGGGGGANAGGTCACTCTGCCCCCAGGTAAGACAGGCCAGGAGCAGCCCTCCCCCAGGGTGTCTAATCCCACCCTGTCCTGACTCTCTGGTCATCAAGCATCCATCCCCCACAGGGGCTGGGGGACTGTGTTGGCAGCAGCCTGCCCTGCCCTGCCCTTTGCTCTCCCTCTAAAGATGTCTTCCTTTTCCTCCCAAAGGAGTAACTTGGCAGGAGTCCCTTCCCAGGGACTGCTTCTAGAGTGGCCCAAAGCATGACACCACTCCCACCAGCCATGTTCTTCTCGTTTATTCGGCCTGTCAGGTGCCTCACTCATGCACACCACGGGCCTCATGTCTTTTTCCTCCTTCCTCTTTGGTGGTGGCCCTTGCGAACCTGCCATCAACAGCCATTCACTGTAGCTGTGGCCGGGGCTACAGCAGGCACAGTGCCCTCCTGCCTGGGTAGGACCTGCCAGGGACGCCTCCCCTGAGCTTGGCAGCCCATGAGGTGCTCACGGTCGTGCTGGAGGTGAGAGCTGCCTATAGCCGCCCATGCTGTGGTGGGTGGCTAACATGCTGTTGTTGATTTGTCCCTGACTT